>NC_000071.6:96556335-97160835 GCF_000001635.26 Mus musculus
AGCAGAGAGGGTCTTGCCTTCCCGTAGATTTATTTACCACCCCCATGCCTTTTCATTTCTGTTTTTCCTTATGTGAGAGGAGTCAGAATGCTTGGAAGGAGATGACAGGAAACTTGAAGAGGGCCTTTTCCTTCTCTTGCTGTCTGGGGTGGGGCTTCCTTGCCTCTGTATCTGACAGTGCTGGGTTATACTTCAAGGTTTAACTCATTGACTATTCCAAGGTTTGTGAAAAATGGTGAGAGGTGGTTCTGGCCTGCTGGGCTTCTCAACCACCCACTCTCAACCTCCCTTGAGAAAAGGAGCAGAGCCCACTGTCCCCTCTGGCGGCATCCCTCTGGGTCTGCTGGCCCACTTTACCACAGTGGTATTAGCTGGGCTCTCTGTGTGTCCTTGAGGACAACGAGGAGAAGCTTCTGGAGGTGAGAGAGCCATGCTCCCTAATCTGTTTTCTGTTGTGCTCCCCACCTTTGCCTCTAAGGATTGAGGTTCTGAAGCCCATGGCCTGTTTCCCCAGATGTTTAATTTTTTCTAGAGTGTCTCCACATACCCCCAATTTTGTGTAAGTTAGTAGATTCTAAGCTGGAATTACTGCCAGTAGTGAAACCAAAACCAAAATAGAATCATTTTTTTTAAAAGATATTTATTTTTTATTTTTTATTTTTTATTTATATGAGTACTTTGTAGCTGTCTTCAGACACACCAGAAGAGGGCATCAGATCCCATTACAGATGCTTGTGAGCCACCATGTGGTTGCTGGGAATTGAACTCAAGACCTCTGGCAGAGCAGTCAGTGCTCTTAATCGCTGAGCCATCTCTCCAGCCCAAAATAGAATCTTAAGGAGGAAGAAAAAAAATACCCTTCGGCCTCTTTTTAGATACCATAATTCTGAAATTAGCTTTGGTTAATGACCTTGTTAAAGCCTGGTTATCCTAATAGCTTCTTAATTTCTACTCTGCTTATATCGCTGGTGATCAAACAATGAAGACGTACGATGACCTTGAGAGTTCCTGGGCTTTGTGGGAAGCCAGATACACGAGCAGAAATGATTCTACTCGGAGGTCCGCAGGAGCACCAAGGATTATGGAATATGAGTTAGATGCCCTCAGATCTCCTGAGGGAAATAACTGTGAGGCAGCTGTGTCTCCACTGCTGGGGCTTCCAGTCAGTTCCACCCTGCTGTCTGAGGCCCTCTTGAAAATATCAAGTCTATTTGACTTCTAATCTTGGAGACCAAGGATGTATTAGGTATTAGTGTCACGGATCTACACAAGGCTATAGAAATCTCAGTTTCTGCAGATGACAGAATCATATTTGCTCTCCATTGCTATTTATTATTGAATCAGCACCAATGTTCTTGAATCAATGCACAGTTTTTGTTTTTGCTTTTTTTTTTTTTGAAGGAGAATATGGCATGATCCTTGTCTTTGATGTATTCAGTAAAAACCCTCGACACTGAAACATAAATTGACCAATGGTAGACTAGCACAATATGATTGATTTCATATTTCCAGGTGTTATAATGTCTTTCAACGTAAAATTCAGATGACAATATCACATTATTGCTTTCTTCTTAAAAGGGCCTACTGTTTACTCCAGAGATGTACTGTGCTGGGAGGAATGGCCTGTAGCACAGCCTACTGAAGAGGGAAGGCATGCATAGCTGGGGAGCCTTCAGAGGAAAACTACCTCAAAAAAAGGCCATCCTGTGCTAATGCGCATTAAATTGACTTCCAGAGTCATTGTTCCCTAGGGGTTAGGTATTCAGCCAAGGAGGTGCAGCACGTTTGATATGGAGAACACACTTCAACGTGAAATGAATGAGTTTGTTTCACAATTTAGTTCTATTCAAAGCCCAAGTCAGAAGCTAGTTGGCATGTTCCCCACAACAATAAGCTGGCGTGTTTGGGGACAGCCAGGCTTCTATAAATAGTAAAGCTGTTTAGACCTTCCTACCTCACACAGGCTGAATCCTTGCTCCCCAGGAACAGGGCTTTTTGTTATTCACTGCCCTGTGTGAAGACTCAGAACAGCCACCTTCTTCTCGCTATGGGCTGTGGGAGGTCTCTAGCAACTCTCTGCTCTGCCTTTTCTTTTTAACAGAAGTATACTCTGTCTTGCTTCAAAATATTGTTTTAAGCAACTTAGATTACACACATATAAACCCTTTTATATGCTTTGAAAGCAAAATTCCAATCTGATCCTCAGTGATGCCTTCCCCACAGCTGATTCGTTGTTTCTGCAAAACAATTTATATGTAAATACGCCCGATCCCTATAGCACCCACTGCTCTCTGCTGGCCTCTGACTGGTGTGAATTTTGATGGAGAACAATCCATATAGATCTCTTCTGTTTGAAATAACTTTTAGGAATTGTGCAGTGTTATAGCCATTCATACAGTTTTGTGTTTGTTTTAGAAATTTATGTTTTTCTTCATTAAAAAGGAAATGTGTATTCTGTTTAGCAGATCTTGAAGACTCTAGAAGAGAGCCTAAAATCCACTCCTAATGGTACAACCCAAAGACAACAAATCCTTTTACAATCTATTTTTCTTTAATATAGTGTTTTAAACATAAGCTATCATCGTTTCATACGAGTATTTAATTTTACAGTGCTGTTTCTATTTAATATGGTTCCTAAACTTTGAAATTCAATATAAAGCCCCCAAGTTGAATATTAAATATTGAAAGAAATATATCACTCTCCAGAAACTAAATGAGTCCTTAGAAAGTAGGCAGTGCTTTGAAGAACACTCTGCAGCCAGCCAGCGAATATTAGATATTATTGTTTATATAAAGAAAATTGCAAGCAGAATTTGTGATTTAGTAGCATATTCTCTGGACTGTGGGGGCTGCAGTGGAATTTAAACTTTCTCATCTACAGAGAATTATTTAGATTTTTTAAAAACATCAAGCATTCATTATTTTTGAAATAAAAATTAAGTTGAGATTATTAAAGTGGGAAGACTGTGAGCAAACATGTGTCTTCAAAATGTGGCATTTCTTTTCTTCCTCCTGTAATTAAAACAAAAGTTAGCTGTGCGTTAGCCTGGTTCTACATCTGTACATAAAAGGATCCCTCTGGTTTGATATTCAAATACTGGCTCGATTTGCATGCTTTTGTTGACACTAAGGCTACACATCCTGACTGTAAGAATCTGAGATAGTGTGAGCCTTTCCTGCCACTTGTCTTGGCTGTACTATGACATTGCCATGACTGCTGTTTCTGGTCACGGGTAGGTAGGTAATTATGGGGTGGAGAGAACAGAGCACATGCACGAGTCCTGAGAATATGGGAGGAAAATGCACTTGGAGAATACACTGGAACTCTCAGGAGACATTCCAGAGGGAGCCAGCTAGAGTGGGTGTCCAGTATGGGTGTGGGTGTGGATGGGCCGTGGGGGTGGGGCACACACAAATAAGCAATGGGCTGAAGCCCAGAGTGTGTGGGGCTTCTCATTCCAGTCAGGAACCCAGCTGCTTCTCAATTTAGCACTGCTACCTGGAGATGTTAATTTGATGTGTACACTGCACCTCTTATCCCTACAGGGTGAAGAATTAGTTCACTTAGAAGGAAAATGCTGCCCAGAATGCATTTCAAGGAATGGTTATTGTATTTATGAACAGAAGGCAGAGACTGTGAGTATCAGGTTAATAACAAAACACTATTAAAATTAATAGATCAAAATTAACCCAATAAAGGGCTCTATTATTACCTCCCAGTATCTTTAGACCCACTCTTTTTTTTTCTTTTTTTTTTTCCCAGCAAACTATTATATGTGCTTCAAGAATGTGCTATGTACTGGGTACAGGCAGACTGAAAGCATCAAGTAGAGTCTGCTCTTGGGGGAAGATATTTATAGTATGAGAAAACAGATAGAGAAGACACAGACAGACAGACGGATGGACAGACTGATAGACAGACACACACACACACACACCAAACACACTCCCCACTTAATAAATAGAAGAAATGATGGATTGAATGTGGGGTCAAACTCCACTTTCTCAAGTATTATTTCTCCTTGTGTCAAAGAAAATAATTACCTTTATCCCTTTAACTTTGTCTCACACTTACACATGCATCTGGGGGCCAGAAGTAAACCTTGGATGTCACTCCTGAGAGGACACTTACCTTGGTTTTTGTTTGTTTTGGTTTGGTTTTTGTTTTGAGAAAAGGTTTCTCATTGGTCTGGAGTTCACCAAATGAATATGCTGGCTGGCCAGTGAGCTTGAGGAATCTGCTTGTGTCTGTCTACAGAGTGCAAGGATTACAAACACATGCTATACCCTGCTTTTTAATGTGGCTACTGGGGATCTAACTCAAGGGCTTGTGCTTATGTGGGAAACACTTTACCAACTGAACTATCTCTCCAGCACTGCCCTAGTTTTAAAGCCCATATTTTTCCTAGGATTTTGGGATGTTGACAGATTTATCGTGTTCTTTAACCTATGTTCATTGATCATAAATACAGTGGTTTTGCTGACCAATCAGAATAGGGTTGTAACCATTGAGAATCGGTGCTGTGACTGGTCTCAATGTAAACTAACAGCTCTTAATCACATCTGTCACCACATTCTAAGAGAGTGATGTAAGTCAACAAAGTAGGCTATAAGTTTGAATCCCCCTTATGCTGCATACTGTGATCTTGAGCAAGGTCCCTTCTTATGTAGTGCGGATGAAAATGGTACTCTTCTGGGCGGCGCCATCTTCAGCTCCAGACAGCCGGCCACCTTCCTGGTGAGAGCACGGGGGTCTGCCCGGCCTGAGAGGTTTGTGGCACAGGCGCCGGCGGGAGCCTTCTTGGCTCCGGGACTCCGCGGAGGGCAGGCTGCACGGGTGACCGTGTGGAATACAGAGTGCCAGCCGTTTCTGGGACGGGCGAGAGTCGCAGAGCTTCTGGGCAGCGCCATCTTCAGCTCCAGACAACCAGCCACCTTCCCGGCAAGAGCCACAGAGCTTCTGAGGCAGCGCCATCCTCAGCTCCAGACGGCCGGCCTCCTTCCGGACAAGAGCCACAGAGCTTCTCAGGCGGCGACATCTTCGACTCCAGACAACTGGCCACGTTCCTGGCCAAAGCAACACAGCTTCTGGGAAAGATCCTGTTTTGGGCCTTCACCTTCAGCCAGGAGGAGGTCCAAACACCAGATAACTGTACACCTTCCCTGAAAGAGGAGAGCTTGCCTACAGAGAATGCTCTGACCACTGAAACTCAGAGAAGAGAGCTTGTCTCCCACGCCTGCTGATAGAGGGTAACAAAATCAACAGAGGAACAATCTCTTAACAAAGAAAACTATAACAACTAACTCCAGAGATTGCCAGATGGCGAAAGGTAAACGTAAGAATCCTACTAACAGAAGCCAGGACCACTCACCATCATCAGAACCCAGAACGCCCACTTCGCCCAATCCAGGACACCCTAACACACCTGAAAAGGTAGACCTGGATTTAAAAGCATATCTCATGATGATGGTAGAGGACATAAAGAAGGAATTCAATAACTCACTTAAAGAAATACAGGAGAACACTGATAAGAGTTACAAGTCCTTAAAGAAAAACAGGAAAACACTGCTAAAGAGTTACAAGTCCTTAAAGAAAAACAGGAAAACACAACCAAACAGGTAGAAGTCCTTATAGAAAAACAGGAAAACACATCCAAACAGGTGATGGAAATGAACAAAACCATACTAGACCTAAAAAGGGAAGTAGACACAATAAAGAAAACCCAAAGTGAGGCGACGCTGGAGATAGAAACCCTAGGAAAGAAATCTGGAACCATAGATGCCAGCATCAGCAACAGAATACAAGAGATGGAAGAGAGAATCTCAGGTGCAGAAGACTCCATAGAGAACATCGGCACAACAATCAAAGAAAATGGAAAATGCAAAAAGATCCTAACTCAAAACATCCAGGAAATCCAGGACACAATGAGAAGACCAAACCTACGGATAATAGGAGTGGATGAGAATGAAGATTTTCAACTCAAAGGACCAGCAAACATCTTCAACAAAATTATTGAAGAAAACTTCCCAAATCTAAATAAAGAGATGCCCATGAACATACAAGAAGCCTACAGAACTCCAAATAGACTGGACCAGAAAAGAAATTCCTCCCGACACATAATAATCAGAACACTAAATGCACTAAATAAAGATAGAATTAAAAGCAGTAAGGGAAAAAGGTCAAGTAACATATAAAGGCAAGCCTATCAGAATTACACCAGATTTTTCACCAGAGACTATGAAAGCCAGAAGAGCCTGGACAGATGTTATACAGACACTAAGAGAACACAAATGCCAGCCCAGGCTACTATACCCAGCCAAACTCTCAATTACCATAGATGGAGAAACCAAAGTATTCCACGACAAAACTAAATTCACCCATTATCTCTCCACGAATCCAGCCCTTCAAAGGATAATAACAGAAAAAAACCAATACAAGGACGGGAACCACGCCCTGGAAAAAACAAGAAGATAATCCCTCAACAAACCTAAAAGAAGACAGCCACAAGAACAGAATGCCAACTTTAACAACAAAAATAACAGGAAGCAACAATTACCTTTCCTTAATATCTCTTAATATCAATGGACTCAATTCCCCAATAAAAAGACATAGACTAACAGACTGGCTACACAAACAGGACGCAACATTCTGCTGCTTACAGGAAACCCATCTCAGGGAAAAAGACAGACACTACCTCAGAGTGAAAGGCTGGAAAACAATTTTCCAAGCAAATGGTCTGAAGAAACAGGCTGGAGTAGCCATTCTAATATCGGATAAAATCGACTTCCAACCCAAAGTTATCAAAAAAGACAAGGAGGGACACTTCATACTCATCAAAGGTAAAATCCTCCAAGAGGAACTCTCAATTCTGAATATCTACGCTCCAAATGCAAGGGCAGCCACATTCATTAAAGACACTTTAGTAAAGCTCAAAGCACACATTGCACCTCACACAATAATAGTGGGAGACCTCAACACACCACTTTCATCAATGGACAGATCGTGGAAACAGAAACTAAACAGGGACACAGTGAAACTAACAGAAGTTATGAAACAAATGGACCTGACAGATATCTACAGAATATTTAATCCTAAAACAAAAGGATATACCTTCTTCTCAGCACCTCACGGGACCTTCTCCAAAATTGACCATATAATTGGTCACAAAATAGGCCTCAACAGATACAAAAATATTGAAATTGTCCTATGTATCCTATCAGACCACCATGGCCTAAGACTGATCTTCAATAACAACATTAAGAATGGAAAGCCAACATTCACGTGGCAACTGAACAACACTCTTCTCAATGATACCTTGGTCAAGGAAGGAATAAAGAAAGAAATTAAAGACTTTTTAGAGTTTAATGAAAATGAAGCCACAACGTACCCAAACCTTTGGGACACAATGAAAGCATTTCTAAGAGGGAAACTCATAGCTCTGAGTACCTCCAAGAAGAAACGGGAGAGAGCACATACTAGCAGCTTGACAACACATCTAAAAGCTCTAGAAAAAAAGGAAGCAAATTCACCCAAGAGGAGTAGACGGCAGGAAATAATCAAACTCAGGGGTGAAATTAACCAAGTGGAAACAAGAAGAACTATTCAAAGAATTAACCAAACGAGGAGTTGGTTCTTTGAGAAAATCAACAAGATAGATAAGCCCTTAGCTAGACTCACTAGAGGGCAAAGGGACAAAATCCTAATCAACAAAATCAGAAATGAAAAGGGAGACATAACAACAGATCCTGAAGAAATCCAAAACACCATCAGATCCTTCTACAAAAGCTTATACTCAACAAAACTGGAAAACCTGGACGAAATGGACAAATTTCTGGACAGATACCAGGTACCAAAGTTGAATCAGGATCAAGTTGACCTTCTAAACAGTCCCATATCCCCTAAAGAAATAGAAGCAGTTATTAATAGTCTCCCAGCCAAAAAAAGCCCAGGACCAGATGGGTTTAGTGCAGAGTTCTATCAGACCTTCAAAGAAGATCTAATTCCAGTTCTGCACAAACTATTTCACAAGATAGAAGTAGAAGGTACTCTACCCAACTCATTTTATGAAGCCACTATTACTCTGATACCTAAACCACAGAAAGATCCAACAAAGATAGAGAACTTCAGACCAATTTCTCTTATGAATATCGATGCAAAAATCCTTAATAAAATTCTCGCTAACCGAATCCAAGAACACATTAAAGAAATCATCCATCCTGACCAAGTAGGTTTTATTCCAGGGATGCAGGGATGGTTTAATATACGAAAATCCATCAATGTAATCCATTATATAAACAAACTCAAAGACAAAAACCACATGATCATCTCGTTAGATGCAGAAAAAGCATTTGACAAGATCCAACACCCATTCATGATAAAAGTTTTGGAAAGATCAGGAATTCAAGGCCCATACCTAAACATAATAAAAGCAATCTACAGCAAACCAGTAGCCAACATCAAAGTAAATGGAGAGAAGCTGGAAGCAATCCCACTAAAATCAGGGACTAGACAAGGTTGCCCACTTTCTCCCTACCTTTTCAACATAGTACTTGAAGTATTAGCCAGAGCAATTCGACAACAAAAGGAGATCAAGGGGATACAAATTGGAAAAGAGGAAGTCAAAATATCACTTTTTGCAGATGATATGATAGTATATATAAGTGACCCTAAAAATTCTACCAGAGAACTCCTAAACCTGATAAACAGCATTGGTGAAGTAGCTGGATATAAAATTAACTCAACAAGTCAATGGCCTTTCTCTACACAAAGAATAAACAGGCTGAGAAAGAAATTAGGGAAACAACACCCTTCTCAATAGTCACAAATAATATAAAATATCTCGGCGTGACTCTAACTAAGGAAGTAAAAGATCTGTATGATAAAAACTTCAAGTCTCTGAAGAAAGAAATTAAAGAAGATCTCAGAAGATGGAAAGATCTCCCATGCTCATGGATTGGCAGGATCAACATTGTAAAAATGGCTATCTTGCCAAAAGCAATCTACAGATTCAATGCAATCCCCATCAAAATTCCAACTCAATTCTTCAACGAATTAGAAGGAGCAATTTGCAAATTCATCTGGAATAACAAAAAACCTAGGATAGCAAAAACTCTTCTCAAGGATAAAAGAACCTCTGGTGGAATCACCATGCCTGACCTAAAACTTTACTACAGGGCAATTGTGATAAAAACTGCATGGTACTGGTATAGAGACAGACAAGTAGACCAATGGAATAGAATTGAAGATCCAGAAATGAACCCACACACCTATGGTCACTTGATCTTCGACAAGGGAGCTAAAACCATCCAGTGGAAGAAAGACAGCATTTTCAACAATTGGTGCTGGCACAACTGGTTGTTATCATGTAGAAGAATGCGAATCGATCCATACTTATCTCCTTGTACTAAGGTCAAATCTAAGTGGATCAAGGAACTTCACATAAAACCAGAGACACTGAAACTTATAGAGGAGAAAGTGGGGAAAAGCCTTGAAGATATGGGTACAGGGGAAAAATTCCTGAACAGAACAGCAATGGCTTGCTCTGTAAGATCGAGAATTGACAAATGGGACCTAATGAATCTCCAAAGTTTCTGCAAGGCAAAAGACACCGTCAATAAGACAAAAAGACCACCAACAGATTGGGAAAGGATCTTTACCTATCCTAAATCAGATAGGGGACTAATATCCAACATATATAAAGAACTCAAGAAGGTAGACTTCAGAAAATCAAATAACCCCATTAAAAAATGGGGCTCAGAACTGAACAAAGAATTCTCACCTGAGGAATACCGAATGGCAGAGAAGCACCTGAAAAAATGCTCAACATCCTTAATCATCAGGGAAATGCAAATCAAAACAACCCTGAGATTCCACCTCACACCAGTCAGAATGGCTAAGATCAAAAATTCAGGTGACAGCAGATGCTGGCGTGGATGTGGAGAAAGAGGAACACTCCTCCATTGTTGGTGGGATTGCAGGCTTGTACAACCACTATGGAAATCAGTCTGGCGGTTCCTCAGAAAACTGGATATAGTACTACCGGAGGATCCAGCAATACCTCTCCTGGGCATATATCCAGAAGATGCCCCAACTGGTAAGAAGGACACATGCTCCACTGTGTTCATAGCAGCCTTATTTATAATAGCCAGAAGCTGGAAGGAACCCAGATGCCCCTCAACAGAGGAATGGATACAGAAAATGTGGTACATCTACACAATGGAGTACTACTCAGCTATTAAAAAGAATGAATTTATGAAATTCCTAGCCAAATGGATCGACCTGGAGGGCATCATCCTGAGTGAGGTAACACATTCACAAAGGAACTCACACAATATGTACTCACTGATAAGTGGATATTAGCCCAAAACCTAAGATACCCAAGATATAAGATACAATTTCCTAAACACATGAAACTCAAGAAAAATGAAGACTGAAGTGTGAACACTATGCCCCTCCTTAGAAGAGGAAACAAAACACCCTTGGAAGGAGTTACAGAGACAAAGTTTGGAGCTGAGATAAAAGGATGGACCATGTAGACACTAGCATATCCGGGGATCCATCCCATAATCAGCTTCCAAATGCTGACACCATTGCATACACTAGCAAGATTATGCTGAAAGGACCCTGATATAGCTGTCTCTTGTCAGAGTATGCCTGGGCCTAGCAAACATAGAAGTGGATGCTCACAGTCGGCTATTGGATGGATCACATGGCCCCCAATGAAGGAGCTAGAGAAAGTACCAAAGAAGCTAAAGGGATCTGCAACCCTATAGGTGGAACAACATTATGAACTAACCAGTACCCCGGAGCTCTTGACTCTAGCTGCATATGCATCAAAAGATGGCCTAGTCGGCCATCACTGGAAAGAGAGGCCCATTGGACACGCAAACTTTATATGCCCCAGTACAGGGGAACGCCAGGGCCATAAAAGGGGAGTGGGTGGGTAGGGGAGAGGGGGTGGGTGGCTATGGGGGACTTTTGGTATAGCATTGCAAATGTAAATGAGCGAAATACCTAATAAAAAATGGAAAAAAAAAAAAAAGAAAATAAGAGCTAAAAAAAAAAAAAAAAGAAAATGGTACTCTTCTCCTGGGCTATTAAGATGACAGATGCAAAACTCTTAGGACAGCCAGTGGCATATCTGTAGTTAAAAACATTGATAATTTTAGAAAGTTGTTATCACTTGTCTCACAGTGATATTTTAGTCCTCTTCATTGTCTTAAGAATTTAGAAAATTAATGTGTCCCTAGAAATGTTGAGTTTGGATCCATTTCATAATATTAGTTCATCCATCCCTTTTTGTGGAAGTTAAGCCGAATGGAACTTAGGAAAATCAAGTGTTAGAAATAAGCACTAATCTCCATAGCAGACTGCTATTCAAGAGTTCCGTTTAAATGTTTCGATTCCTTGTCCTCGAATCCCTGTATGCTGAGGGAGAATTGAACCAACATGCTCGTGCATAAAGCAAGAATAAAAAGTCCAAAATGTCTTCATCCTCGAATGGTGTTTGATGCAGACAGATTTTATTTTTATTCATAAGAAGTTAATAAAATTGCATGCTGCTTGGTGGGAATGGATATCTCCTAATGGAAAAATAAACAGATCAGCCTAATGGTGTTTTTAGTGGTATCATAAATACATTCCTTTTTCTTCCTAGATGTCTTCAAGTGCAAGAGAAATTAAGCATGTTCCAGTAAGTATGGACTTCTAATTTGTGCCTGGAGTTGTTTTAAATAATGATTTGCATGTACTTACCCTGGGGGACTTGGTGTCTTAGCATTTTTCATAGCTACATTTGATGGCATTACGGTTGGAAATTAAGAGTGTTGTGAAAACGGAGACTTTAATACACTAGACTTGAGTTTGTTTGTTCGTTTGTTTTGGCCTATTTTCTATAACTGATAGGTACATTTTACTAATCATGGGCACCTACATATCTCCTTTACCTTCCTCCTGATTAGTTTTTTCTTTCTTTTAGTTTTTCATCCTAGACAACGCAGATTGATCTCTGAGGGAACTTTGTGTAGAGTAAATTATTGAAGGAATCACTCCTAGGGATGGTGACAGAATTATTCCCCAAGCAACTGAGTATCCCTTCTCCAGTCTTTTAGTTCTGCACTGCCATGGGTCCTGTCTTAAAGACATCAAGCTTATCGTTTTAAGGATTTGTGAATGAACATCTAAGAACCCATAACATCTCTTCCTTCTTTCCACCGTGTCCCCCAGTTTTCTCACAATTTCCCCTTCACTTTGAAAAGTGCTATTAGAAGTGTTTTGTTTTATTTTTTTTAAAAAGCTGACTGTTAGCGATATTTCATATTAGTTAGCCCAGCAAGCATTTTGTCAGACTTTTATTTTAAACTGTACTCCCTCATGTGCTCATTTTCCCCTCTCTCTGATCAATCCAGTGCAGCCTATGAAGGGACCTTTGTCTCATTCTGATTTCCAGGGTCAATTTTTTAAGGAAATTGCTTCTAAAATCAGTATAGATTCTCTGTCAATCTATTCATACATATTACCACAATTCGGTTGGCCAGAAAGAATATTTTAAGGAGAGAAATCTCATGGTACATCTGTAGCCACACTCACACACACACAAATGGACCTGTGAAAGCTTTAATTTTGAGAATACAATGCCTTTCTTGTTACTCTGACTGTAACAAGAAAATACAGTGTTTGAACCAAGTTTCTCCCTCTTATTATAGAGACTGTGTTTAATGGGCCTGCTAACCACTAGGTACAAGAAGCAATGGTAATGCCCCCTGGTGGGTTTTGTTTTGGCTCTGAGGGGTGAAATGTGTTGAGAAACACATTTGAAATACTTTTTACATATTCTGGTTGCCCAAAGGTACGTCAAAATTTATCTCTTGAGTGTGCTTAAAATCATTCCGTTGATGCTGCACATTAAAAGAAACCAATTAAAAACAAAGAAAGAGAAACTATGCTTGTTAAATTTCTTGCTGTCTGAGGGCAAAATTGGGAAGACCGGGTGCTGAAGGCATGCATCTCCTGGTCTTTGTGGAGGCTTGCTGGTCTACCCCAGAAGATCCTCTTCAGAATCTCTGCTCCCCGTCACTGTCTTGACTGTTTCCCACAGGATGGGGAGAAGTGGGAAGAAGGCCCTTGCAAGCTGTGTGAGTGCCGGGAGGCTCAAGTTACTTGCTATGAACCGTCTTGCCCGCCATGTCCAGTGGCCACCCTAGCCCTAGTGGTAAAGGGACAATGCTGTCCAGACTGCACACCAGGTAGGTCCATGTCCCATTTTCCTGTCAAGAAAATTCAAAGATATTCTCATTTTTCTTCCAATTTGTTTTTTATTGCTCACTTTTGGAGGTTTGTTTGTTTCCTTAATTTTTGACAAATTATTCTTATTATCAATCTTTGCAGAATTTGTTTGACTACAACCATATAACTTTGGGCAAGTCATTGACCCTCAGTGTCTTAGTTTTCTTAATTATAAAATATGCCTTATTTATCTTGAAAAAATCATATTAGTCAAATACCACAATTTGAAGGACTCACCAAGGCCTATTGGCCTTCTAGTGTTGAAAATATAGGAATAATTCTACAAAATTTGCCAGTGTTCTTTTTTTTTCTTTTCTTTCTTTCTTTCTTTCTTTCTTTCTTTCTTTCTTTCTTTCTTTTTTTTTTTTTAAGGTGAACTGTGAAACAGATGGCTTCTTTTGCATTTCTCAAATGAGGTTTTAAAGTTTCAAGACTCATTAATTTTTTCCAAAAGAAAATTTTATCTACTTGTTTTGCAGTTGTGCCTCCAAATCACCTGGGCTTGAATTAGTTCTGGTTAGTGGTTCCTGGCAGGCTCTGCAAATGGCCAGCTCCACTCTGCTTCTCTTCTAGCATAGCCTATCTCAAAACAAGTGGCATTTCGTCCATTTGTATTTCCTAATTAATAGTTTCCATCTGCAGGCTCCGGTTTCCCACGGTAGCATCTGCCTTCCTCCTCACCTTGTTTTGGCTAATCAGAGTTCCACTGAAGAAGTGCCAAGGGAAAAGCAATGCGACCTTATATTTAATTACAGTACCTTGGCCAAACTGGCTCTCTGGGTTTTACAAAACAAATATTGAGTATGCTATATATGAGGCATTAAAAACATCAGGCCCTTGAAAACCTTCAAACCTGACAACAGCCCCTTGGTGATTGTTAACCTCCAAGACGAGGGATAATCCTGATTAGTGTGAACGAGAGTCAAGATTTTGAAGAGAAAGAGAAAGGAAAAATGATGCTATTCGTTAAAGATATAGCTAGTTTTAGACGTTATAGCCTCTATCTCTGAATTCTCTGTGCATGGCAGGCTTCAGAAGAGCTTCTTTGATAGCATGGATGACTGACTCTGCTTAAGCCCCATAGCAAGGAGGTAATTCCACCCCTTTCTCGAGTCAGCGCAGCAGTCAGAGTGTTGAGGAGCTCATTCCTTTACATATTTGATTGGAGACTAGGAAAGCTGATGATGATATTTCAGACTCGGGGAATCGCACATCAATCCGTAGTGTTGCTATATGGGGCCGCTTTGCATCCAAGCTTTATCGTTCTCGATCCTTCCTATTCCCTGTAATGTATGTATCCTGTGGACTCTTCAGGAGCCTGACGGCTTTACTGAGTTCTCTTCTTTGTTCTTGGTTCTAGTACACTGCCACCCAGACTGCCTGACCTGCTCTCATTCTCCAGACCACTGTGACCTCTGCCAGGATCCCACAAAGCTGCTGCAGAATGGGCGATGTGTGCACAGCTGTGGCCTGGGCTTTTACCAAGCAGGCAGTCTTTGTTTAGGTATGGCAAACAAAGGTACAGAGGTACAGTTGCTTAGAGCTAAAGAGACTATCAATGTGATTTATGGTAGCTGAGCCAAAGTATTGTTACGGAAGGGATCACAATGCAAGAAATATGCATCCAGAAGCCACAGCAAGTCATAAGTGTCTTAGCCTTTTCACCTTAAGATCTCGTTCTTCTGAAATTGTACAGATGTTCCAGTATTTCCTGGGAGGTGGGTGATACGGGGGTCAGATGCAATAGTCAAAACTGGATTTCTTTCATTTTGAAGACTTAAAAGGTAGCAACATCATGGTGCTTGCTGTCATTTACTGAAATCTTCAGTTAATCCAGAGTGGAAACGTAGAAATGTTAGAGAGCTCCAAGATCATTTACCAGAGCTTTCCAGTTCTCCACCCAAGGAACCAATGATCCAGACAGATTTATTGTCTTGGGCCATGTTGCACAGACAATTGCTAATGGAGCTTATGATTTACAAGTTATGAGGGCGTCCAGAAAGAGTTAAGATGCACTTCAGAAATTTTGTTAATTTGAAGAGATCTTAGCTAGGAAATCTTGGCTTGGTTGAGGTCAGATACTACTGCCTCCCTTAGTCTCTGGTTTGTAAAGTTACTAACCTGTTCACAAATGTGTAGGTTTATGCTTTGGTTGTGAGTATTTAACCCGTCCTCTCAGAAGGCCATGGCAAGGATTAAGCATGTGAACATTGTTCAATGCTTTGTTTTATAGCATCTAGGCTACAGATGAGTCTTTTTGTTTTTGTTTTTGTTTTTGTTTTGTTTGTTGTTGTTGTTGTTGTTGTTTTTCGAGACAGGGTTTCTCTGTATAGCCCTAGCTGTCCTGGAACTCACTTTGTAGACCAGGCTGACCTCAAACTCAGAAATCTGCCTGCCTCTGCCTCCCAAGTGCTGGGATTAAAGGTGTGCACCACCATGCCCGGCTACAGATGAGTCTTATTAAGGCTTAGTTACTTTCATTGATATTGCTTTCATTATTTTTTGTTTCTTGGTTTAAAGTCTTCATTCTTTTTTTAATGTTGTTGAGCTATATTTTAAAAAAAATAAGTTGGGTAGTGAAGATAGTGAGAATGAGTAGGTAAGTAGAGAAGACCAAGATTTTTGAGCCAGACTGCCTGGTTTCAAATGCCAGTTTCTGGTTGTCTGATGGTTTTTGACAAGTTATTTGATCTCTGGAGCTGCTTTCTCATTTGTAAAAACCATACCTACTTGTTTGATTTGGGTTTTACTGCTGTGAACAGACACCATGACCAAAGCAAGTCTTAGAAAGGTCAACATTTAATTGGGGCTGGCTTACAGATGAGAGGCTCAGTCCATTATCATCAAGGCAGGAGCATGGCACCATGCAGACAGGCATGGTGCAGGAGGAGCTGAGAGCTCTACGCCTTTATTTGAAGGCTACTAGCAGAATACTGACTTCCAGGCAGCTAGGATGAGGGTCTTCAAGCCCACACCCACAGCGACACACCTATCCCAACAGGACCATACTTTCTAATCCTGCTACCCCCTGGGCCCAGCATATAAAAACCATCATACTGCTCTATAGGGTTGTTGTGCACTTAAAGCATTTATGTTTGTAAAGGCATTGCACAGTGCCTACTCTGAACATCTTAGCTCTGAAAATGAAGGCTGTGAATTTCTTGCCCTTTTCTTGTATTGTTTGTGACCCTAGAGCCTCAGGACTGGTGTCTGTGTGAGAGAGTCAGCCTTGGAGTGATCCATTCCATCTAACCTGCCATCTTTTCTTTCTCCCCCTTGTCTGTGGCCAGCCTGTCAGCCCCAGTGCTCCACATGCACCAATGGCCTGGAGTGTTCATCTTGCCTGCCTCCCCTGCTGATGCAGCAGGGACAGTGTGTGTCCACCTGTGGGGATGGTTTCTACCAAGATCACCATTCATGTGCAGGTGAGCACTAACTGGGCTCCAGCTGGGTGTGCTACAGAGAAAGCTGCCATAGCCCCTATCCAGGCATAAACTGGAGGTTTCCAGGAGCTGTGATGAAGCTACTCAAATAGGTGTGCTATGGTTTGACTGCGGTTTGTCCCCTGCCTTAATTAGGGTTTTCTATTGATGTAATAAAACAACATAACCAAAAGCAACTTGGGAAGGGAAGGGTACGTTTTATCTTACATGCTGACCTCACAGTCCATCATCACAGGGAGTCAGGTAGGAACCAGGAAGCAGGGTCTGAAGCAGAGGCTGTGGAGGGAAGGATGCCCAGGCTGCTTGTTTCTCAGCCTCTTCTGTAGGTGGCTCACTCCTTTAAGATCTAGTCCAGATTCCTAATATTGTACTTGCTTCCAGAGGGACAAGTAGTCACACCATAATTTCATTTGTTTATGCCTTACCAATTTTGAAATAGTGATTGGAATCATAAGTGTAAGTTAGAGATGTACAAAGATTTTGATGTAGTTAAATTTGGGTTACTTACTCATGTATTTTTGAGACAAGATCTCACTATTTAGCTCCAACTGCCTCATGATTTCCTTCTTCCCTCCTTAGCCTCCTGGACAGTCCTTGAAGGGCCAGTGCTTGGTAAACATCTCAGCCATAAAAGATCGGGAGAGAAAAAAAAGCAGAAACCAAAAATCATAACCTCTAGTGTTTACAGCTTATCATTTTCTGTTCACCGTTACCTTAGAACAGACTCAAAGTGGGCAGGTGTAAACACCTTCACACATGTCAAATGACTGGGCAATTTAGGGCAATAGGTGGAATTTTGATTTGATGAAATGATTTAATTTATTTCTTTTCTTTCTTCTGTTAAATCAAAGAGACCTCCTGCTAGCATTTCTATTGACCCATTTTCCCTAGAGGAAAGTTAAATTCCCTTAGCTTACGTTCCTCCCTCTGTCCTACCACACCGCCAAACAAACACACACAAACACAGATGCATGCTTATTCACCCATACACAAATATATAGCCAAACACAGACACACATTCATAAACACACACAAGCAAACACAGATGCACAGTCATTCATACACACACACACACACACACACACACAGACAGACACATACACACACACACACAGCAGACACAGCCAAACACAGATGCACACTTATTCACCCATACACACAACCAAGCACAGTTACACATTTCTACACACACACACACAAACACAGATGCAACACACTCATTCACCCATACACATACTCACAGCCAAACACAGATACACATACATACACATACAGAGGCAAACACAGATGCACACTCATTCTCTCTCTCTCTCTCTCTCTCTCTCTCTCTCTCTCTCTCTCACACACACACACACACACACACACACACACACACACACAGATACACACTCATTCACCCATACACATACTCATAATCAAACACCGATACACATTCACACACACACAGCCAAACACAGATACCCACTCATTCACACACACACACACACACACACACACACACACACACACACACACACACACACAGAGCCAAACACAGATACACACTCATTCACACACACATACACAACCAAACAGATGCACACTTATTCATATACACATCATTTTCCCTGCTTCCTTTTGGTCATTTTCCCATCTCTTGCTCAGTGTTTTAATTGGTGGCACTAATACTGGTTTGGGGCATTTTGAAGTGGGTAATGTTTCACTTGATTACTGGTTTACATAACCGCCTGCTTCACATTCCATCCACAAACCCTCCTGCAAACGCCCATAGTAGAAAGTTGCTGGGAAAATTTGTTCGTGCTCCCTCCAGGGAATTAAACCAATTTGCTTTAGTTCAGGCTCGTTGCATTTTTATGCATAAAATAAGGAAGTAGGAAAAAAAGAAACAGAGCAAGAGGAGAGAAAGAAGGGGAGGGTGTGATCTTAAAAACTAAAGGTAGATTTGTGATCAGGTTTCACGTTCTATCTTGGCACTGAGACTACACAAGTCATCTTCACAATTAAGCTTTCTTGGCATTGGACTGACTCTCTCTCTCTCTCTCTCTCTCTCTCTCTCTCTCCTGCAGTATTTACACTTGTAACATTAATGTTGGCTTTTCACCATTGACCTTGCTTGGCCATCATCCAACCCATGTTCTTCCAATATGTGCTAAACTTTTCAAAAGAAGCCTTCCATTTTATAGTGCCGAGTCTTCCTGGAATGATTTCTCTTGGCAGTCATTTATGGTATGACTGGGGTAATTCTCCACTTTATTGACCCATCAAAACCAAAAGAAAGTGAGCATTCCACCAAGGAAACTAATTAATAGAAATATCCCTATTAATATTCATGCTCACTATGTTATATATAGGAAGAATAAAAAAAAAAGGGGACGAAGGCAAGTAGCTCATGTATATGACTCTTCACAAAAGACCATGAGCAGGTAAATGAGACAGTGGAAAAGGTCCCGAGTCCTGTCAGGGAATCTCCTCCACTGGTCTTCCATCCTTTCCCCTTCCTTGGGAGGTCAGTGATATGTACAATGTGCCTTCTACACATGTGGGCATGTGTCAATATTGTTCTATTTCAGATCTGATTAAGGGAAAATCATGCTGTAATTGTGGCTGACAGATTGCCTCACATTTGCTGTCTCAGATTCATTTCCTTGCTTTCTCTGGTTTTGGAGTTTGATGATTGACACACTGAACCTTGGTCAGCATTACTCAGTTTGTATAGTAAGCTAAATTGAAGACCAGTAATGTATTGCTTGTCTCTTTTGCCCCCCAGGAAGAGCCATGGAGGAATAACGGCCAGGGCCAATCCCTGACTTTAGTTCCAAGCACATAGGTTTTTACCATAACCTTTATGTGTCCTTTGCTACCAGCCAGATCTGGTTCAGCACCAACCCCCCCCCTTCCCCCCTCCTCACACCCTTGTTGAGTTCATACACCTCAGGTCTCAGGACTGGATCTTTGCTACTTGGACTGTTATGACCCATCTCCAGGGATCAAAAGCCAATTTGTTAGTCGATTGAAGCCTGATGTGAGGCCTTATCTGTGTGTGAGTACTTTCTCACCACATGGATAAGGCCTTGCCACTCCCTGCATGCCTTTATTACCCTGACTTTCTCGTTTTCTCAGTATCAGGACCATGGTCCTGGCTTTCTTGTGTTCTTACTATCAGCATCATGGGTCCATTGCTCACCTTGGAATTCTGGTATTAAATCCAAGTCTGTATCCAGACTGAAGTCCCTGAGAACACTCCTGCTTGATTTTCACTTTTCTCTGTTAGTCATTTCTGTTTTACCCTGATAAGACCTTTTAATAATGGACACACACACACACACACACACCATAGATAGAGGACAAAAAATACCCTAAGAAACAAAGTAAAGAGACCAGCATCACTGTTGCAATTACTTTTCTATTGCTCTTGCAAAACTCCACGACGAAGGCAATCTATAAAGTGTTTAATCAACTTCATGGTTTTAGAGAGTTAGAGTTCATAATGGTGGAGCAAAGGCATGGTGGTGAGTAGCTGGAGGAGTAGCTGAGAAATCACATCTCCATCCACAAGCAGGAGCCAGATAAAACATACTGAGAATGGCTTCTGACACTTCAAAGCCAACTCCTAGTGACACACCTCTTCCAACAAGGCCACACCTTCTAATCCTTTCCAAACAGTTTCACCCACTGAGGATCCTGGAGTCCATTCAAAGCACCACTGTTACTGATCATGATTACAGTCAAACACGATAACGTTTTAAGAGGAAACAGTAGTATTTTGTCCATTTTTTTAAAATGCATGTATCAATGTTTCTTTTGTTTATTTAGAGTTTTGGATATGCAGAAAGGTCTGAGACAAAGTCGCAGGATAATGCCAACTTTGGTTTGCAGGTCTAGAGTTGGAAGAAGTAAAGTACACAGGTTATAAGCTTAGGGTCTAGAAGCAAAGACTGGGGTTTTCATTTTGGCTCTGTCACGTATATGTGCTTCAATGCCATACTTCAGTGGACTGTGGGAAACATGGAGATAGACATGCTTGCTACATCTTTGTTGTCAAAATGAGGAAGCTGAATTCACATGCCAAGATTGGAAATGGAGCCATGAGTCTTGCAAGTTCTTCATGATGTTTGGAGAGGCTATGGCTTCTGCTTCCTAAGGCTGGAATATGAGCATAAATAACTCAGCCATTTGTCTACAGTGAGCTGGCAATATAACAGCAGATAGTGGTGCTTATAGAGATACCCAAAACAAAAACAACCACGAACACAACTGCAACAGCAAGCATCTGCAAAATGTATTCTATTTGAATGCTATACAGTCTCAGATACTGAAACCCAAGGAATCGAGCAACTGGACATTTTATGGGATTGTAACTGAAGAGATTATTTTAACCTCCATTTACCACTTACTGCTATATGGCTTTGGGCAAGTCATTTCACCTTTTAGAGGCTCATTCTTCTCAGCTCTATAATGAGGATAATATTATGTACTTCAGACAATTATGATGAGGCCTGGAAGAGAATTTTGAAAAGTATAAATCTATTCTGCTTGGCACATAGTATGTGGGTGATAAAAGGCAGACATTATTGAAATCACTCTTTTATTGTTCAACCTGGGGAGATGAATAGCAAATGACTCACATGAAGAAACAGGCTGTTTTTGACATTAATGTCTGGTTAAAAATAAAATACACTCATATATGATGGATAAATAAATGTAATGCAGAGAAGTTACTCCATTTCTTACGAGTTAAAAATCTCTTTCTCATTTGCTTGGCGTGTTTGGATGATGAGATGCTAAAATTATTTGAATTTCAGTCAAAATTAGTGTATCTTTTAGAGATGATATTTAAGATAAGGAGTTCCAAATCTTACATATATGAGGTTGTCCTGAAGAAGGTTTTTAAAGACAGGCTTGAGCAGAAGGACTCCTAATGGTGATTACTTGTAGGGAGTAGGTTTAAGTAGCATAGCTAGTCACTGGGCGGGGGGGGGGGGGTAGGGGGGAGGGGGGGCACGGACTCCTTGTAGTACGGTGCAAAGCTGTAAAGACTTAATGGTTTATGGCTTCTGCTTGTGATTGTAAATGCTAGTCTCACGGTGTCCTGAGTGGACTTCTCCACAAAGAGGGTATGAACTCTTAACAAGGTAGAACTCTCTTTAGCAATTCCTGTCTAGGGCTAGGCACTATCAAGGTAGTGTCCCCAACAGCTCGTGTGACATTTGGCAGAATTGGAATACCCATGACAGTTTTGTTACTGAAAGCCCATGCTGAGACTGGAGGTCAGAGCGGTGCTGGCACACCATCGCCACCCACCTTGTACAGCTTTGTGAATCTTCTGCATCATGCTTACCATAGCTGCTGCCTATGAGTAGGGCTTTCTGCCTCACACCCTGTTCTTGACCCTCTGTCCCTTCTGCCTGTGCAACAAATGCCTGTCTAGCTTCTTCTAAGTATCGGGCACTTTGCCAGACACCAGAAGAACAATTAACCAGACAAACAACTTCCCTTCACTTAAGGACTTTTCTGCTCAATGGAAGAAGAGTATCCCCTAAACAGATAAGCCAAGGTCACTTTTGATAGTTGTCTTTATAATTATCCTCATGTGAATTCATACCCATCGGTGCCTTAAAGACAGTTTTTCAAGACATATGTGGCAGGGAAGGATTTGTTACTGAAGTAAGGCTGCATCTCATGCTTGTGGTTTTCATATAGTATTGCATAATAAGGCATTCTGGGTTACTTTTCAAGGGAAGAAAAATGTGATGTGCCATCACACGGGGGGAAAAGAGACAGGAATGTTCAGGCGTGCCTCAACAGTGGCCTACAGGTGATCTGCTTTCAATTAGCTTCTGAAATTTATGCCTTGTCAGCAATTCCTGGCTAGGTGTAGCCTCAGGAATATTACACAATCTCTATCTCACCCCCCATCTCTCTTTCTCTCTACGTTTCTTGCCTCTCAGGTCACTGAGTGCTTACTGTCTCAGAGACTTGGGTAGAAAGAAGGGAGTGTTTTAAGTCCTATCAAAGGGAAGGGAGGGTAAAAGCATTGTTCTTATAGAATGTGGGTTTCTTGAATAAAGTAAGTGAAAGGTGGCAGGTGACAGTGCAGGAGAAGCACAGAAAAGAGAAGGTACCTGGCGATGCTTTGCCTGGACCACTGCTGTGGCCAAAGACAAAGTTCACTCCATAGAGTGACATTTCACAGACCAGAGGAAGCCCTCTGCAGAGGAGAGGGAGTTTGTCTTGCAGGCAGACCCTGTTCTTTCCTCTTTCCTCTCTCTCTCTCTCTCTCTCTCTCTCTCTCTCTCTCTCTCTCTCTCTCTCTCTCTCTCTCTCTCTCTCCTTTGTTTCCTTTCGTTTCCTTCCCTTCCCTTTCCCTTTCCCTTTCCCTTTCCCTTTCCCTTTCCCTTTCCCTTTCCCTTTCCCTTTCCCTTTCCCTTTCCCTTTCCCTTTCCCTTCCCTTTCCCTTTCCCTTTCCCTTTCCCTTTCCCTTTCCCTTTCCCCTCCCCTCCCCTCCCCTCCCCTCCCTCCCTCCCTCCCTCCCTCCCTTCCTTCCTTCCTTCCTTCCTTTCCTTCTTTCTTTCTTTTTTTTTTAAAGATTATTTTATATATATGAGTATACTGTTGCCATCTTCACACACACCATAGGAAGGCATTAGATTTCATTACAGATAGTTGTGGGCCACCATGTGGTTGCTGGGAAATGAACTCAGGACCTCTGAAAGAACAGTCAATGTCCTTAACCACTAAGCCATTTCTCAAGCCTGACCCTTTTCTTTCTTACACACATGAATCCAAACTCTTTTTCAGTGATGGGTTAAAAACTAGCGACATCCTGTCTTCCTGTCCAGCTCTTGTCATCCTCAGTTATTTTAGCTCAACTACACACCATCAGTCTCTCCTCTCTGTCTCCCTCTCTGTCTCCCTCTCTCTCTCTCTCTCTCTCTCTCTCTCTCTCTCTCTCTCTCTCTCTCTCTCTCTCTCTCCCCCTTCCCATGCTGATTCTGTCCCTGTTCTGCAACTGCCCTTTATCACAGCTGAGATCTGAGCATCTGCGCTGATGCCCCCAGGGCATCTGTGAACAGGTCTCATCAAAGGCTGGGCTTTGCTCTGCGCTCCCTCTTTTGGTTTTCTATTTCTGTCGACAAGCAGTCAGTGCTGAAGAAGTCAGTATGCGCTTCATGAGCAGGGGCTAGGGGACGAGGGGTTGAAATGGGTGCTCAGCAGAGGTCTTGAGCTGGGGATGACCCTTGGTCATGATAGATGCACAGTTAAGGAACTTGGCCTAAAGGTGACTGTGTTTGCCAACCATTTGTGTTGAAGACACAGGAATGCAGGTCTAGGAGCTCGAGACAGATTGTTTTTAGGAAAGGCTGAGTCAGTAAAGGTGCTTGTCACATAAGCCTGCTGATCTGAGGTCTATCGCTAAGCGTCATGGAAAGGGGACACAAACTCATCCTCTGACTTCCATCAACACACTGTAGCATGTGCTCACCTCAAATGCTATTATTACTACGAATACTAATTATAGAATAGCATGTTCATGGGTGGATACGTGACCTTACTGACTTATGAACCATTGTAATGCCAATCTGCTTGTAAAAGAAAAAAATCCTCCCTTCATGTTTGCCTGCTTGAACTATCTATCAACAAGGAAATCCTTTCTCGGGTCCGACTCTGTCTACAGAGACACTGCTAAAAAGTCAAATGTGTTACACAGTGCCAGTAAAATTTTCAGCTATATCCCAAGCATAGTTAAAAGATTAGCTATTTACCTACTATGTGCCTTGGGGAAGCAGATTATAGCCTCTCTCCTTTAGAAATTTTTTCCCTTTAGTACCAATAGCTCTGTGTTTATTCCAAAAAATTAATTTGATAAAGGCAATAAAATGTAAATTAAGATAGAAAGTCAACAAAACCCCTAGCTCACACTCCCTTAAGCCACTACTTTTAGCATTTTGATGTCTGCCTTCATAATTTATAAGCTCATTTCTCTGTATATGTGTCTGTCTATACATGTACTAATTTATTTTTCCAAAGGAAAATCACTTGGTACATGCTACTACATTGCCCGTCTTCCCCATCTCATTTCTTAATCCCTACAACTCATGGTTTTAAAGCTATTGTCCGATTTTCTTTGTCTTGCTAGTCAGTCGTTCACTAAGCCAACCTTCTGCTGTTGAGTATTTGTTCTTAATTAACCATCATCATAAATAACAATGATATAAACAGCTTCAGTAGAAATTGTGGCACATCATTTTAATTAAACTCATAAACAGGTGATTGCTGGGTCTGAGTATGTACGATCACGATTACGCCTTTGATGCACATAGATGCGACTCGCTTTCAAACAGCAGTGTTGATATTCACTCTTCCAGAAATGCACGGGAGTGCCTCCTTGTCATGCCTTTGTTCGCACATGGTACCCCAATGCAGCTTCAACCTGCTTGTATGACTCATGCAAAATGGAAACTTAAAAAAAAATCTTATTTCTGGATCATAAGAATCAGTCTGAAAGAGTCTTCATGGCTCACTTCCGGTAACTGCGCTGGGTCAGGTTCTTTTCTTGTTTCTTTCTCTGTCCACCACTCAGTTCATTCCCTTTGTTCTACCTTATTGCTAGTCCTCTCCTTCCCATCTTCCTACTAAGTAATGATGGCATTGTTTTCCATGTCCTTGCATGCATGTTCATTTGCATGTGTGCGTGTATAAACATGCATGTAGAGACCAATAGAGAATCCTGATTGTGATCTTCAGGAACACTGTCCACGTCCTTTGAGACAGGTTCCTCATTAGCCTAGAGCTCATCAAATCGACTGTCTAAACAGAGAACCCCAGGGGTTCCGCTAGCTCTGGGATTCCCAGTACACCCCAACATGTCTACCATTTTTACTTGTATTCTGGGGATCAATGCAGACCCTCATGATTGTAAGGCAAGCACTTTGCTAACTGAGCCATTTCCCTAGCTCCAGAGTGACTGTTGTAATGTGATCTGGTGCATGTTTTGGGGTGTGTATGCTTTCATTGCTCTAGGTACATGTTACAATTCAGAAAAATTTTGGGTGGATATTTCCTTCCTTCTCTTATTTCCTCAGTAAGCAACATGTCTAAGATCCAATATGTGTTGCTTATATAAGTCTAATCCACCCTGCCTAGATAGTGCTTGTCTGTTTTGTTTGCATATCTTTAGCTATTTGTGAGGCCATAGGACTTTTCACCTGTTTGGTGTTTTTATGAACCCTGTCAAATACCTGTGCATTTTCAAAACACCTGGAAATCAGATGTTCTTATTCAGGGGTCTGCATTCGTAAGCTGGAAAGAGAGATGGGTGAAAGGTAGAAACCCAGCCTGGGAAAGATCTTAAGATTGGTGTATAAGGGTCAGATAAGTGTGATGTTGAGTTTTTAGGCAGCGAGCCTTAGACTCTTGGGAACCTGAGGGCTGAGGGAGAGATAGTAGGATAGAAAGGACCTTCTGGACATCTGAGACTCACCATGCAATTTCCTGTGGTTTTCCAAGGGGCTCTTGTTGCTTGGGGGAAGATTGCAAGAAAAGAGTGTGGAGCTTGAGGCACCTGGGAAAGGTGGGGTCCCCTTTGTACAGCAGCTGACATACACCTCAAGGCTCCATTTTTGTCCTTTCTTTCAAGAGAGCCTGCTTCTCCAGGACTCTTTCCCATCTTCTGTCTCTCAGTGAAAATTTCTTTGCTTTTGACCAGAGCAGAGACAGGAGCTGCCAGGTCTCCCTGAAGCCAGTGATCACATGAATACAGTTGGCCTCTCCAAATCTGTCATCTCATTGTATCTTGAGAATTAAATACAACACACATTATTCTCACCAAATGGGAAAGAAAATGAAGGAACTGTGAACTTGAATTTAAGATAGGAACAAATTTTTATCCAACAAGAGCTTCCTACAGGGCTAGGATATAGCTCAGTGGATGCTTAGAGAACATGAGTAAGGCCCTGACTTCCATCTCTAGCTCTGCATGGACTAAGTGTGGCAGTGCTTTACGTCTATGGGTCAGGAACTTGGGGGCCTGAAGTTCAAGGTCAGCTGACAAGGGTGTTTACATCCAGTTTGAGCTAGAGCTCTTGTCTCAAAAGAAGAAACACAATGAAAGTACAAAACAGAGGGTATCTTGTTGAAAAATACAGCCACTGGAGCTTGGGGAAGTGGCTTGTTGTAAAGATGCTCAATGTGTAGACATGAGGATTGAAATTTAAATCCCTAGCAGTCATGTAAAAAGCCAGGCATAGTTGTTCATGAGCTTATAATTCCAGATCTGTGGATGTGCGGAGAAAAACAGGGGGATGACGGTGACATCCTGGCCTTCAGCCTAGCTCCAGGTTCAGTGAAAGACCCTGTATTAAACTAATAAGGTAAAGAGTGATAGAGCAGGATACACAATGTCCTCCTCTGGTCTCCATGAGTTTGTATGGAGATATACACTCACACATGCACACACATGCACCACATACACACACACACACACACACACACACACACACACACACACACACACACACGGAGAAAAAAAACAAACCACTAGCTCCTGACAATAATCCACATCAAGGTCTTCCTAGTCCTTGTGAAATGTAACCTTGCCATAAAATGGATAAAAGACAGAGCAGGAGAACTCACTCAGTGTGTGGCACACCTGCTTAGGGATGCAGCTAGGGCTGGTGCCTTGTGGTTGCCAGTCAGAGTATTATGGTGAACTTAGAATTTGAACCTGGCTTCAATGATGATCAAAGATGGTATACAGGTTCTGACACCTTAAGAGAGGGTGGAAAAGGCCAGCCAAGGGTGATTTTCTTTCCCGGAGCAAAACTGCAGTTCCCAAGCCTGAGCCTATGAGCATCTGACCCCCTGCCTACCATCTGGAAAGGTTTGCTAGAAACAAGAAGTTGCCTGCAGGAAGGGCTTTTAACTCTCAAGGAGATCTGCAATTTATTCCTAGAGAAGCATAGGTTGAAAAGTTTCTAAAAATCTTCTACTTCTATTTTAGCAAGAACAAAAGAAGTTTTTATCTTTAGAATAGAGTTTCCTTATAAAGCTGGCAAAAAGAAGGACATTTATCCATTCTTTTCATTTTTTGAAATGAATTGTTTGACGAACCAACACATGCCCTATTATGCCCCAGAAAAGTCATGGGCCTTCCAGATAAATGATCTACTGTGTGTGAGATAAGAAGACAACTTTGCCTCGTTCACCCTTTCAAAAATTTATTACTGTAATATTCACAATATACAATTCCTACCCTCAATGATCTGAAATGCATCACTAAGCAACATCAGGCTGAAAAGTCAGCGAGCCAGTGACCTTTTCCTCTTCTTAATAACCCAAGTGGAGTACAAGCCACATGTAAACCAAGCCTGCAAGAGGAGATAGCAGGGAGTTGCATACTTTCAGTGCTGGAAATTAGGAATCAGTTGTAAATCACAGCAGGTGTGTGTCATACCAAGGAATGACAGCTCAGTGTGACACTATGCCTGGCCACCAAAGATGCAGTTCCTTTGATATGGAGAAGTGAGGAGGGCCAGCAGGGATCACTGTTACACTTAATAGTAGGTATCAGTGTATCATGTGTATTCATCATCAAAAACACACCTGAGTTTTTAGCATTTAGAAAGTAAATTTTATATCCTCAATGTTAGGGCATTTAAAAGCTCGTACCTTTGCCGTTTCTATGCAAAAGGTGGCTGGTGGCATGGTTTTCCTGTAATGAATAAAAACCTGTGTGTTCTCATTTAGCACACATTTGATGAGCGCTAGACACCAGTGTGAGCACTAGGGGCTTAAAATAACTAAAGCTCGGTCCCCACTTGGGAAGTGACTGCTCCTTGAAGGAGGAAGATAATATTGGAGTAGTTAGGACAAACTGCTGCAGGGAACTCTGCCAGTGAAATTCATCCTCCCACTGCCCTGCTGTCTTGGGTTTCTACGGCAGTGGTAAAGCACCATGACCAAATGCAGCTTGAGGAAGAATGGAGTTTATTTTGCTTATGTATCTAGTCTGAGCCCACCGAGGGAAGTCAGGGCAGCAACTCAAGGCAGGAACCTGAAGGCAGGAACTGAAGCAGAGGAGATGGAGGAAGGCTGTTTACTGGCTGACAGTCGTTGGCTTGCTCAGCTTTCTTTCTTTCTTTCTTTCTTTCTTTCTTTCTTTCTTTCTTTCTTTTTTTTTAGAAGGGGCCATTTGGCTATTCTTTTTTTTTTTATATACGTATTTTCCTCAATTACATTTCCAATGCTATTCCAAAAGTCCCCCACACCCTTCCCGCCCCCCCACTCCTCTACCCACCCATTCCCATTTTTTGGCCCTGGAGTTCCCCTGTACTGGGGCATATAAAGTTTGCAAGTCCAATGGGCCTCTCTTTCCAGTGATGGCCGACTAGGCCATCTTTTGATATATATATGCAGCTAGAGTCAAGAGCTCCGGAGTACTGGTTAGTTCATAATGTTGCACCTATCAGCTTTCTTTCTTATATATCTCAGGACTACCTATTCAGAGGTGACATTATCCCCAGTGGACTGGACTCTTCCATATCAGTTATCAATCCGTTGAAAAGAAAATCCCACCAATCAGGATACTTGCTACAAGTCTTCTATAACATGAGGGCCAAGGCCATGTGAATGCTATGCTCTGACCTGTGGGATCTTTGTACTCTTACTTTCTAAATAATCTTTCCCTTGGCACTACCCAGTGGAATTTTTGTAGTACTCCAGTGAATTCAATGGATGCAATATATCATCTATTTTTTGGTCTAGGCCTCAGGCAATGTGGCTTATGTGGGTCTAGGTAGGAAGGCCTCATAGGCCTCCACAGCACAGCATCTGGAATGTAGCAGCAGCTTCTTATGTAGGTTAGTAGAGCTACTTGACAGGCCATCTTGGAAAAGATGCTGGGCTTTGTGTTTGATGGATGTGTTAGGTAATGTCTTTGTATCAATTCAGAATGAAGAGAAAACTTCATGAAAGATGAGAGATATTTCAGGTGATGGCTACAGTCAGTAATCAAGGGTCACTGAGTGGCATTTCTTGTGTATAGGGTAGAATTGTTTCGGAAATGGTCCTTGCTTCCATTCACAGTTGTGATATAGTATCAGAGTCTCACTGTAAGTATGATGAGGATTTGTGTGTGACCTTTATAAAATATAGATGAAGGAGTTAAGTATGAATGAAGTCACTCAGGAGATGTCTGGAAAACACAACCAGTGTGCTCAGACACAGTCAACAAGGTAGGAAGGTCTGCATGAAGCATACAGTGTTAAGACAGAACTTGATAACAACACAGAGAATTTTGCTCATTCTCTCTCTTCCTATCCCCTAGCCTAAGCCACTGCAATCTTTCAACTGGACCACAGGATACACTGCATAGTGGTAGCCTTGATAACCTATACAAACTCACCTCCTTTCTCCAGGACACTCATGAGAGTTTTGCAAATTTAAATCACATCTTGTATCACTCTTGCATGATCCTTCCATCACTTCACAATACAATTAGGGGAAAAAAATCCCACTTCTGTGCAATGATGTCCAAGGCCACAAGTTGTCCTACTATGTACTACAGAGGCCCAGAAGCTATAAACACAAGGGTAGACCCAGTTTCCCACACTCTATGTTCCACCTCCAAAGACATTGCTTGAGATTGTCTCTGGTTGCCCCCCCCCCCCATAGCTGGATGCTCACCCTCTTTCAGCTCTACTAAAGTGGGTCCCACCCCCGTCCCCCACCCCTGTCCCTCTACTGCAGTATTCCTGGCTATTAATGCAATTAGTAATTATCTTTAAATCCACCAGAGAGAAAAAAATGTCTGAAATTAAGACTTTCTTGTGCAATTTAGAACTGAGAGGGGGATTAGATTCTGAAGTTTGCGATGTAGGTATCTTTTCTTCTGCTCCTAAACAAATACTTAATTAAATCGCTAAGGTATGATTACCCAATCACTTGTAGGCAGCAAATGCATTCATTTTCTCCGCCAATTTTGTTGATCAGAATCAATGCTTCTGGAAAATAGATTGTACTCCATTGTGAAGGAAATGCTATAAAAACGAGGACGATGTGTTAACCAAATCACAGTAGGGGTATCAAAACAAGCAGCTAACCAAGTCGCACAGTGTTCTGCTGTGAAGGGCAAGCCTCCTTTTGCAGAAGGGCTAAAGTAAAGAAGATACACAAATGATTATAAAAGAGAAAATGCTAGAAGAGAAAGAAGACAACAAAATCTTTAGAGACTACCTCTTTTCTGGGAACAGCCTCCACATAGACTCAGAAAGCATGAAAGAAGTGTAAACTTTGGGAGTCCTGGGGATACAATGTGGACCAGTGATGTGGGGGAGAAGAGACAAGACTTGTGAGGGAAGATGGAGGGGCACTGTGGTAGGGAGTGGTAGGGAGTGATAGGGAGATGGGAGGAGGAAAAGGAGAGAGATAAAATTGAATGTATCAATCAAGGGTAGCCAATGATGTTACCCCTCAACTCATTCTTAAGAAGCTAGTGGAGGTGGAAGGAGCCTCCGGAGCCTGCACATACTGTAGTGATTAGGGCAGACAGGGCAAGGAATGAAAGCCATGGCATTTCATTAGTCAGACCATCTTTGCCCAGAAAATTATGATTTCCTTTCCCGTGACTCCCATTACTTTAAAGCCATCAATTTCCTGTTTCAGAGCCCTTAGCCCTTAGCAAAAGCTCACTAAAGTAGTACTTCTGACTCTCAGAGATTGTCTTGCTCTCGCTCTCTCTCTCTCTCTCTCTCTCTCTCTCTTTCTCTCCCTCTCCCTCTCCCTCTCTCCCTCTCCCTCCCCCTCCCCCTCCCCTCCCCTCCCCCTCCCCCTCCCCTTCCCCCTCCCTGCCTCTCTCTTTGAGGGACATGGTGTTTATTTCTTTTAGGGTCAAACCTAGCATTTCAGGAGCCCTGGAACCAGCTTATATCTTCCTGTAGATTCTTAATCTTGGAGTGTGAGAGACAGATAGTCTCTTCTGTGACAGGCTGGGTCACTGACTTTGGTGCTTTTCTACAGTCTGTCATGAGTCCTGTGCAGGTTGCTGGGGTCCCACAGAGAAGCACTGTATGGCCTGCAGAGACCCACTGCAAGTGCTGAGAGATAGCAGCTGTGAGAACACCTGTGGCAATGGCTTCTACAACAGGCAGGGGACCTGCGTTGGTAAGTGCCATGCTGGGCTGGGATGCCCCCTTTATCTCCCTCTGTGTTCAGATCCTAGCACTGATAACTAATGCATCTTTTGCTCATTGAGTATGTGCAGGACTTCTGACATTCACTTCACCTTAGGCATTTATGTATTGTTTTAAACAAGTGGGATCTCCTCTAATGGCCCTGATGGCTTGTTAGACTCGGACTATTCAGTCTATCCTGACCCAGCCCCCTGCTTAAGACTCACAGCTATGTGGAGAGGGGAATCAAGTCCAGTTGGGACATCTCCCTAAGTCTCAAATATCATTCATCCCAGACCACTTCCCTAGTATAATGGAGCAGAGACCCATGCTAGCCCAAGCAGACCCACCTTTGTTTTGATGTCACGGGCTTAAAGGTGAATTGATCACTGTCCAGTCTACTTTTCATGGTCATACGGTCATGATAGCCAGCCCAATCCATCCTCCTTGTGCCAGGCAGAAAGAGATCAACCTCCAAGAGATGTGGACATGTGACAAAAGCACAGATTAACCCATCCCATCTGCCTTTCAATCTCTGACTTGTGAAATGGTGATAAACATAACTCCCAGGCTAAACAGAATATGACCCCCAAGATGTAATCTGGAGATGGGGACAATGCCCTGGAGAATGAGGTGTATCTCAGTGATAATGAGGCAGCATGAGGCAGCAAGGCAGAAGCAGAAAAGGCACAGAAGGATGGATGCAGACGTCAGGGTGATGGGATGACACAGGAAGAATCCCCTGGCTTGAGCAGGCAGAATTTGGGAAACATCAAGGGGATACGTTCTCTTGAGTTTCTCCGAAGAAATGCAGTCCTGTTTCTTAGATTTTAGACGTTGATTTTTAGAACTTCCTACCTCTAATGCTGAAAGAAAATAGATTTGGGTTGTTTCAAACTGGAGTTCATGGTAATTGGTTATAACGAACACTGATTCACACCCAGATGAGAAGGTTCAGAGTAACTGCTTGGTCAGCACTCAAGGCTGCGTTCTAGCAATGACTTTGCTAGATAGATATCATCCTCAAGTTCAGATGAAGAAGCAGAGAGTTAGAGGCAGATATTACCTTGGGTCTCAAAGCTAATGACCAGAATAAGAATCAGGTGTAGCTCTTCAGGCTATAAGTGACTGGAAACCCACTGCCCTGTTCACTATAATATGGCATTGCTTCACCCACCTCTGCCAACTTTTGCTCCTCCTTCTCTCGAACCTGCTTTGTTGCCTCTTCCTACTTTCTGTCTTTAGATGAGCTGACCAACTATGGAGACATTGCTGGTCCCCAGTAGCAGTGTCCTGACTGAGAGTGGAAGGTTTTTGTTTTTTGTTTTTGTTTTTGTTTTGTTTTGTTTTGTTTTGTTGGTTTTTTGAGACAGGGTTTCTCTGTATAGCCCTAGCTGTCCTGGAACTCACTTTGTAGACCAGGCTGGCCTCGAACTCAGAAATCTTCCTGCCTCTGCCTCCTGAGTGCTGGAATTAAAGGCGTGCACCACCACGCCCTACTGAGAGTGGAAGTTTTGAGCTGAGTTGAGTGATTGTCATACGTACTGAAAGACTATTCTGACTGTAATGGGGTCCCACAAAACAGAAAAGGTATGCAGCCCTAAGTCTTCCTGTACTTTTGTTCTTCAGTCCATCAGATAAGAGCAACAAAATGAGATGCTTTAGGGGTCTGGTGACTTCCCGTAAATAGGGAAGAGAGATGACTCTGGCAACCACTGGCTTCAGGCTTTGGGGGATTCCTAACTCCCCTGGAGTGAAAGTTTTCATCTGGTATAGACCCCATGAGAGGTCAGAGAGAGGCCGGGTGCCACTGGCTACAGCCTGTTAATCTCTCTGTCACCATTACTTTCCTGATCAATTAGGCCCCATGTATTCTTGAAGGGTGACAGATGTCAAATTCATGTTAATCCTAGGGCCTAAAGGCATGTGAATTATAAGTCCCCCAAGGAGGCTGCTTACTACCACTGCTCTGCCTCTGAGACTGGCTGGAGGCTGACCATCTTCTGCTGGTGACATGTCTTTAAAAGGAGGAGATAATGAAAGCCTTGGCAGACCAGGACTGGGCATCTGCTTTGGCTCAGGGGTTCAGTGTAGGCAGCTTGTGCTCCTTGTAGACTGAAAGGGTTAAAAATGAGACTCAGGTGTGGTGACTAATGCTGCCTGAGACTAAGACTGCCACAGTTTCAAAAGATATCCTCATCCACAGAATGAGCTGTCTGCCAGTCGATGACATTTTGGATCCTGTCTCCAAAAATGAAATATTAAATTAATATATATATTTTGGGGGGGGGGTTGAGACAGGGTTTCTCTGTATAGCCCTGGCTGTCCTGGAACTCACTTTGTAGACCAGGCTGATCTCGAACTCAGAGATCCACCTGGTGCTCTGCCTCCCGAGTGCTGGGATTAAAGGCGTGCGCCACCACGCCCGGCTAAATTAAATTTTAAAAACAAAACAAAACACCCAAAGTTCTGAGACTTGGGGGAATAGGGTTTTACATCTGCATGCATTTTGACAAATGACAGCAGGCTTCTAGGCACATAGGTAGACCATGGCTGACTGATCAGCAATTCCTGCCCACACCACATGCTTTGCAGATGAGAGATGATGTTGGCACTGACCTTGGGACCCTTGAGTAAAGAAAACAGCTTCTAGTTTCTCAACAGTGTTAGAGCCTTAAAGCTTATATCGCCTGACTTTGGGAATGGCCCTGCTTTCCTAAACAGTGTAGAACCAAGCACTGATTTCAGGTGTTGATACTGCTAATTTATCTCCAATTCAGATTGGTCATATTCAAGTTAGAGACTGGCCAGTGTTGGTTTAATAATTGATAACTAATTGGCCTGTGTCTGCAGATACCATGAAGTCAGGTGCTGTGCAGCATCCAGTATAATCTGTTATAAATGGTGCCATGTTCTACCGAAAGGAACTTACTATTGCTATGTTTGTCTGTGGCCTGTGTCTTAGACGTTACAGATATTAAAGATATAGAGTGGGACACTTCAACAGGAAAACCCATCACTCTTTCAAGTATGTAGGCTACTACGGAGGGTGGGTATAACTATAGGTAATATCACAGGTCAAGTTCACAGGCTTCTGATTGCCTCTTTGTTTCTGTCTGTCTCTCCTTCTGTCTGTCTGTCTTTCTCCCTCTCCTTTCTTGTCACCTCTTTTTTCTTTTCTCACCCAGATAACAACTTGAATTTATAAAATTTAGTTTAATGTTGTACTTTTTGTATATGAGTGTTTGCCTGCCTGTATGTATGTGCATCCCCTGTGGACCTGGTGTTCCTGGAGGCCAGAAAAGGGCACTGGGTTCTTGGGAACTGGATTTATGGCTGGGAACCCAACCCAGCTCCTTTACAAGAGTAGCAAGTGCTCTTAACCACTGAAAAATCTACCCCATCCCCTTGAAGTTTTTAAAGTTGTTTTTGTTCTTAGGAAGTTTTCTAAACTGAGCATTTTGTTTTGTGTGCATACATATCTGACTGTGTTAAACAATGTTGTGTTAAGGGCTTTTGTTCCCTGGTTTTCTCACTCAGCACTATCTTTGTAAGGTTTCCTGGCCCTTCACTTCCCATGGCTACAGGGTACTGGCTTGAGCATCCCCATCATCCACCAGTGCAGCCTCCCTGTGCCTTATTTCCTCCACTCTCTCCACCTTTCCCACTCCCACCCCCTGTTGTCACCAGAGAGTACCAGTTAACAGCCACAATCCTGTCGTTTTATGAGCTTATCTGGAAGGTTCCCTGGGACTCCTGCCAGGACCAGCATTGCTGGTTTATTGATTCTACCTAGGCTTTATTTGATAAACCAGTGTCAGGCTGCTCTCTGGAATAACTGCAAAATCTCCATCCCCAAGAATGGAGATGCTCTCTTCTCCATATGGTGCCCATCACTGGGTACCACCAAGCTCCTGAATTTTCCTGGCTGCTAGGCCTAAAGGGACATCTCTGGTTTTTTGTTTGTTTCTTAATACTATTGTGTGTGAGCATCTTCACTGTGTGAAAGTGTTGGCTTTCTCCTGTATGAATCTGTGTTTTTGTTGTTGTTGTTGTTGTTGTTTTTTTTTAACCTATTTCCTATGGGGTTTTGCTGCTTTCTATGGAATTCCTTATAAATTATAAATGTTAATTTTTTCATTGTTCTGTTTTACCTTGATTTTTTTTTTCTGGGCATTGAAGCTAGGGCCTTGAGCATGCTAGCCACACATTACCCCTCTGCTGCTTCTTAGCCATTTCTTTGTAAATATGCACCCATTTCCCATTCTCTTGTCTTTTAGTTTTGAATGTGATCTCCTTTATTATGCATTTTTCTTTTTCCTATTGATTTAGTTTGTTCTCTGACAATTTCACACACATGTGAAGTACGTTGTAACAAAGACATTTAATTCATTTTTGTTATTATTCTCTGCCTAAAAGCTTTGCTGTTGAATTTTTAAGAAGATACGCCACTAACGTTCACAAATCAATTGCTGAAAATGTTCTTCATTTTCTTCCATTAACAATGTAAAACTTAAATTGCTGACCTATCTAGGTCTCATTTATGTATGTGACTTGTGACATCATACAGTTTGGTTTTTTTTTCTTTCAGTTTTGCTATCCAGTTCTCCCAACATGACTAAAGTCACTAACCTTACCATTTCTTTTGATCTCTGTTGTCTATTAAATGTCCATTTGCACATACTTGCATATCAGCAAGTCTACACCCTACACCTCTGTCCCAGGGTCATCATCACACTCTTTCGCCCACTGATCACTCTTACCTTGTTCTTTGTCTTACAATCCAATTAGGGGACCCCCCCCTTCCCATTTCATTCCTCTTCCAAGTTAACTTAGACATTAGAGTACATGTGTTAAATTATTCACAAAATTCAACTAGAGTCTTTGTTTATACTGAAGTTATAGACTGATTTTTAATGAAAAGATATCTTGCAAATGCTATTCTTTAAGGATTCCTTTACACCTGTGTTAAAACGTTTGATATATAATATTATTATCAGTCAATTCTTAATTTTATCAAATTTCTGCAGGTCTTTATTTGTAGGAAATTTTATCTAGCTTCTAGAAAATATCTGTTGCGATAATTACTTTAGAGTTAGGGACTTCATGAGTTTTATGGGGACTGGGAGTGAGGAGTGCTTTTCAGCTTCTGTTCTGGTTTTGTGTGAGTTGGGGTGTGCTTGTCTTATTTTTGATATTGAGGTCATAGCTTTGGCCTGTTCTTGATTTATCTTGCTTATTTGGGTCTAGGCACATTGGCAGTCTTCCACCATACAGGATAGAATACCCAGATGCCCTAGTACCTTTTGTTTTAAAATCTTGAAATGTTTTTAGGGTGCTAGTGTTGTAATGCAGCTGACTTGTGGAATTTCAATAGTTCTTTATTCTTAGATTCTCCTTAGGCTGAAGCAGGGCTGTGTCTGTAGGCAGTAGGCAGTGAGCCCATGCTGGGCAGCTGCTCAAAACAGCCTCTCCCCTACCTCCCCTCTCTGCTCTAGAAAACCAGGCTCTGTAGCTTTTTCCAGACCAGTCTCTGCACCCACACTTTTGAATGCACACCCCAATTTATGTCTACATATTCTTTTACCAGTCGTTCAAATTTCTCTTTAAAGAACTTCTTTCTGGGTCTACGCTTGCAGCCTCCAGCCCTTTTCAATATTGGTCTCTCTGTCCCTTATATTCACAGCCACAGGCCTTTAAAGGAGCATTTATCATCATAGGCTGTCCCTGGAGCCCACTGGAATGTGTGGCACAGGCCACCCAGAGCCCAATTTCCACTGTAGTGGAACCTTTTAAGAGCTTATTTGTCCTCTATGTTAAGGACAGTCCCTTGCGACTTCCTCCTCTCTAAGTGTCTCAGCCACCATGTTCCCTTTTGTGTTTTCTGCCACTGGAGCCTTTCTTTTTTTTTTTTTTTTTTTTTTTGCATTTTCTGTTCATTTTCTTTTTTTTTTTTTCCATTTTTTATTAGGTATTTAACTCATTTACATTTCCAATGCTATACCAAAAGTCCCCCATATCCACCCACCCCCACTCCCCTGCCCACCCACTCCCCCTTTTTGGCCCTGGTGTTCCCCTGTACTGGGGCATATAAAGTTTGCAAGTCCAATGGGCCTCTCTTTCCAGTGATGGCCGACTAGGCCATCTTTTGATATATATGCAGCTAGAGTCAAGAGCTCCGGGGTACTGGTTAGTTCATAATGTTGTTCCACCTATAGGGTTGCAGATCTCTTTAGCTCCTTGGCTACTTTCTCTAGCTCCTCCGTTGGGAGCCCTATGATCCATCCATTAGCTGACTGTGAGCATCCACTTCTGTGTTTGCTAGGCCCCGGCATAGTCTCACAAGAGACAGCTACATCTGGGTCCTTTCAATAAAATCTTGCTAGTGTATGCAATGGTGTCAGCGTTTGGATGCTGATTATGGGGTGGATCCCTGGATATGGCAGTCTCTACATGGTCCATCCTTTCATCTCAGCTCCAAACTTTGGCTCTGTAACTCCTTCCATGGGTGTTTTGTTCCCAAATCTAAGGAGGGGCATAGTGTCCACACTTCAGTCTTCATTCTTCTTGAGTTTCATGTGTTTAACAAATTATATCTTATATCTTGGGTATCCTAGGTTTGGGGCTAATATCCACTTATCAGTGAATACATATTGTGTGAGTTTCTTTGTAAATGTGTTACCTCACTCAGGATGATGCCCTCCAGGTCCATCCATTTGGCTAGGAACTTCATAAATTCATTCTTTTTAATAGCTGAGTAGTACTCCATTGTGTAGATGTACCACATTTTCTGTATCCATTCCTCTGTTGAGGGGCATCTAGGTTCTTTCCAGCTTCTGGCTATTATAAATAAGGCTGCTATGAACATAGTGGAGCATGTGTCCTTCTTACCTGTTGGGGCATCTTCTGGATATATGCCCAGGAGAGGTATTGCTGGATCCTCCGGTAGTACTATGTCCAGTTTTCTGAGGAACCGCCAGACTGATTTCCAGAGTGGTTGTACAAGCCTGCAATCCCACCAACAATGGAGGAGTGTTCCTCTTTCTCCACATCCACGCCAGCATCTGCTGACACTGGAGCCTTTCTTGTTGGCCATTTCTTTTCTATTCTATTCTGTCTGTTTTAAAATTTCTTTGTTGCCTTGTTCTGTCTTATCCTGAATGCCATCCTTAAATAAACTAACTCATGTCCAGTTTTAAAAACTAGTTTTATGTGTTGATCAATGGATTGTTTCCCTGAGTACCAGAAGCACAAATCAGGCAGGATCACCTACATCCCACACTGGACTCCTAATTCCCTCCACACACTACTTCCTTGAATTCTTTGATGGGCAAGGGGCATCCCTTGTCCCCATGACCGACTCTTGAGAGTCATCTGAGATCCTTTATCTTTTACATCTCTCCTGTCTGTCCACTCTTAAATAACCTTGATGCAACCCCTAATCATCTTGCTCCAAGGGCATGGATCTTCCAAGTAGACTGTGACTCTTCCTTTTCACCCCTTCAAGCTGTTTTTCAAACCGAAGCCAGAGGGATCTTTCCTTTCTCTAAGTGTGTCCGTGTTTCTACTGTGCTTAAGACTGCAGGGCCTCTCAGTACCTGCCACAGGGCGAGGCTAAGGGTGCCCAGTTGTATTTGCATTTCAGAAAACACTCAAGTAGCCATGTCTTCTGGAAGATGAAAACCTAAACATTAGTGTGCCTACAGGCTCCCACTGTCTAGGCCCACCCACTGCTCTTAAGTCATGAAACTGCTAATTCTGGACACCACATCGTTCCATGACCTGAGCCACGGTGTGCCCTTTCAGTTTAGGGGGAGTTCCCCTTAGTCCTAGCTGATTTGACTAAATTTCTAAGACAAGATTAATTGATGAATAACGTTTCCCTAGGTTCTTTCTGTCTCCCTTCGGTCTCATATACTTTGTAAATGGTATGTTTGATATTTTTATTTATTTCCCTTATATTAGATTAGGAAGCTGAACTAGAGCCCGAGTTAATTTAATTGTTGTGTCTCATCCATGGAACAACACCCCATACAAGCCTGTACCACTGTTTTGAGGTTAGATGAATGAGTAAGTGCGTCTTAGAAGTCTGTAAAGTGTTCGGTTTCAGTAAGTTTTTACCAAGCATGGTCTGAGTGCAACTCTGAACTCCTGAAGTTTGCTTTTAGTTGGGAAATTGGAGGATATTTGGTTCTTAGTTCTGCAAAATCTATTTGCTATCCGTTAAAAGCCTAAAGTTATCTGAATGTTGGTATTTATTTTTTATTTGAAGCCATTTCAGTTTTCAGTCCCATGTTGAATTGGAAACACTGGTGGGTGTGCCTTGAGTATTTGTTGCTCTGTGTTCAGTGACTAAGTATCCCATTATCCTTCCATCGTGGAAAGAAAAACAGAGTCCCTTACAGTTCCGAATCAAGGACTCAGAAGTATTTCGAGCAGCCAGTGAAGGAGATGGGGAAATACTGGTGCCAACTTGAGACACTGTGAAGGGAGAGGTCACTGCTTTGCTGCTCGCTGTTACCCTCCTCTGATGGCTTTTTCCTTCTCATTAGCGTGTGACCAGTCCTGTAAGAGCTGTGGCCCTAGTAGTCCCAGATGTCTTAGCTGTGCTGAGAAGACAATCTTGCATGATGGGAAGTGCATTTCTGAATGCCCTCATGGCTACTATGCTGATTCTACTGGAAGCTGCAAAGGTAGGAGTTGAGACATTATCATCATTAGCAGCAGCAGCACCACCACCACCACCACCACCACCACCACCACCATCACCATGGAATGAGATCCATAGACTTAGACAGTCCCCACTCTAGTTGTTGGGGACTAGCAAGACCAAGTTGCACATCTGCTACATATATGTGGGGGTCCTAGGTCTAGCTCTTTGATTGGTGGCTCAGTCTCTGAGAAGCTCCCGGGGTCCAGCTGACTCCCTTCCTGTGGGGTCTCTATTCTCTTTGAGTTCCTCAATCTGTCTCCCAATTCTTCCGCAAGAGTCCACAAGCTTCATCTAACATTTAGCTGTGGGTCTCTGCATATGTTTCTATCTGATGTTGGGTGGAGCCTCTCAGAGGACAATTATGCTAGGATCCTGTCTGCAGGCATAACAGAGTATCATTAATAGTGTCAAGGATTAGTTCTTGCCCATGAAAGGGGTGAATTTGGGGCAGTCATTGGTTCGCCACCCCTGCCTCCTCTATTTCTGCTGTTTCTTTATCCCTGCACGTCTTGTAGGCAGGACACATTTGGGTTAAAGATCTTGTAGGTGGGCTGCCGTCCTTATCTCTCCACTGGAAGTCCTGCCTGGCCAATTCAGATTCCATCTCCCCAAGTAAATGTATTTCTATGTGGAAATTTTGGATTGATAAACTTACACTCATAAATCATTGTGAGTTGAGACACTATCAACCTCATTGTACGTTTATAGAAGCCTGGTTCAGTCTTTGGCTTATGCATCTAAGAATGTGTCTGCCCCACGTAACATGGTTGCCCCTGCTCTCTGAAACCTACACAGGTTCTTACTTCTACCTCAGTGTCTTAGGGCAGGATATTTGAGCTCACTCACCGGCCTCTCCTTATCAGACTCCTTTCATCTGCCTTCATCTTTATGCACCAAAGTTCACCCTTTTATTCAGCAACCAAGGTTCTCTTCCTCTCCCTTGCTCCCCCTGGCTGGCTTCTGATCACTGTCCTCCAGGACGTTTTACCTGTGTCTCCCTGCTCTCCTGAGAAGTACTGAAGACTCAGCCTGGGCCATGCTCTTAGGGTCAAGTTAATGCAGGGTAAAGCAGGGGGTTTATAATCTAATATATATATTAGATTCTTTTTTTACATTAGTATAATTCTTGAAAGCATAGAATGTCAAAGCTAGAAGTATTTTTAGCTCACCCTCTAGCTCACCCTCTGGATGGACCTGGACCAAACTAGACTTGGTTAAGAGGAAGCAAGTTGGAATCCCAGTCCCTGAAGTTTCCACTTTCCTTATTGGTCAGGCAAGGAGACTTGAATTCTCACAAATTATATCTCAGTCTCATTCTGAATGAGCTCTACTATCTTGTATGAGTGTGGGGGTGTGGGTGGGTAGGGGTCAGAGGTCAGCCACAGTTTTTCAGGAGCTATCTACCTTGATTTTTGGGCAAAGTCACTGGCCTGTGTATCTGTTACCACTTTGGATGTGCTAGCTTGTGAGTCCCAGGAATTCTCCCCCCCCTCCACCTCTATTTCCTAGCACTGCACTGCAAGCATGCGTCACCATACCCACTTCTAACATGGGTTCTGGAGATCTCTAGAGATCAAACTCTGGACCTAATGCAGGCACTGCACATAGTTTACTGAGCTATCTTCCCAGCCCCTTGGGTAAAAATTTAACCTCTCCAGACAGTAATTTCTCTAACTGTAAGATGTGCTTAGCAATACCTACTTCTGAATCTTGTCATAGGACAGAGCCGTGCCATTGTGTATAAAGCACTTAATGCAAATGGGGGCAGCTGATAAACAGGAAGAATTTGGGTAAAAGCTGAGTGTGGGTGACAGGGACCGTTCTGACAACATAGCCATCTACCAACATGTCTTCTCTTTGGTGTGGCCTGACACCTGAGAGGCTGACCAGCTAGGTAGGGTCTCTGTGGTGCCTGCAGCCTGCTGTGATTCTCTCTCCTCCCCAGTTTGCCACTCATCCTGTGCCAGCTGCTCTGGACCTACAGCTGCTCACTGTATAGCCTGTATCCATCCCCAGACACTTCGTCAAGGCCACTGTCTGCCAAGCTGTGGAGAAGGCTTCTACCCTGACCATGGGATCTGTGAAGGTATGGGGGTGCCATTGTCTTTCCTCATGGTCAAGCACAAAAACGTAGGTTGGCTTTCCCATGCAAATATTGCTTTCCAGTACAATCTTTCCTCTCTGCTATCTTAAATGGCTACAAACACATTACAGTCTGTGCCATCTCTACCTGTCATCGTCTGGTTCCACAACCCAAAATTTAACCACTTGGTGACCCAAAATATAAAGAAGAAACTCCAGAAATGTTTCCCAAGTGAGGTTTTAACCTGTTCCATGTACATGCTATATGTACTGAATCCTTAGTGAACCTGAGATCCACTACACATGTGGATAGGAATGGGCTACGTTCAAATGCCAGACCAATTTATAAGAGAGACACCAATATCTACACATTTTGATAAGTGTGGATATCCCAGAATCCAGTCCTCTGGAGGACATAGAGATTTGATCCTTTCACCTTAATGGTTTTATAAAGGAATGATAATCTGAAAAATACACATGTGCACGCGCGCGCGCGCACACACACACACACACACACATACACACACATCAAACCTGTTCAAACGTTCATGAGTTTTCTTGTCACCCTTCCAGGGAATGCTATTTCTTTTAACATACATTGATTTTTATCCGCCCTTTCCGTGCCTTCCTGGTATTGCTAATGTTTATAGACTTCATTTGCTTTTCCCTGAAGAACTTTTGTTAATGATACTGCGAGCAGACTGAGAATCACTAGCAATGCCTCTGGCTGAGTGAAATAGAAACTCTTAAATTGTTGTTTGCCAAAAGGCTCTGGGCTCCTTGGGAGGGCAGTAACATTTGTGCTTTTTGAACATAGAACATTGAGGGTGAACCTTTAATTAAGTGAAACAAATTTATATTTATTTATACCTTAAAAAAGTGAAAATAGCAGAAGGGAAAATTATAGCCGATAAACGTCATTAAGTATTTGAACGTAAGTGTTTAGAGGATCCTTTAAAGAATCAGTCAGTTAGTTATATCAATATTTGGGCACAAGGAGGTTTGCATACAGTATTTGGCTTTGATTTTTAACACTCACCAGGGAAAGCAAAGCCCTATTATAGACTGGGAAGTTTTGTTCACTCTCAAAGGAGGTCTCTTCCTTGTTTAGAAAGGCAGCCTTTCCCCCAATAAATCCCCAAAAGACTGTGTTGCCAGGACCTTCCCGTGGCATATGATGGATGAACATAATGGTCACTAACACAACGGCCAGTTTTGCAAGAGGTAGAGTAACGGCCTTCGTACAAATGCTTCTAAAAATCTTCAATAAAAACCGAGGGCACGATGTTAAATGGTCATTCAGTGAATGTGCTTTCTCCAGAGAGCCAAGCAAATATTGTCCAGTTTGCTGGGTTTTATTGTGACGCTGCCCGACAGCCTGTCTAGGAGCTGAGAGATGAGACGCTTTACCAACTTCACTTTCCCCTCTCATGGCATTATCATCAGCTCCGTGCTTTGTAGGGGACACTGGGAAAATCCTCTTCTGAAAGGCTGTAGCTACTGAACTTTTAAGTGCTTCTGACTTCACAAAGGATGTCCGTTGGTTGGAACACTTACTTGATCTTTGATTTGCTGTCTCCATTTTATTTCACTCTGCAGCCTGCCATGCCTCCTGCCACACATGTGTGGGGCCCCAGCCTTCTCACTGTACCCAGTGTAAGAAGCCAGAGGCAGGACTACTGGTGGAACAGCACTCAGGGGAAAATGTCCCCTATGGCAAGTGTGTGTCCCGGTGTGGAACCCACTTTTACTTGGAGAGCACTGGACTGTGTGAAGGTAAGGTTGGTTGGCAGACATGCAGGGTGTATGTTCTTACCTTTCAAAGTTCCTATGAAGTGGAACTACAGCCAGATAGACCTAGGGAGACCTTTGACTTCCCGTGAACAGGCTTCTAGATTTATTTTTTATTATTTATGGCAAATCAGGAAGCCAGCACACAAAAGAGCAACCTCACTGATCTCCTTTGTCCTGTGAGTCATAGATGATCTTCAAGAGCCTGAAGTCCTGGTTTTAGAAGATTTAGCCAGAAATTCTTCCAGAGACCTGTGTAGATAGCTAAGGAAGACTCTGCTCTTTTTAATTAATTAATTAGTTAATTAATTAATATTTCTAACTGGTACTTGGATAGGAATTGTTCCTTTCAGGGAAAAATCCGCATGGTAGTCAAGACTTTGAAGTAATTCATGTTATCACTATGTCATATTATCCATAGAGGGTTGACGGCATGCTAAGTGGTTCACCTCAGCAGCCAGGCCACCAATGAGAGCCTGAACATGGAGGCTTGGCTTCCATACATTTGGGGTCTTTTCCCATCCTGAAAGAAGCTGCTGTGTTTATATAGAAACCAGATTAGGCTGCTGAAAATGATAATGTATTAACAGTGAATCTTGTCCTTAGTCTTGTGAAGGATGGTTCTGTGTTAGGAAAAATAGAAAAATAACTCCCTTCTCACCAAAACGCCAGAGCTTTCATCATTTTGCTGTAATCCTCTGAGTCTTTTGTTCTTTCCGTGGCTTTAAGGGTTTCTTTGTGTGATGGAACTGTAAGCACGTTGCAGGTTTGACCTTGTTCCTATTAACTGACAATGGTTTCAACTTCAGATTTGAATGTCGACTTGATGAAAATTGTAGGATGCAAGTTGGGGGGTCAACATTTGTGACACGGTACAGCACAGTTAGATGTATTTGCACTCCAGATACCCAGTGCCATGTCTGTTCTGAGCACTGCATGCAGAGCTTTAGAATTGTGATTGTCTTCCACACAGGCAATGTGCCAGCATGGTAGAAGCTTGAGAATATAAAGTTCCTGGAAATTTTGAAGCCCTTTTGCTTAACTGGTATAAATAGTGGTCCATATACTCAGGTGTTCGTGTACATCATAGGAGCGAGCCCTTGCTTCAAGGAAGGTACAGAGTTTAGGGGTTTACATGGGTGCAGAGATTTCAGTGTTTTCAGAGGTCTTGACTTCTACCGAAATGTATATGAATATGTATAATACATATTCATGCATTGCCCAGTCTTTGTGGTCTCGAATCCATTACTCTGTTCCACAACCATTTCTGATACTCTGAGTTCTGACACCATCCCAGGGCACTTGCAACACAGCCGTCCCCCTGCGGCTTGGCTCCTTCTGGGTACTATGATGGAGAATGATGCAGCTACTTTCTTATGGACCTAATGACGTTAGGGTTTGGGTGGAGGGACACTCTCTACTCTCGTTAAACTTCTACTTGAACCTGTTCAGTGATTTGGGGTTTACTAGATAAACTCCTGCTGAGTGACACTACTCCCGAGGACACCTGAACCAACACACACTCTCCGGAGATGAGGAACTGATGGCAAAGTAAAGATGCCGACAAGGTTCAAGCTGTTGATCCAGTGCATCTTACTTGGATTACATGTAGGAGTCTGCGTGAGAGGTTAGGAATTACTCAATGGCAGCTGCATCACCAAAAGCAGCCCTGCCCCTCCCCCAGCATGAATGATGACTGGAACCCTAGAGTTCATTGCACTCCTTGTGGGCAACTTGACAGGCTGAGAAGACTCTGTCTTTTCTAGGCAGCTAACTAGTCTGCTCTGACCCTGCAGCTCAGAATTCCTACCCCTCTTGCAGGCATCTCAAATGATCTGAGAGTATCTCTCAGCAGTTCTTACTGCTTATAGCATCCTGGCCAGGGAAGGGCCTCTTTCAGTTTCAGGGACTTCCTGAAGCTTCTGAGTGTTTACTTCCTGAGGCTTAACTGGGCTTCCTTTTTCCCTTCAGAACTACCTGAGTTTTAATGGGATTCCCTGCAGGATGGAATGTCTCACCTCCCTTTACAACATCCTGTGTCTTACTTTGCTTCCCTCTAAGAAGGAACATATCAACTCAAAGAAAATTGCTACACAAAAGCTTCTTCAAGGTCCCTGCTTTTTCAGCAAACTCTTGGGACCCTAAGAGACACTAAGTACAATGCAATCCCCTGCTTGGTGGGAAAGTACAGAGGGAAAACAGAAGGAAACAATAGAGAAAACATGTATTCCTTCTTTCTTCTTCCTCTTGCTCGTTCTCCTTTCTCTTACAGTCTTCTCCCTCTCTTCCCCTCTCCAACCTATGGATGTGTTCTATGATGTGTAAGGATCTGAGAAACTGGTCTCTGTGGGTCCAGACATGTAACTGGGGACCTTGCGCCCTGAGGACTGAGTGGAAACTACAAAAGGAACAGACCTCAGTGAACATTGGTCTTCCCAAATGCAGGAGCTGTGTGAGGTTCTTAGCTTTCCTGAAGGTTGTACAAATGCTGGAGAAGCCCCAGTTCTCCCTGCACAAAGATGCTGATTTTTTTCCCATGGGACCTCTGATCCCAGGAGAAACTAGAACAGAAAAAAAAAAATCATCTTTCTAGTCTGTGCACAACTATCACTTGTCTCATAATTTCCGTCCTTTTTGTTTCTTTTTTTTGTTTGTTTGTTTGTTTTTTTGTTTTTTTTTAATTAGGTATTTTCATCATTTACATTTCCAATGCTATCCCAAAAGTCCCCATACCCTCTCCCCCACTCCCCTACCCACCCACTCCCACTTTGTGGCCCTAGCGTTCTCCTGTACTAGGGCATATAAAGTTTGCAAGTCCAATGGGCCTCTCTTTCCAGTGATGGCCGACTAGGCCATCTTTTGATACATATGCAGCTAGAGTCAAGAGCTCCGGGGTACTGGTTAGTTCATAATGTTATTCCACCTATAGGGTTGCAGATCCCATTAGCTCCTTGGGTATTTTCTCTAGCTCCTCCATTGGGGGCCCTGTGATCCATCCAATAGCTGACTGTGAGCATCCACTTATGTGTTTGCTAGGCCCCAAATTCCATCTTTATTATTGAAAATAAAAGAATTTAGAATGAGTTCAAAAGAATGAAGCAAAGCAATCAACATTTTTGAGAGTTAAAACTTCAAGCAAACTAAAAATTTATTTTAAGTGATGTTATTTGGCTGGGAAAATAATAATCACACCATGAGAAATTTCTTATTTTGATCACTTCATCCTAGCACTAGCCTTTGGGGACAGGTGGGACAGCTGTGTGATAGAAGACACCAAAGCTTACAGAAACTCAGGCTGGGATATACCCCAGATTACACAGGCAGCATGGGGTGTGGGTGGGTGGAGCCTAAGTCTGGGGACTCCAGTGTCCTTACTTGTAACCACCAGGCCACTCATTAGGTCTCTAAGAGCTACATCTCTCATTAGATGTGTGCAACTACTGGGCCCCTTTTTACACAGAGCCAGAGAAGCACAGCACATCAAGGTGATGTTTCTTCAATATGGGAAGGCATTCCTGGAAAAGAGAAGGGGCCCAGAGCCCCTGCTATATGGGCATCTTTTAGAAAAGATTAGACTCTGATCCCTCTGGGATGCCTTAATTGTGGTCAGATATAAAAAGACTGCCATGACCTCTCGAGTCCCTGGCACCCCATGATTGTATGCTCGTTAACATAATATTATTAGGTATCCCACACACGTTGTCTGCTCACATTATGAGCAAATCCCTGTGCAATCTCTACCAGGTAGGCTGCTGTACTCAATTTGCACGTGATGAGAATGTGGCAGAAAGAGGTTAATTGAGTTGCCCAGCATTCCGCTGGGAAGCTGAGAGAGGCTCCCGTTGTTTCCAGCATTACCTGAGTACCAAGTGAGCTGATTGATGTGTTTCCCATCATTCATTCTGCATCTTCGCAAACCTCTTTCTGCCCACAATCTGTTCCATTTTCATCACTGCTGAAGTGGTGTTTATAAAAGCAGGCGTGGGCACCCCATGAGATTGGATGGATCTCTTCTTCCCACAGCTTCCCAGGTAGAGAGCACCCTCCATCACAAGTGCTTGTCTCTAAAGGAGAGAGAAACAACTGGTTTCTGAAACTCTCTCTTCTTCCTTTCTTGGAGACTGCAGCATGGAGTGATTGGAACATTGCTGCAGTTAATGATGGAGAGAAACAGAGGCATTGCACAAAGAAGGGAGTTACACAAAGGCTTCTGATGTGTCGGGACTCAATACAAAAGTTAATACAACACTTTAAATTATATGATGAATCAGGAAGAGGTTACCTTCTGCAAGATGAAGCAACTGGGCTCAAGATCCTTGACTAAAATCCTAGTTTTGTTTTAGACTAGAAGACTCCATGTGTGTGTGTGTGTGTGTGTGTGTGTGTGTGTATACAATCAGCCAACAGTGAGCAAAGAAAACACTGCCTCTCAGAAGCACTCTTTCCATATTCATTCCTTACACAGCTCTTAACTGAATGCCTCTTTTGGGTGTCGGACAGTTCTAGACACCAGAGATGTCCTTGCAAATAAGTCAAATCAAACACTGTGATTGGCAAAATGTGTTCTTGTAGGAGAAACATTGACTGACTGACTGAATGAATGAATGAATGAATGAGTGATGACAATAGCATTAAATTCTGTCATACATTTTTGGGCGGTGATCTGTGCTATGAATTTCATGGCAAAGCAGTTATTGAGAAATGGGCTGAGGTGGTTCAACAGCAGAAGGGTTCTGAGGAGGTGGAGCTAACTACCTCCATGTGTTTGTCCTGGGTTTTGAGCTTATGCTCAACAGAGAGATGGACCTTTCTGAAGAGAGAACTTTAAATTTGGCTTCTTTACCCTGCAGTCTCTGTGCTTCCAAGTTTGGGTAAGAAGGCCAGTGAAAAGGCTGTTACCAAATATGAATGATGTCTTAGAAGAATTTGTAGTGGTCAACCAAATTTGAATTAATATTGCCATTAAATATCTCCATTTAGAAATAGTGAGAAGAAGGATCCAGAGTTATCGCACCCATTCAACTGAGTGTTCGCCAGCATGACCAGACTGACATTTCTTAAGAAAGAAAGAAAATGGGGAGTAGAAAAGAAACACTGTATTAGTCAGGGTTCTCTAGAGTCACAGAACTTATGGACAGTCTCTAGATAGTAAAGGAATTTATTGATGACTTACAGTCGGCAGCCCGATTCCCAACAATTGTTCAGTCGCAGCTGTGAATGGAAGTCCAAGGATCTAGCAGTTACTCAGTCTCACACAGCAAGCAGGCGAAGGAGCAAGAGCAAGAGCTAGACTCCCTTCTTCCAATGTCCTTATATTGTCTCCAGCAGAAGGTGTAGCCCAGATTAAAGGTGTGTTCCACCACACCTTTAATCCCAGATGAAAGGTGTAGCCCAGATGTGTTCCTTAAACTCGGAGATTCAATCTTCTGGAATCCATAGCCACTATGGCTCAAGATCTCCATACCAAGATCCAGATAAGGATCTCCAAGCCTCCAGATAAGGGTCACTGGTGAGCCTTCCAATTCTGGATTGTAGTTCATTCCAAATATAGTCAAGTTGACAACCAGGAATAGCCACTACAAACACCCATGTTCACGCTCCCCAGTAAAACTAAACATAGTGCATATTAATGGAACCTCCAAACAGCATCACTAAAGCATCTCTCTCTTTGGCACCTTTCCCGCTGTTTTCCCAGGCCTCTATTAGTTCATCTGAGCAGATGTGGGGGTCTTGGGAGGAACCAGATAACAGTTAAGCAGTCATGGGTTCCAAGAGAAGATGTAGTTCTCAGGAATAAGTTTTTTCTTCCATCTGTGAATCTCTTGTTCTTTGCATTTCAGTACAGCTGTATAGTGTAGGCCAGGTCATCCAACTAATGACACAGCTCAGCCACCATTCGACAGCTTTGCCCATGGTGAGGACTGGCCGTGAGCATGGCCCAGGAGATGAGATCAGCCATGTAATTGCCCCCATTCCGTAGGAGATTAACAACACATTCTTCCAATTCCCACATGGTTCAGTAGAAGGATTAAGGTTGGCACTATTTTGAAGAAATTAGTGATTTTATTTTTACAAATGAACTTTGTTTCTAGGTTGTCTAACTTGCCTCGGATTAGACCCTTTTTTAAGGCACCTTAAGTTCTGAGTGTCCCTCCCCTGTCCCTGCACTGGGTGACTGGGCTCTATACCCATGTTGGTGATAGGATTTTCAGCCTCTGCAGCTTTGAAAACTTTCTTCTCCAGTCTCTAACTTAGCTCAGCTATTCTGGCTAAGTCCTTCCTACTACATGCTGAAAAACTACACTTATCAGATTTTAGTCTAGTCTTATTTTTTGAAGATGAATTCACTAGTTATTCTGGTTTATTAATTAGCTTGTTTAAGGTGAACAGGAAGAAATGCAGTATTTCATGTGTATTTTGATCTGTTTTGTCGCTGCTAAGAGTCACCAAGGGCCTCTAGGCAGAGTTTTAATTAAAGAAATAAATGGGCAGGAATCTGCCTGCACCACTCACGAACCTGTGCCTGTTTATGAAGTTGGAATCCCTTTACAGTAATTGAATAAAACATATGGAATCTATATTAGACAATTATCTTTAATATGGTCCCCAAGGTGCTGACAGAGCTACACAAACTCGTGCCTTCTGGTAACATTCAGTTCCGTTCACTTTCCCCTTCTCCCTTTTCGAGCCGGGGCACACCAGGCTTGGGATGAAAGGGTGAAAAGGATGTAGATCAGGCCTTAAGGCAAGCAAGCCTGCTCAATCAGGAGAGACCCATGTCTGAGCAAGTCATTAAAAGCACATGGTGTGTGCTGGGGTACAAGAAGACACGGGGTGAACAAATGGCATGAAAGAGGCTGGCTCTTTAGGAGAGACTACAGCGAGGACAGGTAGAAGACAAACTTTGAAGGATTAATGGGTGTTCATCAGGAGAATGTGGGAAAGGGCATTGAAGGGCAAGCAAACTGTGAACCCCAAACCTGGCATGTCTTGAGTAAGTCCTGTATTTCTACCACGAAAGACCAAAGAGGGGATCCGGGAGGGTGATGCTGTGAGGAGAGAGGTAGCGAGGACCAAATGTTATGTTACCAAAGAGGCTGCAGTTAACACTACTGTGATTGCCCAGCTGTTAAAAGACCCAAGATATGGGAGATAGTTTGCTCACTTTTCACTTTGTAAGTATTTTTCTTCCCTTTTTCTGGAAGATAACTAGGGGAATGAGGATGGGCTGGCTCTTAGATTGGGCCACTAGTCCTTGTCACACATGATCTGCAAGATCCTCACAAAGGGGCCCTGGGAATGGAAGTTCGGGTGGATTTCACAGAGATGTAGCAAGTGAAGGTTGCAGAAAGAACTCTTGGGCATTCCGTGTTTATATGTGAATGCTGGAATGTGTGGGCAGTTGTGAGAGGGATAATGCATAGCAGACGTTCAGCAGAGGAATCACATGGCATGAGAATGGCGGCTGGCAACCACAGCACACACTTCCCAGCGCCTGCCATCTGCCATAATTGATATTAAAAATAACTAAGGTGGATAGGCAAACAGTGCATTTTTCTCTTATAAAGGAACAGAGGTGTGTGTGTGTGTGTGTGTGTGTGTGTGTGTGTGTGTGTGTGTGTGTTTAAGAGGCAGAGGGGGAGAGTTCAGTGGGGTCTGTTGGTGGAGGAGGAGTTTGGTAAGAGGGGAAGGGTAGTGGGAGAGGCTACTGGGAGAGCTATATGAGCAAAATATATTAACTATATGTTTTAGTGAAACCCATTATTTTAAGTGCCAGTTATATTTCTTTAAAAGAAAAAGAGAGTATGTTAGGGCTAAGAAAAGTCATTTTTAAAGAAAGCAGAGGACCAGGAGTATTTGCAGAGGAGGGATATGAGCTCCTCATGAAAGGCCATGTGAAGATCTCCCGGAGGCAGTGGATTTATTGGAGTACACAAAGGCCAGTGCTGTCCTCATAAATTCTGGACTCAGCAGCCCAGAGGTCAGGAAAGCTGTGTGTATGTCTACCAGAGCGAGAGGAGGGAGAGCAGAGGGTGGAATGTGGGGCAAGAGTCGATGTTTATGCATAAAACCAAGGAAGGCTAAAGAAATGATCAGAGAAAATGACAAACTGAATGTCATACCAATGTCTCCATCTGTCTGTCCATCCTTCACACTCCTGCTGCCCACTCACTCAGTCTGTAGGGTATCACTTATGGGACATAGGACATGCCAAGAGCAAGCTGCTCAGACTGATGCACAGGAAGCAGAGATGACAATGGCTTAGGACTTTCACCCTTGAAGGGATTCCAGTCTGGCTGGGGAGGGGTGGCAAAGGAATGGGGAGGATAAATCAGGATAAGCAGAGGTGGGGTGAAGAAGGGAACTGAGCTTGAACTAAACACATTCACATTTCCATCCTGCTTTGGTGTTCCTATGGCTTATCCTGGAAGATTATTGACACCTCCATCATATTTTGCAAGATGTCTACCTCAAAATTTGCTTTTGGCATAGCCATCCAGAAACTGTTACATGATGTGAGATCTGGGATGCAGAACCACTTTTTTTTTGAATAATTAGAAAGTATTCATCCATTATATGGAGAAAGAGAGTCTAAATTGGATGTCTCCATTGGGTTCCTACTCTTGGAGCGTGGGGAATTTCACTGAAGAGGGGGTGCAAATTTGTAGGGGTCAGAGGAGAAGGAGGATACCAGGGGAACACAGCTCACTGATTCAACTAACTAGGGCACAAATGCGCTTACAGAGATGGAAGTGGCAGGCAGTGGACCTCCATGGGTCTGTACCAGATCCTCTGCATATTTGTTGTGACTATTAGTTTGGTGGTTTTGTGGGACTCCTAACTGTGGGGGCAGATGTGTCTCTCATTCTTTTGCCTGCTCCTGGGACTCTTTCTCTCCTATTGGGTCCAGCTTCTGTGTCATGACTTTTGCCTTGTCTTATTGCATTTTGTTTTGGCGTTTTTGCTTTTTGTCTCTTGGAAGCCTGCTCTTTTCTGATGGGAGATGGTGGGGAGAGGATCCAGTGGAAAGGGGAGGTGGGTTACGGGGTGGGGGGACTGGGAGGAATGGAGAAAGATGGAAACTGTGGTCAAGATGTATTGCATGAGACAGAAATCTGTTTTCAACTTAAAATTGTCAGATAAATTAATTAAAAACTAAAATGAAGAAAGGGGAAACAAAGAAAAGAACAGCCTAAAACAAAATCAGAAAGCAGGATGGGTGACTTCTCTCAGTGGCTCTGATGCAGCTGTCACTGTCAGGCTGGCTGGACTTTATAGTCCACTAAAGACTCCTTTAGCGCTGGCTCTTTCGGCGCTCATGTGGTTTAGTTAGACCTTTTCAGATATATACTTAGCCATCAACTGGAAAGTAGATCTCTAAAAATGTTGTATTAGTGAAGGAATTATTCATAGAGCTTTCAAATGCCTTCCAGATAGGCCCAGTGATGGAGTAAGTCTTCCTTGAAGGAGCTGAGGTTTTGGACGGAATTCCTGCTAGGAAATAGCTGCAGCAGAATGATCACTCCTAATAAAAGTCACTGGAGTAATGTAGACATTTTCCCAAACCAGCACAAAATTGAAGTTTCATGAGATCATTTTTTTTTTTTAGAGATCTAAATGCTTTTACTAATAAAAAGAGGATTGTAGCGACAGATTCAGGGAGTCTGTATGCAACACTGTCCTTTTTCCTGCGACTTGCTCCTGGTCAGTGGCCGTCTTTCTCAAATCTACTGAGAAGCAAAGGCCTTCATCTTGAACTTCTGGGCCTACTAACCTTCCACCTTGCTCATCTTCTTGGCTTTCCTGTCTTGTATAAAATAATAACCTCCATTCACAGTAAGCCAGGCTGCCACACTGACTTTGTGGCCAAATAGAATCAAATAACTCAGGTTTATGCTCATAGTGTGTTAACTTACCTTGTCCCAGGTTTCAATTCTACAGTGATACATTCCAGTTTCTATTTATTAAGGCTGTGTAACAGGAAGACCTGGGGATTGTAATAGTCTAAAAAAATGTAATGTAAGCGTATCAGTGCTCTCATAGGTATATTTATTTAGGCCTATAGAAAACACTGTGCTGTTTCAGATTGCTTTCCCCAGTCATTCTGGGGAAACACAAAGCTTTCAGTTGACAGTATGATTTAGCCCAGGTTTTAAAAATATTGCCATCTGATGTTCCGTTGTGCTTTGTTTCCTTTTGTGCTTGGAGACCTAATTTGTGTGTGTGTGTGTGTGTGTGTGTGTGTGTGTGTGTGTGTGTGTGTGTACAGATATGCACACACCATATGCACATGTTGGGAGTATACACATGTGTGTAAGTTCTCCCAGAGACCAGAGGAGGATATTGGACATCCTGTTCTATCACTTTCTGCCTTATTTCTTGAGGTATGACCTCTTACTGAACCTTGAGCTAGGCTGGTGACCAGCGAGCCCAGCCCAGTGTTCCCTCTGCCTCTGATCCCTAAAGTGCTGGGATTGTGTGGAGGGAACATAGGGAACATGGCCATCCTTTTACCTGGTTGCTGTGGATTTGAACTCAGGTTTTCAAGTTTGCATACCAAGTGTGTTTACCTGTTGAGCCATCTCCAGATACTTTAGTTTACTAACCTCCTTCTCCTTTTAAGGATTCTTAAACTACTTTGGAATGACGTTCTCTTGTCTATTATATTATATTAAAGCCATTGACAGTGGGGGAAATGTATTTATCAAGCCAGGACTCAGCCCAGTGAGCCTGGGTATTGACTTTCATTTGCTCAGTAGCAGAGGCATGGAACCTTTGACACAGCAATCTAACTTTCGGGTGCTGGGTGCTAGGATTGAGATCAACAACCAGACATCAGCCAATGAGAGAGCATTTTCATACTTTCAATAATCCATCCTGAAGGACTTGACTATCATCACTGAATGGCAGCTTCTCATACAGCAAAGATTATTTGCTATGTTATATTCGGGGCTGATAGAAGCAGACATCTTGTTGGTGTAAAATTACCGTTGGTTCTGCCAAGTCTACAGAACCTGTAAGCCTTCTGGATGTTTGATAGAGTCAAGAGAGACAGTGATGAAGCATTTTCTGCAGTCTGGGGGTGGGTCTTACCCATTTGACAGAAACTGGGGTCATCTGGATGGGCAGGATTCTGATCTGGGCCCTCCTTAGCACAAATGTGATTTAATGGAAGAACTGTAGAGAAGGTGCTAGAGGTTTGGGTTCTGGTGAGTTGGCATATGAAATGCATACTCCCAAGCTAATTGCTCACTGTCTTCAGGATTATAACCTTGGGAGGAGTCGTTTTTGCAGAATAAGCATTTTACAACTGCCAAAGAATCAGAAATAGGGAAAATAAAAACACATAATTAAGGCTCCCAGCAGCCGTGGGAGCCTCACTTTGCAGCCTGGGGTTGGTTCTACCTGCATGCCTTTACTCAGGCGTGGCTGGGATCACCGCTTAGCAGTGCAGAAGCTAATTGCAGTGTGAGTCAGTACGAAATATTGGGTTCGTTAGGGGAGGAACAGCGTGTGCTTAGATTTAGGTATGGGTGTAGCGAGAGACGGGATAAACAGGGACAGGAATGTGGGGAACAGGAGGCATCCAAGTTTTAAAACTAGTCCTACATATGATTATGTCGCTTTTGAAGTTATTTCTCTCAAAGGGTGTGATTTTACATCCAGGTTTAAAGACGAAGCAATGTTTTAAACTTTAGTGAAAATAAATATGAGCTGTTTTACTCTTGTAATTTAAATTCCAATGTAGTTTACTGGAAATATTGTTCAAGCTTAGGGATGGAGAAGGAAGGAAGGAAGGAAGGAAGGAAGGAAGGGAGGGAGGGAGGGAGGGAGGGAGGGAGGGAGGGAGGGAGGAAGGGAAGAAGAGGGGAAGGAAGGGAAGAAGGAAGAAAGGGGAGGAGGAAGAAAGGAAGGAAGGGACAGAAGTAGGAAAAAAAGGAAGGGAGGAAGGAAGGAAGGAAGGAAGGAAGGAAGGAAGGAAGGAAGGAAGGAAGGGGGGGAGAGAGAGGGAGGAAGAAAGGAAAAGGAGGGAGGGAAGAAAGGAAGGAAGAAAGGGAGGGTTGGAGGAAAGAAGAGAGGAAGGGAGGGAGGAAGGAAGAAAGGGAGAGATGAAGGAAGGAAAGAAGGAAGGAAGAGACAGAGGGAGAGGGGGAGGGAGAAAGAAAGGAAAGAAGGAGGGATGGAGGAAAAAGGGAGGGTTGGAGGAAGGAAGGAAGGAAGGAAGGAAGGAAGGAAGGAAGGAAGGAAGGAAGGAGAGGTTAAACTGGAAGGTCTCACATGTACAGCCTTTACCACTGGTTTATCTGCTTTTTCCACTTTTGACTGAGATATTTCTCCAAACAGGGATTATTGTCTCTATGCAGACAACTTCCACAGTGAATTTTTCCCTTTTCTTTTTCCTTTTTTTTTTTGAAAAGACAGTTTTAAAAAGAAAACACTTAGGGGTTCATCCTTGAGAGTCTCTATCAGTGCATGTGGCCCTGTGAAATGCCCCCTCTGGGTCATCATGTCTCTTGATGCTGTCGTTGTTCAGGTCTTATTTAGGTAGCCATGCTGTTGAGGTATCTCCTGTGTAGCTTCCCTGCTACTTCTAGGAACTATAAACTCAGCAGATTTCCTGGTCCTCTGGCTCCTGAAGTTTGCCTGCCTCTTTTCTACAATATTTACTGAGCCTTCAGTACAAGAGCTGTGTTCTAAATGTATCTATTGGGGCTGGACACCCCACGAACAGTTTTTCTCTGTAATTTTGACCAGTTGTGGTTTTCTGAAATGGTCTCCATCTGTTGCAAAGAGAAACTTCTTTGATGAGGGTTGAAAGCTACACTTCTCTGGGAGTATAAGTATAAATATTTAGGATGCAGTTAAGAATCACGTTTGCGTAGTGAACTGGCATGGTAGTAGGTTCTCCTCAAACATTTATCACCTCACTAGCCCATGGTAGGTTTCCAGGATGAGGTAGGATTTCCCACCTGCTGAGTGAGCCTTCAGTCCCATCAGACAGCTGCTGGTTACCACAGAGATGAGAGTGACATTATTACACCCTGAGGGATAACTTGTCATGCTGGTCATTGTTGTTGCTCATAGTCTGAGTAGGACTATGGTTTGCTTCCCTCCCATTGCAGCTTGTGTAGCACCTTCTAAAACTGCAAAAGCTATTCCCTGGGGAGAAGGATATCAGTGACCCTTAAAGGTCTGGTGGATGCCGGCTGAGGTGTCTTTATTATTATTATCATTATCATTATTATTAGTTCCTTTTTTAATCACACATCTGGAAACATGTAACACTGCTTCTGTTCATTACAGCTGAGGTTTATAAGGACCATACCATGTATCTAGAGATTTTGCATGTATCTTGTCCCGTTGCAGCACTGAATTCCCGCTTTACAGACAAGGAAGCAAAAGCCTCAAGGTGTTTCTGATTTAGGCAAGGTCGCCGAGCTGCTGAGCAGTGCTCTCACATCCTATGCTAGACTTTACCCCCATCCCACACATGCATGTCAGTTCCTTGCCTGTGTTGCGACTGATTTTGTAATGTTCCAAATGTTGGCAAACTCCGTTCTGTGTACACTCGGACTCCATCTTAGAATGGACATCACGTGAGCAAAAGCTCCCCTGACCCCCTCACCCCCATCCCTTCTCTTTGAGCAGTCTGAGGAGCAGGCTGGTTTCCAGAGTGACAGCTATCCCAAGGATAGGAAAACTGTTTGTGGTTTCTGGTTCTCTTGACCTCCTTCAGCTTGGGGAAGGAAATATATGACTGTAATGGTTGTCTGTCTGGGGGCATTTGTGTTTGACCTCATAGGATAGTGCCTTCAGAGAAAAACATGTACAATGTGTCCTGGTCTTAGGGAAGCCAAGTGAATGGACAGAGCGTACTTCAGTGGGGATGTAAGAGGAAGATGGCTACTGTTCTCATGTGCCACTGTCCTCATAAGTTCCTCTTCTGTCCTTCCCAGTTTGCCACCCATCCTGCCTCACGTGTGAAGGAAAGAGCCCTCACAACTGCACGGGCTGTGAATCCACCCACGCACTACTGGCTGGGTGCTGCGTCTCCCAGTGTCCCGAGACCCACTTTAACCTGGAAGGTACTTGTACAGGTGAGTGTGTGACCTGCTGGGGCAGAGTTCCTGTTCTCACCTTTGCTCTTCCTGATGTGACAAGACATGTTGATTAAAGACACCATCCTGTTAGTGATGGGACTGGGATCGAAATCCTATTCTCACACCCAACAGTTTAAAGGTGGAAGAAAACATGGAGAATGATTCTTCCAACGAGGAAGCAGATTAGTGTGAAATTTTTACATCGCTGTGCGTTGCAGACTATAATAGTTCAATAAACTTACTCTTCCTAGGTTTCTCTTATCTGGGAGACAATCACGTCAATAGATATCTTCTCCCATAGGGTAAATAAGACGTTTGCATTGTATAAGATCTGGAATTTAGTTCAACATAAATCTCTGCTACTATAGCCCTATTGAAAGTTAAGGTGGATTTTTTTTTTTTTTTTTTTGTAGTTATCTCAGGAGTCTGTGCTCAATGTACCAGATCTAAAAGTTCAGAATATGAAAGAAAAATTGAGAGTGGAGATTCCACAACTCAAAAGCAGTCACTCTGTTAGCATGGCGAAATGCTTCTTTGGGGTATCTCTTATCTCTGCTGTCCAGTAACAGGGAACAAATTAGAGTTTTGCCTTTTTATATTGTCTCCAAATATTGTCCTCTGTAAATGCCCATGTTATGAGGAATCACAGTGAGCACTTTTCATGCCCTTCTGCTCTGCACATTAAGCTGTTTATGTATGTGTGTGCATATATATATATATATATATATATATATATACACATACATACATACATATATTTACATACACACCATATATATACATGTATATGATTTGGGGAGATCAAGGATCCTCCCCTGCCCCTGTTTTCTGAAGCTAATTCTCATGCCTCATTGAACTTCCTCACAATATAGCAGTATCATTTAGTTAGCCTTCGTCCAAGCCAGTTGCCTCTCCTTGAGAATATTCCACGAGTCCTAAAGAGGACCTACAAGGCTCGTGGGAGTCTCACTGCTGTCTCTGTTATCTAAAGCAGGAGAGCTCAGTTTGAGGGGTGAGGTCTCAGAAACAGAATGACTTGCTGGCGGTGACTTGGGGACCAGCTTTAGTAGTGTGCCGGGAGAGGCAGACACAAGATACAATTGGCGACAGTTCCCAGCCTTGCTTCCCTTGGCACCAGCAGGAAAACAAAACAAAACAAACAAAACAAAACAAAACAAAAAATACAAGAGAGAAATAACGTCTTTGGTTCCTTCTTTGATGTGTCTTCCCAGGTTAAGAGCACCGCTCCATTCCATAACAGACATTTCTGAAATTACAAGTTCAGATTAGTAAAGCACTTCATTGGTATTGGCGAAATAGTAAAACGTAAGCACCTTAGGGTGGTGCTGTTCACTATATCTGCAGGGTGGAAAAGACAAGTACATTCTCTCAGAAGTCTATTTTTGTTTCCAAAAATAGACATTTGAGGCTAGTTGATAGGGGAAAAAAAAAAAAAACTTGTAACGGAATCATAGCCCGTGTAATTCAGGAGTTATAAAATATGTAGTAAACTTAGAAATATTTTAAATTATCCCATCTTACTGAATGAGTGTTTTGTCTGTGCTCCAAGTGTGTGCCTAGTGCCCAGAAGAGGGTATGGCATCCTCTGAGACTGGAGTTACAGACTGTAATGAGCTACCGTGTGGGTGCTGGGGATCCAACTCTGGACCTCTGGAAGAGAAGCCAGTGCCTTAACCACTGAGCCATCTCTCCATCCCCATAATTTTTTTAAAAATGAGCATGTATTCGATTCTTTTGGCCTGAACTACAAAGAGGAAATATAGAGTTAATTTAAATATAGATGACTGGATATAGATGTTATTTTCATCCTGGGAATTTCTTCTTTTCCACAAATACCTTTTAATCTCAGGCCACCGGGGGCTTTACTTTAAAATGCCCACCCATCAACTCTGTGGGGCTAACTGCTTGCCTTGTCCTCTGCCATGCCTTTGAAGAAGTCCTCTAGCTTGGGAAGCCTTTATTCAGGCCCCTGTGTCCCCTGTGTGTAAACTATTTAAAGAAGAGACTACATAGCTCCCCATCTTCCCTGTCAGTAGATAGATAGCCCCGCCAGAAGCAGAGCACACGGGTTACGGTAGACATTCCAGCAAGCAGGCAGAGCTGGGTGGTAGAATTATCCTCGGAATGCTAGCTAGCATCTTCTGGCTGGTTCTCAAATGGAGTCTCAGGAATGCAGACTGATCTAGTGCCTCTAATCAGCAGTTTGTTTTCTTGCCCCTACACCCTTTTTAAAAAATATCTTACCTCCCTCTGGCCTCTTGCCAGAAGGGAGGGAGTGGCACTTGGCTTGAGTTGGAGTCCTTGTCTCTGCTCTCTGCCAGTCCTGTTCTAAGAGGGAGTGGATTGGTGTCAGCAAGCTCTCTCTAACACCTGTCCTCCCCACCCTGCACCTCCCAATTCCCTCACTCCCCACCACCACCACCATTTCTCTCCTGACACCAGACAGGCTTAGATCTCTTCTTCCTGGCTAGGAACCCATAACTCTCCAGCCACCCCAGCCACCCTCCTTGGCAGCCTGGGTCAGTTGCAGCCAAGCCCTGCCTGGTGTCCTCCCTGTCTGGATCTTTATTGCATGTTGCTTACGGAGGCTCGCCTGGCTTCTCACACTGCTGTACCTCTCTTTTAATTGGGTGGTTTTTCTGAGGAAGACATAACTTTGCCATAATTTTGTCTAAGGCTTTGAACTTCAGATGCAGCTCCTGATAACCTCCTGAAGGACGACTGCCTTTCTGTTGTCTGGATTTAATTAAGTATTGCTGATTAAAGTGATAAAAGGGATCCAAGATGAGGCCTGGAGGTAGAGGCTGCCTGGCAACTCACTCTGGTGGGGATGCTCAGCCTCATGTGCCATGTATGGTTCTCTGCTTGTCTGCCAGAAGTTTCTGAAAAGCAAAACTTCTCTTCTTCTCTTTACTCCCTGCCCTCTCCATATCTTTGCCCCCTTTCTGTCTGTGTTTCTCTCTCTCTCTCTCTCTCTCTCTCTCTCTCTCTGTTTTTCTATCTCTCTCCTACTGTCTGTCTCTGTCAGTTTCTTTGTCTCTTTTTCCCCCCTCCCTTCCCCCTCCCCCCTCCCTTTCCTCCTCCCCCCTCCCCCTGGCTCTTGCCCTTGCCCCCCCCCCCCAATTTGGAATAGGATATACTTGCCAAGCTTGGCTTTGAACTTCCTACTCATGTACATAGGGATGCCCCTCTGCAGTGGGTGACTCATGGTTCAGATTTTCACAGCTCTAAATTCTCTGTTATGTCTGTAGACAATATTCTTTTTTGATTCCAGAAATGCAGTCTCTGGCACATGGCAGGCATGCTGGGGAGTCTTTAGCAGGTGACCAGAAGTAGAGATGTGTGGGGAACAAGGAATGCCTCGTGCATTTGCATATTGAGCTGCTGACTCTAGTCCTGGCTTTTGTCCCTCCCCACAGAATGTCACCCGTCCTGCAGGCAGTGCCATGGTCCTCTGGAATCAGACTGTGTCTCCTGCCACCCTCACCTTACTCTCACCAGTGGGCACTGTAAGACCAGCTGCAAGGAAGAGCAATTCCTGAACCTCGTCGGGTACTGTGCTGGTAAGTGGCACATCTTTGTGCTCCTAAGAGATTCTGGGGCAGCTCCTGGAGGCTTCACAACAGGCAAAAGGATGCTGGTGCTGGTGCTGGTACTGGTGCTGGACCATTTGGCTCAGACTGTAAACATTTTTTTTCCCACTAGGTGCTTGTCTCTTGTCCAGGAACTGATTTCATTCACGATGTTCCCTCAAACTGTTGGTAAACGGGGATTTGAGCGTAACTGGGTTTGCTTGGTTTTGTTTGTTTGTTTTAAAATGAGATAGGGTCTCACTTAGCCCAGTGTGTTCCTTACTTTTCTTATTGTTGTGATAAACTACAAAAGAGACTTAATAAAGGAAGTGTATTTTGGCTCACAGTTTAAGGGCACAGCCCATCATAGACACTAAAGTATGGTGCAGGAGTTTGCCCCAGCCTGTAGGTCACAAGGGTATATCTTCCTTCCTCATTCGATACTCCTTGAAAACACCCTCATAGACACATCTAGACATGTGTTTCCATGGTGATTCAGTCAGATTGGTAATGAAGATTTATCTTCAAACACAGACTAGGATCAACTTGCTTTATAGTTGAGGATGGCTTTGATCGCGTGGTCTTCCTGTCCCCACCTCCCAAAGGTGAGGATTACAGATGTGTGCCGCCAGATGCAAATTTAATAATGGTCTTATAAGTCCTGGAAGAAAATTAGAACCTCATATTAATGAAGAATGAAGTGGTGATGAGAATCCTTTCATCTACATTTTAGGATAACAAAACTGCATTTTCAGAACCTTTGTTTGCCCCCTGCTCTTTGATGGGACCCTTTGCCCAGGCACAGAATTTTAGGGAGATTAAGCCAAAAGTAGAGAAGTTTCCTTGGGAGGTGATTTTTTTCCCTTCCTCACTTTAGAATCCAAAAAGGTGGTGGTGGGGTGGGGGACAGAAGGGAGAGACATAGGAAGGACTTGAAATGTCAGTAACTTTGGAATCATACATTATCTGTGACCTGGCCATTCACATGACAACATCAAAATGCCTATTTTTGGATCCACTAATGTCCAGCAGGCAAGATAACATGGGGACAGCACCGCTCATTGTCATTTTGTTTAATTTTGGGACATGCTAAGTTATCGTCTATGTTCTCAATGTATCTGGTTGGTACCCGTGTGTTGCCAGAGGCATGCTTTCTTTTGTCCACAATCATAAGGTTAGATATTAGACATTAGGTTCTGCCATCTAAAAAGACTGAAAATTCCCAAGTGCAGGTTTCATTGGAATAATGATGAATTCAGAGCAAACTTTGAGTCACAGAAACTGAGCTGAAGTTCAGCATTGAGGTTTGAGTCTAGTCAGAGGGGCCGGCTGGAGTACAGCTTGGTGGTAAAGTCCTTGTCTAGCATATACAAGACATTACACTCCATCCAAACCCACAGAGAAACACACTGTACCTGATGTAGGATGCAGTGTATGGCTGGTACTCCCCATTGCAGTCAGGATTGTCTCAGGAGGGAGACTAACATCAGTGTCTCCTCCCAGAGGAATGTCTTTGGTTGGCAGGTGTTGACTATTACTGATCGAAAGTCTGAGTTTAACTGCTCAGCCTGACTTTAAGTTGTGTAAGCTGCTTCCATGAAAACTAAGAGGTCCCTGATACATGTATTAATCAGCTTTGTGTAATTATGGTAGATCAGATTCAACTAACATATAAAAATAAATAGTTCCTTTAGCTCAGAATTCTGAAGGTTCAAGTCCCTATCACTAGCTTTAGCTCAGTCTGGTAGGGGCCCCTTCTCTCACCTGTGTCATATCATGAAAGAAACAAACCTGAATGAAAAAGCCCATGTTACAGAACAGGAAGTCAAAAGGAGAGACAGAGTCTTGTGGTTCTGCTGGCACGTCACTGGTGACTCAGTGAACTCTGGGCAGGCTTCCAAAGCTCCTGCCACCTCAACCAGTATCATGACCCTGGGGTTTGAGCTCTTACAATCCAAACCATACTGAGAGCATGTAGTAAAATTATTAGTGCATGTTTAGTGCGTTACTATTATGAGGAAGCAGAGAGACATTTCAGGCTACTTAAGGGGATGAACTGAAGACAGTTAACAAATGGTACAAATAGATTTGTGTGCTGAAATACCTACAGGTCGTAAGGACTGTATACGTCCAGTGGGGCCTGGAGGGGAAGATTAAGATTAGAAGGCTTCACAGAGCGGGTGAAACCTAGTTTGCTTCCTGTGGATCAGTAAGGATTGAGTTAGAGGAAGGGATATTCGGTTCTTTTGATATCAAAAGGCAAACCTGGAAAGCAAAAAGTATGGGTCATATGTGGGCAATGAGTCATCCAACAAGCATAGAAAACAGGGCTGGCACTGTAGTACACTACAGGATCAAGTTGGAAAATTTAGCTTGGAACCAGAATATAGAAGGCCTGGTGTTGCAGCTAAAAGTTGAGGCTGGATCAACTCGGGCCCTGTGTGTGTTTGGGGAGAGCTGTGTCTTGGCTAAGGGTATATTGTGTATGGTCTACAAGTGGTGGGAGATTGTCAAGGCTGCAGAGGAATGAGCTTAGGGAGACTATAAGAGATAGATAGACCTACCGTGGTAGACCTTTCATTCCAGTCTGTTGTCCGTGTAGATCCTAAAACTTTTATCCTATGACATATTTTATAAATAAATGTTTATATAAGGAGATTGGAATGGTTTAATAGTTAATGAGCTCTCTTCTATCCAAAGTTCAGAACACTCTTTGATAATAAATTAGGTGGTTAGGAACTGCATTAATTTTTAAAGGCCTATAGGAACCATTAGAATAGAGAATCATTGGACTTGACTCAATGACTTTGGAAGACCCCAGTCTCAGAAGAACAGACTCATGAGAGCCTCATGAGATTGTTACTCATTATTTTAAATCAAGTAGTCATCACCCATTGTTCAGAAATACTTCTCACATGGGGATTGGAATAAGTATATTTCAAATAGAAAAACAAGAGAAATATGTGTCAATGTAGAAGTTTACTTTGTCACTAAATGTATGACTTTCTAACTGCCTCCCACTACTCTGTTACAAATTCTTTTATTTGCTATTTCATCAAGTGTTTAGTAAACCCTTGTTCCTTGCCAGGCTGGCCCTGTGAAGGCTTTGAGGATAGAGATGAAGATGTGTTACTTGCATCTAAGAAATGTAGCTTAGTGAAGGGCGGCATATTAGTTTGCCAAGGCTACCTAATAAAATACCAGAGCCTGGGAGCCTTGAACAACAGAAATGGAGTTTCTCACTGCTGTGGAAGTCATAAGTCCAAGATTAAGGTCCCATGAGACAGGGCTCCTTGGAGCTTCTCTTTGCTGTGAGATGCTTGCCCTTTTAAGACCATCTTCTCTACAAGGATAGGGGGACGAGGAGGTCTTGCTCTGTAGCCCAGACTGGCTTGGAAATCATGATGGTTTTCCTGCTTCAATCCCTTGAGGGCTGGGATTACAAGCATGGTCTGAAAGTTTTTAAGCAGAAAGTGTCATGGTTGCCTTTCTGTGAAGAGAAAGATTACATAAAATGGCTTGGAAGAACTTGATATGAGGGCAGAAAGACCAATATTAGATAAGAGCTCTCACGCCAAGGGTAAAGGGGATGGAAGGGGCTTGGACTTGCGGGATTTAAATGATACATTAGATGGGTCTAAGGCTGTTTGCTCTTAGCAAAAAATGATCCAAGAGGGACAATTTCATGTGGCTTAATTTAATTGGGCAGCGGAAATAATTGTTCTCTTGCCGTTGTGGTGAGGGAGTGGGAGATTCACATGGTGTCCAGATTTCAGGTCATGGGTGTAAGCCCAGGATAGGAGTAAGTATAAGAGGCATTAAAGATGACTCTTGCATGTGGACACGTTAGACTTGGGGTGATAGTGGACATCAGGGGTACTGTCCTGGAAGAGGCTAACAGGATATGTAAATAGCTACCAGCACACTTCCTGCTTACTGTTATCCTGAACTGAAGACCCTAGGATTTTATTTTTTACATTGAAATGTTGCCTTAGCTCATATTGAATAATGGAAATTTTCAGGTAATTTGTTCTGAAGGCAAGAAAGTGGTAAGGAGCCGTGTGGTGTCACACCAAACAGGCTGACATATACTCCTACTATATGAAGTGTCTTTGGAATTATCCTTGGTAGCCTCAAAGAGAGGAACCCTCTCTGCCCTCTCTGGTATGTGAGCACCTTCCAGGGGGCCAGGATTTACTCATGGAATGTTTTTTTCACTATCTGAGCTATGCTTGAGATCATCACCCGAGACCTCTAAATTGCACTTAGCTGTTCAAAAAGAAAATTCCACTTAATCTATCACACAGACAAGAATAAACACATCCTGGGAACAGGTCCAATCACCTCACTGTGTTCTCACTTATGGAGATGTCATATGTGGGGGAATTCCCCTCCCAGTCTGTCAAAGCAAATAGATAGTTGGGAGATTTAGGCCAGAGCCGAAGGTTTTCAGCAAAGGCAGATGGAGTGGGCTGAGAAGCAGAAGCCCATCAGCCTTTTGTTAGAGACATGTCAGCATGCTATGGAAAACCAAGGGTTTCTTCATAGATTTTTTTTTCCCCTGCATATCTCAACGTTATCAAAAATGTCCAAAGCCTGGGGTGCTTTCTCTATCTGTCTCTCTCGGCTAAAAGCTTTCTCCTGTTCACAGAGGAGGGTGAGATGAAAAAGAAAGTGCAGATAAAGCCGTCACAGGGAAATAGCCCAGTGAAGATGTGTTATTGAAAAAAACCTATGCCCTGGGCTTTGTGAGTGCTGGGCAGGATGTCCATGCTCACTCTTATGGGTAAAGATGAGAAAACAGAGAGTGAAGGTGCTGAGGAAGGGTAGCTGGCATGGTGGGACTCTGGGGAGAAAGAACTTAATCATTGCTTTTGTGGCGATGTGGCTAAATGATGGCTCACATCCTCCAATCTGTCTCAAGAGCATAAACCAAAGGGGAAAAAGGATCAAAGAAATACTACTATGGGCATTTTTATATTGCATAAAGTTTGAGTCCAATGGTAGTTACAGCTGTTAAATGCAGTGAACACTCTTGGCCAAAAAACTTGGAAAATTAAATATAGTTCTGATGTTTGTTTGTTTGTTTGTTTGTTTTAGCCTGGAGTTTGGGTTAAGTAAAATTAAGCAGCTTTCACTGTTGCAGGAGTCTTAGAAGCTCACAGAGATAAGTCACTCTGGCTCAGTGTTTGCTGCCTTATTTCGATCATCAGAATCCTACCCATGATTCCTCCCTCAGTGCCTGGCTCAGTCTTTTCCTTCCAGAATGAGCCTCCCTCCGGTGCCTTCCACATTGTAATTTGCCTGCATGCAGATCCTTTCTCCCACTGACTTGGTACTGACTAACTCACGCGTCTCTGCAGATGATCTGTATGGGCATCTAAAAATAGGTGATACTCCTGAGGATGCGGGTGAAGAACCCTGGCCTGATTGCTTCTGATGTTGTTTTGCCATTTAGCATTCATGTGATCTTCAAGGGAGGTGGTAATTCAATCCTTGTTTTACATATAAACAAACCGAACTGCAAGAGAGCTAAATAAGACTGAGCAAGAATAATAGAACCAAGACCTGAACCTGGAGACTGGGATTTCACAGTCGCATTGCCATGTGTTAAAGTCTACCATGCTGATTGCGGCTGAGCACACACATTAGGGACTTAGGAGCAGGTATTGTTGCTGTTGTTTGCTTGCTTGCTCTGTGTGTGTGTGTGTTTAGTGTTTGAGCGTGTGCAATGCAAGTGTATACATATGCTTATGTGTATAGAGGTTAGAGGATAGCCTCAGGTGTTGTCTTCAAGAACATTACCACATCTACCTCCTATGAGACAGAGTATCTCACTGGCCTGAAAATCATCAATTAGGGTAGACAACTAAAGAGTATGTCCCAGGAATCTTCCTGTCTCTACCTCTCCAGCACTAGGTTAAACGTGCATACTATACCATGCCTGGTCTTTAACATGGCTTCTAGGGGTTGAACTCAGATCCTCACGTGTGTGAGATAAATGCATCACTAACGGGGCATCTCCCTAGCTCCCTATCCCATAGTTCATGCATCTGCACATGTGTACTGTCTGTCTGCATCAGCACCCACTCGTGCACACGTGTGTTGACGTGCACATGAGCTTGTGGAGGTGAGAGGTTGATGTCAGATGTCTTTCTCACTCTCCCTTTTCCACAGTTTTGAAGCAGGATCTCTCCCTGGATCTTGGACGCACTGATTTAGCTAGCTGGGCTGGCCACTTATCCTGGGTCTCACTTGCCTGCCTCCCTAGCACTAGGATTCTAAGTGCATGCCACCATGCATGGCGTTTTCATAAGGGATCTAACAATCAAACTCTGGATCCTCTTGTTTGGAAAGCAAGCACCTTCCAGAATGAGCCGCCAGCCAGTTCCTGTCTAGTGGGTCAGAAGATGGACGGGCACTGGTGCTTAGGATGATGAGGGAGCTGAGAGAGGCATTCTTAGAAACATTGTGCTGTTGTGAACACTCCCTTGGGTGCCCCGCCCTCTGCTCTACAGTGTGTTCCAGCTACCTGAAAAAAGGTTAAGGAAAATGACTAACCCATGCTGTTTTAACAATCTATATCAATCCACATTGACCTTAATCTTTCCAAATGTATACACACTTGGATGGCTTTTATAGTGCTACCCACTATAGGTGCATTTTCTCTTAGGTGGCACGTACATTTCTATGTGTTGACACTATTAGAACAATCTGTTTGTCACTTTTAGTGGTTAAATGCCATTCAGTGGTGCTGGGCATTTTCCTGCTGTGGTAGCTGTTGAAAAGCAGAAGCTAGTTTAGCTAGCAGATTAAATATGAGTTACAAGTTTACAACTATGACTAAATATGCTTTTGTCACTAATAGTAAAAATGATTTGTAAGTTTGGAAGTATTTTATCTTCTCACTGGATCAACATCTAAAACCTTACTGCAGAGTTGTAATGACTAGAACATTCCATTTGATTTGGATTTAGAAATAAAAGCATCGCGCACTGTCAGTTTGACCAGCGAATAGCTTGTGCTTGAGAAATGCTGGGTAAAGCAAATGCCTGGACTCCAAGGGTCTAGTCCTGCCCCTTCCTGTTCTATGGCAATGTGATCGAGGAGTTTTTTTCCTTAGCCTGATCTGTATTCTGTGTTTATCTCATCTTCTTGGCCTGCCTCTTCATTTCATCTGGTCCAGCTCCTCTATCTCTGTATATTTTCAATTTCCTTGTGCCTTCTGTTTTTTTTTTTTTAAACACCAGCTTCTTTATTTCCCTTATCTCCTTCTTTTGCAATGCCCTTTCTTTTCTTATTTCTCATCGTGTCATCCGATCTCCTGTTGCTTGAACTATGAATTGTATATCCAATCTCTTTCTGGAACTTTCAGTGATTGTCTCCTCCTTGTTCTCTCAATTTCTGTTTTTATTCAAGAGACCACAGGGTTTGCAGAGCAATGATTGAAGACTTCAAGGCCTTTCTTGTCTTTCATCCTTGCCACAAGAAGGATGTGCTCTATGCTTAAATTGAGGACTTCCGAGTTTAAAAAAGAAAAAAGAAAGAAAAAGAAAATAGAAAAGGAGAGAAAAAAAAAAGAACTTGAATTGTAATGTACCTTCACCTTCAACCTAAACAATTCCCTACCCAGTTGTTGTAAAGACAGATTGACCTTAAAGTGTCAATCACAGGCTTTGGTTGAGGCCATTGTTGCTGCTTCCCAGGAAGGACAGGGCTTCTGTGGCTCTGTGTTTACAGGACACAGCTGAACTTAAGTGTGGTTGTGCCCTCGACACTAAAGGTAGCAGTGTCCTATGGCTGCCCACTTGAAAAAAATTCTCTTTGGCTGACTTGCAATGAGCCAAGGTACTGACTTTCTTTTAAACCAACATTATCTTCAGCATGGATATTGGTTGTGCTTGGGCCCACTACATAAAAAGGTTTTAGAATTGCTCATCACTTAAGTCACTGCAGGTGTCATAAAGGGTTGAGTGTGCAGTTAGTGACCCCTCCATTTCACAAGCCAAGAAACTGGCATCACCCGACTTCACAGCTGATAGCCAGCGCACCCAGGCTTCGCACCCAAGGAGACTTGTGATGGCCCTGTGGCTTTAGCACACAACCTGCTCTGCACTTCTTAGCAGTCGCTTAATTTGCCTCTTTTCTACGTTCCTGAGACTTTGTCCACACAACCTCCCAGTACTGTATAGATCTTCCTCCACTCAGATCTCATGGGTGTTGAGAGCCCAGTCACAACTCCACTTTCTACTTTTGTTTGGAGGATTAACAACATCCAACAAAGCATAAACAAACCCTCTATTTTCTCTCAGATGTCTCTGCACTTTCTGTTTCCATTCATATACTTCCTTTCTGCCACCTTCCCTCCTTGAGCTGACTGATCCAGCCATTTATTTCCCCTTTCCTTTTCACACAGCCTCTTCTGAACTCCCCTTGACTCTCTCCTCCCTCCACCCCTCCTTTGGTGTATTCTTATCTTTACAGCATCCTCTTCCTCTCCCCTCTCCCTACTCCTGTCTCCCTCTCTCCTCCCCCCCTCCCCTCTCCCCTCCCCTCTCCCCTCTCCCCTTCTCCTGCCCCTCCCTCCCCCTCTCTCTTCCTCCTTGGAACAGACTCTCACTCCCCTCCAACCACAGGAACTGCAGACTGAAGAATCTCCAAGGAAATCCAGTCTTCATACCACACCCACAGCTATTTTTTCTTTCTTCACATGACCCTTCTGTTTATCCGTAACTCATTTTGCAATCAGTACAATTGAGAGCCATTGAGTGATACCCATTCCCAGCTCATTCTAGCTATGCGGTGGCCCTAGGCTACATCTCTCTTTCTCTCTTCCTTTTGCAAATCCCCAAGCTTCCTTTTTCCCACTTGGTAGCCTCATACACCCCTATGGTATCTTTCTCACTTCTTCCCAAGATGAGGGTCAATCTGTAAAGACCAGCTTTGGATTCTACAAGAATTGAAGACCAAATTGTAGGATGGTCCTATTAGCCTTTCACCTTGATGTCCTTCAATTGATTTCCAAGGCCCGTGTTCTCCTTGGATTTCTGTGTGAGTGTTGAGACTCCATCCATACTGATTGTGTATTCTCTCCATTCCACAATGCTCCCCTGCTCTGTGTAGGCAATCTGTTGTGCATTCTGTCCTTGACAGGGATGTCTTCAGTGGGCCTCACTTTCAGGAATCAGCTAAGCACCCAAGTTGTATGGCCTGTGTATAAAACGTGCTCTGGGCCTCCCTCCACCCTTTCTGCATGAAACAAAACAAACCTCATTTCTGTCTAATGTCTCTGCATCTTCTACTTCCCTCCCAGTGCCTATGACTTGCTCATCATCCTGTCATGAGCATCTCCAGGTGATGCCCCACTCCCATTCTGCTTCCTGTAGCACTTTCCTCATGGTCTCATGCTAGCTGACTTGCTGTAAGCACCAACAGAAGAGAGTCTGGAGATTAATCAAATGCAACACAAGTTGGATTCACAGTGCGAAGGCCCCAGGCCGTACCCATGGCACTTGCAACAAGAGCTTCCCCCCACCCCCACTGCCATCTGAGAACTGTGGCGTTGCCAGTCACTTTATCCAGCTACCTCAGTCTTCACAACAATCCCTTGGCCCCTGTAGCAGCCTTCTCAATAGTAAGTTGGTCAATGCTGGGTAGAAACCACTGTCCTGTCAACTTAAGGTCAATCTGTCGCAAGGTTCTTTAACACTAAAGCAGTAGCCAAAGGCACTGGATAAGGAAGTTCTATTTGCTTGTTTTGTCCATTGGTTTTGCTTTGTTTGTTTTATGGCTTTTGTACTAATTTGACTCTGGGGGGGGGATGATTTTAAGCACTTTTGGGAGGGTTGAGCCCAAAGTAATAATAAAAGGCAAAGGACTGGAATACTTTCTCTTCTTCCATTCATGGGTTGTCTTAATTTCTTTTGTGCTGATTTCACAAGTTGAACCCTGAGCTCCTAACGGTGGAGTCAGAGTTCAAATCCCATCATCTTCCTTTTGTTTTCCATGCATTTGTACAAGCTTTCCATGCCATTTTCAAGCTTCCTGCCCTTACTCTTCTCTCCCAGACTCCTCTTCCTGCCAGAACCTCCTTCTCAAGTCCTCTCCTACTTCATGGCTTTCTTTCAATGTGTGGTACACTGGGTTTAGTTAGTGTTCCTCTCCCAGCCTGAGTAGGAGCAAAAACATCTATCAGTGACTACAGCAGTGAAGGAGTGACACCTGTTCCCCCAACAGCCTTTAAGTACCCGTAGTCCTCCAGGAAGGGGTAAAGCCTCATGTACCCCACATGCATGACAAAATGATGAGGGGCCCAGGCTCCTGCCAAATTTGTAGCGATAACGACAGCTGCACTATATTCATGAATGCAGCTCTGTCTTGTTGAGAAGATGTCTTTCTGTTGTGCATTGCATCTTTCCATCCTCTGGCCCCACACTCTTTCCACTCCCTCTTCCATGATGCTCAGCAAATTGTTGAAGGGGGTGATATGTTTATTCCACACTGAGCTGAGCACTGCACTATCAAGTAGTCTCAGGACTTTCAGTCATGAGTTTATCACCACTCCCTACAGTAAGAAGCACCTCTGACTGGGCACACCACACATCTATGGATTCAACAGGGTATTTAGAAGGCAGTTGAAGAAGATCATTTGGCAAAATAGTCCTCATAGGCTCTGCACTATGGCGCATGACCCGCCCAGCCACAGGCTCTGGACCAGGTTTACAGTACTGAATCCTACACTTAGAAAAGGCCTGGAGTTTTTGCATGACATCATCTATCTTTTACCTGCTAGAGAAGAGTTGTAAGTGTCCATTAGTTTAACTACTTGCAAATGCATTGACTGTAGTTAACATTAAGAACCTAATCAACTGGTAGGATAATATTAAAAATCTCCCTGTATGTCTAAATTTGTCTTTATAGATCATTATTTATCAGCTAAAAGAGTCACTTCCCCATGAAATCGGACATTCAGACCATTTCTTTAATAGCAGACGTTGACTTGAACATCTTCAGGTTTTCTTGTCTTTGTTCCAAAGATGAGAAATACGTCATTTCGTCAGTGTGTACCGCCATCCATCGTGAACGTGGGTAATCCTCACTGATCTTTGAAGCAGAGCCTCCGATTTGGAGAAGACATCACGCAGCGTTGACCACACGCAATTTCCTCGCAGCTGCATGGTGACATATTGGACGATGTTGCAGCTGCTGAGTTCAAATATTAATTTTTGATTTGTTTAAATTTTGAGCATGTCTGCATACTGTGTCTATTTAGAAAACAAACAGAATCTTCTAGTGCTTAAAACAAGAAATGTATTTATTTTATCTGGAGCTAGTTCTCTGTCTCCCGACTTCCCTGTAATATGTTCATTAATTTGCTTGCTTAGAGTGTGAATCCGCTGTTTATTAACAAGGTGGTACGTACACAAACAACTGGAACCCCCATCTGCCGGCTCCGCACCACACACGTGCTCAGTATTCCCCAGTGATCTGTAGCAGGCTGGGCATACATGTATCTCCAGGCTCACTGAACTCCTTGTCAGCCTTAATGAGTGTTCTATTTAAAGTCCCTGCACTGTAATTGCAGTGGTGACAAGGAAGAATTTACTTACTGACTGGCAGTGGGAGGAACCTGAAAGGCAGCTTCCAGCAAGAGACACTCATTGTGTAAGCAATTCGTGTGTGTGTGTGTGTGTGTGTGTGTATAACACATCACTTATGCGTATTTGAGGTCATTTTCCTCGACTTTGCTCGTAGGCAGGAAGGTGAGCTGTGGATGTCTTCCTGCCGAGACAGCTTTAGGATAGGATGGAAATCCTCACGAAGGCTGTCAGATTGGTCGGTTGAAAGTTCAGGTCCCTATTTTAGTAGCTGCAGTACCAGTAAAGATTGAGAGGCAGCTGCTGGGGTGTCCCGAGGAACTGCTTTAGATAGGTCACAAACACAGGTAGGAAGGGGGATGAGGAACATTGCAGGGGAATGCATTCTGCGGTTTGTTGATCTTTCTAAGGATATTAGCATTTTCAGGCCATCCTTTCTGGTAGGGTCTATTAACACAGTATGTGTACAGTGAGAGTCAGAATCACTCTTTGTCAGCTGGTTGCCACCTACCAAGGAGAATCAAGAGTCTCCTCCAAATCAGATCAGTTCTTAGAATGCCTGGGATGGAATACATGAAGTGACCATTTTACACAGTCATCTCCTGCAGGGGCTGGAGATGGGACTACTGCTACCTTTAAATTTGTTTGGATTGTATAATGGACACATTTGGCTGACCCTGGGGATATTTCTGTCTTCATTAGCTCAGACTTTAACCAACAAGAAAGTTGCATATGTCACACACACACACACACACACACACACACACACGGAATCCTTTTCCTCCTAGGTTGAAGTGGAGTTTTGAAAAATAGGGGTACACTCTTCAAAAACCTTTTCAGGGGCCTCCAGATGCTCCAAGCTTCCCTTGTAGTTCTAGATTTTTATTGCACTTACTTGAATATTTATTTTAAATTGTAGTTTTTATTATATTTTTAGTTTTCCCAGATATTTTTTCTCTGTTCTTGTAAAACCAACTGTTTACACAGGCTATGGTGGAGGTCAGCAGGCAACACAAGCAGGTCTAAAGCACATGGCGGTTTTGGTCTTTCAAGTTTCATGCGGTCGATCCCCGATCTTCATGCTAGGAACAGCAGAGCACACACAGTAATGGAGCTTGGGGGGCACAGAAACATTAAAGGCACTTTCTTCAGAAATGTCCCTGGAGGCAGAGGTTTCCGTATAGTCTGAAGGAAGAATGTCTTCATAGCTGTATTCTCAGGCACGCACAGAGTGGAGTTCGTGCAGCTAACTGGCAGTGTGTGGCTGAGATCCTTTTGGGCATAACTCTTGTTTCCTTTTTATGCCAACCTGGAGCCAAGACTTGAAAGAGGATCATATTTACTTACTTATATGTGTGTGTCCATAGGCAGGTGTGTTACATGAACATTGAGGTCAGAAGACAATTTGTGAGACTTAGTTCCTTCTAAGAAGTGAGTCCCTGGGCTTGAATTCAAGTTGTCAGGCTTAGTAGCAAACATTTCCACCCACTGACCATCACTCTGTCCCTTCTAGTGTTTTTATTCAATAATCCTCTTATTTCATCCAGAAACCACATAGGAATTACCTGATACATACAATTGAATCGATCCAAATTTAGCTAGGTATCTATATTAAAGCAGTTGCGAGAGACTAACATTTTTCAAAATGTCATTTCTGGTCAGACATCAGATATGTTCTTCTTCCTTCTCAAGGTAGACCTCAACACTGCCACTCACTGTCATGAGATTCCTTGTGCTTGTGTTAGAGCTTTGCCTGCATGTATGCTTGCACACCGGAAGACAACATCAGATCCCATTATTGATGGTCATAAGCTGCCCTATGGGTGCTGGGACTTGAACTCAGCCTGTTCTCTTAACCACTGGGCTGTGTGTGTGTGTGTGTGTGTGTGTGTGTGTGTGTGTGTGTGTGTGTGCATACGTGCGCACACGCGCGCACACACACGTGTAAAAATATATATGTATATATTTGTAGTACTGACAAAGTTATGATAAAACAGACTCAAATGTCTCACAGAAACACAAAATGATATGAATTTTCTAGAAAAGAATTTGCGACACACTGTGTTTCATGCCTGCAGTGGTAGAGGTGTGTGTTCATCCAGGTCTGGCATGTGGGAGCCCATGAACTAAGCGCTCCATCTCGGTTTCCTCATTTATCAGGGGGACAGAGAGGGATGTGCAGACTCCCTCTTCAGAAGAGTTTGTATTGTGGTAGTTGAGACACTACCTAATGCGTGTTAGGAGGCCACAGAGCCAAGCTGTAATGATATTATTAAGTTATGCCTTTTAAGGTTGTTCTTTGAAAATGATCAGGAATGCAGACAGTGATTTGTGCACAAAGGTTTTCATTCTAGCCTTAAGTAGAAAAGTGAAGACAATGTCCACTTCCATAATAAATACGACCTTTTCTGTTTGTTCCTTCACTTAAAGCTGTGATGTCATGTAGTCCTTAAAAATAGTGTTGAGAGAATGCCCCTAATGGCATGTAGACATGATGGCAGGGCTGAGCATAATGTGCTGCATGTCCACATTTCATACAATCTCATCTGTAAAAATCTACATGTGAAAGGCTGTGTGGCAAATACATTGAAAAGAAGAAAAAAAAAGTCACCGTTAGCAGTCTTGATCTCTGGGAAGCATTCCTAAGGTGGTTTGTTTTTTATTATACATTGAAAAATTGTTTTTTATATCTTGTTCTGTAGATTGCTTTGCTGTGAGAGAAATAAAGTCCCCAAATCTCTTTTGAACACTTCAGAGACCCTCTTTTATGTAGATGACTGCAGCTCTCAGGCTGGAGCCTCAAGCCTGCTCACAGGTGGTGCCCAGTGGGACTGGCCACTTGTAGCCTGTCATTGTGAGCTCTGTATCTGTCCTAGGGTACTGTGCTTCTCTGGATGGAAGTCAGAACACACATATTGATCCTCAGGCCCTTGTTGCTCTGGTATCTGCCTTCTTCCCTGGTTCATCTGTCATTCTGAGGTCTCGCAAGGAATTATCCCCAAAAAGATTCTGACTTCAAGCTTCTGGAAAAAAAAAGAAAGCTGTTTCCTAGATTTTAGAAATTTATTACTCTTTTTTTCCTTGGTTTAATAAAAATCAGTCAACCAACTGTGATTCACAGCAGGATTCTACTGCATATTTATTTAAGTGGTGTTTTGTTGGAGCTAGTGTTTGACAGGAACAGGAAGGAAGGGTTGGGTGAAGGGACTAATATAGGAACTCCCTCAGATGTGGTTTTGGAATGAAGTTATCCATCGGCTTGGGTATTCTGTGTATCTTTTTGAACAATAGAATAAATATAGGCAGCGAACAAAAAGAGTCAGAAAGTGCAACTTTTCAAACTGAAATAGTTACAATCTCCTGTGTAGGCAGAGCTGTAATCTAACTTGGATAAATGTGACATCTGGGCAACTCATGGCTGACTTTTATACTTTCAGATGTCATTTACTGATTTCTTCTTTGCCTCTGGGCATTCCCTCTATCATGCCATGTGATCTGTCTTGGGATTGATGGATGCCTTCTTATGCCTGTTTTAACAAGGAGCTATGGAAGCAAGCAGAGGCCCTGAGTGATTGCAGCCCCACTCCCTTGAGCCCTCTCCACTGGTTTCTGGTGTCTGTATGCACAAAGCCAGCCATGTTTGGTTTGAGGCTTCTACAGACTTGGTTATTAGTTACTCCTTACTGTGATCAGATACCTGAAAGAAGAAACTTATGGGTGAAAGGGTTTATTTTGGATTGTAGCTCAGGAGAACACTGATGTCATACCAAAGAAAGGCATGGTAGGGAAAGCTCTGTGGGAGATGATATGGCAACAAAAATGTGAGATATCAGATGGCAAAGATGTCTCTAAGCAAGGGACAAAGAAAGAGGAATGATGGTAGTCAGCTAGCTTCTCTGGGTTTTATTGAGATCATAATTCCAGCCCATTTGCATGGTGCTGCCCACATTCAAGATGAGTCTTCTCTCTGCATTTAAACCATTCTAGAAACACCGCCTGGACCAGCAGTTCTGGGGTTCCGACCCCTTTGGGTGTCGTATGAACCTTTCCTAGGCTTCACCCAAGACCATTGGAAAATACTGATTCATAACAGTAGCAAATTAGAATTATTATTATGAAATAGCAACAAATTTTATGTTTGGAACTCACCAGAACAAGAGAGATTGTCTTAAAGGGTCGAGGGTTAAGAAAGTTGAGAACCACTGCCCTAGACCATCCCAGAGGTATGGCTCTAGATCTCAAGTTGGCACTACAGAGTAGCCATCAAAAGGAGTGTGATGAACTCCTATATTTACCTGTCTATTGGCCGCAGAGAAAGAGGACTCAACCAATGTAAGTCTGGGATAAACTGTGCTAAGAGGAGAGAGAGCTTCAAGGAGTCAGGTTAGTAAGAAGTGCTACATATTGTGGGATTTCTGATAGGATAAGGAAGAACCCAGTCCATTTTGTTACTTAGAGTCCTCCAAGAGACCTTTTCAAGACAAAGAATCTTGGCAGCTGGAACAGAATACATCAAGGGAAGGTGTTAGGAAGGGAAGGAAACAGAGCAGTGTGTTAGTTACTTTTTTCTCTGACCACAGATCTCATAAAGAAGCAAGTCAAGGGAGGAAGGGTTTTACTTTGGCTTGCAGTTTTAGGGACACCATTCATCAAGGTGGAGAAAACACCATAGTAGATAGTAGGAGAGGCTGAAGGCTTGTTCACATCCGGGTAATCAGATGAAATGAGGCTAAAAGCTAGACTGAACTGCAACCATAGGGCCTACTTCCCTCAACCTCAGCAAACCACTTCCTCCAGCTAAGTCCTACTTCCTGAAGGCTCCACAACCCCCAAAGTATCATCAACTGAACGTGCAAATGCACAAGCCTGTGAAGGGCATTTTGCAGATCATGGATGCAATCTGTATAGCTGACCTGGCCTTTTTTTTTAAAAGAGCAAATGTGGCCCAGATTACTATCTTGACCTATAATGTCAGGAGATGAAACAAGACATCTGAGCTCTGATAGGGTAGGAACAGGTACAAAGTGCTTTGAGTCCCACAGGGGATGGTGGATCGGCCCTAAAACCAGAGTCCTTTCTTCCTGCCTGCCCCTCAGCTGTGTTCATTCCCCGGGTGATTCAGGATCCCCACGTTCCTTCTGCCATGGAGATGAAGGGTGATGAATGAGGCTTTGAGGGTAATTACCACTTGAAGGCAGAGCGGAGGGAGTGTTTAGGCCTCAGTGGAAGCTGAACCCAATTGAGCTCTGTATCAAAGGATGACTCTTGTATAAGTGAGGACAAGACCGCGCTGGCTGCACAAGATAATTTGTTTTATGGCTTTAATCACAGCTGGTATGACAGAGCTGCCGAGAACCATCCATCAGGTCGTGAAAATGATTCTTTTCCACGCACAGCTTTTGTTATAATTCTATCTTCAGTTAAAGACTAAAATGAGCACGCAACCCAGTCCAATTACCCGCTAAGCTCCCATTCCCTATTTCAAAGGCTGACTATGGAGGGCCAGCTCTGGAGGCCATGCGGAGGAGTCCCGTGACAGGCTCAAGAGCCTGCCCCCGCGGTGGGGACACACAGCCCTCGAGGGCTCTTGATCTGGGGGAGAAGTTACACATAATGGTCTTGCTGTTTCTGTTGGTCCAACATCTCTCTCTCCCATGTCAAGTATCTATCACACAAAGCTCTAGGACTTGAAGGTCGTTCTGTTGGAAAGAAATGAGAACTCAATTGCTGTGCTGGGGCTAACATTTACTTAAACCATTAACCACGAACCTCAAGCCCACGGTTTGTACAAGTCCCCTGCCTCTCCTTTGCTAGGGTGCTGCCTCTGGGCTCCTCTCTGGATGGCTGAATGGCAGCTGTGGTAATTGAACCCCCTTTGCCATGTGGTGTACAGAAAAGACTTCAGCTCATGAACATCCGTGCTTGTTTCTCTCTCTCTTCCCCTTCCAGACTGCCATCCTTTGTGCCAGCACTGTGTGGCCAATCTCCAAGACACTGGTAGTATCTGCCTAAAGTGTCAGCATGCCCGCCACCTGCTGCTTGGAGATCACTGTGTGCCAGAATGCCCTCCTGGACACTATAAAGAGAGAGGCACTTGTAAAAGTGAGTAAGTGCTGGACTCGGGGTGGTGGGAGAGGGGCTGCTGATCAAGTCCTTTTAATATCAGAGAAGACTTTGGTGTCTCTGAGACAAAGGAGGCTAGATGCCTCTAGCAGGGCTGCAGCCTGGCCCCATACCCTGTTTGGGGTCTTCTTTTCCACATGTTGCTTTGGGGGTACCTTAGTGATTTTCTTCTGGCTCTGGTGTAATACCTGGAAATTCAGAGTGACCTGAGCCTCAGGCATCTGGTTACACTGCATCTGCAGTTGGGAGGCAGAGAGAAATGAGTACTTGTGCTAAGCTTCCAGTCCCCTTTGTAGTCAGCCCAGGGCCTCAGCCCATGGACTGGTGTTACCTACATTTGGGGTACATTGTCCATTCTCAGTTAATCTAATCTATCCCTGCACAAGCATATCCAGATGTTTGTCTCCTACGTGAGTCTAGATCATGGCAGGTTAGCATAAGCATCACAAGGAGAATATCTGGGCTCACAGTTTTTACTCATGTCACTTTTCCCTCTCTAGCATGCCATTCCTCCTGCAGAAGCTGCCAGAATGGAGGACCTTTCTCCTGCTCCTCTTGTGACACTGGTCTGGTTCTGACCCACATTGGTACCTGTAGCACCGCCTGCTTCCCTGGGCATTACCTGGATGATAACCAAGTTTGCCAGCGTAAGTTTAATGGACTGTCTCCCCTCCTGCTTCTCTGGGCCTTTGGAAAAAAATGTGAAGTTCTTACTCCACCTTCTCCTCCAACGGCCTTTGGTTAATATGAGAAAGAAAGCTAACCTTCAAAGGCAGTGTGGGTGCCATTAGTAGACTGGCTAAGATAGCAGCCCCTGTTGGAGGTGCTTGTCTTTCTAAGTAGTAGCCGTGTAGTCTTAGCTGACTCTTTTACCTTCTGCCCTCCCATTATCTCAAACAAAAGTGCTGGTCGGTTTCATCTTTATGGTTATCCTAACAATCTGGTCGCTTGATCCTGAGCAGAGAAAAGAGTCCATGCTGGTGCACAGTCCATGGACAAGACCCATCCGTAGACTTACTTTATCTTCTACGTTTATCTGTTGATACTGACAGCGTGCAGGATGTCACATTTAAATATGTCTGCTTCTTCCCAAGAATCTAGTTGTTTTGTTTTTTTCCTGTACAAGAGTTACATGTGTAAATGCCATCTCAAACAAGTATGGCTATAATTAACGACACCGGATGAGGCATAAAGAGCCTGGATAAATTAGAGAAAGGACTAATCTGGAAAACAATTAGGCATCCCTCACAGGTGAAGGCTGAGGTGGCTCACGTCACTTTTATCTCTAAAAGACACTCAAAAAGCTGTCATACATCCAGAGGGCTGGCTCTGCAGGGACAAACTGTTCTGCTGTTCTTGCTGAGGACATAGGTTGGGTTCCTAGCACACACATGGGGGCTTACCACCATCTCTTACTTCGTTTTCAGAAGATTAGATGTCACATTTTGGCCTCCATGGGCACTGTACACATGTATTGTTTATACACACATGTAAGAAAGCACTATATACATGAAATAAAATATAAATAACCCCTTAAATATTAGTTATAGCTTCAGAAATCACAGTGAACAAATACAGTAGTGATACTTCAATTTTATGTTGTAGGAAGTCTCATGTTGAAGGCATTGTTGGCTGGTGGCTTTGGGGTGTCTGTAGAGCTGGGGGGGGTTCTAGAAGTTTAAGTGCTAATGTCACTTAGTAGCATTATGGCCTTAAACAAGCCACGCTTGACAACAGTGTCTTTCTATTATGGGGGAATGTCTTTGTCCTTCCTTGTTGCTGTGGTAAAAATACATTAGCAAAAGCAACATGAAGAGACAGGGCTTCTTTAGGCTTATAGTTCCAGAGGGATACAGACCCTCAGGAGGGGAAGATGTGTAACAGGTAGCCAAGTCATGGTGGCAGACACAGAAGCCTGGCTGCTTGCATAGCATCCACACCCAGGAAGCAGAGAGTGAATGGGAAGTGTGGCTAAGCCGTAAAGCCTCAAGGGCCACCCTCCGTGATCCACTTACTCTGTGAGGCACCATCTCCTCAACCTTCCACAACCTTCCAGAAAGATGGCCAGCTGAGTACCAAATGGCCGATGGAAGTCGAGCCTCATCCAAACCATGGTAGGGGAAATACAGCAGTAGCTACATCCAGCAACTACAGCACTTAACACAGACCTAGCAGAGAGTGAGGTTTCATTCACCATAGAGTAGCTACTGTTACCAAACCCATCCGGAATGAAAAGCTAACCCCTGAATGAAAGATACTTGTATAGATACAGACAGGATAAAGAAGATGCCCTTGCTAGTTCACTGATTTGTGTATGAGCATTTGCAATTTGTAGCAAAGTTATATAAAACCCAGGATTTTGCATCATCTGTTGAAGTCCTGGAGATAGAAACTTCTTTTGAAGTAATGGGGAGATTTCCTCACATTTGTAACAAAAGCTCAGCGTGGCATATATCAGCTGTCCGCCAGAACTGGCACATTCTATAATGCAGCAGAGGCACGAAGGAAGCGCTTGCTTTTCTATTGAAGAGCAAGTGTATTTGATGGTGGAGAAATAAGAACATAGATTTATGAGGATCCTCGCAGCCTCAGAATCGCAGAAATAGAAATCCAAAGAACTAAACAGAATCCCTCAAATGAAGAATACATGACAAAAGCTGGCTGCATCTCCGTCCTTCTCCTGGGGGAAGCCTTCACATTGCTACGGGGTAGGCCAGGCAAAAAACTGCTGTGCTGCTGTGTAAATAGCATTTCTTGGAGTGTTTCCATTGAATGAAGACTCCCCTAACTCTCGACTTTAAGTTTTCCTCTTTTCTATAACTGACTAAAATGAGCCCCTAAATTGGGCCAAATCTCTATTGTGTGAAACACACACACACACAAACCATCAGTTATGCCCTTTGTGGCGCTCACCATTAGAGCCTATTATAGCGTGCCAGTTCTAGAAACTGTACAGTAAAGAGCTGTTGAGGAATTATAACCAGTGCTATGGGAGGCATCGATCAATATGCTACTAAAGAAATTCAGGAATATGAAACGTACAAATTCGGATTTCACAAGTATTTAGGAAGTGCACTCTCTTAGCTCTGGAATTTAAGAGTAACCAGAAGAGGTAAGAACTTTGAAAAAAATAAACTGGGTGGTACTTGACCCACCCTACTTAGCAACTATAGGAGAGCTCCAGGGATTCCTGAGCCACCCTTGTACCCAGAGCCGGGACAGGTGAGGGGAAAAAGTCAGTTCCCCTGTTGAGGTGTTCTTTCTGATTGGCTCTAGAAAATCTTTATGGAGAAAGAAAGAAAAGAATAAGCCCTCTCCCTTGTTCACGTTTGCCTTCCAGAGTTTGTGATTAAGTCATTTTTTGGACTTTGTTCTGGGAAAAGCTGGAGCCAGTGGAGTGGGAAGGCAGAGGTCCTGGGCATTTCTTAGGCCCAAGTTGGATTGCATATTAAGAGACTGAGTTCCACGTGCTTCCACATGCTATAAGATCCCTCAATCATTTATGAAGGACACTGGTAATATACCTCTGCTCCTCTTAATGATTTCTAAGATAACTAGCTCAGCCTCCAAGAATTGCCTCTTTTTCTCCCAGTGAGGGCCCACTAGCATGGCTGCATCAGAATGCACCTTATAGTAAAAGAGCAGCTAGCCACACACCTCTGGCAGGTGAGGGAAGCTGAAGACTTAAGAGGCAGTGGCGTGTGTGGGACTATCATGTGATGGACAGACGCAGCCGTTTGCTGATTGCCTGGAAAGGAAGAAGAGGACAAGGTTGATGCAGAGATGGTTCCACTTGCTCCTCACTGTGAAAGGGCTGCTTCCTTCTATGTAGTCCACAAAGCCCTCTGGAGATTCCAAGTGCTCATCATGAATCTCCTCTTTTTGTAGTCACTAAGGGAGCTAAATTGCACATTCAGGTCTTCAGGAGGAATGAGAGAATGGAGAGAAAGATTAAGGAGCATGGGCACAAATGGAAGGGCGCCACACCCGATCCTCTGATATCAGGACTAGGGAGTGAGCCCAAGCGGTTGGATCTCACTGTGCAGCCCCTTGTCAAGGAGGAAGGCCCGGGGGGGGGGTATTTAAATGAACAGAGGCCTCTCAGTTTAAGCATGTATGGGCAGCATCTTTAGTAACCATACTACAGTTTTAATTGACATCAAACCTTTGGCTGACCAAATTTAGCTCAGGAGGTTTGCCTGTAGGGACTGCTATGCAAAGTACTGCCCTCTTTCTGTGTGAGTTCAGTTGGTTTAAGAGTGTAAAAATATGACTTTTCTTTTTGTAATTATCTATTTTTGAGACTATAATAAAACTATCTAACAACAATATGAACTAACCAGTACCCCCAGAGCTCGTGTCTCTAGCTGCGTATGTAGCAGAAGATGGCCTAGTCGGCCATCACTGGAAAGAGAGGCCCCTTGGTCTTGCAAACTTTATATGCCTCAGTACAGGGGAACGCCAGGGCCAAAAAGTGGGAGTGGGTGGGTAGGGGAGTGGGGGGGGGGGGGAAATTATCTAATTTCCCCTTCCCTTTCCTTCCTCTAAACCATTCGTATACCCATCTTTGCGCTCTTTCAAATTCATGAGCTCTTTTTTTTAATTCATTGTTTTTACATACATATGGTGTATGTATATCTTTGCACCTCCAGTTAAGATTCATGTACACACACACACACACACACACACACACACACTCCTAAACACATGAGTCCACATGCTCAGTCTGTATAACTGTGTAACTTGTGTGTATGACCTTTCTTAAGTTCTGCCAGTTCTGCCCATTTCACTGGCTTACTTTTGGTTTATTTCCTCTATTTAAAAAACTGAATTCTTATTGCTTTAATTGTAAGACATAACTGGACATATTTTCTATATTGGTATAAATGTGGCACATTAAAATGCCATGAGCCATTATTTTCTTTAGAGTTGTTTTAAAAAATACTGGTCAAATAAAACCTTATGTCTTGATCTTTGTAATATCTTACTAGGGATATTAGATGAACCCAAATCAGAATTATAACAACTATTTTTTGAATACAGATATCAACTTTCTTCAAGGGAATCCACAGCTTTTGGGATCTGTTTTATTTCTGGGTGGTACATGTGTCTGCATATGTTTTAATATGTGCACATACATGTGTATGGATGTGTCTGTGGAGACCAAAGATATCCCGAGGGTGCTATAAAAGGATATACCTGGGAAAGTGTTCTAGAATGAAGAGCCCAGAAAGCCTTTCTGGAAGGCAAGGCAGAAGGATGAGTCAGAGCTAGAGATAAGAAAGCTGGTGGTTATATAAAGGGGATCCAGGGTTTCTAGACAAAAGTGGAAGAGAAGGAGGTAGAGAAACAAGATTTGTGGAAATGCTGACCAGAACCTTTTTAGGGTTTAAGACAAATCAGGACAATATCACGAAAAGCACCACTGGTGGATTCCAGGAGAGGGGGTTGCAAGTGGGTCAGACTTTATGTGGGAAAGGCAGGGAGGCATAGGAGTATACTCCAGCAGGGAGAACTGTACGAGAGCACGCCAGCAGTCAAGATAGTAGCCTTGGTTCATCTCCACTTGTGGAAATGCGAAAAGGAAAAAGTTTTAATTTTTATTGGAGAGATTGAACATCTAGGACCCAGTGGACAACTAGATCTGGGTGAAAGCGGGGAGAATCAGGATAGACTCCAAGGTTTCCAACACGGATAACTGAGCAGAAGGAGCAGCGATGGTTGTTCCTTAGGAAAGATGAAAGCAGACCAGTTGGGGCATCTGCCCTGAACGCCTCGATTATAGCTGCTAAGAATTACAACTGGGTAAGCCAATAAACCAGGTCACATATCCACCCAATGTCTTAAAATGCAAGATTTTTACAATCTCCACAATAAAGTTGTCACCTAAAAGTCATATGTGTCTGCATCATAAATGACAGGGAGAGGTTGATTTCCTAAGTAATGTTCAAATAAAGCCATTTCTCTTCATCTGAGTATGAATTCTGTTGCTGAATTACTGAACAATCTGCATGTGGGATTCTTGTTCTTGGATTTATATCCATCATTGGGAAAACGGATTACCTTCTTCTATTGTGGAAAAATAAAACTAATATTTTCTGTGTCCGTTGCTCACAGAAGAAGGTTATGGGCCACAATTGAAAGGCAGGTTAGAGCGGAGCTTTGTTCCCATGCAGCATCTGTCTAGATTTGCTCAGTGTCTCTCGACTTGTGGTTGTAATCATCTGGTCATCTCCCTTTCCCCTTCACCACTCAGCATGCAACAGGCATTGCAGAAGCTGTGATTCACAGGGCAGCTGCACCTCCTGCCGAGATCCAAGCAAGGTCCTGCTCTTTGGGGAATGCCAGTATGAGAGCTGCACCCCCCAGTACTACCTTGACATCGCCACGAAGACTTGCAAAGGTAAAGCTTTCCCTGAACTGTGTGAGGATTCTTTTATTCAGGGAGATTCTTTTACACTAGACACCCTTCTTGGGTAAACACTTTCATCACATTCCTTTTACTTTCTGGAGTATAGCAACCATGATGTATGCATGCACTTATGCATCCATTGGACAAGTTATTGCAGTTCCTTCCCATTGCCCAACATTGTATGTCACATTGGTAAAGAGACCAGAGGTAGCAAGTGACAAACCCTTCAGTTGTATTTCCTTGGTCCACCTACTATTCTGATGTGTTGAGGTTTCGATGATCTCTTTTCACACTGGAACGCATCACATATAAGACTTGAGATTTCTCTGTTTCTTTTGAAAGTTTCAGGAATGTGATAACAGCCGGTTTGTATCGGTAGAGCACAACTGTAGGTTGAACTGCATAGCTCTTGGCCCTGCTTTACCACAGTCCTTAATGCTGTCTCTACACTGGGGCTTTTCTGGAGATCTCTGTTACCTCCCTGGGCCAGGGAGCATTTGCATTTGCTAGACTTGAAGCTTAATGAATTCAAGAATTATGTCTAAATTGTTTATCTGGACTTAGCATCCTCAAATGAGGGAAAACACCAAATATCATTTCCACCCGTGATTGGAATTCCTGTGCCAGAGCTCATCACGGGGAAAACAGCGTTTGATTGTTTTCCTTGCCTCCTCTTAGGCTAACATCTCTCCATGTTTCATTCTAACTCTCCCTTTCTGACGGAGGAGGGCCAGCTCAGAAACAGAGCTCAAATGTCTGTCAAGGAAACTCAAAGTTCTCGGCCTCTGCAAAATTACGCAGTTTCCATGCCAAGAAATCCTACTTGGCTGTCAGCTTAGGTGGTCTTCCATGTTCATAACCACAGGAACTTTTCTGTTCCTTCCTCTCTAACCAGGGGCTGTCAGTCTGTGGTGCAAAACGAGGTTCTCTCAGATCCTCCATGTTAGAAATGATTTCATAACTGTGCTCGTTTTCAAGGCTCTGTTTTCAGTCATTTTTCCCTCAGGACTGATTCAACAAAATAAATGAAGTAGATTAACGTTATAAACCTTCAGAGTACGTGTACTAACTTGCACATGTACCTGCTACTTAAGGACTTAGCAATATTGCATGAAGGAAAAGATGAGTTATTCCGGCTTTATAGCTGGGTAGGAAAATGGGCCTTGAGAGGAAATGAGTTCTCTGAGACAAACAGTTCCTCTCCAGACCTCTATTGAGCTGTTACTCTATACCAGGTACTGTACTTAGTTGTTGTGATCGGAGCCAGGGACTCACAGATGCTAAGAGCATGCTTACCACTGAGCTCTCTTGACTCTGTGTTAATTGTTTGCATTCATCGTTTCATTTTGTCTTCCCAGTGGCCTCAGGAAGTGGGTACTACTGTATATTTTATTAGGCCTCTAGAGGTTTAGGAAAGATAGGAAAATGGAGAAGAAAAGCAGTCAAATGATCATGTAATAGACTTGCCCAACCTCAAAACTCATGTATTTCACCCGGCTATGCCTTCCTATCATCCAGGTACCCGCCCTCAAAAGACCCCCTAGAACATTGCCTCTCAAACATGAGCTCTCTAATTGGATCAGTGTTTCCGGGGACATCAAAACCTCCAGCTACAAACATGATCATGATTATAACAGCAAGACTACCAGTGAGGGCAGTAGCTTGCTTCTCTGTGCCCCAGCCCCCAGGACTCCTGACTCAATGCTGAGCCTGATAAGTATGTTTTAACAATGTCCCTGGACTGCTGAGGTCCACATCCTAGACTGGTCTTACTGCAGCAGAAACTCCTTGTCTCACTTTTATGTTCTCCCCATGCAGTGAACTGTGCCCTTACAGGCGCTTGTTGAACAGAGAAGCATTCAAACTAGTTTGTTCTGCCCTAAATGAGGTCTTCCATCGTGCACTAATCCCCTTCTTTCTGGAGAGTCCCTTTATACCTCGTTTGTTCTTTCTACCACACTGTCTCCATTAGGCTTTCAATGGGTCTGGTGTCATGGCAGCAGCAGAATTCTTAGCTATGTCTCTGATGTCTCTGAGTATTTGGAGGAGGTCAGGGATAGGTCTGTGGGGCAAGCCTGCTCCCTGGGAGTGGTCTGGCATAAAGAACTAGGGTGGCCCAAGGCTGAAGTACTCAGGTGCCTATGGAATAAAGCCAGGTGGATCCGGCTCTACAGAAGCCCTGTTGACAAGTAGGCTCTGCACAGGCTTGAACTGTTCCTTGTGCATGCCTGTGTCTGACACAATTAGGAAATGCTAAACCTCGAGAAGCATTTAAAGGCCTACAAGCCGGGGCCTCGTTACAGCTCGCTCATCTGACATCTCTGTGTTGTCCCTACTTTACCTCTTACAGCTACAGACAAGTGGCCTCCTAATAGTTTGCTAGGACTGATGGGAGACAGAATAGAAGCTGCTCTAACATAGGCTTTCTTTCTAGAGTGTGACTGGAGTTGCAACGCCTGTACTGGGCCTCTTCGAACAGACTGTCTGCAGTGCATGGACGGCTATGTTCTCCAGGATGGTGTGTGTGTGGAGCAGTGCTCACCACAACACTACCGGGACTCCGGCTCCTGCAAGCGTAAGTGTCAGCCTCAGGCTTTTAAGGAGCCGGCAAGGTATTCTTCTGGCTTTTCTACACCTCCTGGTTTCCTTCTTCAGCAATGTCTCTGCTATCAGTGACAATTTCCTTTTTCCTTTTCCCATGCCTTAGTAGAACACAAGCTAAAATCTGCTAGCAGTATGACAACCATATAGTTAAGTGGCCACACAAACATTTCTCTGAACCATTAATTTTAGATTTCCTTAAACATTTAACAATCCTATTCTCAAGATGGGAAGCTCTGTATACCTAGAAATTTGAACCACCAGAAAGACTGATAATTAATTACAATAAAAATAAATATCTGCTAATTATTTTTGTGTTTGTCTAGTATTTTCTATAATCTGATACAAATTCCATGGGAGGAGTTCGGGATGTTATTCTCACTTCTGAGATATAGGAAGGGCATGGTAGAGAGGCTAGCCCTGAGACCTCCACTGACACAACCAGGAGCCGGGCTCTGTCACTCTTGTTGACACACTTTGCCCAGCGTATGGGTCCCATTGCTTCATGACCTTTGCCATAAGTGCCCAGAGTCCACTTGGAAAACCCGCATAGATGCCTGTTGACTTGACTTTTGTCTTTCAGGCTGTGACAGCCACTGTGTTGAGTGCCAGGGTCCCCATGAGTGCACACGCTGTGAAGAGCCCTTTCTCCTCTTCCAAGCCCAGTGTGTCCAAGAATGTGGGAAAGGATACTTTGCAGATCATGCCAAGCACAGATGCATAGGTGAGCTGGGTCTTTGCTGAGTGCTTTGGGAAGAACTTGGGCCAGCCAGCAAGTCGTCTGCACTGATTCTCATGTAACCAAGACCATCTGACATAGAAGCAGAATAAAAGCCAATGAGCTTGGCCTAAGTCATTGATTGCTTCCTATGTACTTATGCCAAATGCTGGTTAAATAGAATACAGGAAGCCAGACTGATAATTCTCTTGTACGAATCAATATTGTTCCTAAAGGTCTTTGTAGAAATGAAGCCAGCATTTTATGGAATGCAAAGCTTATATTGAATGCCTGTGAAGTACCCATTAAAAGTGGATCAGCTATATTGGTGTGGATGTAGAACGTTCAGTATGTAGACTAAATCGCTCATGACCCCAGTATTGATATTATATCCTTAAGGAATAGGATTTGGGCAATCGGTTAGTGAGAAATACTGGTGCTTTTACTACTAGACTGAAGTTAAGCCCAAAGTCTTAACCTTGCCTATGGAATCATCTCAGAAGAATTCCTACCTGCTGTCACTTCTATTGAAACCTGTTGCCTGGCGCATCCACTAGGAAGAATACTTGATGTAGAATAATAGTGCACAGGTAACATGGGGTCTTTTCTGAGTGCTTGGGGAAAAACTCCCTTGAGTTTTATATGTCCCTAGATTGTTTTCATCTCTAATGTCCCATTTAATATCCACAATGACGTTGTGAAACAAAGACATGGTAGATAGAGAGTATCCTGTTCTGTAAGCATGAAAATCAAGGCAGCTTTGAAGAGTTAAGGCAGCACATTGCGCCCTAGATCTCTGATTCAAGTTTAAAGCCCTAGCCCTGTGCTACATAGCTCTACCATAATAAATCCCAGCCTAGGAAGCAGGACAAGTGGACGTGGAGCACTCTGTCTTTCAAAGGTTATCAACTTGATCAAAAGAAGAAGAAAGCCCTAAGGTACTTTTAAGAGCTAGCTCTCTGAGTGAGGTTAATACTTACCGTCACTATTCTCATTCTCGGGTGACACAGCTCTCACAGTAATAATGCTATGGTATGGAAGAACAGTGAGCCCTCCTTGTGTGCCTGACACTTCAGACTGTAATGCTTGTATTCCTCCAGACTACCGTCTGTATTAGGCGCTATTTCTACCCTTATTATTAAGACAAGAACCCAGACTGTAAAAGACAGTTCAGGGTCACAGTTGGTAAGAGACAGAGAAGGCATGGTAACCCAGAGGAACCTGTGCTCTTCGTCTCCCTAAACAGCATCTCTCACAAGTCAGTAGGCCCTCTAGGACATTCATCCATGAGTGGTGTTCTTTACATGATGTTCTGTGAGTTGAGTGTGGATCTCACTATTCCGTTCCCTCCTTGGGGGAGATCAGCTCCCTACAAATATCAGCAAGGAAACTGAATTCTCTGTTGTTACAGTGAGGCAAGCATTTATCCATTGCTGGCGTTTTGGCTCTTCTGGTTACAGTACCTCTATTTGCCACTGTGGTCATACCAAAGGGATGTGCTTCACTGTGCCTTATCTGTGTCTTCTTTCTGGCAGCCTGCCCTCAGGGATGCTTGCGGTGCAGCCACAAAGATCGGTGTCACTTATGCGACCACAGTTTCTTTCTGAAGAGTGGTCTCTGCATGCCCACCTGTGTCCCTGGTTTCTCTGGCCACTCATCTAATGAAAACTGTACTGGTAAGATCATCTTTGCTGGAAGTCTGCTGGTGATGTTACCAGTCATGTCTCTGAACAAATGATGCGTCTCCAGATACAGTTAACATCTGTTATATGAAATTCAGCTTTCCTATTGTGCTGAGACCCATGATTCTACTATTTGTAGAACATAGGTAGTTAGGAAGATCTAACTCCTGATATCTTTGATCTTAGGATGAAAACAGAAGGGCTATGTACCTTACAGTCATAACTATCAGATAAGAAATTCGATGTAAATTTAGGTGTGATCTTGAATGGCAGTCACGCTTTAGAAAATCACGTACATATGACATGTCTAACGCATTATCTTCATGTAAACTCATACAGCTAATTCTGCTGAGGTGCCATAGTATATCTTTTATACACAAAGTGGAGAGGAGTTCTAAACGAATAGTGTGAGAAGACTGGTCCATTAACTGCAGATGTTGGAAGTGCATTGACTGGAAGGTGTTCTGTAAGGAACTCTGTCCCAACACAGAACAGACATCTCCCTTTAAAAAGCAGAGAAATGAATTTAAATTCAGCCTAGTTTTGAACCTTCTAAACTTCTAAACTTCTAAACCCTAACCTTTGTGGGTAGGAAAAGCTTGAGAGTTGCACCATGGCTGAGAGCTCCTGGGGTTTTGTTAATCAATAATATGAGGATTTTGATATCTTTTATTTCTTGACAGTACCGGGGATTGAACCTAGGGCTTCACACATGGTAGGCAAGTATTCCAGCCTTGACCCACAGTCTCAGCACTAATATGGGGATTTTTTTTTTATGCTGACAGCCCACTACATAGCCTGTCTCCACATCTTTGATCTCTAAAGTGATGAAAACTTTTAAAGAAGAAAATTAGTACATCTCTGGCATTCTTTACTTGGGATCTTCTTGGGAACTGCAAGTGCTTGTGAGATACTGCACACATTAACTTAGGAAAATGGATTTCACTTTCATTAGGATAATTTTTTTGTAGGAGTCACCACCATGAAACTTGGCATCCTCAAGGTGTCCTCTGACCGATTTTAGACGGGCACACTGCCAGACAAAGACCTTGACAAACTACATTGCAGGAGAAAGGATCGATTCTACATCACCATTCCCAAGTCATTAGATGTTTCATATGGACAGAGATGATCAAACTTTTATGACCCTGTATATGTGCTTCCCATGAGTTCTGACTCTGAGCCATTGCCCTGTGGACTAACTGGTACCCTTCTAAGAATGGCATCACACACATGCCTCTCTGTTTACTCTAGCTGCATATAACATGACACTTGTGTCAGGAAAAGACTGTGGTTTTCAAACCTGCCAGCTCATTAGCATTACCTGGGTGTCTATAAAATTAATGAGACTCATCTCAGAGCATTTAATTCAGGATCTTTAGCAATATAGCGCAAGCATCCCTGTTACTATATAAAACCTCTGTATGAATCCTTATTTTGCACAAAAATTTCTATCCTTTAAACTATACTACACAGTGATTTTTTTAAAAAGTAACACTCAAAAATCCATGTAACAGTCACCACCACCTAATTCCAGGACATTTTCATCAGCCTAAAAAGAAACTTCATAACCTTTAGCAGTGTCTGTTCATTTCCCTGTCACTCCAGCCTCTGGCAATCACTAATTTACTTTCGTCTTTGTAGATGTGCCTACTCTAGACATCCCACATCAATAGAGCTACCCAGTATTCATCCTTTCATGTCTGGCTTCAATGTCAAGGTGTATCCATGTTAGAGCTTGCCCCTGGCATCCCTTTTCATCTTTATGGATACTCTGATAACGTTTTATGGATACATCACATTGTTTGGATATGTTTACTTCGCCTCCATGTTTGTTTGTTTTTAAAGCCGAATGTTGAACCCATAACAGTCAGGCCCTCTGCCATTGAGCCACAGGCTCAGCCTTTGTTTATGGTTTTAACAGCTGTTCTCTTTCTGCCTGTTTTGAGTACCGTTACTATGAACATCCACAGGCAAGTCTTTGTGTGGGCAAACACTTGGAATTCTCCGTGGCATCAACAGCAGCACTGTATTTTATTTGAGGAACTGGCCAACTGAATTTCCTAATGATTGTGATATTTTACATAATTAACAACAATCTGTGTGGATTCTTATTTCTTCACATCTTGCCAACAATTATTATTACCTATCCTAGCAGAGGTGAAGTTTTCTTCATATAACTGAGGTTTTGGTTTCCAGTCTGGTGACTAATGTAGGAAACTATTTGTGTTTTGTGCTTATTAACCTTTTGTGTGTAGAGCTTCTTCAGAGAAAAACTTATTCAAATTCTAATGCATTTTCAGTTTTGTCCTTCTTTGTTGCTGAGATATAAGGACTGGTTATTTGTTCTTCCCCCACCCCCAGCTTGAGGATTCATAAACATACTCCCCCATTCTAGAAGTTGTCTTTTTATATTGGTGTTTAGAAGTACAAACATTTTTAATTTTAATGATGCCAATTAAAATTTTTTCCTTTTAATTTTAAACTATTTTGCCATACTCAAGAAATAATTGCTAGCTTATTTTTTTAACTTTATTTCTATATTGTCTTTCAACAAGTTTAAAATTTAACTCTTCCATCTAAGCTCTAGTTATCCTCCTGGGAATCCATATGACACTACTCAGGGTAGAAGGATGCTGGTTGTAGAATAGCCTACATCACCTCTGAGTACCTCTGAATTAGTATTAAAGGCCTGTTGCTTTAAAATAATACATAAATAAATAAACCCAATTAGTGACTATGACAAGTCTGACCTTTAGGTTCATACATTTTCTAGACAAAATGTACACTCCAAGTCTTCATGTGAACGGCTCCTTGACCCTTGGAATTGGTTCAATGAAGCCACTGGACTTTTCTCTCCTGAACATCCAACACCAGGATGGCAGAGTGGAAGATCTGCTGTTCCACGTTGTAAGCACACCCACCAACGGTCAGCTGCTGCTCTCAAGAAATGGCAAGGAGGTCCAGCTGGAGAAGGCTGGCCATTTTAGCTGGAAAGATGTGAATGAGAAGAAAGTGCGCTTTGTACACAGCAAAGAGAAGCTCAGGTAAGCCAACCGTGTTGTCCTGTCCCGTTCTTTCTCAGCCTGTCCACCCCCAACCTCTTTCTTAATAGCCATCCCTTCCCATTGGGGAAGATCAATACTCCACAAATGCTTCTGGCTGCCTGTCATCATTCCCTGTAATTGCTTTGAGAGTATGCTTCTGTTTGAGACATTTTCATTTTTATCACATAATTATGGGTAATTCTCTGATGTGACAGGAAAATTCTACATATAATTACCCAGGTTTTGGGCCCCATAGAAACAAAACTTATATAGACCCAGATTCTTCCTCTATATGAGGGCAATGTTAGGGAGCCATGAACAGATAAAGGAGGGGACATGGCTTGTCGAGGTATCCTTTGGCCCCTGGAGTTTGGGAAGAAATCTTAGAGTCACACTTAGCGTTTTATTATCCACTTTAAGAGATTAATTGTGGCTAATTTTTAAGCCTGGTCCTCGGGTGCTATGCACACTTCTGGCTCTCTTCCCTACCACAGCTGATGTATGCCTCCAGAATGTAATTGAACATTAACAAGATCCCAAGCAAATATAGCATTATAATTAGCAGAATAAATCTAGTAAACAGAAATCCCAAAATGGACCCCTAAAGATCAGCCCGCCTGCATTCTCTGTCACCCTGGTCTACTTTGTTGGCCTGAATAGCTCACCAAAGACTATGTGTGGACAAGGGATTGCAGCCAAGGAAACAGTGATAAGAACATATGAATATTTCTACTGTCAACACTAAACATGGGTGTTTCTCTTGTTGCTTTGATTGGCTGACTGACTGATTGATCGATTGATTGATCGGTATTTGGCTTAAATGGTACATAGGAAGAAAAATTGATGGCAGTTTCTCTATTACAGTGCAGAGCTGATGATTTCAGTAACCTGCCCTGATCGTATCATAGGAGCAAGAACAGCTAACGTTTATTGACTGCTCCTGTTGAGCCAAGTGTCATGTAAAGCAGTCCACATGAACTGTGTAAATCATGTTCCCATTCTACAGCCTTGCGATGAGAGTATGAGTAATAGTACTGAGCTGCTACTCCAAGCCAGCACTCTCTAACTCGCCAGACCGTACCATTAGCCACAGTGATTTCTGTCTCCCCAGTATTCTAGTAATATCTAGCCCATGCCTGTTGTCAAGGGGTCAAGGTGACTGTATAGCAAGCACACACTGCTGTGGTGTGTGTCATGCCATCCAGGCACCTCCAAAATCCTTCTTCACAACATGTCCTTAATTTGGTTGAAATTACAATAAGTATAGTTTTTATGTTTTCGCATCTCTTTGCACACACATACCCCCTTGCACACGCACACACATACATGCACAGAAGTATGTATACACATGCATACCACACTCACAGCATTGTACAGGTCCTGAGTCTACAGCCATTTGCTATGAAATCACTTGTGGAAAAATTCAGAGCTCCATAGATAACCAAAGTTAACCTTCTTGTCTATTTAGCTTTTTCTACATGTCACCCAATTTCTCCCAGAATTAGCTTTGTACCCTTAAATGGGATAAAACTCAGCAGTTGAGTAATTCTTGTGATATTCTTTCTTAGGGTAAACATCACATTTAATATTTTGCTTTTAAAATCAAACAAATGAAATGATAAAAATTGTAAAATTAGATTGGTAGGGGCACTAAAAACATAAAATGATTTGTCTCTCAATGAAACAAAAATGAAAGAGTCAATCTGATACACACATACACGTGTGGGCCTCTATATTTTCATAAAAATACTGACTGTGATTAAGATAAGAATTCTTAAGAATGGAGATTCTGTGGGCTTAGAATACTCTTGTGTAGTAAAAGCCAATCTGTAACAGTAGCCAGAGAACTGGGATAAAGTGAGAGGCTGAACACTCTTAGTGGGACTTCAGCCAGTAACACTCTTAGTGGGACTTCGGCCACCAAGAATAGTTTCCTTCTTCGTTCAGATTGTTTATTCTAGTAGTTTCATTCTCTTGAAGTTTAGAGGTGGGACAGGAGAGGAACAGGGTTGAAATGGGAATGAAAACGAAAGGAAAAACTTGAAAAGCAAGCAACAAAGTCTCTAAGGCTTGGCTCACAGAGCTAGAATGAAATTCTATTTTAAAGTGTCTGTTCCATGAGCATAAAGAAATGTATACAATGTTGTTATTGCAGTCATAGTCAAGATAGAAAACAGTTCTCCCAGCCCTATTCTGGTCTCCCCTTCAAAAACAAGTGTTATTTCCTCCGTCCATATTTCCTCCGTCCCAATCCCTGGCAACTGTGATCTGGATTTTCACCTCTATAGATTTGCCCATTCTAAAATGTCATGTTGCTGGAAACACAATATGTAGTGTTTCATTTCTGTGATTGCTTTCCAGCTCCACCCTCATGTTTGACGTACAAGTAGTTAGTTCCAAGAATACCTTTTAAAGAACCTTTAAGACAATGAGCACCCAAATAGATGAGAATCTAAAATCTGCTATAAAGTCTTGATCACAGATCTCACCAGTTCACAGTGAGCTGTGCTTGGTTGGTCATCAATGACAACCTGCCTCCCCTCCTAACCAGATCTAAAACTATTAGATGTCTGTGGTAGCGAGTCAATCCACAGCAGCGTGAACCTTCAATGGGTCTCTTTGCTCACAAGCAAAAATTAGTTTTGCCTAAGCAAAATAGTAAGACTACCCTAACTCTACAGAGGTGGCTGAAACCTCAGGGTCAGTAAGAACAGTTTTGCCAAAGTCAGTCCAGGAGCTAGAACTAAGAAATGGAAAGAGCACACAGTTCTTGTTCCATGTCTGCCTGTAGGCGTCATTCCCCTCTCTCCTACAGATGGGCTTGCTCCTCATTCTCAACATACTGGTTGGTGACTACCCATAGTCAAATGATGAGACTGACTGTGCGCAGGCCACTCCCAGTTTTTTCAGAGGAGCCAGCCAGCCCTTCTTAGTTGTATTCACAGTGAACCGTGGGAGGGAGAGCGTAGGGAATGTGAAATGGCATTATGAAGCCCAGCTCTTCTAAAGTTGCTGGGGCCCACTCACAAGAGTTTGGAAGTTGTGTGGGAAGGGGTTGCTGGTCTACGGGCGCCATGAAAAGCTGGTAGAGCTGTAATATATGACTCCTTTCTGTTCTTCCGTTTAACCACTACCTAACTTGCTTTGGCCTGACAACTAATTTTTTTCTGGTGTGTGTGTGTGTGTGTGTGTGTGTGTGTGTAAGAAAAGGCAGAGGAGTATTGTGTATAATTTTAGGTACATGTGTATTATGACTTTCGAGATCAATTCTTTCCTTCTACCAAGAGATTCAAGGAACTAAGGTAATCAAGCTTAGATAGCAAATGCTTATACCTACTGAGCTACCCATCCAGCCCCATGAAAAGTAATTTTAACTAGTTTCATCTTTTGTACTTTCTATTTACAATGAGGATACTGTATTACTGTAATGATGTGATCTAAAAATGTACATGAATACAGCTTTAATATTTAATATTTTAATCCTCTTATTTCTCAAAACTAACACAGTGATCTTTTTTTTCTCTTTTCTTTCTCGGGGACTTCCTTAGGAAAGGCTACTTTTCCTTGAAAATTAGTGACCAGCAATTCTTCTCTGAGCCACAGCTGATCAACATACAGGCCTTTTCAACGCAGGTAATAAACATGACCAACAGTGCACAAGTTTACGTGTCCTCCGGTCCTCACAAACCAATCCAGAATCCTTCAGACTTCAACAGAAATGATTGAGCTGAGTTGAGCTTCTTGTAGTTTTACTATGAAATGTTCTTTGATTAAGTTTGAGTTCTTTGGATAGTAGCATTGACAATAACAGTTTCTCATGCATCTCTGCCTTGGCTGTATGTCACAGGATGCTCATTTGAATTGCCAATTCTGTGAAATAGTGTCCCCAGTTTATAGATGAAGGAACTAAGGGAATGGAGATTAGATAGTTTTTCTGGAATAATCTCGCTATTAAAAGTCCAGAGAGCTGCCTTCACAGTCTGTGTTCTAGGCCCTTACCTGTTTCCACATTGTTGAACGAAGCTTGATATTAGACCTGCAGAATAACTTAAAACTTCTATGGTTGCTAATGTTTTCCTTGGTCTTAGGTAATTCATTTTCTCTCCACAGTCCCCTCTCAGAGGTATAGTAGTTCCAGTACTTAGAAGGTTCTCTTAGGAATGTACTTAAATTAAGTGTCATTGTGCCCATGAGCCAAACATAGACCGGAGGAAATCATTGCAGAGGCAAAGAAATTCAAGACTATATCCCTTCTCCCTTGAGAAGGTGTGCCTACAGTTTCAGAATCTGTACAGAGGTGGAAGCTCTGAGCACTGGACTGAAGGAAGTGAACAGAAGAAGAATAAGAACACATGCGCACATACACACATACAAGTATCCCTATACATGTGTACATGCACACACAAGCACATGCACACACATGTTTGCACACATACACAAGCACACACACATGCACGCATGCACATGCATGCACACACACAAGCAAACACAGGCAATACACATACGTACAAGCATATGCACTCTCATGCACACACACACACACACACACACACACACAAACACACACACAGAATTCTCACTGGGCAAGCCTTCGTGACTAATCTAAGGACACGTTAATTTTACACATTTGTCTCCATGCACCGAACAGCAGGAGGGTGTGCTATAATCTTCGGAAACAAGATGCTCCAACCCCCCCCCCCAACCTCATATCTTCAGTCCCAAAGTAAAACTGAGCATACACGTGGAGTAACCGCATAAGCATAAAGCAGTAGCAGTGACTGCCACATGACAGGGATACCTGCCTCGGCTCTTCTTAATGATATTGTCACATCAGGAGTAACTTGTCGCCGAGGAGAGATTAGAAACTGATCCTGAGTTAAGTGTATAAATCTTGCTTTAATTAAAGCTAACACCTGTGGCTGGAAGCATGGGCCAGTCCTGAGACCTGCTAGCTTAGGTGTGCTTCAGTGTTAATCTTAGAAGCTTTGGTTTGATCTTCTTGTCCTGTACAATACAATTTGGTTAGTGAAAGCCCTGGGGTCGAGATTGGCAAAACCTACTCTGGGCTGGTGTATATTCCCACGATTCCCTGGGTTCTGTTTCTTTCTCCACCGTCAAGTGAACAAGAAATAATGGCATTTTTTGGTTTTATTCATTATGGGATATGCCTTTATCAGTTTGACTTTATGAAGATGTAATTCTAGAAAGAATTTTAACTTATTTTTAGTTATTTTAAGGATGTGTAATATTTCACGGCCGTGTTGACTTGGGATCTCATTATGTAAATAGATTTGATGTTTCCTGTTTATAGACTTTAATATCACCTTTGATCCTTCATGTTTCAGAATGCGAGGACCTGTTCATTTCTCTGTATGAACTTAAGCACAGAGTTAGAGTTCTCACCTGGGACTTACAGTAGCTGCAGCATTGTGTGATTATTTTAGTAAAGAACTAGATACATATTACATTGACGGACAATTGTGACTTCCAGGAAGCTAGGAGTCGGGTTCCTGGGTGGATTTTTAAAGCCATTTGAGTTGTAGAAGGCAGTGTGTTATGAAAGATCCTGAAAGTTGAACTTCTACCATAAAATCTAAGAAAAAGTCTTCCTTAGCTTCTGGCCTACTTGCTAATCTCTCTGTCTCTGTCTCTCTCTGTCTTTCTCTCTGTCTCTGTCTCTCTGTCTCTGTCTGTCTCTGTCTCTCTCTTTTCTGTTCTCTCCCCCTCCCTCCCACTCTCTCCCTCTCTTCCTTTCTTTCCTCCCAGTGTGCATGTGTGTGTGTGTGCTTGTGTGTGTGTGCATGTGTGTGTGCATGTGTGTGTGTGTGTGTGCTCGCGTGTGCATGTGTTTTCTGTGGTGCTTCATTAACTTTTATTTCTGTGAAAGAACATTTTGTCTGCTCACTAAGGTAATAGGAACAAACTGACAAGTCTTAGGAAAACATATTAACTTTTGCTGTGTTAGCAGCATCATAAGAATTAGGCAGGTGGTAGTCTTACCATGCCAGGATCTTGGATCTTGTCTGGCTTTATAAGCTGAATTGGGGTGGTGCCCTGTCGAGATAGGTGTGAACTAATTGGAAGGATATTACCAAGAGGACTAGTAATGACTTGGGCTCAGAGAGTGGGATTATGTCATTGAGTCAGCATGTAGCAGTATGGTGTAGAGGCAAGTGTTTACCTCCCAAATTACATACCTCCTATTAATTTTCCTTGGACTCAGACATCTGGTTGGGTTTCGTGACACAGAGCTGTGTTCTCCTGCAAATGCTGGGAAGGGGGTGGGGGGGAGGTTGCTGTGGCCCACCATACTTCTGACAAATAATTTCGTGTAATATGTTGGCACTTTCATAATTTTCTTAAAGGAGTTAAATCGGGTTAGATACACTGCTGTCTTATCTGCTGCATTAATCTATTAAATGGCTCCTCTTTCCGCTTTCCTTCAACCCCACAGGCTCCGTATGTGCTGAGAAATGAAGTTCTCCACGTCAGCAAAGGAGAGCGGGCAACCATCACCACCCAGCTGCTTGACATCCGGGATGATGACAACCCGCAGGATGTGGTCGTGAATGTGCTTGATCCTCCTCTTCATGGCCAATTGCTCCAAATGCCTCCAGCCCCTGCAGCCTCTATTTATCAGTTCCATCTGGATGAGCTCTCCAGGGGCCTCCTCCTCTATGCTCACGATGGCTCAGACAGCACATCTGATATTATAGTCTTTCAGGCCAATGATGGACACTCCTTCCAAAATATACTGTTTCACGTGAAGAACATACCCAAGGTAGGTGCCATCCCTAGGGTTACAGTTTTCTTGTGTCTACCTGTGAAGTTTTACTCATGGAACTATATTGGCAATGCTCGTAAAGTTAGGCATGATGACAGACTCATTCATTTGTCCCAGAGAAGTATCTTATACATCAGGTCAGTATAGTTTGATAGGTCCACTGTTGATCTATAAGACTCTCCATTGGCCTGCAGCCATGAAACTGATTTCTGTTCTTCCTATTGTACCCTGCCTGACTGTGATCATGGGGGCCATGGCATCTCTTTCTCTGTGTCCTTTCACAACAGCTCATGAAATGAGATCCTCGTTGCCTGGTTATCTGAGTTGATAAAATGGAGTAAGTCTAAACCTTCTCTTAGCCAAGCTGAAAGAATGTAAAGACACTGTGGATAGCCACAGGAGCTGTCCTGACAGCCAGGGGTATGCTTCCCATTCTGTGTCACTGTTGTGCCACCTCTGTATGTTGTGCCATGTCTATGAGCACCGGTGGTATTGGTTGCTTAACATTTTACTTGATGTTTCATCCTAACAATAATACTTGTAAAACCACGAGCTTCGTGTAGAGTCGTACCCTCGCTGAATTTTTTTAAAATGGATATAGAGCCATTCTATATAGTTTTATCTATGTCCAATAAAAGATGTCCTTGGACACTGCAGATAAGATGCTTGTCACATCGGAGGGGATGCAGAGGTAACCTATTCAGGAGCAAACACTCCTGCCAGCATTGCTCAAAGCTTGTTGCTGGTCACGAGGAGGACCTTTCTTCCAAGTAGCTTCTCCTCATGGTGGTAAAGTTAGAAACAATATTCTTTTTTAGCTTTTCTTTCTAAATATCACTACGCACAGAGATGCTATGGGTGCTTAACTAAGGAGAGATTTTTCTGAGGATCCTTTAAAATCTCTTGCTGTTTCCCCACTAACAGTTATTCAAGGTAAGGTGGTGCCCTTCCCTGAACCTCATGGGTTCTAACTTGTTCCTGCTGGAAGCAGTGGTGGAGGCAGGAGACAGGTGAGGTGTGTGAAGGCTAATTGTGTGGCAGAGCTGGGAGATGGACACCATGTGGCTAGTCCTAATTGTCACCCTCTCTTGGTAGCCTGAGGACATGAGGTTCAGTTCTGGAGAGATGGAATCTAGACAGATGCAGAAAGTCTTCTCTTCTTCCTTCTTGGTTTCCTACCAGAGCCTGCCGTGGGCTTCAGCGCAGTCCTGACCAGAGACTTTCCCATCAATCCTTGGTTTCAATCTGGGTGATGAGCTTGCCTCAGAGAATTGCATAATTTTGGGCAGGGAGGTGTAGGATGGAAGGGAACTTCTAGGTTTTGCCCTGCTTTGACTACCAAAACAAAAAAGAATGAAAGGGGAACAAAAGGAAAAGACACAGACTTCAGATTCCTAGCAGGCCTTATACCTGTGAGACATGTAGGATGTTACTGGGTCTGTTGCTCACTCCTGAAGAGTGAGTTCAGGTGGTGCCTTTTCTCCCTCCATCTTCTCATCCGCCATCCCCCATAGCACCACCCTGGCTCCCTACCCAGGCAGTGACTTGTAACCAGGTTTCCAAACAGTGATACTGGTGACCAGGGCCTCAGCATTGTGAGAATGCGCTGATAATAAATTTGTTTGTGTCCATGATTAAAGTACGCAAATGTCTTCTACTTTTTATTTTAGGAATTAAATTAAGTGTGTCTTTATACCCTTTCTCTGGGTCCTTTTATCCTGCCCTGCTGGAAGGTCCAAGTATTGGTTGTATGGCCTCGCTTATTCTACAGGAAATTATAGCATAAGTAGAAGGGCTTTTGTTTGCTTTGTTTTTAGCATTTACTGGACACTAAAATTGACATGAATTGTTCCTTTTAATCTTCCCATTCATTCTGTGGTGTTTTTACAATTATCTCTTACTTACCAAAGGAGGAAACTAAAACAAGAGGAGATTTAGAAATCTTCATTTTCACAAAGGTTTTCAGCACCTGAACTAAGATTTCATTTCAAATATGCCAGCCTCCCACACACAGCCAGGAGGCTCTTTCATTCTGGCCTGAGGCTTCCAATATTTTAGGCACAGATAGTCTCATTCCCCTGATGGATTAAATAAAGACAAAAATGTATTCATTTTTCTCTATGTCCTATCCAAGCAAGAAGGCCCCAAGCCTTCTAGAATCTTCCCTCTGGATTCACCACAGCTTATTATAAGAGAGGCTATTTATACTCATAGGTCTACTGGGCCCAGGAAATAAAACTGGCCTGGTGTGTTACAGTGACTGGTGGATGTATAGTTGGACAGAATTGCTCTCCTTCTAAGAGCATTTCTGAAGAAGGGCGTGAGAATTCTTTCCCTGAGGCCACCCATGTGTTAAATCTGGAGACTTGCTGATATCTAGTCAGTGACTTTAATAGAACGGACAACGATGTTGTAATCTCTTATGAATAGGTACACAAGGGATTCCCTATCTCGTTCAGTAGAGACATTAGCCTGTTCTTCTGTCCTTTTTCTGTGAAGGAACAGAGAGGAGCTTTGTAAGAGGAAGCATTAATTTAGTTTTACTCTCTGAGCAGGGCACATTCATGTTTTTGTTGGACGGGTGTAATGGCTTGAACAAGATGGGTGGCTGTGTCTCTGTCTCCCAGGTGGTTCCTGCCAAATACCAAATGCTCAGGGCATCGCTGCTGATGCTGGTGTGGTTCTTTGGGGCTAAGGGAAGGAATTATGAGTTCAGTCCTGTTTTTCAAGTTCTATACTACTTCACCCAGACTTAGCCTGGCAGAGAATAAACTCAATTGCCACTTCCGGGAGGATGCTGAGCTACTGTGGGGAAAACAGAGTCAGGAATGATGTCAAAACATGTTTTACTGGGGCAGGAGACAAAGGGGGAAAATAGATTAAAAAGTAATAACGAATGCTCTGCCGAACAGGTTTTCATTAATTGGGTTAATTAAGAAGCTCGACAAACCCAAACCTGCTATAGTATATGCTGCTAACAAAGTTCTACATCCTGCAAGGGCTACAGTGTGGGCGGTCAGAGTCAGCTCTGGTAGATGGCTCTTTTGTTGGATTTCCAAGGAATTGCCCCCCTCTTCCATTAACTATGATGCTCCTGGAAACCATGCCTTCTTTCCACATTGCCAACCAGTCTGACAATCTTCCTGATCTCCTTTGTTGTTTAAACAGTTTTTTTTCTGCCACTAGTTAATGCATTAATGTTTAAGATTCCCCAGCCCCGCCCCACCCCGCCCCAATGCCATAGTAAGAACCAGCTGAACAAAATAAATTCTGTCTCTGAGAGCCCTTTGTACTGTGGGATTGCCTGTGTGTAGCTTAAAATACCCTATTGTATTGCATCCCATTTCACTCATGCCTCTTACGGGGGCTTTTATGGGGACACAGTTAGATACAATTATTTGTGTGAACTTCAAATGTCAGTGGTGTAAGAATGTTTGGTAGATGAGTAAACACAACTAAATCCTCCCCAAATATCAGTTCTTTCTTGTGGAGGGGGCAATATTTAGTTTGCTCTATCCATTGTCTCATGAGATATATACTAAGGAAATGTTTATTGACTTAAATATTAGAATCTACCCCAAGCAAAGGTTGCAGGCTCCAGACCTAAAATAGCAAGCCTCTAAGCTCCTGATGACAAGCACAAAGCCGTCTGATTATCTTCCCTGCTATCCTCCTGCCAGCTCATTTCACCTCATGACTTCTGCAGCACTCGTTTCTCCCCTCAAGTCCATAATGTCCCGCACCACCAGAATGTGAAGTCCATGGTATAAATGAGCTCTTGAAAATGAAGGTATACTTTTACAGAATAAGGGGAAAGACTAGCTAAGTAGCCATTTGCTAAATAGTAGAGTTTTGAAAACTTTGGTCTGGAATATTTGGTCCCAGAATTGGGCTATGGTATCATGTGAGCTAAAGTTTCATTATTTATGACTCCATTTTCATTTGGTGAGAGGATTTTATTTCGTTACAAAGGATGGGAGGTTGTGCTTTCACTGTTATTCACAATGTTAATATTTTTACTTGTAATACAATATGTGATGGCTAAATTTTATTACCAGCATTTTTGTATGCCTATTGTTCTATGAAATGAATTAGGAGAACCATTTAATTTAAAGCGCTGCTTTAATCATGTCCTCAATTTTACTCATTGGGATTTCATTGCCTGCTAATGTACTCTGAGGAATACATAAAAACATCAGAGGGCAGGATTGTTCAACTAGTAAAATAACTAATTTATTGAACTGATATGGATAGGCAATGGAGAAAAATCTATAAGGAGAAAAAGAAATTCCAAAATGTCAACAATTAGGGGGAGATTACTCTAAGAGTTGGCTTTTGAGCACATTAGCTATAGAAACGATGTTGAATAGCTTCCTGTCCATTTCTTCTTGAACATTGCCAGTCCTCTTCTCAAGGGAAAATATTAAAAACAACCACAATCAAGATGAATATGAAGATTACTATTTCTTTTCCAAAACAATGAGTAAAGCTTAAAAGCCCTATATATTTAATAGTTAAAATACAATTAATTTGAGGCTACAAACATAGCCAGGAAGCCATTAGTGCTTCAGACTCGTAGACACCATCACTGCCCAAGATTTCCTGTGCATCTCTTACCATTACTACTTATCTTCTGGTAAGGATATTTAGCACCAGATCTTTCCTCTTAGCAAACAAGGCATTGCCAGCTATAGGCAGCATGGTATAGGTTAAAAAGTTTTACTCAATTTGTGGAACTGAAACTTCATACCATTTGGCTGTTAACTTCCATTTCCATGTCTCCTGTACCTGTCTATCCCTAGTCTGCTTAGAGTCCACATAGTAAGCGACATCGCATGGCTTTTGTCCTCTTCCTCTGTGTAGCTAATTCCTTTCAGCTGAGTGTACTCTAAATCCATCCACATTGTCATAATTGCAGGATTCTCTCCTGTTTGTAATGAATGAATGATGCATACTGTGCATGCAGAGCTTGTGAGGGATCTGAGTGCATAGATTCTATTCTCTTTGTCTTTTCAAAGTTTACTGCTGATTTAACATGAAGCTTGCATATAGTCTTGGAGTTACAATGGTCCACTTTAAACAGATATATCATTTTCAATCACACATTCCTTTCTACTTATATGAGTCTTTGACACCCAATATGCTGTTCCCATCGCAATTTTTTTCCATATCAACAGACCCACTATAATAGTTACTAGGATTATTGTCTTTCGTACTTGTGCTTTTTAAAGACTTATTGCAGTCATTCTTAGCAATGAAGATGCTATACAAATATGTACATGCATGCATACACATACTGACATGCAGAGTATTGTGTAAGGAATAATGGGAAGGAAGATATAGGCTGAGCCTGTTCAAAAGAGAGACAATAGTTTTTATTGAATGTTTCCAGCCTGCTGTTGGTTGAATCCATGGATCTAAAGCCTGTAGGAACAGTCTACTCTACTTGCAATCCGTGTATGGGTTTTCTACTTTTGAGTTTTCAAATTGCTAATTAACATCCTTTCCTTTCAACTTGCAGAGCTCAGCATTTCTTGTCAGAAGGGCCAGCTTGTGGTCAACTATACTAGCTTCGATTTGTTCAGAAAGTGTCCTTCATTTATGAAATGGCAGCCTTGCCAGTGAATTATTCTTGGTTTGCAGTTTTGTCTTTCATTGCTTTAACTGTAAAATACCACTCTCTGATATTACACAGAGTCCATGCTGTCAGTTGGATGCAGTTCCCATGGGATGCAGAATTCCCTTTGTGTTCACTTTTGAAAACTTGACTGTCATGTGAAGCTTTCTTCAGATTCAATTTTCTTGGCATTCTGAGCTTCAGAGACTTGGACAGGCATCCCCCATCTCAGATTTGGAAGCTTTTCTGACGTTATTTCTGTACACAGGAGTTTGTTCTTTATGCCTCTTCTCCTTTTTCTTTTGTGTTCCCAGTCTGGATAGTTTGTGTGAGGCTTGCTGATTTTTTTTTCTCTCTTTCAATAGGAACTTCCATTGACGCTCTCTTGGGTTTTTAATTCATACATTTTATTATTTAACTCCAGATTTCTGCTAGTTATTTTTTTAATGGTTGTTGGCCTTCGGTGGACTTTTTATTGTGCACTACTCCTTTAACTTGTGTTTAGTTTGCTGTCTGAGTCCACTTGTTGCTCATGTGTCTTTGATATTCTTGTTTTGCATTCTCTACCATGCAGGCCATCGCCCTCTCTCTCTTTAGAACCAGGCCCTGTAGATTTATTTTCTCCCTGTAGTGCCATCATGTTTCTTTGTTCATCTTCTCTGTGTTCTTGAAACTGTGCATTTGAACACTCGGTTTTGCTTCCTGAGAAAAACACTTACAGTACTCAGTTCCAGCTGAAGATTTTGGAGTTCTTTTAAAATGATAGTCCCTGCACACACTCATTCTTTTTCTTTTGCTCCCTCCTTTGGAGAAATTTGAGGATTTTAGGCCTTCTTTTGGAGCCTCACTTTATGAAAGCCTAAATCCTCCCTATGATTGTGCAGTGATGTGTTCAAGGTTACCTGTTGGATATGTACTGTCTAAAGAATCTTATGTGCACTGTCACCAGAACATAGAAACTTGGCTCTGTGGAGTACCACCAGTGCTTATTGGCTATTTGGGGAATGTCTTAGTTACTTTTCTATTGCTGTAATAGGCACCATGATTAAGGCAAGTTATAGAGGCAAGAGTTTCAGAGGGTAAGTCCATGCCATTGTGGTGGTCCGCATAAGAATGGCCCACATAGGCTCATATATTTAAGTGCTTAGTCATCAGGGAGTGACACGGTTGGAAAGGATTAGAAGGATTGGGGTGTGTGGCCTTGTTAAGGAAATATGTCACTGAAGTTTTAAAGTCCACACCATGTTTAGTTCCTTCCTCATGCACACACACACCACCACTGACGTGTGTGACCTATGGATCAGGATGTAGCTCTCAGCTACTTCTCCAACACCACACCTGTTCCTGCCATGGTGATAATGGACTAAACTTCTGAAAGCATAAGCAAGTCCTCAGTTAAGGGGCAGACTAGGAGGGGGGGCAAAAATTGGACTGTTTAAAAAAAAAGTAATAAAAATAAAAAAATGCTTTCTTTTATAAGCATTGCATTGGTCATGGTATCTCTTCACAGCAATAACAGTAACTAAGGCAGCCATTATGTTGGGGAGCATGGCAGGAAACAGGTAGGCCTAGTGCTAGAGCAGTAGCCAAGACCTTACATCCTTATCTGTAAGCACAATGCAGAAAAAGTTTATTGGGAATGGCGTGGGCTTTTGAAACCTCAAATTCAGTCATCCAAATGGGGAGGCTATAATTAGAATGTGGTTCAGGGCTCTTGGTGGATGGACCTTGTGAGCTGATAACTGTGACTTTCTGCTATTTGTTGAATTCTATAAGGATGTTACTAAAAATCCTTGCCCCCTGCTGCTAGAGGTCCTAGAACATTTAGAAAGCTCGGGATTAGAACCTTAGATGCTATATCCTGAAGAAAAAGATTCTTATGTCTCCCCTGTGGGAACAGTTAGACAGAAAGACTCTTCCCAAGCACTAAGCTATATCATCTTGGAGGAAAATGGAATGTTCCTCATTCTCTCCAATACATCTATTCTTGAATTTTTTTTCTCTCCATCAAGATGTTAGAACCTCTCAGTTAGGATTCCTGTGAAAGCATTGTCTTTTGTAGGTTGTTGTTAAAATTTCAGTGGGAGCTTGATGACTGGAACCTTCTATTCTGCAGCTTTATTGATGTCCAAGAATTATATTTCTTATTCCTAGTAATTGTTTGTTTCTTCTTAACTCCTAAAAAAAAATAATTGAAAAATGGCAGCATTATATTTTCAGAAGACAGAAACATCCAGACCACTGCAGTCTATCCTGGGCTGTGCTTCTTATGAGCTGGCACACCTGCATATCTTCTCGGCTATTTAAAAAGTGAATGTTTTGATTTAGGAGGTCTTACTCAGCAGATCTAGTGTAGGACCTGAGATATATTTTAATCCCTAATGGGCTTCCAGCTGCTACTAGAACACACTGCTCTGAAAACTGACTTGCAAGACGCACTGTGTCCTAAGGGGTTGCAGCCTTCCCAGGAGCCATAGACAATTATACTGATAAAGGGTGGTGGAGATAAAGGCACAGCAGAGAGCTGTCCAGGGATTGTGTGTTGAGGTCACAGTAGTTACTGGCTTGGAATATGAAAGCTACATTGCCTGATGAGTCCAATAATGTGGTGATTGGTGCATAATTGATCTCTACAACCAAAGTCAAAGTTGACTAAGCTGCTTCTATTAGAAAGATTTCTAGCAATTAGAAACCCCAGGCCCTAGTGTATCATGTTATCTAAAACTGTCTCAGTGACAGCCTTTGCTCTCAGGACTTTGGCAAATTATATGCAATGCTCTAGGCATGCCTTTCTTGTTTCTGTAAATAATATGCTATAAATATTCTGGAAAGAGGAAGTTCTCTGGAATTTTTTGATAGAACATTATCCAAGGCAGAAAGGACCCTTTTCCTGTTCTCCTTAGATAACATCATTTGACTCCGTCGTGGGGTGTGTGGGTGTGATGGAAATAGCCATAACTATCCTCTGGAGGTGAACTAGTCATACCAAGTAACTGCTGAACATGGGTACCACCCCTTCTGAAAAGCGCCCTCCTGAGAGAGGGTGTTTGCTCTGTGGTTTAATGGTATATTTGAAAGAAACAGATTTTGGAAAGCCATACCTTCTAAAATGCCCAATTTAAAAATACTGGCTCTCCTGGTTTGTGAAATATGGAAACAAAGTGAACTAGAACACAGGCAGCCTCATTAATATTATTCTTGGGAAGATTTCAATTGTGGTGCTCAGGAAGTGGGTGCATAAATCAGGACTGGCAGTGCTTTGCAATGGTGTGGGCCTCAACAGTGACAACAGTTGTCTTCCCTGGAGTGCTGAGTGGTGCTTCTAGCAGGAAGCTCCCAGCTATTGCTGCCTCTCTTTACATCAGTCCTGAGGCCTGTTGTCTCTTTAATGGAATCTTACTCTTCTTTCCTTCTTCAGCTATCTCCTAGCAGGCCCTCATCTTCTTTCTCCTGTGCTTTTGCAAGGATGTGCCGAATGTTGTCTGTGACGCGCCCTTCATCCAGCGCTAATCACTGCAGTTTCTTGGCCTTGGACTCCATCTTTCTGAAACAGACTAATCAACTCCTCGTTCTGTTTATCCCATTGTCTTTCCTAAACATTCTCATGTCCTCTCCCATATCTGCAAGTTAAACTGAGACTTCAGCATGGTGGGATTGCAGAGGTGGCTGCTTCCTCCTCCTTGTCCTTGTCCTCCTCCTCCTCCTCCTCCTCCTCTTGCCTTCCTTGGAATGCTGTCACTTTTGATCCCACCTTTTTTAGCTGCCTAAATTCTAATGGTACCAAGGATTTGGACATTTGTTTCCATCTTTGCCTTTGCTTAATCAGCTCACACATCTGCCTAGAATCTGTTGTGTTACTTTCCTTCTTAGAAAGTCATTGTTTTTGTTACTCAGGAATGATATTTCCTTTGGAAAATCTTTCTGCAGATGGGATGTTTCTAGATATTTACTCTAGAGGAGCTGGCATATTGTACGTGCTTAAAGAATTACTCAACTAATACATGGTGAGTGAGGACCAAAAAACAGTCAGAAAGACAAAAGAAAGAAAGAGATGGAGAGGCTTAGCTTCCTGAATATTAGAAGTCATTTATTGAAGATAAATGAAAAGATAGAGTATGAATACATTTAAGCATATACAGACATATGCACGTATCTGTACACAAAGTTTACACATGACGGACAGTGTGAACTGATCTTCCCTGTGAGATGCCTTTTAGCAACAATAAGCCCCTAAGGATTGCATTTTTAAGGAGCCATTTTTCTGAATATGTCTGGACCCAGTGCTGTACTTCTATTTCATTCCAGAATGACAGAGCTCTGCGACTTGTGACCAACTCTATGGTGTGGGTTCCGGAAGGGGGAATGCTGAAGATCACCAACCGAATCTTGAAGGCCCAAGCTCCAGGTGTCAGAGCCGACGACATCATCTACAAGATTACACACAGCCGCCCCCAGTTTGGTAACATGTTTCTTTGGTGTGATTTCATCTGCATTCAGAGGGTAGGAGTTGGCTTTGCACCATGTCATGAAGCAAGGCTATGATTCAGATTATCTGAGCTTTCTAATGCTTCATACACCTCATTGAAGGACAGCGTGCTCATGATGGAGAGCTATCACACTGTACATCCTAATGAGCACCTTATCATCACATTGTTATAATATCTAAGACAAGAATCTGTTTTTAAGTAATTTTATTTTGCACATGAAATAAGGGCTCAGCAGCTTTCTGGTGGTCCCAAGGCTGACACATATATGGATTGCCAAGGCCAGGTTCTCCTATCCTCTCAGACACATCTACAAACTCCCTATATTTTATTTTAAAAATTTATTTTGCAATTATTTATTGTGTTCATGGAAGAGTATATGTGTGCCCACAAGACCACATTTGTGCCATGTATGTCTATCATATGTCAGAGGACAACCTATGGGAGTTAGTTGTCTCTTTCTGCCATGTGAGTCTCAAGGTCAAGCTCAAGTTGTCAGACGATCATCCTCAGTAGGAGGCTCCTTCATCCACTGAGCCATGTTACCAGCCCTCACTCTTAGTAAGGGTTATAAAGTAACACAGAAATAGTCTTTAATATTCACCATTGTTACTTTTTCAAGAAATACAGTGCACATTAAAAACCCAGGATACTTTCTGTTGACATCAACTGGACATGCAATTTCATAAGCTATATATTGAGCTCATAGTGACTCCCCCCAAATAAAGTCTCTATGTTCCAGCAACAGAGGCAGTCTTTGCACTTGGACAGAGTTGAAGGGAGGGCAGCATGTGTCTGTCCCTGTCACCCACTCTTCTTAAACCTGGCATTCATGATTTTTGGCTAGGCTGACAGACAATGAGCTTCATAGATCTTCCTGTCTCTACCCCTCCAGCACTGGGGTTACAGGTACACACAAGACCATGCCTAGCTTGTTAGCATGAGTGCTGGGATTTGAACTTAGATCTTATACTTGTGCAGCAAGCCACCTCCTCAGCCCTTTACTGATACTTTTGAAGAGAACTGTTCAGATATGTGTGGACCCTTGCTTGCTTTGGGGCCACTGGGTGATTTCTCATTTGGGGGGTTAGGGTTTGTTCTTTCTACTTGTGATGTATTGTACTGGGGGTACATGGTATCACTGTTTTATTGTGGTACCATTAACTTCAATCACTTGATTAAGTAAATAGCTGTAAAATTTTCTCCACTACAGTTATTTTCCTCTTCTCTGTAATTAATAAGTGTCCTGTTCTCAGGATACTGGCGCCGCTGAGCTTGAGCAAGGTGACTTCTAAGTCCTTTTCATCTCTAAAGCCTCTCACTCTTGTGATGTATTAAATTCCCCAAATTTACCTCCAATATTAAAGGCCAGAAATTAAGCTCCCACGTTCCATAGAAACAGCCCAGTCCTTCATTAACTATTAAGCAGAGCAATGCTGAATTAAGTGGTTTTTAAGCAGATGAAAGTTTGCCATTTCAGCTTAATAAACGCTTTATTGGGACCCTTTTCTATCATAACTCTCTTAATTAACTTCTTCTTACAAACCTAATCTCTGTGTGTCCAGTTCTCCCTACTAATAATCTTCAAATCATGTTACCTTAGAGAACCACTCAAGAGGGAAAAAGGTACTGGAAGCTAGACACTCATAGAACCTACTTACATCCCCCTGTATCAGTGAGACGCAGCTACGGCCCTCACCTCCTGCCTTCTGGTTACGATGAGGTCCCTCATCACTTTAGAACAGAAGTTATCAATCTGTGGGGCACAAGCCCTTAAGCAAACCTCTGTCTCCAGAAACATTTACATTATGATCCATAACAGTAGCAAAATTATAGTTATGAAGTGGCAACAAAAATAATTTTATGGTTAGTCATCATCACAATATGAGGGACTGGATAAATGCATTAGGAAGGGTGAGGACCACTGTTCTAGAACCTTTGATGAGGCTTTATGGTCTTTGTGAAGAAATGACATCGGAATGGACTGAGCACAAATTGCTTTTACAGTCTGAGTGGAAAGGGCCTAAACTCAGCCAGGCATGATGGTTATTCCTGCATTGCTAGCACTTGGAAAGTCAAAGCAGAACAATTGCCACTACTCAAGATCCAGGTTAGCTTAGATTCCAGAGAGACAGGAACAAAAAAAAGAAATCCTAAATCCAGTCACTTCCAAACACTTCCAGACTCACCATTATTTACAAAGAGGTCTCAACAAGTTGATTGACACTTGTATCTTTAGGGCCTTTGTAGGGTTGAAGGTGGTTTATCAAAGTACCTTGCGCATCATTTGAGAGAGAATCTCACGTCTTCTAAATCACTGTAATTTAAAATCATGTATCAAACCATAAGAAAGTCTGATGAATGATTTTAGGTGAGGAGCTGCACAAAAAAAAAAAAAATAAAATAAATAAAAATGGCCTCAATCCCAACACCGTTATAGAGATTCAAATAAGATTTTAAATTCTAATAACATTAATTTTCCTCTTCAAAATTCTTCATTAAACCTAAGCTTAAATACAAAGTAAATCCCAGACACAGGAAATGATGGTTTCCAAGCTTAGAATTTTGCATTAAGAAATTCATCTTCCTTCCAGGACAACCAGGGCTACACAGAGAAACCCTGTCTCAAAAAACCAAAACGAAAATAACAGCAACAAAAAAGAAATGCATCTTCCATTTTTGTAGTATCAGGATGAAACATGAAATAGTAGCTCTCTCCTCTTCATGAGGATAGCATCAAGTCCCCGTGATTTCCTCTTGTCTGCTTAAGTCATTGTTCCCAAGGCACCCACATTCAGTGTATCCAGTGGTGAATTCCCCCTAGTCAATAATCACTGCCTGACCTGCTCATCAGTGGCAACCATGCTGCCTGCAAGGTGGTCCTTCTTCCCTCCTCTCTTGTCTCCAGAGCTGTGCTTGGCAGCTCTTATTGCTTGCCTCCCCACTGTCTGCCTGTTTCTCTGCAAATCTCATCTCTTACCTTAGTTCAGGTCTTTATCTCAATACTAGATTGGGTACAAACCTCCTCATTGGTTAATCTGCCTAGATAAATGTTACCTATTGGTGTCATTTTTAATAGAATAAATTTTGGCCTCAACAGTATTTTCAAGCCTTATAGACTGCCGTGTTCCAACCACACAATTCTGTGTTCCAGTTTCATGCACACCGCTCACCTGCAGAAGCTCCCAGTGGCTCCCAATTGTTTATAGGGCTGACTGTAGCATCAGCAATAGAAACTGTGTTTGGATTGTCTGTGGATACTCTACTCCTAAAGGCCTATCTATTATAGTAGATGGTACCTAATAGGCACCCAAAGACTATTAAGTTGAAATGGTTGGAGTTAGTCGATATACTATAATATCCTACAATACCTGTGAACTTGTGTCACATGGAGGTGATGTTTTTTAGTTGAAAGTGAAAGTGTATTTATCTCATTAGTCACTGTTAGGAACATCTGGCTTGTCTTTTCTGTTACGAAGCAGAGCAGCTAGGAATCTGGCTGTTTTTCCCCCACTCTTTTCATTTACATTGTGAAGATTTCCTTTCAGAGGTTTTTGCAACTGAATTGACACTGGTAAGCAGGAGGCCATGTCTGTTCGCAGTGTCTTATGATGTCAGTTTTCACTAGGAGACATTTGTGGTAGAATTGTTCACTTGTGAGCAGAGGAAGAGTAACCCAGGAGAACTAGAACTAGTTAGTCCCCCACATGGTTCTAATCAAGAAGGGTGAGGGTGGTGTCGTCCTCCTCGTATTTCAGTGTTTCAATAGCCCCCGGTATGGCTTGCTCATCTCTAACTTGAATTTAGTGCATATAAATATTAGAATGGGTATCTACTTTGAGTGAGAAGGCAGGTTTCTCTGTAGTAATGAAAATAATGCTACCAGTTTTGAAAAAATAAATGTGTTATCAGTTATCCAATACACCCAGTGCATTGAGATTTGGGCATCTGCCTACATAACATTTTAAAAATAGAAATCTGGTTTGTCTCTCTGTCTCAGTCTCTCTACCCATCTTCTCTCAGCTCCCCTGTCACTCTCTCTGCCTCTTGCACATGCATGCACACACACACAAACATACACACACATGAGTGCACTCATGCGCGCACACACACATATACACACACACTCTCATTCTTTTTCCTATCAAAATGGCAGAGTAGCTTGTTTTGGGTTTATTATTAGGTAAAGAACACAGCCTGCTTTCAGAAATTTGCCCACTTTCCTGTGTGGTTTTCACTCGAAATCATATTCCTGTGAAATTTTAATTGTTCCTATAACGCTTCTGTATTTGTGATCTCACCTGAAGATGATAGAAGCTTCGGGTGTGGGATAAGCGTTAAAAAACAGGTGGGTTGTGTTTGGATTTAGATTTCCTTGCTTCAGTTCAAATAAAATGTGTCAAATGGAGGGGCAGACAAATACTGACACATGTACAGAAAACTGTAACAAACTGTTTCATGGCCAAGAATATGAACTTTCAATTCAAATCCACTCTTATCCACTGTCCTCTGTCGGATCTTAAAGGAGATGGTGACATCATTCACATGGAGACATAGAAGTGGCAGTGGGATGTCGCGCCCGCTCTCGACCAGCAAGAACGACGCGACCACCAGTCCTTCTAACAGCAGTTTATTCAGTCCTGATTCTTCTTGTTTATATCTCCCCCGAACCCTGGGCCTCTCACTCCTTTTATACTCTCTCTCATCCACGCACCGCAGGCCACGCCCCCTCGCCAGTCACGAGGCTTCAGCTAATCAGGGCAGCAGGGGCAAATCTCCACCAAATTGGATTCACCTGTATCCTGGTACACCTGCGCAGCACTCAAGATGTTTGTGTCTTATATGAGGAAGTCAGGTGCAAGTCATATGACTTAGCTGCAGTCCCTGGCGCCTTTGGGACTGCCGCCACACCCGCTCCCCACAGTGGGAGTCACCATCCTTGTCTCGAGCTGCCTCTAGAGTTTGTGTCTGGTAGTCTGAGCATCCTTTAGCCAACATTCTTGAGACCAGAATTTTTTTTCATATATGGTTTTTTTTTTTTTTGTAATTTTGAGTGTTTGCAAGTAAGTGGTAAGCTATCTTAGAGATGAGACTCAAATCTAAGACATAATCATTTATAATTCTTTTATATACACATATATACTTCATCTCAAAAGGACTTTCTACAGTATTCTTGATGTTCCTAGAACTTGACTATGGTCTGTTAGTGAGATCTATCCAATATGTGATTTTAATGCTCCTAAAATTTGACCATGACCTGTTATGTGAGTTTGCTCCAGTATGGAATTTTCTGCTATGATATTATGTTGGTGCTCAAAAAGGATGGGGTCTTGGGTCCGTATGGATTGTGGGTGTTTAGATTACAGATGTTCCATCTGTGCTGGTTTTACTTTACACACAAGCAACGGAGCCTTAGCAGTGAGTCAGCTCAGGAATCTACGAGAGTCAGAGTTGGGTTTGAACTGTCCTACCAGGGACAGCTCTTCTATATGTGCGCTATGTCAGCCAATCTTATCTCCACTGGACAGAATCCTCTCAGGAATAGCTTCCACTGAGCTCACTCTGTCGTTTTTAAAACCTGAAACTGTTGTGTAGAATACATTTTGCACTAGATAGAAAGTTCCATATGGAAACGTATCCATCCAGTGGCTAGCATGGGTCTATTTGCAGCCCCCCCACAGTTCGAGTCTCATTATGGAATTTTAATAGACGCTAGTCAGTAACTCGATGCGTTAGCTGCCCTTAAATGGCTATTGGAGCCTGGGAATTCTGTCTACAGGGGAATTCAATTCTATCCATTGAGTGCTGACAGTGATCTGACCTTAGACCAAGGCACACATATTTCTTCAGCTTGTAAAGAAGGAATGATGGGAAGGATTGAGGTCTCTGACACGCTTTCCCCAGAGCTCTAACAGTATGGCCTCTGCTTCTCTAGGGGAGGTGGTCCTCCTGATGAATCTGCCTGCAGACAGTCCAGCCGGTCCTGCGGAGGAAGGGCATCACCTGCCTGATGGAAGGATGGCAACCCCCATCAGTACCTTTACCCAGCAGGACATCGATGATGGCGTTGTGTGGTACAGACACTTGGGAGCCCCCACGCAGAGTGACTCCTTCCGCTTTCAGGTGCCCTCTGCTTCCTAACCACCCTCATTCACAGGCCACGTGGGCCATTTTCTTCAATTTGTCTGTCTAGAAGAGGGAAGCGTAATTCATAGCATTAAGAATTTTGTAAATGTGTTTATTAGGGTGAAAAAGAATAGGTACTACCTAGGGATCTGTTATTATCTTTTATTAAAAATTGATGATAGACCAGACCATAAGGAGAACTGTAAAAGCTAAAGAATATCAAAGAATAGCAGGTTCAGTCTGGCGATGCTGGATATAAACAAAGTCATAACAAAAAGGTAAACATGGTTGTTAAACCACATGGTATAGTTTAAATGTTCTTAAAGAACACCAAAGTAGTGAGCCATTAAGAACCATTGAGGAGACAATAACTTTTGAAGACTTACGTGAAGTATATAAAATTGTATTCACAAGAAAACTGATGGTACTGCTTATTATTGAGTAGGAGAACACAGAGCTAGGCAGACCAAATGCTTGACTCGGAGGCCTAGCAAAGCACACGGAAAGGCCACGGAGAGCTAAAAAGAAGAAATTGGTTCGTTTGACAACACCAGGAGTGACAAATGAGTGCCATGCTGATTCCTTGAAAAGAACAACAGGATGAGACACAACTATAGCAAGAAGGACTTAGAAGAAAAACTTAGACAGAAATGCTAAGAAATAAGGGACGGTGTGTGAGAAGCTGTTTAAACAGAACAGAGAATTCTATAAGACATCAAGAAATAAATCTGCTCACGGTGATCAGCCCACTTGGTGTCCCCTTCAAGTCACAGTTTTCCTTCACCTAAGGATGTACTCCACTTCTAATGCCAGGCATGTGTGTCTTTGGTGCCTGACTAATTTATATTGCATAAATCATGTGCTTTTCCAAAGAGACGGTTGATAGAAATATGGAGACTATTAAAATGAGGTTATTTTCAGCACATCAAATGTATGAAAGTGAACAAACGCTCTGTGCCCTTTGCTCCAGTTAACTTCTCAATTTCAGCACCTGGGATGGCAGTGGTCCTCAGAGAATGAGTCAGGATTGAGGCAAAGACCTCAATCAAAAGAAGTCACCTCAGCAAACTAGACCCCACAGATCTGCCTTCCCCTTCACAGGGGTCAAGACCGCGTGTTGTCACTACGGAGGCTCTCCCTGGAAAGGGATTCTAAGCACCTGCTTAAAATGACAACAGATTGCCTTGCAATTTGATTACTGAGTGAAATAAAATATTGGAAAATAAGCAAGAAGCTTCTGATTTAGGGAAAGGGGAAAAGAAAGAGGACTTCTTAAGACAGATATGGCGGCATGTATTTATCTATACTTCTAAGCACTTTCTAAGTGCAAAGATCAGGAATTCAAGGGCCTCCATTACGTAACAAGTTCAAGACCAGCCTGAGATACATGAAACCCAGTCTCAAACCAAAGATTGCTCACTAGATTTATGACATACGCCTGAACATTACTACTTAGAAGGTGGTTCCCTATAGAGTCTTCACATTTCTTACATAAAACATGACAGAACTCCTACCCTGAAATAGCTTTCAAAGTGTTGGTGATATTCTTTAGAAATATCCTCAAGAATGACAGAGTATCATTTTAGGCATATGGGTTTACACTATAACAAATTAACTAAACACCATCCAACCTGTGGTGTGCTAGGTCAAAGAGTCGTCACTGTTCTTGCTTAAGAAGATTAGTTATGAGGTAGAGAGCTTGGCTTAAAAAAAAGAAAAACAAAACAATTTGGAAATTCCCTCTGGAAGCATTCTGAGAGGCGGGGGCTTGGGGGATTTTGAACAGGGACAGCATCTTTATTCTATGTGTGAAACGACTCTGAGCTGATGTTCTCCTGGCCATAAAAGTGTAGCTGCCTGTTTTTAAAGTTTCATTACTTTGTAGGCATACCTTATATTTTGATTTGAAATGCACAGACAATTTATCCATGTGCTAAAGTAAATGGTTAGCAAATTTTCCCATTTATCACCTTAGTGTACCTGGAAGATTTTAAACCAAAAGGATGGTATCATAATGTTTTTTCCCTTCCTCCCCCCCCCCCCACTTTAAAGCAGGAAATGTAATATAATGAGCTGCATAGATTTAATTCTATTTTAATGCTGATTTGCTGTCATGAGCCATCAATGCAGCCCATCTGTTACTTTGCATGTATGATGGGATTTATGTAAGGCGAGTAGCATCTTTAAATAGAGTCGATCTAGTGAGCCGGCAGGCACATCCACAGTCATTTTTGGTGTAAGAAACTAGCTATGTATTCAGATCCTGTTGACGCAGTCCCAGAAGATGTGGTTTGCAAAACACTAACATTGTATTTCACTATCAGTGTCTTTACTGGGAAGCTACTCTGACTCATTTGCTCTGTTAATATACCCACGTTTCACAACCTGACCAATGTTGTTTCTTTGCCTTAACAATAGAAGGGAATATCTCCCCCAAGCTCCTGATTTCTTAAATCTACCAAGGTCATCTTGGCCAATGGCAAGAGTATAAACTCAACTGAACTATTTAGTACTCTGACTTTGAGACATTGCTCTATTTTTTTTTCAATTTCCTCTGTACAAAGTGTGATAATACTATTGCTTTGTGGGGAATAGGAAGATCACTTTTGAAAAGCTATTAAGAGCTAAGCCCACACTAGCTGATCAGTGAAGTAGGGCTGTGGTCATTGGTATCACTTACAGCAAGATGCGATTGGCATCTCCTTGAAGACACCTGGCTATCTTGAAACCATCCTGTGGGCATCTGACTTAATCTAGAGGATAGCCGAGAAGATGGTTTTCCTATTGGGTGCAGGGTACAGTACCCTGCCTTCTCATATTATGTAAAGTAAAGAACTCATATAACCACCTGTAACTACACAAGTCTCCACCATTTGTGTGACAAGCCTGAGGAAACAGTAGAGACAAGAGAGACTTGAGGCAGCATCCCAGTAGCACTGAGAAGGAGCTAGAGAAAGTGATGGAGACCACCACAGGTCTGGGGGCTTGTTTCTAACAGGATCTCACTACTTAGCTATGTTTAGTCTCCAATTCATCACTTTAGCTTCCCTAGGGCTGAGATTAAGGGCGTCGCCACTATCCTCAGCACAGCTTTCAACATTTTGAAGCCAAACAAACAAATAATGTTTGTGATCACTGCCCTAACTGTAAATGTTACTAATGTATAGCCACGAGTGTGAGATGTATGATTAATGGTCCATGTGTCAGTATATATACTAGGTATAGGTGAAAGGAATGGAGTGAAAAAAAATCATGCTATAGACACATGGTAAACCCTATAGCCAGAAAATTTATCCACTTTCAAGACTGTTTACTACTCTAGCAAAATATCATAGCATTGGTTAAATAAAGAGAGTGTTACTAACTACTCTAGGTGGTGAAATTCTATATTTTCTTTCTTATTTATACTCTCTTGGACTTTAGAAACTGCCTGAAATACTTAATTTGAGTTGTGGCTTGGCACATATAGAATTCAGAGGCAGATGGCTCAGTAGGGAGATTAAGGGTGAACATGCTCTACCCAGTAGAAAACGAAAGACTCACCATGATGATTTTGTTTTTCAGGTGTCTAGTGCCACCAGTGCCCAGGAACACCTGGAAAGTCACATGTTCAACATTGCAATCTTACCTCAGGCGCCTGAGGCACCTAAACTCTCCTTGGGGACATCTCTCCATATGACCGTGAGTTGGATGGGAGGGCTAATGTTTCCCTCTTGAACAAAGTGCTCACTCATGCAGAAGCGAAGTGAGCCAGTGCCCTGGTGTGGGATATAGTAAATGCTTTGCCCAAAACCCAGACAACAGCCCTGGGAAAACATTTCTTATTAGCCTGAAGAAGGAACTTAGAGCCCCACCCAGAATAAAAGATTATGTAGACCCTATCTTGACCACCCAACCATCACCCCTTGCCTCCTATGGAACCCCATATAGCTACAGTGCCTCTCCCTGAGTATGTAAAAGAACCTTCCTGGGTTTTAATACACCTCTAGGGTGTGCTTATTCTGCCAGTTATAGCGCCACCTAGCTGGAAAAGCTGTTCCTTGTGTATTAAAGTTCTATAAGAAGCTGGCTTTCTAGTGTAAGCTTCCTGGAGAAGGTGGTGTCAGTGCTAAGTCTAGAGAAATTAATAACAACCAGTTATCCAAGTGAGTATTGGGGCGAGGAAGGAAGGTAGGATAGAGGAAGGAATGGCCAAGGGTGTTCAGAGCACATGGAAGACCTTGAGGTGAAAAAGCTAATGGTGGCTGAGAAATAGCAGATAGTGCGATGCCCTGGAGAAATGAGGAGAGCATATTGGAGGTGCGAAGATCATTACACCCAATCCCAGAAGGCCTTGCATGTTCTGTGGAAAAGAATGTGACCCATGCAAAGATCTGGCGCTTATGTCCATCCATGGCCCATGGGATACATGAAAGGCAGCCCAGACACAAAATCATAAGCTAGCCTAAAACACTAAGATTTTCCTAGTGCTATTCTAATGACTCAATTGCATGATTCTTGAACATAAATATTGTCGATGTCAACATCATATTACAGTGGCAATGCCTGGATTGCATGAAGGATGATGGTACCACCTGGATTAGCCTATAAAGCTCAGCTAAGACAAGCAGGAAATACTAAATCTACTGTAACCCCATTTCTAGGGTAGGTAGAATGCTAGATTTTTCTTTCAGACACAGCCATGAGCATGCAAAACCCTGTAAATTAATTATTATGGGTCCACGTTTTAGTTAACACCCACATAATTACACTTTGAGGTAAGATATCAGCCTTGAGCCACAACAAAGAAAACAGTGATAGTTTCAGAAATTACAGGACTGGGAATGACAGAGACACAAAGGGGGAAAGCAGAAAGTTTTTAATGAATAGCTAGTATCGGCATTTCCAGCGTAAACTGTAATTTAAAGAAATCATAATTCAGCAGCATTATAAAGTCTATAATTCATCATTCTGACTGGAGAAACTTGGATCAGAATTTTCTCTAAACTGTAAGGAAAAAAAAGTGCATACACATTTCTTGCCAAATGCAAAGACAGCACTGTTATTTTGAGTTTAGAGTGGGGGTAAAGAAATGGGCCAGAAGCCATGGAGGCCCTGCCATTTGCTTTGCCATGGTCTTCTAAAGAGACTTCAGCTTTAATCTCTGGCGGCACACTTGCAGAGTGGGTCTGTCTGTTTGAACCTTGCATTTCTCAAAAGTGAGTTTACTGTAAAATGTGATTTAGCCTACATTACTTAGAACATACAGAGTTGATATTCCTTTTGACGTTAATTAGGGCTGTAACTGTAAGGCATGCTTGTTATGTGTGACAAAATGCAGCCGCAGTTCAGTGGTTTGAACTCCTCTGAACACTGAAGCTTTGCACATATTTGGTAAATTGTAAAGACATGGGGTAAATACAGATGAAATATTTTTATATCGTCCACACAAATATTTCACAGGTGTGTTTGAAAGGAGTCTGCCTGTGCGTATTCGGTATTTTCTCTGGGTGCCCATGACAAGTGCTGAAGAAGATGCTGGAGAGTTGGTGACCTTAAAACACAGTTTCTAGTTCAAGGATCTTTGCATCTAGGAGTAGCTAGGCAAATAAATAAGCAAGGGAGTCCTACTGTGCTCGAGGCCACAGCAGAGCAACCATTCCGGAGCCAAGTAGGAGGGTGCCTTGTGTAATGAAGCATGGGAGAGTCACAGGGGCTTCCTCTAGGAGAGGAGCTGAGCGGTTGAGTATAATTATTTCTAGATCAGGGTTCTTAAGGTCTCAGACTTAAGTACGTTTTGGAGCCACCTGGAGAGTTATTAAAATACATTAGCACTCACTCTGAGTTTTCTAATTCAGTAAATCTGGTTGTGGAGTCGCGAATCTGCAATTCTAGCAAGCCCCAGACGATTCTTCACAGTAGCTGAGAACTGGGAATAACCTGAGTGTCCATCAGAGGACAAAAGCGATAAAGGAACTACAGTGTGATGTGTGTGCATGTGGATGTACATGTGCACTTGCACAATACAATATGATACAGCCATACAAAAAAAAAGTAGTCCCGTCATAAGGTGCAACCTAGATTAGCCTCTAAACATTCAAAGGGAAATAAGCTAAGAACGATGTAGACCAATAAGATCTGGCTCCCCTTGTACAGCAACGGAAAGATAGTCAGATTCGTAGGAAAGGAAAGCAGAGCGGTGGTTTCCAGGGTGGCGAGGAGAGGAAGGGACAGAGGAGAATATACTTGGTGGATGTGGAGTCTAGGTTTTCTAAGGTGGCAGATTCTACCACATTTTTTTGTAGAGCATCATGCCTTATAGTTAACAGTACTCTACACTTAGCAACAGTTAAGATGATTAGAAAGCCAAAGGGCAATTAAATATGGAGAGATTGTAGAGACGAGGCCAATCAAAATACACAAAGACCCCTAAGAATACAGCTGTGCCTTTCATTGAGGTCAGGGGGATAGTAGGAATGGCAGCCTGAATCTGGGATGGGTTTACAAAAGGCATCTGGAACATATAATATTTCTGTGGGAACCTGACTTCTATACTTCATGTTGTGGAAAGCCATGACAGGTGAGGAACAAGATCTGATGTCCTCCTGGTACCATGGCTGAGAACAGCCAATAGGGAAGGTGAGAGCCCCGTGAAGCCATTGTGAGTGTCAGGGAGAGGCTGGCCCAGAGCAGAGCGGGAACCTCAGAGGGAAAAGGACTTGGAATCTAGATGTAGTCAGAGGTGATAGAGTATGATAAAAACTCTTATTCTTAATCTTTGGCCAGATGTTATTTAAAAAAAAATAGCTTCTATAATTATTTCCATGAAGCTTAATCTCCCACTTTTTGATGTCTTTAATTGGTGAGTATTGGGTATTCCAAATAATTAAAATTGACTAATTTGATGTATCACAGCTTCAATATTGCTTTAGGAAATTAAGTCTTCCCATTTTCTACGTAATGTCTATTTTGATCGGTAAAGAGATGGGCTCTTTAAGTTCCAAAATAGAATGTCTTGGCTAGAACCTGTTCCCCTTTTCAGTAGTCCTATGTTTATAACAATTTTCTTCTTATCATTTTATTGTTTAGAAGCATATGAATTTTCAGACACATTGCATGGCACTTTGAGAATATTTGATTATAGTGGTTTTTGACATTGGAAGAGGCTAAACCATGCTGAGCATGGTGCTGAAATTGCACTTTCTGTCTATTTATCGGTACCTACATGGATGGTCTGTAAACATCTTTTATGGGGCAAATATTTTTAATTTGTTGTCCTTACTTGTTTTATGTTAGCATAGCAGGGTGGGGGAGACCAGCTGCTGTTGGAAATTCTAATTTTCTTGCTCATTACATTCCAGACCTGTGCAAGTGCCTGAAATGTGACTCTTTACTGTAGGGGATTGTCCTAACCTGCAGACGCTGCCTCTCCCTGGGACAGCTATGCCTTTGGGACAATTACAGAGCAACTGGAGCCCTCAGCGTTTTATGGTTAAAAATAAGAATACCACACCCTCCTATAAGCAGGAGTGAGCCCTGCTTAATCCTCTTCTAAATGGGGAAATTCCTTCTGAATGGAGGAGGGCTTTAAAGGCACAAGAGCATGTCAAACTCTACTCTACCTTCAGGGTCAGTCCAGAAGAGTCTGCAGTGAGCAGGCTGCTTTGTGTCATTTTGACACAGCACCTGTGACCCAAGCCCAGACCCAGGCTCACACTAGTGTTCCCTTTACTTGCTGACACACTGGTTTTGTGACAGCTGTCCTCAACTCGCTGCTGTGCAGGAGATGAGAATCTGACCCTCTGGGTTTCTGAGTGTTGTCTGAGTTGTGAATATGAGCAGAGGAAACACCATCTGGGTGGAACAAGCTGCAGACACACTGTCCAGTTAACACTGTTCCACCTTGTTCATTGAAAGGTAGAAGAGAATGGGGGAATTTAGTTCCTCCGAACAGTACAGTAGAAGCGAAGATAACAAGGGGGATGCTCCTGTGCTTTGATAAGAGGATGTCTTGAATGTAAGTGGCTAGCCACTTTTGGTGCTGGAACTGGGCTCATCTTTAGCCCCTTGAAGCCCAAATGCTGAACAGTTCCCATTGAGGCCTGGGGCACAGGAGTCCCCCAAAGAACCTCGTGGGGCTAAGACTTCAACCTCTCAGCCTGGCCCTCTCAGTGGATGCCAGATTCACTTTTAGCCTGTGAAGTCAGTGGAGCAGAGCCAACTGTGAATGACCAGCCGTGGTGCCTTCGCAAACACTTTTCTCAAAGTGTTCGACTGCAGGTTCCATCTGGGGAAGCTATTATTATATTAGGATACCAATAGCATGCTCTGACATAAATTTGATGGCGTTGAGGGATGAAGGACTCAGAATAAGGAATCCTACTCAGGCCTGGATCTCCTGAAAGTCTTCTGGGCTGGCCACATTCACAGCGTGAGAGAGACCAGATCCTTCATTTAGATTATGGAGATGATCTTGACAAATGAAACTAATACCAAAACCCAGAGCAAACTTGGTCTTGTTTTCTTTATAAGATGTGGTTTTGCCTCTGGCTCTTGTTATCATCAGGCTTCTGATTTTTCTTGCTTTCTCCATTCCATCCAGGCTCGTGAAGATGGCCTAAGTGTTATTCAGCCCCAGTCCTTATCCTTCGTGAAGGCAGAGAGTCCCAGTGGAAAGATTATATACAACATCACCGTACCTCTGCATCCAAATCAAGGTAAGGTATGCAGTGAAGGGGTTTCTGAGGCATGCTGCTCTTGCCTTGTGATGCTGGACCAGTCCTAAAACCTCTGGGCTTTTGCCTGATTCTTTATACAGCGATGTGTATGGAGGGTTAAAGAGGTACTGATATTCATGATCCGTGCTTGTGTTTTCTGGTTTACAAAGAAGAGGAAGCAGGCTGTATATTGTCTTGTGCTCTGAGAGAGCTGTACCAGAGTCATTGTGTCCCCCTCTGGCCCACTTCAAGAACTAGACACACACACAGGCATTGTCTGAAAGGGGCCCAGAAGAAGTTTGGACAGGCAAACAGATCAAAATGAACAAGTGCTTCTGACTAGAGTGTCTGTCAAAACCTAAAGGGCCATGAACCGCATGAACTCAGTGCCTTCTCCAGTTGGATAAGTCCCTCTTCACATAGGAAAAAAAAATGGAAACATGTAACCACAGTCAGAGGCCAGGTGGCACCTGTCATCAGCCTCCAGCCTCTAGTTCTCTTAATGCTGGGCTTAGCTAAGAAGCCTGTACTGGGAGAGGTCATAGGGAGGCCATTTTCCAAAGCGGCAGCTCTGCTCCTGCCTCTGAGACTGCCTCTCTCACAAGCAGGAAGCCTACTCCCTACCACATCCCCCAAAAGAAAAAGAGTAATAATGAAACTCCACTGCCCTTTGATAAAAGCTAAGGAAATTAAAAAACATTACGTTGTATCTAGAGGCCCCCCCTCCCCCACATGGTTTAAGTTTTCAGGCTGGTCTAGGCTGCTTCCTGCAGAATGACTGCCCATCTCCGAAGGTGGGTTAGTTCAACACCAAAACCCTCACGTGTTCCCTTCTAAATACAGGAGAGATGAGCACAGTATAGTTCCGTGCCTGAAAAGTTGCTGAACTGCAGGCCAACCTGCAGCCATGAAAGCTTTGATTATAAACTGAGTGCTAACTATAAGCCTAGGTCTGACGTAGAACAGTCAAGACCCATGCCTGTGGTACTAAGATCATCACAAAAATAGAGGAGGGCTGAAATTAAAAGGAAGTCTAGGAAAGTGTTTCCTTAGCACACCATCAGAAGATAATTTTGGCCCCACTGTCTTAGGAGACTCAGTTGGAAGTTTCATAGTGACAGCACCATGTAGTTCACTTACAGAAAATCACGTGTAATGAGTTACACCTCACCATGCATAGTTTATGTTCTCTGAACCACAATGAAGACTATTTGGATCTCTGTCTCTCTGTCTCTCTTTCTCTCATTCTTTCTTGCTTTCTCGATCTTGTATGTATGTATGTATGTATGTATGTATGTATGTATCATTTATCTATTATCTATATATCTATCCATCACCTATCTTCTATCTACCCATCCATTATGTATCTATTCATCATCTATCTATCCATCATCTACCTATTCACCCATTATCTATCCATCATCTATCTACCCATCTATCCATCTGTCATCTAGATGCGTGTGCATATTTATGTACACGTGCTCCAGTATGTGCAGATGTGTGCGAGTGCACAGCACATGTGCCTCTGAAGGCTAGAGGTAAACATCGGGTGTCTCTTGCTGTCCACCTTCTTAGTGGAGCTGCTTTACCCACTAACCTGGACATTCCCTAGGCTGGGTGGACAACAAGCCTGAGTGGTTCTTTCCATCTCTCTCTCCCTAACACTGGAATTACAGCATAGGTGTGTGTTGTCATGCTTAGCCATGGGTGGTGGGTATTCAAAGGCAGGACCTCATGCGTACGTAGCAATCACTTTACTGGCTGAACCATCACCTGGCCACAGATCTGTCTATTTCTTGAGTAACTTCACAGCAGTAGTATAGGACCAGCTCGGGAGCCAGTGCTCCTGAATGATAAAGATTTTCACTCACTCACTAGCAAGGGAAGTTTGGTGGGCCTGGCCTTCCCGTCATCCAAGAGTTGCTGTGTGTACTTATGTCTGTCTCTTCTTCTCCAGGTATCATTGAACACAGAGACCGGCCTCACTCTCCCATCCAGTATTTCACTCAGGAAGATATAAACCAAGGACAGATCATGTATCGCCCTCCTGTGGCACCTCCCCACCTCCAGGAGATCATGGCCTTCTCATTTGCTGGTAATGCTTCTATCTCTGCCTTAAGGCACCAAGTCTCTCTCAATCTTCATGGCTGGTTCTCCATCTCTTCCCAAAATCCTGTGTACAGAAAGCTTCCCAACACTGACACTCTTCTCCCTATTCAAAATAACTTGGGGCCTACCAACCTGTATAGGCTTGGGCTCAGCTCTCTCTCTCTCTCTCTCTCTCTCTCTCTCTCTCTCTCTCTTTCTCTCTCTCTCTCTCTCTCATCATCATCATCGTCATCATGAATTCACATGCATAGGCATACTTTCAGCCAACTTTTATTGGCTCTGGTGTGTCAGTCTCTGGATGAGGTGTCAGAGATACAATGGAAAGCAGAAAGAGTCATTACCCTGCTTATAAGACTAAGTGTAGAGATTATGAGGTAAATATTCACAATAATAAATACCTAGTTGCAGACTGAGATAAGAACTCTGGAAAGAGGAGGAAGGTTCAGGGGTAACATTAAACAGAATGGCTGATGTGGACTGAGGATTCAAGAGGTGGCTGAGCATGGAGCTATTGACAAAGGGGGATGGGCAGAGGCTTACGCAGCTAAAGGTGCACGTGGGGATGCGGGGAGAAGATTCCTGGAGGAAAAGAAAATGTAGCATCCTAGTGATTTCAAAGGAGGCCATGGTATTGCTGTGATGTGCAGTGTCTAGCAGAGCAGGCAGGAATGGGCCTGACAGGTGAGATAGGCCTGACTTTATACTCCATGGAGGCTGTAAAGATCTGGGTTTATAGACAAAGGTCTATAACATGTTAAGAACATGAAGAACACTGTGAGTGTTTGAAACCACTGGGGCAATGGCTTTCATGAGGACTCTTGCACCACAGTGACAAGCATGGACTTGACAAGGAGGCCAGAGTAGGAAGCTGAGTCCTCTGTGGACTGCAGTCTCTCAGGGTAGAGTCTATGTTCGAATGGGAATGGATGCAAGTGTTCTTCCCACATTGAGCACCAGGACTTGAGAGGAAAACTTACAAAGTTTTCTTTTGAAAGGTTGAGTACAAATACTCAAATAATTAATACAAATATTATGCTGAGGGGTGGGGGGAACAAAAGAAGCCAAGACTAAACCTGAATACAAAGATTGAGTAGGAAACAACCTGATGAAATTGTGTTATTCACTGAAGCTGGTGCAGATCCTTCCACTGCAGCAGAATACTGAACGCTGTCTACCATCTCTTCTCTTCTCTCTGGGTCCAGCAGTCAGCACAGTCCCCATGTTCTGTGCCTTGGAGTGACTCTAGACATCTTTGTGTCCATTTCTGATGATGTTCAAGGAGTATCTTTTGTGTAGCTTTATAAATAGCAGGATTACTTTTACATTGTAAATTTATTCAAACAAAGCAGCTGGTGTTTTTCTGAGTAAATTGACTACTGGTTAAATAATTATAGGGTTTCTTTTTTGATTATGGTAAACATAAACTGGTCTTTGTGGTTATGTGGTGTATGTTCAATTGTCCAGAAAATGACAAACTCCTCAATGAGATTGAAAATCCCTAAGGGCAGGAAGAGGCCCTTCTCAGAGGAGGACCGGGGGTATTTAGTAACTGCTTAACTAATAGCCCATGGAAGTATTCACGGTTCTTAGCCCCTACTTTACAAGACCTACTTTACAGGAAACTTGGGCTATCCTGGGATTAGAAGGAAAGAAAACATGTCAGTAGTGGTTAAAGTAATTTCCAAGTCTGCTGCACTTTCTTCGTTCCATGAGTCTCTTCGGAGAGAATAGAAGAGGCATGTCCTGGCTAATCTATGAGACAAATGCCACAAAATAAATCTTTCATGGTTCCAGCGTGTAAATCAATGTCCCAGATGCCACTCAGTTCTACAATGGAGTTGACCCACCTCTCCACCTCCTCCCCACTGAACACTGTCAGTATTATACATTACCCACATTCACCAGTTTGTAGGATTTTATGTACTGATAAAATAAGATCTGGATGAATGTATTACAAATTACCCTAACTGCTGTGACATCAAATTATTCCAGTATGAATATCCTTTTTATATTTAAAGTTAGTGCTGCTATCACTAATTCCAACATTTTATGAGAAAAAGACCTCCTGATCACTCTTTAAGCCAGACAGTTTAGATTTAAACATCTTTACCTCCATAATCACTGTTGTATGGTTTGTACATTCCCCTTCTCTTTCTGATCCCAAAATGTTTAGAACACTGACTTTATTCTTTTGCTCTTTCAGGTCTCCCAGAATCAGTGAAATTTTACTTCACAGGTAAAGACTTTAATCTCCGTTTTATTAGAGACCAGAGTGTGTCCTTCTGTTACAATCCTTCCTTTTTGATTCCTAAAAAATGTTATGGGGCTTCTTTCCTGAAACATGTCTCTTCTGAAATAATCACATGGTTAATCAAATAGCAATGGCTTAATTTTTGTATTCATAGAAAAAAAACCCTATCAAGAATGCCAAATGTTAATATTATTTAAGCCCTGGTGGAACTTGTCTAATATTTACTGAAGAGAAACAATAATAGTTATGATCTTAAAAGTTAGGGGGTCTGGGGATCCATCCCATATACAATCCCCAAACCCAGACACTTTTGTGAATGCCAACAAGTGCTTGCTGACAGGAGCCTGATATAACTGTCTCCTGAGAGGCTCCACCAGTGCCTGACAAATACAGAAGTGGATGCTTGCAGTCTACCATTGGACTGAGCACAGGGTTCACAATGAAGGAGATAGAGAAAGGACCCAAGGAGATGAAGGTGTTTGCAGCCCCATAGGAGGAACAGCAATATGAACTAACCAGTACCCCCAGAGCTCCCAGGGACTAAACCACCAACCAAAGTGTACACATGGTGAGACTCATGACTCTAGCTGCATATGTAGCAGAGGATGGCCTAGTCAGACATCAATGGGAGGAGAGGCCCTTGGTCCTGTGAAGGCTCTATGTCCCATTATAAGGGATTTCCAGGGCCAGGAAGGTGGGTTGATGAGCAGGGGGATGGGGAAAAAGATAGGGGGTTTTCGGAGGGGAAACGAGGAAAGGGGATAACATTTGAAATGTAAGTAAAGAAAATATCTAATAAAAAAATCAAAAAAAGTTGGGGGTCCACAACCTGGAGTTCAGCCTGTTCTTGGAACAGTCCCCTAATACCTTCATACCTAAATAATTCATCCATAATTGAGATTATCATCATATTATATGTTCAGTCTCCAGTACAATGGTTAGTATGAAAGCATCCATGTGTTACACCCAGCTGATGTGTACTAGTTATATGAGATCTTGAATGGTGTCACTTACTAAATGCCTCTGGAGGGAAAAGTCTGTGGACCCAGAGCTTCGAGAAATCTCTGCATCCTAAGTTTGCTTCATACTGCCATAGACGTGGAGGTAGCACAGAGGAAGGCTATTCTTTATTGTTGCTCAGATTAGAATGAAAATGGCTGCTTTTATACCCAGCTGTTTAACTGGGATTAGCCATTCTGCTGAAATGACGATCCTTGGATCCTGGGATACTTCATGTGGCTTCCCACATGGTGGGACAGAAAAAAAGCTTTTCTACTCAAACTCCCCTGCATTTCTTTTCTCTTTGATGGGAAGCATCATGCAGTGAGCTTCAGGGTTGCACCATGGTTGTGTGAACTCACTGTTCATAAACAGCCAATTTCTAGTGAGTGACCTGCAGGTGATTCGTGCCATCAGTATCCATGAGTGGCTGTTGTTTCCTTTGTAAAATCAATTTTCAATAAGCATTGTCCTAGGAATGTTCTAAGGATGGGTGCAGCAAATGCTTTCAGCATTTTCAAGCTAAGGATCTTGCATGCCCTATCACTGGAAAAAGGCAGAACAGTATTTACTGGAAGCTCCTGACCTACAGTGTGGGATAGTTACATGGTCTGAGGTATAAAAAGATGTGTCACAGAAAGCAAAGGAATCAACATGCCTCATCCTTTTAACCAGAAGCCTTGAAGAGGTGGAAGGTCAACAGTAACTTTCCCAGGACCTGAAATTAAATGATCCTTTAGCTTAATGAAAGCTAAAGGAAATGGGTCTTGGGCTGATCTTAAATTATCTTGTTTTCAGTCCAAGATATATGTGTGTGTGTGTGTGTGTGTGTGTGTGTGTTTTAGGCAGAATTTTGGAATCTAGTCGAAAGGCAGCCACCTCTTTGAAAGGACTTTGGGGATAGAGAACTGGACAGATAATGAACCAAGTCAGCAAGCAGACTACACCCTGAAATTAACCTGCAGAATAAGAGTGAACAGCACGTTGTATGGTTCATCTGCTCAGAAGAGAAGACAGTCAGTGCTCCTGACTTGACTGGCTTTATGATAAGCCTAGGCCCCCTGCAGAGCAGCTCTAGGCAAAGAACACGCATCAGACAAATGGGGCCTGCAGGAAACATTTAACCCGAATGAGCAGTGTGACTGTTTCTCAAAAAAAAAAAAATAGTAGAGACACTCTTTAAGAGGGAGAAGATGTGCAATTCTTAATATTTTTATTGTCAGTTTTTACATTTGCCTTCAAAACACTGCAGCCATGTCACATGATTTCTAATTATACACTGGTAGACAGCTTTCTGGCTCCTAAGAGGCAAGGGCGTGTTTGCTCACAGTGGACAGTTGTGTGATTGGGCAAAAGCTCTCGCAGTGTTCAGCCTTTGCTGACCTCCACTGTGGTGAAGTCTCCCTGAGCTCTTTCTACTTAAAAGTAAAACCAGTGGAAGCAATAGTAACTATAACTGTGGTTTCACAATTATTTCTTTTTTCTAAACACAGAGACTTTTAGTGTAGACCCTAGGAACCTCAAGAGAGCCCTGAATTGACTAAAATTAACAGAAAAGTGCATGTTGGTCCACAAGCCTTCATCGTTAAGGTCACCCAATCTCTATCTTTGATCATCCAAAGAGAAGGACATTAAATGTACACAGAGAAACAGTGGCAATTATTTTGACACTTTATTAAAATGACCTGAGCCACAAAACCTTCATTTTCATGTGGATTTTGTCATCTGTCCTTCCAAGGGGCTGTTTGACCCTTCTGTGGTACCAGACAGGAACCCTGTCATGTAAAGTCTCGATCATTTAGATCTGTCTCCAAGACAGACCTAAAACAACTCTAGTAAAATCATTATCTCTGAGCCAAGCTTCCTGTGAGTTGAGATGTCAGATTCCTGCTAACTTGCTGCCAAGTCAAGAAGAAAGTGAAGGAAACCTGTTCTGCAAACCAAACCATCTGCAAGTGAAAAGTCATTTAAAACCATCAGCAGCACCATTTTCTCTGTAGCCATGGTAGAGCGCACACCGATGGACCAGCATCCACTGCACCTGGGTTCACTACAGCTGCCTTAGGAAGAGCAGAGGAGTATTGAGTTATGGAAAAAAACAGAAATGAAAATCAAGGGTTGGACAATTCTGCCTTCATTTCTCATAGAAGATGATTTCTTGGATAGAAATGAGCCAGGGAAATGAAGCATAAGGCCACTGTTTTGTTACCATGTCTTCTTTTTGTGGTCTACAATGTCTTCTCTTTGTGGTCATGTATATACGGACAGGATTAAAATGGATCTGCTTACTTGCACACAAATGTTGCAAAACACTTGGACAGAAAATGTTGTCTGTCCTTATTTAAAAAAAAAAAAAAACCAATATGACACAGAGTCACTCCTAAAAAGGAGTTCTTGAAAGAAAGTATTTCTAGGACACTGGAAGGAAGAATTGGTTCAAGGAATCTTTTCATAAATAGAAGTCTGCTGGTACCACTTGAGAACACCTATCTTTTTGAAGGTATATTTATGTATTTATGTATACGAGTGCTCTGTCTTAATGCAATCGAGAAGAGGGAATCATATCTCCTAACAGATGGTTGTGATCCATCATGTGCTTGCTGGGAATTGAACCCAGGACTTCTGTAACCACTGAGCCATCTCTCCAGCCCCTCAGAACACATATTTGTAGCCATAGCCATTGGGAAGTTGAGACACTGGCTATATAGTGAGTTGCAGGCCAGGCTGAGCTGTATGAGATCATGTAGGAGGCTTTTTTTGTTTATTTTTCCAATGCTTATTTTACATTTTTTTCCCACTAACACGCCTCTAAATCATCTCTGTCCTTATGAACTTTCATGTCTAATCCAGAAAAACAATTTTGATAGAATTGCTCTTCGTTGTTACTTCTTTTCCTATTTTTTAAACATTTTTTCAAAGTGTTAAGTATTTGTGGAAATAGGCTAAAGATGACCAGACCACAAGTTGATTTTATATTTGCATGTATGTGCTCAATCTCGTGTGTGTGTGTGTGTGTGTGTGTGTGTGTGTGTGTGTTCCTCCCAGTCCTTGGGGATCATTGACTAATATTGGTCCACAAATGCAAAGACATCAGAGATGCTTAACAGGAATAGGGGTTGGGGGTGGAATTATTGGAAGCTCTGTGCGTACATACAGTGAATGTTGTCAGCAGGATCAACTGCAGGGAGGCAGATCAACTTTACTTGGGGTGATTCAAGGCTTATATAATTTAGGAGTCTGAGGTGGAAACATCCAGGATGGGCAAAGGTCATTGGCTGAAGGCTTAGGGTACCAAAATGCCTCATTAGCATGGGGAAGCATTTCAAGAATCTCAGGTGCTAGCTGAACTGGGTTCTTATCAGGAGACAGAAAGTTGAACCTGTAATGTGACTAAGGCTATGTGACATTCTCCAGATAGAGGATTTTTTTTAACTCCCCAGACAAGGTCAGAGAAGAAGTCCTGCCATAGAAGGGAGTCTTCCATATTGCACGGAGGCTGCAGAAGGCTATGCAGTCAAGGGTAGACTTCAACCTTAATTAGCAGAGCTTTCTCGGAGTGTGTCTTTGTCTTTACTCTTGCCAGTTTCTGATGGGCAGCACACGAGTCCAGAGATGGCCCTCACCATTCACTTGCTGCACTCTGATCTGCAACCACCAGCATTTCAGGTCAAGGCTCCCCTGCTGGAAGTTAGCCCTGGAGGCCGGACCTCTTTAGGTGAGAACTGGGGAGCTGAAAGAAGCATGCCTGGGAAATTGGACTGCATTGCTGCAGCAGTCCTGTGGAAACTTCTCAATGGTTGCCCAAAAGGCAGCGAGTGACCTCCTCTTCCAGAAGTGTGTGAGCTCCCACCTACATCCATCCTCTTACCTATTCTTATGCAAATAAAAGCAGTTCTGAGCGCAAGAGGAGGAAATAGATCCTTCAGAGGCCAGCCTTGTGATGGAATGCTAAACAGAATTTATTTCCCAGCCTCCAGGAGTTTGATTTGTTATCCTTGCTCCAGTGTAAAGTAACAGAGCTGAGGAGAGAATGGAGGGAACAGGTTTCAGTGACTGCTTTTGGTTTCTGTTTAGAAAGTGATGGGGAACAGAAATGATCACAGCGACCTTCAGAAGCCCCGAGGAGCGACGGCTGCCTATCGTGTGCACGATTCTATTTAGTTATAAATATGTTTATTCTTTACAGATTTATGAATTATTTTTTTAAATCAAGGACATTTTAATGGTGAAAGGAACACACTGTGATACTTCATTAAATGTACACTCTGTAGATCCATATGTGTTTTCTACATGTGGATCTGAAGTTAATTGTCTACATGTGGTCCTGAAGTTAATTGTCTAACGCTTATAATTCAACCAAAAATTATTTGTAAGCAGTATTATAAACAAACGTGTAGACAACATTGAAAGTCATTTTTATGCTATGCATTGCTTCCTTGATGGTAGAGCAGCCATCATGAAACTTGGCTCTCTTACTAGACTTAGGAAAATAAGGGGCATAAGATGAAAAGCAAGACCAGTTGTGGATATTTCTGAAAGAGATGAGTCAGGACAGGCCTGTGACTGGCCTGTGTGCTTGCCCTCATTTGGATGGGAGGAAAGGATACTCTGAACTCTGAGCTGCCTACTTGTAAGGAAACTTTAGAAAGACCCTACTTGTAACTGCTGGGTGGGCTGGTCTCATCTTCACCGTGATTATGGGTTGTGTTACTGGCTGCTGGACCCGCAGCTGGCCTGTGGTGTTGATCTATGGTGAGATTCTCTTTCTCTTTCCCACAGGCCTGCAGTTGTTAGTGAGAGATGCTCAGGTGGTGCCAGAAGAGCTCTTCTTCCAGCTTCAGAAGTCTCCTCAGCATGGCATGCTCGTGAAGTACACGGCAAAGTCCTCGGTGACCATGGCTGCAGGTAGCCACTTTCTCTGTACCTGGCCTGCTTGGGGGATTTCCTTTTTTTCTTTTTTCCTTTAGTTATTATTAGTTTCATGTGACTCAGAAAAAAAAGGTGAAATGTGTTTGTCAATTAGATAGGAGAAGTGACATTTTTGCCTAAACTTTAGACTTCTTCCTCTGCCACGTGCCTCCAGCCCCAACCTGCCCCAGTCATGATCTAAAATCGAGGATGCTGCAGGGAAGATGGGCCAACAAGCCTCTAGTTCACTTAGAGAGTAGACAGTAAGATGGAGAAGAAGCTTTTCATGGGGGTTCATATGTTCTCTTAATTTTTATATATGAATTTTTACACTATTTTTCTGAGACTGGTAATTTTAGCTCTATGTTTCTTCATCCATAGAAAAAGAGATGTACTTTAAAATGATATATAAACTCTGTAACAGTGTGGCCACATAGCCAGTTTTTAAAAATAGTATCTAGTGTGCTTTCCTGGGTTATAAGTACTACATACTGGGGCTACACGGTTGGCTAGGCAGTTAAGACCACTTGTTTCTCTGTCAGAGAACGCAGGTTCAGTTCCCAGCATGCACAGGTGGCTCACAGCCATCAATAACTCCAATTCTGAAAGAGCTGATGCCCTTTTCTGACATTCACCAAGACTCACACATGGTACACATCTATTCGTGCAGGCAAAACATTCATACACATAAAATAAATCTTAAAATAGTTTTAAATATATATTGACTGCTTAGGGAGTATAGACAACAATAAGAATCTAGGGGATTTTATTTAAATAGTAAGCCTTTATAAATCAAAATAAATATTCTCACTTCGATAATCTGTGCTTTCTCAAATTCTTGAAATGGCTACTTTTTAGATATGTTCTGAATTTCCCCAGTGGGGTAAGTCTTTGCCCTAAAATGCAGATTAAAAATTTAAAGAACAACTAATAGGCTCTTGGGAGTCCCAAAGGCAACTTTTTAGGGTAATGAAAAAGGAATCATCATTAGGACTGCTTTGCATCATCCCAGGAGGAGCGTAAAGCCGCCCTTGTCCTGTTGCCTCAGTGTTGCATTTAACCTGTGCGTCATAGTCCTGTTGCCCCAGTGAGGCTTTCAACCGGCACTCGTATGTGGTCCATGGCATCTGAAGGTGTTGGTAGAGAGTTACAGCTATTGTTAGGGGCAGTGCCCATCAGCATTGGTGATACTGAAGTTGTTCACTGAGGGGGTAGATGCTAAGATGGAAAAGCAGCGAAGTTCTCAGCCTCAGCATTGATGACTAACCATTATAGCAAGGAATCTGCAGAAGATGGAACTCCAAAGAACATTCCAGAAGACCATTCCCAAATCTATTTCCACAGCCATGTTCTATGGAATCATGACGGCCCAGCAACTTGGAGCAATTTTAGTACTTGTGAATTACATTTTCTAAATTTCTAATCAAACCTACACTTTAAAGTATTGAATTGATTTGAATTGTTTTTAACTTTTTTATCTACAAACCTCTGTGATCCTAAAACTTTTCACACTACCTGTTTTGTCTGTTGTGATGATGTTTATAAACGAGTACTCTGAGCTATGCCATTTGTACTTTTAACATCAAGCAACAACTTCCCTCTCAATGCTAGTGCCCAAAAGAAAGGCCTAGCATACGCTAAACAACCACAGAGCCAAAGCTCTGAGCCCTCAAATGTATTTTCACATTTTCAATTAAAACAAACAAACAAACAAACAAACAAACAAAACAAACAAAAAAAACCAGAACCTTAAGCACCCAAATTTAAATAATGCACCTGATGGATCAGCGTACAATCTCTTAAGTCTTCAAGAAATGTCCAGTACCTTGATTAGATCAGAGGAACAATCAGGAAGGATGTAAGTGTGTTCTTTGTTTTTCTAGAACGAGGAGTGATGAATGTTCACCCAGAGCCCAGTCTTAGCTCAATATGATTTAGTACCTTAAAAAACGAAACACACTAAGGCTATCACCCAGAGAAAATAGCTACCTTGTCAAACAGCCTCTCACCTTGAGAATGGGCAAGGAGGGCCTAAGCCACCCTGTCTCCATGGTGATGTCCTAAGGAATCCTAAGTTGGATGGATGCTTAGATTCATCAACTTCCGAGACCCAGAGTTTATGATTCTAGTTGCATTTTAAAATAATCAGGAGAGCAAAGGTGCTGTATGAATGAGAAATGTTATTCCCAGAAACCACTGGCTTTACAGGTCTGGGTTTGTTTTCTCCTTGGAAGGTGACACTTTTACATATGATGAAGTCGAGAGAAACGTTCTGCAGTACGTACATGATGGGTCCTCTGCGTGGGAGGACAGCCTGGAGATCTCAGTCACAGATGGCCTGACAGTGACAACATCAGAAGTAAAAGTGGAGGTGTCCCCATCAGAGAACCGAGGGCCCAGGCTGGCCCCCGGCTCCTCCCTGAGCATGACGGTTGCTAGTCAACACACGGCCATAATCACCAGGTCACACCTTGCCTATGTGGTAAGTTCTGACATCAATTCTCTTGTTCTTAGCACTTCTGACGGGGCTGCCTAAGAAGCAGCACCGTGGCTAGGTACTTGGGTAGCAGGTATGGACCCTGTAAACGGCCCTTTTCTCTGCTGCTCTCCTTGGAGTCAGACTGCACATTCTGGCCTTGCCCAGTGTCTTAGTGGTGGACAAGTGAAAGCCTGTCTCTGGTGAGGGCTGAGGACATGGTTCCGTGGAGAAAGCACTTGCTGCAGGAGTGTGAAGCTTACAGTTTAGATCTTCAGGACCTGTGCAAAAGCCATGTGGGCACAGCAGCTAGCCTGTAATACCAGCCCTCAGGAAGGAGAAGAGCTTCCCTGAGCCAACACGCTGGTTAGATAAGCTGAGTCGGCAAGCTTGTTCCAGCACGAGACCTTGCTTCCTGTGACCAAGAGAGACACAATCATCATATCTGGCCTCCACATGTTTATGTATATACACGTAACTTCATATGCACATACATATACACCTAGAGCACAGACTCACATAAACACAAAAAGAAGAAAAAAATTATAATGAAAATATTGGGAACCCCAAGAGCGTGTGATGATCGAAAGGCAACAGTTCCCTTGACCTAACAGCTTCAGGGCCATTGTTTTGAGTGTGCGTGCAAGCGCTCTACTGGGATTTTATGGAAAACACAGTTGAGAAGTGTTTGCCTGGTCAGTGATGAAGGCATAATGGCTGACCCCGGCTTCCTAAAAGAAAGCCGACTTTCACTGGCTTTGTTCTTGTCCAGTCTAGACAGAATACAAGGCTCCTCTTGGTGGTGCCTCTCTGTAGGCTTCCTAGGCCAGACTATGGCCTGCTGGCCATCTCTTACCCTAAGAAGAGGGTGGTGAAGGAAATGGGGGAAGCTAAGATAATGGGGATCTCCCCCATGTCTGGCTCAGGCTTGATTAAATGATCTTGGTAATTAAGCTCACCTCCCTTCTTTGATTCTGCATCTAGGGCAAAGGATAATGAGGTTAATTAATTTTATTTTGCAGTTATATGTGTTGTAAAAAGATAACTGCTGTCTATATAAACATAATAATGATTAGTTGTTGTGCTTTGAAAGGAAGGATGGTCATTTCAATGGTAATCAGTCTTACTATTGAATTTTTCCTTCAATGGCCTCAAAATTACAGTGAACAGCCTGTCTCTACCCCTCATCTTTAAATACTGTATAGTCTAAGTTCCCCTTTTCTGGGCTGAATTATCTCACTGTAAAGTTCCAGATAATTGTAATTAGATAAAGCACTGGTGATTCAACATTTGCTATGTACAGATCATTTTCCCCTTCAAATTGTCTTTTCTTAAATGATGAGAAAGTGAATGCCACTTGATTTCTCTTGTGGGCGCGCTACAGTTTCAGCAAAAGTTCCAACGATTTTTAATTGCCAGATGATTTTTTATCATATGTTATGGTCTTTTGATCCTGTGAAAGTTATAAATTTGTAAAAATGTCTGAATTCAGACTTCATCAATAGATCACTGGGCTTGAAAGATGTTTGACAGTCCGAAATAGCAGCCCAGGAACAGTGCCTGCCCATTAACCACATATTATATGCTGCACCTCAGAACGTGAGCTCATTGGCAGCTGAACGTACATTTTCAAAAACTGATTGAATGTGAATTTACCTAGCAGAGCAGAAAGATTTCAGGGAATGCTTCTAGCCTACTGAAAGCACAGTGTTGCATACGTTCTTAAAGGACACACATAGCCTGTCCCTCCGCTATAATGTATGGAAATGTTTTCCCTGAAACACTGAAGATTTCAATAATGGAAAAGCCATCCAAAATGGAGAAAGTACAAAGAGATAGGAAAAACTGAATCTCTTCGTAATTGGAGCGTGGACACCAGGATAGAGCTGAGAGGAGAGGATATCAGGATATACCAAAGCCAAGGGGCGGGGCGTGGGGGGGGGGTCCTGAGTGGTTTGTTCCCTAATTCTTTTGCATTTTTCAGGTTTACATGGGGCCTCAAATGATAGCCAAAGATGAGCTCAAACATCTGGTCACTTCCTGTTTCCGTTTCCCAAGTGCTTGGATTGTAGGTGTTCACTGGCACACCCAGTTGTATGCAGTGCTTGGGCTCAGACCCAGGGTTTCTGTGTGTGGGGCAAGCACTCTGCCAAATAAACCATCCCCTGCCCCAGCTTCCTTAGTGTGAGGGGCGCTGGGCTTTGGATTGATAGGTTTTAATTCACTCTTGCCTCTCTGGAGTGTAATGGCCATTGGCAAGTTGTTGAAACACCCCTGCCTCGCTGTTCTTGTTTGTAATACGAGAAGTGCAAGATTAATATTAAAACAGGAGCAGCATTTCCGTATACCATCCAAACCTGAAATGATTCAAAATACAACACATTAACGTTATTATATTGTATGCTTCTGGGAATCAGTTTTAACAGAATATAGAAACTTCCAGGGAAAACCGATGCTATAACCAACTGTAGAGAAAACTCAAGTGAATTTCCTGATAAATGAAGAAATGAGGGGGAAGAGAGAGCCACATGGTAACCCCCACTTCTCACCTCAGCACTTAGAGTTCTCAGCAGGAAAATAGGAGGTTCTCACACTTAAGGTCAGCCTGAGCTATGTTTTTTTATTTAAAAAAAAAATCTCCAAAATATAAAAAAGGAAAAAGAAAAAGAAACCTCCAAAGATTAGAGTCTAACTCAGTGGTTTTTTTTTACATCAAAAATATACCTTCTAGAAATATATCAAACCATATTTAAAGACTCAAACCTGGAGTTGTGCTGTACACCTTTCATCCGAGCACTTGGGAGGTAGAGGCATGTAGATCTCTGAGTCTGAAACCATCCTAGACTACAGAGCTAGTTCCAGGACAGCCACAGCCACATAGTTAAACCCTGTCTTGAAAAACAAAATACATAATAATAAAGGAAAGGAGAAACAAAAGCAAGAGTGCTAAAAAGGTGCTGGGGCAAAATAAAAAATAAAAGAAGTGGACACAAGTTATTTATGTGTGCATGCATTCCAGTATGTTTCTGTGCATGTATCTGTGAGTATGTGGAGACCAGAAGACAATGTTGTGTTCTGGGTCTGTTGTTGGAGACAGTGTCTCTCACTCACCCAGGACTCTCCATATCTGCTAGGCTGACTGATCTCTGACAGGTCTGCCTGTCTACCTACTCGGCACTAGGATTATAAGCACATGCCACCAAATATGACTTTCTTAGATATAGTTTTGTAAGGATCAAGCTCAGATCCTCATGGCTGCAAATCAAGTGCTTCCTTGACTAAGCTCTCTTCACAGACCTTGAATTAATTATTATCTAATTCTCACATTGAAGGATAGGCTCGTGGATATATATGTGCTAAATAGTTATGTATATTCTCTATAGCTACATATTACATGTTAATTTACTTAGAATGAATAAGAAGAGTAAAATGAAAATAAGAATCCATCCGAAATGAATATGAAGGGCTTTGAACAGAGGAATTACATGAGAACAGTATCTGCTTTCTTATGCATGTTAATGAACTCACAATCTCTTAGCTGGTCTAAAATTTAGTGATTTTTTTTTTTTTAATTATGGCAAGATACTTTGAAGAAGAATACAATAGCGGATTTCTCACATTTTAATCCAAGAACTTTTTCAAAATTGAAGTATAATAAGATAATGCCTGGCACGAAATAAGCATTTCTTTGCCAGATTTGCAGTGAGTCAGAAACATTTTCTTCTAATTAAGAGTCAGGTACGCTGTCCTTGTGGTTTCTCAGAGCTCAGAAGAGGATACTTGAAAAATTTCAGCAGTCTTTTAGAGATCTTTCTCAGCGAGAACTCACAGGAATAGTAGGTGGTAACACTCTGGAAACCTATGTTTTCTATTTAATCCCCCACATGGAAAAAGGAGAAAACAGTAAGAGCATACATTTAGAAGAAATTTTCTGGAGTCGTGCTGCCTGCCTACGTTCCTATTCCCTCCCGGGCTAGTTTCAGGAGACCTGAGGCAATTCTGTGGTGTGGATAGGCATGACAAGGACCCGGAGCTTGCTTGCCTGGCTCGGCTCACATCTGCTCCACATCCTTTGCAGTCACTCACCAGCTGCACAGTATAGCCAGGGAAACTTGCCTTTCACAGGAAAAACTGATCACGAAACATTTGTTTTCACTGTTGCCAAAATAAAAGAGAAAGCCCCCATTTTCATAGTCCGCTCCTCTGAACAACAGATGACCCGGGGAAATTTTCCAAAAAGACATCTCCTGCCTCCTAGACATTTCCAAAAATATTCTCGAAGAAAGAGGAAATTGCTCATGAAGATATTCTGTTATTGTCAATGCAGACAAACAGAAAGCTGATTTTATTTCTCAATAAACAATACAGGAGAAGGAAATGTTCTCTGTTAAGATTAAGTGTCCTAGGGAGCGATCCATTGATTCAGTCCTCATAGAAGGAAGTCCACAGGCCCTCCTAAATTCTTTTGTTAATCCAAATTTTTGTCACATTAGTATTGCTTGGAGTGAATCATTGGCTAAGCAAAGTCTGTTTTACAGACTTTCCTCATTGTAGAGTGTATTATTTGTAGAGTGTATTATATACTATAAGGGAATTCTGTGTATTTCTAAAATGCAAAGTGTTTTTTAGACACTGCCAAAGAAGCCTATGCCTGTGTGTATAGAACAATGAGTTAGAGCCGCCATCTTCTCTTCTGTACTATGCATGTATAATAAAACAACCCCTCACGGCTCTTAAAGAAACAATAAAACATCTCTTTGTTTTACACCCTACACCATGAGTGAATTTCCCCACTGTTACCTTGAGTTTGTCTTCCAAGAAGATTATTATCCCAGAGGCGTTTGATGAGGGCTAAATACGGGGCTTTCGTGGGGTTGGGCATGGGGTTGGGCGTGGTGTTGTTTTGTGACCGTGGGTGGGCGCCCTTAGCTTAGGGGGAAGACCCTGTGGGACTCTGCATACCCTGGCCTCTGCAAACCTGTGTTCATGTCCTGACTCATGTTTGCCTGACTAGGATGATTCTTCCTCTGACCCAGAGATCTGGATTCGGTTAAGTTCTCTGCCACTGTATGGCGTACTCTTCAGAAGCTCAGGGCCTGACATGGACGAGCTCTCGGGGGATTCCAACTTCACCATGGAGGACATCAACAAGAAGAACATTAGGTACGTGAAGACCGCTGGGGAGTCTTCCAAGGGTTTTTCGTGTTTTTTTTTTAAACAATTATATTACAATACATAAGCAAAGGCTGTAGCTCCTTCAAAGAACATATTGTTTCTGATCTCATTTTTATATATATAAAAAATTACAACTCCTTTTGCCCAGCTTGTTGGGCTGATGAAACCTTTTTCTTCTTATAGGTACTCAGCTGTGTTTGAGACGGACGGGCATTCGGTTACAGATGGCTTCCACTTCTCTGTCTCAGACATGGACGGCAACCATGTGGACAACCAGGTCTTTACCATCACGGTCACTCCTGCCGAGAACCCTCCACACATCATTGCCTTTGCTGACCTTATCACGGTAAACAGCTCTCAGATCAATAACCATCGAGGGCTTGGGAAAGCTGGCAGCCTTGGTGATGTAGCTAAAGGTTTTCTGCCTAGATGGGCTACCAAGTTCTTCCCCCAAAGTATCTAGGCAGTGGCTGTTGTTGTAAGGTTGTTTTGTGTGTATGTGTGTGTGTGTTATGTATATGGATATATATATATGTATACATATTTATATAAAATAATTATGTACAAAAAATAAGCTGTTATATTCACATAACACATACAAATATAATGGATATTGTTAGCAATGGGAATAAAACAGAAATAGAATATTCTCTTGATGATTGTACAGTTTAGTGTTGCTAACAATTAAACCACGAAAAGCTGATCCCACATGAATGAAACCAGCATATATTATTATTAACAAGATTAATAAATCCTATGTGAGAGGCAATATAACATGCGCGCCTGTCACTGGAATTGCCAGCTGAGTGCCCGTACCAGACTGGCTTTGCAACAAGCACTAGCCTCTGTTTTCTCCTTAAACATTACAAATTCTACCATATAGAGATTTCTCCGGTGATTAATTAAAATAGCCTGCATCACTCCTAGCATAGTGTCTGATGCACGGCAGGGGATTCACAGGTATTAATTTTCCCTCCCCTGCCTTACACAGAAACAACAATACCCAAAGCCTAGGCCGCTTCTGGCTCTATGGAGGGCTTTAAAATTCATGAAACTCTGAATAATTTCCAAATAGTTGTGGCCTTTTTCCTATCGTCTCCAACTTGGAGAAGTAACTTGAACTATTTCCATTCCAAGAGTCTCATTTTATAATTTATACGCCACCCTGTGTGTAGCCACAAGTTCAGGGTAAAGTGCCTTGACCATTTCCTGCAGGCAGGTGAAAAACATCAGGTCCAGACTGCAGAGTTAGCACATAAAGTCAGGCCCTAAAGAAAAGGTTATTTGAACAACTGCCTTTACATATATTGATTTATTTTCTTCTTTGATGTTACGATAAGCATTAACTTTCAGGTATAGTAGTTCTTTATTTCTATAACCCTATAAATATACAATATGAGGGGATAAATGGGACTTTTATTCTAGACGGTATCGCCTGTAGGACAGTCAACCCAGGGAACGGGAAGGAGGGCTGCATCTGTCATTTTCCAGCTATGCTCTAAGGAATTCTGATGCCCCGAGAAGGCAGCTGTCCCATCCTGAAACATGTTGAGATGGGTGGTTAGAACTAGCCAGAACTGCTTTATAACCAGATCCGTCATTCCATGAAGTGCAGTTTTGATAGGAGACGCACAGCAGAGGTGTGTGCGCATCTCTGTGAGGTGCTGAAAGATAGTCCGGCTTTGGCAGCAGACACCTTCCTCATCAGCAGAGATCTACCTCCCACAAAAGTGGAACTGGTGCTGATGGTGACCCCAGGCAACAGTTTCTGGTTCTGCGCCCTGACCCCTGCAGTTGTCCATTGTGCCCTCCTTTCTTCCTCAGGTTGATGAGGGAGGGAGAGCACCACTCTCTCTCCACCACTTCTTTGCGACTGAAGATCAGGACAACCTTCAGGACGACGCTGTCATTAAACTAAGCGCTCTGCCCAAGTATGGCTGCATCGAGAACACAGGAACAGGTAACCTTTGCGGCTTTGCTGGGCCACTGTTTAGGATCTGGAAATGGAGGGGAGGGGAAATATTCTAATTAAACCTGGACATGGAGCATTAAAGTGAGATGGACCCGCTTTTCAAGAAACTGAGAGAAAGGAAAGTTTATTTCATGTAAGAAAAAAATAAGTCACTTAGTATTTTCTTTATGCCATGCATTTTTTAAGCATCAAAGATATATCAGTATACAAAACAGATAACCCTCTCCACCTTCATATTGACTTTTATCCTAGCAGAGAGAGGGGAATAAATGGGGGAAAAAAACCACAAGATGTTAGAAGGTTAATAAATGGAAAAACTAGAGCAAAGTAAAGGGATTTAGAGTATGAGCCATGGGGAATGAAGGGCTTACAGGTTGTATTCGGAATTAGGTGTCAAGGAAACAGAGATCCTGGTCCCCTTCCTATGAGGCAGCTGCAGTTCGGAGGAACTGTAGCTTGTCTCTCGGCTCCTCCTATGGCTATGTCGTGAATTGAAATGCATGCTGTCTATCTCTGACATCCTCTTCAGCATCCCTCCCCTGTACCATCTGCCCTAAACCCACTGGAGGTTATCGTACACAAGGAGAGGTGAAAGGCACTTGCAGTCCACAGGCCCCTGGAGACCCACTGTGACTGGCAGCTGAGACAGCTCCTGACAGTTTCTGAGCTACCCCCCACCCCGTCTGCAATGAGATTCCCGAGTGAACAAATGCCTGTGCCGGACTCTAATTGGCGCAGAGCTAGCAGCTCCCACAGACAGGCCATTGACTGCAGGTATCTGTGTCCAGCATGGTGGCTGCCACTTGAGCCTGATAACCAGAAACTCATTTAAAATGGTCATGTTCTCCTACTGAAAGTCTTGGATCTTTTCCCTCCCTTGTCTTTCCGCGTGTGCCTGAAGATTTGTTTATTGCATAATTAAGCTCCTTTCGACAAATGTTCGAGCTAGATGCAGTGTTAACATGAACAGCGTTGACCCGTGCCTGGGGTGGGAGACGAATAGAAAGACTGATGGATTACGTGGTAAATGACAGCAGAGGAGCAGCGCCTTGAGGGCACAGAACAAAGCAATGGCTTCTGTCTGCATAGGCAGAAAAGCCACGGGGAATTGGAGCTTGAAGGGTCAGAGGGAGCCACTGTGGACAGAGGACAAATAGCATCTCCTGAAGAGACACGCACCTCTGCATTGGTGAGGTGGGAGAGCATGGTAGGCCGCGGCTGCTCACTACCTCCTCTCTCCAGGCGATTTCTTTCCCAGGCATTCCTTGTAACACAGCTTGACATTTACCTGAAGCACATGAAACAGCCCAGATAGGCTGTTGTCAAAATCCTGCCAAGTCTCAGACGCTCTGGGAAAAAAAAAAGATTCTCCAAACTATAATGTGCATAAGCCACATCCGAAGACATTGTGAAAACACAGTTTCTTGGGCAGCATCCCAAAAGCTCCCACTGGTGTAGCCCATGAACCAACACTTTTTGTTAGTCCATGTGTGATGCCCAGAATGGGTGCTTGTCCTAGGACCACTAAGAGACTCTTCATTCTATAGTGGAATGGGCATGAACCTAACGGAAAGAAAAGATGCTCAAGGGCACACAATAATTGACCAGTTTATATCAACTGAAGAGGTGGCCTTTTCCTCAGAGGAGGAAGCCCCATACCTCTGTTTGGAAGCAAGTGTTTTGTATGCTGATGCAACTTGCCACCTAAATTTAATTCTAGGCCTTTGGAACACAGTTTTAAATTTGGTAAAAGCAGCTTTTACTTTTTAACCAAGCAGGATGGAAAACAGAATGATTACCATGTTGAGCATGAAACCTGATGGCATAGAATCTAAGGTCATTCGGGACCGGCCTGATCAGGGCATGACCCGATGAATTGTTCTGAGGACATCTCAGTTCCAGTGCTGAGTAAAGCAGGTGTCCAGGATGACAGCCACACTCACCGGGGACAGTTTAATTTGTACCTAGGACATTCTGCTGAGGAAGGCAGGGAACACACATCAGAGATGTACATCAAAAATAGAAAGTGCAATTTTAAAACTTGGAAAGACTGATGCTTGCAGCCTCCCTGGCTGACTCCCCTGATGACCAGCTAACTCTCCACCAGTTTTAAAACGAGGCTTATTTTATTCTGTATATTTTGAGGTAGCATTTACGGAGGCTTTTCTTGACCCAGATAACAAAGCCACAGTTCCCGGTTTATGAAGATTGAAGAAAGGACAAGGCAAAACTGGGAAGTGCCCTCAGCAGCTCCTTCTGGAAACCGATCTCTCTGTCCCAGAGAATACTGGGTCACTGGCTGCTTAGGTCTCTCTCAGATGCAATTTTCTTTTTCTTCTTTCAAATAAGTTGTGAGAAAACAAGCCAACAAAAGGCACTTTTCAGTCCTGGTCTTTACACTGGGGTGCCAGCAAACAGCTCTGTCTACCGGCAAGAGGTTAATAGCCTTTTTAGAATCTGGTGTTTGCAAAGAATCATATAGAGGGTGGACGAAGCTCTTTGGTTTTTATACAGACCACCTCTACTTTGTGTTGTTCATATATACCCAGGAAATGTGTAGACACAGAATTTTTTTTCTCTCCACTCTAGAAAACTGTGGTATCGAGTTAAAAATCAATCAATTAGAAGGACTTGGCTAGAAGCAAGACCAGGCCAAGCCATCCATCACTTAGACATTGCTTACTCTCGCCCTTGGCCCTTTGCAACGTTTGTTATTGGATGGGGTGAGGAATCAGGAGGCAGCAAAGTACAGAACTTTGAAAGGCGCCCCCATGAGCATCTCACTTCCCAAAATGTACCCTGTTGGTCAATTTTCAGTTACAATAACACAAACCGGAGATAAATCAACTGCCAGAGAGGCAAGATATACTTTCCTTTTGAGAGCAGTGGTAGTAGTTTGTGGTCAGTTGAACCCCCTAACTATGGCAACTCATCGTTACCAGAGTAAAATGGTAGAACGAAGCTCTCTCCTTAAGCCCAGTGTAACTTTAATTTTTTCAATGTCTACTTTTAACTATGGTTCTTATATGCTTTAACCTCCACCACCCACCAGAAGTAGTAGAAAAGAAAAGATACAGGGGAAGTGGACCTGTTTAGAAAGGCTCTTTGGAGCAACTCTCATCTGTGTTGTCTGGGAATTGGCAGTTCAGTCCACAGATCAACAGGGGCAGCTCGATGCACTCACAAACACTTCACAGATATGCTAGTAGTCAAGATCGGTAGAATTGGGATAACAAACATGAGTCAGCAGCAATGCCACCAGCAGACAGCCAGGCCTTAGCTTCAGCACCAGTCAGCATGAGGGACCTGGAAGAATGCCAGGAAAAGTTCTCGGCTGTGCCTCTCTCATCGAAGAGAAGACCATCAAAGATGTGAGACCCATAAGCATTGCAGAGCTAGCTCTATAAGCAAGCCAAGTTCAGCCCCCATCACTGTCCTTTTTATACTCCCTCCAAACATCACATGTCTTCCATGGGTCTTGCCTTGGCATGTGAGTCTGTCTCAGCTGGCATCATTTGCCAATCATCCTGAATCCTAGCAAGTGGCAAGAAACTGCAGCACAGCACCAGGTTTTTGGTGCATGTCTCCCTATGGAGTCCTGACAAATGCAGCTCAAGTATGCAATGTAAGGCAGACCAATATATGCATGCTGTTACCAAAGAATCCTTCATCATGTCCTTACTTTAGCAGAACATCCTCTCTCCTGTGTCTGCTTCAGCTAAACATTCCTTCATGAGTCTGCCTTAGTCTTTCATCTGTGTCCACTTCAGGAAAACACTGCTTCACGTGTTTGCCCCAGCAAAACACTATACAACACAGCTGACTTTCCAAAGAACCCTTAAATTTCCACTTCAGCCCAGGATTTGAAAGAGAGAAACAGATGATGCAGGGTCTTAGCATCCTCAAAGCCACCCTGATTCTAAGACTCCCCACTTAGTTCCATCTCCTAAAGGCTTCCCACCACAGGCTGGAGACTAATACGTGGTCTTAGTGGGACACTCACTCAGACTGTAGTAGCACTTCCTCCTGGAATGGGACCCAAACACTTCCAAGTCTGAAAGGTACCTGAGTGTTATGGTGTTTACATGGTGTCTGAGTACCCAGTAGCCCTGGCATACAATCCTATAGGTTGGGTTGTAACTGATAGATAGTTTAAGGAACTTTGGAAATCAGACCTGGAATATGGGAAGGAGTGCTGAAAAATGGTGTCTTCTATTCATGTCATAGCTATTGTCACCATGAATTCACAGCAGCAGTGGCTGCCTGCACAGACTTCCACAGGACTGGACCTTCCAACACTCCAACCACTGCTCTAGGAGAGACAAAGGTCACAAGGGTGTGGGGAGTTACATTCTTAGTGGCACGCAGTCCCTGGTACATTGACTCTTCCTCAAGCAGTAACCCTAATTAAATGCAGTCTCCTTCCGTCTCTTTCTTAAAAAGAAAAAAGCAAAACAGAACAAAACAAAACAACCATAAAACCACATGGAAGTAGGAGAGGGACTTGAGAATAAAGAAAGCTTAAAAACAAGAAACTTGGAAGTCAAATGGGAATGTGTGGGAAGAGAGGTTCTAAACGGAAAAGGCATTAGTTAACGTTTTCTTATGAAGAGAGAAATGGGTAACACTTGAAGAATATACCAGGAAGAGTGCCTCTGAAATTGCTAACGTTTAAATTAGAATGCTGGCTATTTGTATTGATATTTACGCTCTGTTTGGGTAAATGATTGGAAAGAAACCAACCACAGATGCTGTCCTGTGTAAATATAAAGCAACCAAGAGGTTTCAGGTACTTGGGCATCACCTGATTCCCTGTCGAGACAGCAGGACCGGCGCATCCATTTAGAGGTGGGAAGAGTCGTAGAAGCACCATCCAACCCAAGACCAGTTTCTGGTCTTGAGCTCTGTCCTGGTTTCTCAACTACAATCACACTTTTATCACATGTTGCTAAGGTCTTCTTTTCTAGATCAGATTCTTATCAATCAAGGTAAATGTTTTCTCTTGATATTATGCAGGAGATCGCTTTGGCCCAGGAGCCAACAGTGAACTGGAGGCGTCATTCCCTATTCAAGATGTCCTAGAAAACTACATTTATTACTTTCAGAGCGTTCATGAAAGCATCGAGCCGACCCACGATGTGTTTAGTTTTTATGTGAGTGACGGAAGTGGTCGCTCTGAAATCCACAGCATCAATATCACCATTGAGGTAAAGATTTTGGAAGGTGGAGAATAAGCCTTCAGGCATACAACATCCCACTCTTAAAAGAGCTGACCTTAAACTACATGATATCCCAGTCTTAAACAAGCCCATGTATCAACTCACAAGCAAAAGGCTGCATGTGACCTTCAAACTTAAATATCAATTTTAACACATAACCCTGATCTTCTGGAAGCTTTTGAAATAGTAGTTGGCATTTGGGGAAGGTCTGAGTTGGAGATATGAATTTCTGATTTAAGATAAAATTATTTTTGTTTTGGGTAAAACAATTTGTAGGAATCAGAGACACCATGCCGTTTCCATATTTAGATGAGAACTGACATATGCCCATCTCTGATATTACCACAAGTGGGTTCTCCATACACTGCTGGCCTTTTCTTTTATAAATTCATTTTATTTATTTAACTATAAAATCAAAGGAATTTGATCCTCAATCCTATACTTATTGAGAAACCCCCACTTTGGTTTTTGAGACAGGGTTTCTCTGTGTAGCCCTGGCTGTCCTGAAACTCACTCTGTAGACCAGGCTGGCCTTGAACTCGGAAATCCACCTGCCTCTGCCTTCCAAGTGCTGGGATTAAATCATAGTCTTGCTTTATGGCACCAAGGAGAGGGAGAAAAAAGATAAATCTGAGAATGAAATGCCCTCTGCCTTGAGAAGATAAAATGTGTGAAAACTTGTATACGGGCCAGGGATGGAGCAGGGCTAGGAGCAGGGCTAGAAGCTATGCTTCCCGGGGCCATGGCCTTCTGTAGCTACTGTGGTGTGTTGCGAAATTTCTAAGACCACCTGAATTAAAATAGACTTTGATCCTCAAATATACCTGTGTTTCTAAATTATGTCTATTGTTTATATCTAGAAAATTATGGTCACTCTACCTATGGAAAATACCTTAGTAACTGTTTATAGAATGTCCATCAGCCTCCTATCAGAGGGACCTTTTATTTATGTGACCTCTTATTTATAATCTACATTTTTGACTAGGAGATAAACCCAACAGCACATTAAAAACTGGATAGTGAGGGCTGTTTCAGTAATGATACATTCTTGGTTTTTTTTTTTCCTTCTTAAACTCATATCTGTGTGAGACCAAATATTTTATACTTTCATCAGAGGAAGAACGATGAGCCTCCCAGGATGACCTTGCGGCCCCTGGGCGTACGGCTGAGCTCGGGAGTGGCGATAAGCAATTCTTCCTTGAGTCTACAAGATCTGGACACCCCAGATAACGAGCTGATCTTTGTATTGATGAAAAAGCCTGACCATGGTAAGACACAAACCAGGGTGGAAAGCTGCTGCTTCATTAAGGTGCCTGATGGGTGGTGAGCGTGAGCTTGTGGGTGGGTTCATTATTCCTTCTCCTTCCCTACGTACAGCTCGTCCTCTGCATCAAAATATAATCAGATTCACAGCTAGCCAAGAGCCTTACGGGTCCTGGTTGATGCTATTTTAAAAACCTGCATGCTAAGTAATTGGTGTCTCTGAAATTTCAATTCAACTCTTTTCTTGGTCTCCTTTATAATCTCAAGCAAAACAGGTTTCAGTGTTTGTGTAGCTTCCTCTCAGGGTAGACGACATCATTTGATCATCGGTGCTGCCCCACGCATCCTGCCAGCATGTTAGAAGTCTCTCACAAACATGTTCCCTGTGCCACAGGAGCATTCTCTAATTTAAAGCAAATGTAGACCCTCCACCCCCTCCTCTAAATGCTACCCGGAAGCTAAAGCTCTGGAGACATGCATGGTGTCAATCACTCTCAACTCCAGGTTGCACTTTTAAAGACAGAATTGCTGTTGTTGCTGCAGGGTTAATAATGGAAGCGGCTACTGGCCAACCCATTTTCCAATTACTTTAATTCTCAATCTCTGATGACTATAACTATAGTCTGATGGCATATGCCCTTGCCATGTGTGACCCCCTTAAAAACAGAAAAACAAGCCTCCTTAAAAGCATGCTTACAGTCTTCCTCAATTTGGAAGGAAATTAAAGCATAGACCCTGTGATCTGCACACTGTAAGCTCAGAGGATGGAGGGCTGTTTTCACTCTGCAGAAGGGAAAATAAAGTTCAGATCATGGAGTGGGGTTGAATCCGGGGAGGGAGATGTGAATTTTTGTTAAGCCACTATATTTTGCTTCCACTTGTGTCTCCTTAGGAGAATTTTAGTCTCAAGGGTGGACCTTTGTCTTCTTTATTTATAGACAAGGTCACAAGACACAACCTATGCCTATACCAAGGGTCTCTGAGCTACTTCATATTCTACATAGGTTCATGCTAGTTGGCAAAGTTGGACTGTTTTGATTATATAAGTATATAAATCTATTTGCTTCTTTATCATTCCCCTCTTCCTTCTGCAGGTCATCTACTCCGGAGGTCTACTGCCTCTGACCCTCTAGAAAATGGGACAGTCTTAGACCAAGGCTCCTCCTTCACCTATCAGGATGTCCTAGCTGGGCTGGTTGGCTACTTACCTGGTGATATCTATATGGCAGTCGATGAGTTCCGGTTCTCTCTCACGGATGGCCTCCATGTAGACACAGGAAGAATGGAGATCTATATAGAACTGCCATCAACCAACATTCCCCACTTGGCAATAAACCGAGGACTTCAGCTTTCAGCAGGTGTGTTAGCCCGGTTTTCTGTCACCATGACACATATTTATGAAAAACACATTCAAAGGAAGCATTTTTTTTTTATGGGTTCGTGATTTCATGGGTTTTTAGTTCATAGGTGGCTGGCTCCAGTGTTTTCTGTGGTTAAAAGAAGAAAAGGAGAAGGGGAAGGGGAAGGAAGGAGGAGGAGGAGGAGGAGGAGGAGGAGGAGGAGGAGGAGGAGGAGAAAGAGGAGGAGAAGAAAGAAAGAGAGAGAGAGAGAGAGAGAGAGAGAAAGAAAGAAAGAAAGAAAGAAAGAAAGAAAGAAAGAAAGAAAGAAAGAAAGAAAGAAAGAAAGAAAGAAAGAAACCACCATATTATGGCAGAAACAGGAAGAGCTGTTCATAGCTTCTTGTCTTTTGATAAGCAGGGCTGAAGACCAGAGCAATATCTAGCTGCCAAGGACACCCCCCTCCCTGAGACCTACTTCCTAAGCTTAGTTCTAACCCCTAAAGTTCTTAGCACTTGCCAAAATAGTGACATTAGCTAGAGACCAAGCCTCAACACATGAATCTCTGAAGAACATTCCATCATCAAGCCATAGCAATTCCTGTAGGAATGGAAGAGCATAACCTCGTTTTCCCATACTTTACATATATATATAAAAGAAGCCTGCATAGACAGTCAGTACCTTCTTCCATGTTAATGCTCTGGGTTCCTTTTTGGGGAGCTATTCAATATCTAAGGAAAGTGGACTTTGGGGGAAATTGCTGTTTAAGAACCTCAAGATGTGAGTTAGAAATATGAACCAAGGAAATTCTCCAGGCAATACACCTCTGCCAGTGAATTTGAGAATGTTTTATGATGTGTCCATAATATTTTCAGTAGCCTTAAAATCATAAAGTTCAGCTTAGAGCCAGGTCTCCTGTGACCGTGCCTCTGTCCAGCCTGCAGCATAGAAACCTACAACAAAAGAACCCTGGCAAGATTTTTTAAGACTTTAATTTTTAAGAAAATTGAAAAGGCACAGAAGAGCAGTTGGGAGGCTACTTGGAGTTAAGAGGTTATGCAAATAATTGACAATCACTTTGTATGCCATTCTGGCATCAAACTGTCAGACTTTTGCTGTGTTTTAGTAGCCTTAAAGGCGCAATGATAGATATTAGTCTTGGATATGCTATACTGTAGGAAGTTAACAGTGAGTGGGCCTTTGACTAGAGTTTCTGTGCACCAGAACTCTGTAGTTGTTTATTTTAGTTTCCCATATGTTTTGTATTGAAAAATAAGCACGTGGTATAATAAAGTCTGCAGTTTTGAGAGTTACCAAAGCCTCTATAAATTGGCATTTTGCTACTTACAAGCAAAGTAGTCTGTTATTGTTTCATGGGCTCTTGGAGAAGACATGATTGGTTTTTTTTTTTATATCGAACTTCAAATCACTCTGTCCTCTAAGCCTTGTGGTGTATTGCAGAGGGACAGCAGGGGTGACATCACATGCACTGGGATACATGACACATGAGGAACTTTGCGCTTGGGATATAGCATATCGTGTCAAGCACCGAGTCAGTCAGATCTTTGTCTGGAGGAAGACATTGTCTTGTCCCTCAAGGCTACTTACTGGGTGGTCTGGGTAGAGTGTGAAAGGTCACATTTTTGGGAGAAGGGGCAGTGTCATTCCAAACACCAAGACATGTATGGCATGGATGTTGAATGTTGACATCACTGGTATTTGCTGTTTTTAAGACAGGAATGTAGCTGGGCAGGAAGCTAAGGGCAGGGTTCTGAGAAGTGTTCCCATGGTGGGTGTCTTGCCTCTGTCCCCAGTCTCCACACAGACCCTAAACCTGACCCCTCTGCTCAGTTTACCTTCCGACTTGAGGAACACTGATTTTGACAGTTTAGTCCAAGATGACAATGAGAGATGCTCATGAGCTCAGGTACAGCTGGTGCTTGCTGATTTCGTTATTCTCCAGACAGCAAATAAATCAAATTGAAGCAGGTTTCTTAAATGCAAGGCCTAGATGTATGTGCTTCATAGAAGTAGCTGTTGTTGCTAGGTTCCACGTGGAGGCTACTATAAGGGCATGAGCAAGAGTAAAGAGGACACGAGCAAAGAGCATAGTTCTACATGATTTTCTTTTGGGGAAATTAGTGTTTACTCAGCTGGAAATGGAAGCAGAAAAATGCCTGGTATGTACTCTGGAGTAATGTGTGTCACTTAGTGTCCCGTTTGAAGGAAAGATGGAGAATGACCTTTCTCTCTTCCGCTCTCTCCCAGGGTCCGTAGCACGCATCACAGAGCAGCACTTGAAAGCAACAGACACTGACTCTGAGGCCGGCCAGGTTGTATACATCATGAAGGAAGACCCTGGTGCAGGGCGTCTGCTGATGGCTAAGGCTGACAACCTAGAGCAAATCTCTGTTAGAGGCCCCATCCGGAGCTTCACCCAGGCAGACGTTAGCCAAGGTCAGCCTGTTCTCTCAGCCTGTCGAAGCTTCCCAAAGTCTGTCTGCTATAACAAAGTGGGAGCTAAGTGCCTGGCAAGCCTGTGGCAGGAGCCTGTGCTTTCTTTGTTTTCAATGCGAGCTGAGTTATAGCTTCATTTATTTTTCTTTGTCTCTCTTTTGTTTTAAAAAATGGAGAGGGGATTATTTTTCTAGGCCAGAGAAATGTATTTTCTGAGAAATCTGTGTCTATTGTAAAGGGGGGGGAAGTGTCAGATTGAATGCTGTGTTGCTAAAAGGATGTGTGAGAGAGAAAAAACAAAAGGAAGTGTGTTGGGATGGATGATGGTGAAAATTATGCCTTCCTTAGGTGAGCAATTTATATCTCTGCCCGGCTCCCCAAGAGCACCAGTTAATGAACTAGGTTAAATGGAAGAGCATAAATCGGAGCTGCCTAGGGGAGATTACATGCCTCATCCCTCCTTCAGAAAATGCTGATGTAACGCAAAGACATAAATGTTGAGTGCTACATAGCTACTGTACAGTGCTTTCGGGGGTAGAAAAGGAAAAAACATCATAGATGGGAGGAGAAATGGCTCAAAGCCATGTGACCCAGTGCAATTCCTTCTAGAGGGAGAAATATGGCCCCAGGAGAAGAAGTATGGGCTCTGACAAAGTACTGACACACCTAAACTGAGAGCAGCTAGATGCTCACTGGATCTGTGGGTCGGCAAGGAGGTGCAGTAGACAACAGGATGGCATAGTTATTTAATTCTTGCATTCCTCAGTGTCCCCTTGTGAAAAATGAGGGCAGGCAGTCCTTTGCAGGGCTTGGTTCTGTTCACACTGATGGGTCCAGGCACATGATGTATGTCAGCAAAATGGGATGCCCTGTCATTCTTCCTTTGGATCCTTCCTGACCTCTTTGTGTAGATTATGTGCTAGCTTATCTATTGGTTGGATACAGCCCATGCTCCAGGCAGTGGGAATGGAAGATCCCTGGAGAGGTGGGCTGCAGGCCTGCCCTCTCTTGCCTTGTGATGTGGATTTATTGGAGGGTGGCTCCAAATGATGTGGCTGGGGTCAGTGCCGTGTGCCCATATGCAGCCTCATTTACCTAGGTACTCATGAGACCACCTCAGAAGCCAAGCTAAAGACTTCAGAATAGCTGAGCCCTACCAGAGGAAATGTCATGTGGAGGAAATTTGTTATGAGGAGCCTTTAAGGTATAAGGAAGTTGGTGGTAGGAGAGGAAAGAGAGGGAATGAGACTTTAGATTAAAATGTCAAAAATGGCACCTAGGTAAGGAAGGTGTGAATTGATTCCTCGGTGTGAATACCAATTGAAGTATTCTACCTCTCGATTCAGAAATGAGTAGCTAAAGGTACTTATAACTAATCTGGGTTTTTTCTTCCTTCCTTCTCTATTTTATAGGGCAGATAGAATACAGCCATGGACCAGGAGAACCTGGTGGGAGCTTTGCTTTTAAATTTGATGTGGTTGATGGGGAAGGCAATAAGTTGGCTGACCAGTCATTTTCCATCGGTGTTTTAGGTAAGGAGTATCAGGTGTGCTAATAGAGAACAGCAGATGTGGGGGTCTTCCATTCCCACAGTGTTCACTGTGGAGCTTCTGTCCTTCTTTTACATAACCAGCAAAGATAAAAATCCAGGACTGGCCCCTTCCTGGGGCCTCTGAGGAACAGCTCTCAGAACTCCTCTGATCTTACCTCCTGGGCACTCAACCTGGAACTGAAGAAAGGGAACTGGAAACCTCCCATGACAAAATACTGTTTCTGATATTTTACAGAAGACAAATCCCCACCAGTCGTCATCACCAATAGAGGGCTGGTCTTAGATGAGAACTCGGTGGAGAAAATCACTACTGCACAGCTGTCGGCCACCGACCAGGACAGCAAACCTACAGAACTCATCTACAGGATCACCACTCAGCCCCAGCTGGGCCACCTGGAACATGTGGCCTCCCCAGGTACGTGGTCCTCTCTTGCTCCATCTAGCCCTAGGTTCACTTCCCCTAAGCAAGTGCTGGGGACTGTTACATCCTGGCATATATATATATATATATATATATATATATATATATATATAGTCTGTTTTAACCGATACTTATTTTTTGCCTCACTAATTATATGCCATTATATTATGTTTATTATATGTATTAAGTATTTTATTGTAGCTGGTAAAACTAAATTAGAAAAATGGCAGTTTGAAGTAGGGAGATAACTCCTAGGAAGTGGGTAAAACCTTAATATGAGTAAAACCCTGGGTCTGATCGCCAGATCCACACACGCACAAAATTATAATATCATATAAGCGCTTTTATCTCCATAACCAGAAAGTCAACACTTCTGGAGCAACCTGTACCCCTCTGGTCTTTGGCATTACCGTGACTGCAGAGCACAGTGTAATGTCCTATGGTAACTATTCCCTTCAGCTGGGAGTGTAGGTAAGTGGAACGGTATGTGCCTAGCATCCATGAAGTCTGGAATTCAGCCCCCAGCACCGGAGGAGAAAGCCTGAATTCAACAGAATGAGAATGTGTTCTAGAGAAGCTCCGCCGCTCCTCAGGAAGCAAAGATGCACAGATGCGCCCTTGCATCCTGGATTTCTCTACTGAGCAGGATGAGGCGCCTCCCTAGATACGGGTAACTCGAGGAAGACTGGCGTAGACTTGGAGTTAAAGAGTTAAAAAACAGGGAAGTCTACACTGAGTAAAAAGACACTGTTGAGGTGGGCTCAGGAATGCCTTTGGAAGTCAGAGTTCTGGGAAGTTAAATCTGCGTTCTTTTCTGAAATGAAAAAAACCATGAATAAACAGGTGCTGAGTGGACCAGGGTCACGTGTTCTAAAAAGAGCAAAAGCTAAGACTCGTGGGTAGTTATGACAACATAGGGAGTCCTCCAAGCTGAGATAAATAATCTCACTTTAATCTAAAAATAACAGAGAATCACTGTAGACTTTTGAGCAGGGAAGGAGGTGAAGTATCTAAGGGAATGGAATGGGGGAGGGAAATGAGGTGAGGATCCACACTGGACTGGCAGAAAGCTCAGCACCTGGAGGGCAGCTGAGACAATAACAAAGCAAGGATATGAGAGACAACTGGGTCCCCTTAAGTCTTACTCTGTGAGCTGGGAGATGGGAAGAGAGCCAAGGGGAGCCATTTCTGGGGAGAATCTGTAGAATTTGGCAGCTGTATGATGTGAGGAGCGCCAGAGAGACACTGAGTAAATCCAAAGCTGGACTTGCCATCACTTCTTAGAGGCAATGACAACCTGAAAGGTTTAGATATCTTCTAAGATTGCTTTGGATCGTCTATCACAGATTCTTCATTCCACTCAGAGCATATTGAATCAGGAGACGTAATGGCTCCTCCAAACTCACCTTCTTGTTCAGAGTCCCGCAGTGAGCAGACGAACAAGTGAATCTGTGTCACAGAGAGATGACCAGATGATCGTTAGGGCTGTTGGGGATAAAATGAGTATTTAGAGGGCACAGGAAGGAACGGGAAAGGCCTCCCTAGTAATAGGATGGCGTTTGAGGAAAGTTGAAGGCAGAGAAGGAGTCTGATGAATAAGGAAATGGGTTTGGCAGGGGAGTATGCAACTGTCAATATCCCGGCTCAGCCAGGCAAATCACTCAAGATTCAGCAAAGAGGCAGTGTAAAAGGTAGAGGGGACAGGCTGAGAGAGGAGCCGCTGCTTCGTCCCAGGTGCCGGTGGAAAGGGTATGTGATATATATGGTAGGAGAGCCAGACAGAGATGAGCAAACCGGCTAAGATTCCTCATGCAAATTAAAGCAGGCGCCCTTCCCTATTGTCCTGAAATTCCTGCAGGAAGTATGCAGATTAGCAACCTCTATACCTCGGCTGCATGAGATATTTAATAACTAATTCATAAGCTAATTGCTTCTGCCAGAATTCTGTCAGGTTGCCGATTGTATCGCTGCAAAGATGAAAGGGCAGGCAGGCTCTTGGCTGTGGTGTTAGGTGACTGCAAGTGAACAGATTTTAAAAGCCCTAAGCTTCTTGCAGTGCTCTGCCAGGCATCCTGCCTGCTGGTCAGTCCCAGCCCTTGCTCTCCTCTGACCCCAGGCTGGTTCCAAGTCCTATGGGGTAGGGCTCAGGACAGATTCTCTTTTCTCTTTCACAGTTCTGACTTTGAATCTTGCACAGACTGCAAAGGCCAGGCTATATTTGCTTCAGGAGATAGCTGTGCTCTTGCCTCCTCCTGGGGTGGTACCCTCCAGAGGCAGACCGATTCCCATTTGACTTGGGGAGTTGGCTTTATCTGCTTGTTCCAGGCAGACTTAACTTCCTGACCATGTCTTCTCTTGCCTCACCAACATACCTTAATCTACCCTTTCCAGTAACTCTGAGTACTGGCTGGGAATATCAAGCCCCAGTCCTCTTCACTATCAAAAGGGCAGGGATGTGCAACCCTCCCTCACTGTATACCGAGAGCCTCCTGTTTTCACATTTAGCCAGGATCCTCATTCCCTGGTCTCTCCCTGTCCTCCAGTTAGAGAATCGTGCATTTGATTCTTTTTGGAAGCCTAAGCTTCCCGTAGAAGAAGTAGATTACCTCATCCCCTCTCAGCACAGCTAGCTACTGCTTAAACCAGAGTATCTGTCTCACTAGGTGAGCCTGAGTCTACCAGGATCTGGAGTTAGGACAGGGCCAGCTCTCCAGAGAGCAAATTACAAGTACATTTAGGTGAGCACTGGTTCCCAGAGTGTGCAAGCCCCTCTTGCTGGTTTGCATGAAGTGGCTTTATCACCAGATTGCCATGAGATCTTGATGTCAGCAGAGGAGAACTGACTGTGCTCCTAACACAGTCAAAAGAGTTACATGAAGTCTCTTGCTTTTGCCCTGGGAGCTATAGGGCATCATATGTCTTTGTGAACTGTGCAGAAGGTAGGCATGAGCCTCCTCCCACTGCTAAGAGGTAAGGCTGGGAGTCCAGTTCCCAGGGAGCTTGGGTTAGAAGACCATCCTCTCCCCATGGGCTTTCCTGCCTACCCTATGCTTAATAACTTTGTTTTTTTCTTCGGAAATTAGAATCAAGAGTGATACCAACTAGGAAAGAAGCTAAGCTACTTGGACAAAGACATTCCAGAATTCGATGACTTAAGCAAAAAATGTATTTTCTGTCACCGAATAATCCAGAGGTTTGGGGCAGGAGATGTCTCTGGTTCATGGTGACTACTGTAACTAGCCTGCTGCAGAGGGAAGGGAGCCAGCGGTCAAAATCCCACAGACCTGTGTGTTTCAAAAGCACTGCAGGGTGGACAAACATCACTTTTGTGGGATGACAGACACACACAGCTGAGAGATGGAGACAAATGGAGCCTCTTCCTGGGCATCCAGCTGCTTACCCATAGTCAGGAGGAGTCAGTAGTCACCGGGACTCAAATACTGGGAGAATGAGGAGGAGCTAAACAAGCCTTTAGAGGACAGAGACGGAAGGCCATGTTATATGTCTTACAATGAAATGGATCTGTCCTGAACCAAATAATTACTATGTATAAAACTCCTCTGTTGCTATTAATGAGGGACTATGACATCCAGCCCCAAATCTAAATCCTTGTCTTTATTTTAATTTTATTCTCCCTAGAACACGTTGATAGTGTTACAGCTCCATCAGACGGCAGACTACGCAGCTCTTGACCCCTTAATGATTTCAATCCCCTTCAAAGATGTCAGGAACTGAGGGATAACTGCTGTTTCTAGCATATTTTAGGGAATCCTGCTGGATTACTCTTGCCAACACAACATGGCAATACAACAGAACTAAAGCAAGGTATTGCTTTTTTGGCTAGACCCAGAAAAAAAGATCCCTCAATCTATGAGGGATTCTTAAACTATGAGAAACTATCCTTAGACTATGAGAATTCTTAAAGACATTCAAGAGCCCAGTAAAAGGCCATCTGCTGATGGGTCACAGCATTTATGTCAATATGCATTGCATGGCCGTTTGCTGCATGCCAGAGCCACTAGATACCCAACCTGAGAATCAGATGAGCTTTCCAGATGATGACATCTTGCTCTGCGGGGGTGGAGTTTGCCTTCTGGTCCACAGAGGTACCTTCCAGAGGAGCCAAGGACAGGTCTAACCATCTGTGACCATCAAAGCTTCTTGATTCTGCCTGAAGCATTGACTGAGGAGGCTTGTTGTTCACAGAACCTAGTTCTACTTAGCCTCTGAGTCACACATGAGTACGTACACTCATTCCCCAAGACTTCTAGAAACGTGTGTGGTTTCCTACCTCAAAGACCCCCTTGCTCTCAAAGCTTAAATCGAGCAGCTGAATGGCTCAGCCCTTGTATATTTACTGATTGTGTGAAGCCTACTGTTCATGACCAAGAACACTATGGGCCTTTTAGGCTGACGTGTTATTTGGTGCAGGGTAGATCCATTTATTGAAATCCTCTGGCTATTGTGAGCCCATGGGAAAATTCCTGTCCTAATAGTTAATTTCCTACAGTCATGTCATAACTTGCTAGGTTTTGCCCTGTGCATGCTGCCAAAGCCTCGCTTCTCAATGGAGCCTCAATCAAAGCTCCCTTCCCTCCAAAAACCATGAACTACTTTCAAACACACATCTCTTCTATTTCCTCACCTCAAGTCATTACCATGCTCAGCTCTTGGCCTTTTACATTTATTTCTGAGCATGTTCATTGAAGTAGCAATTTGCCTAGAGAGTATCACCCCGACCTGATTTCAGAGCAGATGGACCACATCATGAGAGCCCAGTAGCTTACACAGCTCACACTGGCCATGAGTGTGATGGGGGAGATGACAGAGAGAAGATCTCAGGGCAGGCTCCGCTGTTCTGTCTCAGGTCAGGATGACTCCTACACTAAGACAACAGCTGGGTCAATTAAACCCAGTTGTATGTGCGTGTATGATTGGACCACTTGGGTTCCTCATGCCTCATTAGTTTATAGTCGCACAGAGGCTGTTCTATGCAGCTGTCTCTTGCCTAGTAAAACTGCACTGAGGTGTCCCATCAGTCCATGCCTAACTGACCGTTGGCAGTGCTCTGAGCAGGGTACTAACCACAATTGGGATTATTTTTAATTTATTTATCACTTACAAATAGTTTTCTTATTAATATGCCTGCTCAATTTCTCTTATTAAAAACATCACATATTTCATCTGAGTTCAGACATGGCCACCACTATACAAGACAAACAAAATCAAGTAGGTGACCCCACCACCCACCATTTCCTTGGCTTCCCCTGACATGGCTTTACCATTCCAGTGTTAGAAATGTCAAAGCATAAACGAAGATATAATAAAGCTCTATGTTGTATGACTTCCCCTATCTTCTGTGGTTTATGTAGAGCAGAAAGCAGACATTAAAGATTTTGATGTAGGCTTTGTGGTTTTCTCTCTACTTTTCTGTTACATCAGTGGTTCTCTACCCTGATTGAATGTCCTGAGGATGTGTTTAAAAATAATGATACCCACCCCCTACCTGGACTCAAGGATTAAAGGCCCTGAGGGATGGAGCTCAAATATGAGTTACCTTTAAAAGCCACTTGTGAGCTGGGGAGAGGATTCAGTGAGGCACTAGGCACTGAGCACGAGGGCCTGAGTTCACATCCTCAGATCCTACAGAAAAGCCGGGCATGGTAGTGCATATCTGTAACCTTAGCACCCAGAAAGCACACACGCAAATCCCTGCGACTTGACGCGTAGACAGTAGGGCCAATCAGTGAGCCTCAGGTTCATGGGGGAAACGTTGTTCTGAAAAATGAAAAGAGCCTGGAGAAATGTCTCAGCAGTTAAAAGGACACACTGTTGTTCCAGAGTACCTGGGTTTGGTTCCCAGTACCCACATGGCAGCTGACAACTATTCCTAATTCCAGGTCCAAAGGACCCGATGCCCTCTTTTGGCCTCCAGAGAAACTGTACACATGTAGTGCACAGTCGCATACAGGCAAAACATCCATAGGCATAAAATAGCAATAGATAATTTTTCTTTGAAAATTGAAAACAACTGAGGAAGATATACCACATTGATCTCTGTGCCCCACATACAGCTCACGCACACACAAAGGTTGTTTTTAATACCGTATATTAATCCACTTTCTGTTAGACTTTAACAAGTAACTGAAGCTAGTAGTATATTAGCTTGCAGTTTAGAAGAATAGAAATCCAAGACTATGTGACTCTATCTCCTCAGTTTGGCAAGGACTTTACTGACAGAATCACAGCATGGTGGGTGGTAAAATGTAAAGAGCATGCATGAAAGGCAGAGAGGCTGTTGGTGAGACAGGGACCAGAGAGCAAGGAGGGCCCAGTCACGTTCTTTTTGTAACAATGTGCTCTTACAAAAGCTGATTCCATAAGACCAGCATGAATCTCTACCAAGCATTGCATCTCTAGTAATCTAATCTCATAGCAGAATTCAGCTCTTAAAGGTTCCCCACTTTCTAATACCACTACATGGAGGATCGAGCTTCCAATGTGTGAACATTTAGGAAATCACACTTATCCTTGTTAATTCCCGTCTGTTTAAAACAAACTAGATTCATTTGAGAAGAGAGTCGTGGTTGTGGAAATGCCCTACTAGATTGGCCTGGGGCAAACCTGTGCATCATATTCTTGTTTAATATAATAGATGTGGGAAGGCCCAGTTCTCTGAGGATTGGTGCCATCTTGGGTCCTGGGGTCCTGGGTAGTATCAGAAAACCAATTGAGGAAGCAATGAGGATCAAGCCAGTAAGCCATGTGTCTCTATGGCCTCTGCTAAGTCCCCACCTCCAAGGTCCTGCCCTGGCTTCTCTTGATAATGTGCTGTGATCTACGAGGTGAAAACCAAACCTTTCCTCACCATGCTGCTTCAGGTCATGGTGTTCTGTCACAGATAAAGATCCGAACCAAGATAAGACTCAAACTATAGCATGTCATTCTGAGGTTCTGATTACTGGCTTTTGTGGTATGTGTGTGTGTGTGTGTGTGTGTGTGTGTGTTATCTGTGTGTGTTGTGTTTCTATACACACACACACAAACTTATATGAAGAAAACTCCCTCCCTTAAACCAATATATTTATTGAATAATAGATTTGACAAAAATGATTATATTTTGAAAGTGGGGACATATATGCTCATATGTGTTTCAGGATTTGTAACAGGCACATGGCAGAAGCCAGCTTGAGGCCAGAGGATGGAGAATCCCCAGTGAGAGAGTGAGGTCCTTTGAGAGGGACTCCTCAGAAGTCATGCTTTACTAACGCTGGGCTCTTCATTCCAAGATGCACCTATTCCTAGCTTGGGCTTTCCGAGGAAGCAGACATTAGTGTGCCTGGGTTAGTAAGGTCACAGACTGGGTAGGGTAAACAGCAAGAGCTTCGTTTCTCCCCATTTGAAAGCTGGAAGTTCAAGGTGCAGGAGTTGTCAGGGTTGGGTTGCTGTGAGGGGATCACCTGTCCAAGCCTCTCTCCTTGTCTTGTAAATGGCTGTCTTCATATCCACATGCTGGTTTTGTGGAGGATCTATCCTCTGACGTTTCTTTCCCCTGACACTGGCCACACTGACTCAGAGGCCACCTTAAGAACCTCTTGCCATCTAACCGCACTGCTTGGACCCTGTTTCCAGAGAAGGGACCATTTTGCAGTACTGAGAGTTGAGATTTCAACATGTGATTTAAAATCAGGGGAAACACAGTTTATCTCACACTGAGATGCTGTGGAGGAACTCAGAAGCAGGGAATTAGAGAGGTTCCCATCCCCCCACCCAGCACAACTGCTGTGGACAGGGCATGACAGGACCCCCATACTGGGGTGTCGAAGGCAAACATTGGTTGCATCACCCAACATCCCTTTAAGAAGGCAATTTTTCCAAAGATACTTTCCTCCGCCTCCTTCCCTGACCTGGACCAGGCTTTCTCTAATGTGTGGGCCTTCTGGGGGAATTGGAAAAAATGACAGGGTTAATATGGGTCTCTTGTCATACTGCCAGATACATAGTTTAACCAGCAGGTTAGTGACTGAAAACACCTTCAATGGGATTAAAAGCCTTCAAGCCTTTCAAGCAACAGCTACCTGCTGTGACAGCCAGTAGGGGACTGTGCTTTCAGACAAACCTTAGTGCTGACAAGTGAGTAACCGGCCTCTTCCAGCATCCAATTAAAAAAGGCTAAACTTCTAAAAAGAAAAGGTATACAGAGACCAAGAATCTAATCGGTAGTGATAGGTGCTGAAGGATTGTGTTCACCAGACACTGTGTGAGTGGCTGGGGGCTATCAGGTACTGTTCTAGATGCATATTAGGGGGAAACAAAGGTGTGTACATGTACGCACACACATACACACACACACACACACCCCTTTTCTTGAAGTTCACATTCTACGAATAGTTCTTGCTTACTTCTCTGGCAGGTAAGCATAGGCCTAGTCCAACAGTTCAGAAAAGAATGAGGGTGTGTTCTATCAAGTATATTTGAAGAACAACTAAAATATATACTATCACAGTCATATTTCAGTGGTTGTTGACTTATGATTTACATGTCTGATCCTCCTTTTAAAATATATTTTTCACTAGGTGCAGACTACTTTTATCCTGAAAATTTCATGAATTCATGGGTAAAATCCAAGATATCTAGGTGACCCTTAAGTAAGAACTGGGAGGCCTCAGTTTAAGAATTGAACTCTTGGGTTCCAGCCCCAGCATTGCTCTCTTCCAGCCTTGTGGCCTTGCATCGATGACGTCGCTCCTTAACTACATAAGTAATTCTATTATCACATCCCAATTAATTTTAAATGGTGGTGCTATGCCCACCCTGATCTCTCATGGCTGTTGCCAGGTAAAATGTTATATCACTAAGCAAGCCAGAAGTAGTTTTCTGCCCACAGGAGATACTTAATGTTCCTAGATTAAACTGAGAAAGTCAAGCTAAGACCAAACTCCCCCACTCTGGAAGAATGGGATGAGGCTCTGTTGCTTTGGAAAGGCATGTCTGTGCTGGTTTCCTAAATACCTGCCTAGCATGAATTCCACTGCTGGAGATTTATCTGAACAAAATAAAAACTTACATCCATACACAGTCAAGAACACAAATAGTCACAGTAGCCTTATATCTAATAGCCTAGGCTGGAAGTATCCAAAACACCCATCAATGGAGGTATATATAAACAAATTATGATCATTGGATGGAATAAGAATGAATATTTTGTAAGAGGGTAACGTGCGTGCGTGTACGTGTGTGTGTGTGTGTGTGTGTGTGTGTGTGTGTGTGTGAGCAGAGGGCAGAGGTTCACATCAAGTATCTTCTTCAATCACTTTCCACCTTAGTTTGAGATGAGGCCCCTTATGGGCCCTGGCGTTCATCAGTCCAGCGAGCTGACTGGCCAGTGATGGTCAGCATTCTACCTATCCAATCCCCAGCCCTTCAGCTCTGGGCTTCTTGCTGTGTGCCACTGTACTTGGCTTTTACATCATGAAGAAATAAACTCAGTTGCTCATGTCTATGCAGCAGGCACATTACTAACTGTGCCATGCTCACAACCCAGAATTAAACTATCAATGCATATTAAAGTTCAAAATAACTAGGCTAGATGAAGGAAACCAAGTATAAGCAAGTACATACTATATTTATGTAAAGGGAGAGAAGCTCACGAGCTAAAGTGTAGTAATGGGTGTGATTCATGATTATGTAAAAATGAGGATGGAGTAGAGAGAGAGGGATGGGAGGATTATGAAGTGTCATTGTGAATACTTGTGGAATGATGGACATGTCCACTGCTTTGATTGTGGCAGTCTCATTGGAAACCTGAAGGTTATAGAGGTGTCCACTTCAAATATGTGCAATTTACTGTGTGGTGGTTCTAACAATATGCTGTTAATATCATCTATAAGTTAACTCAATAAAATTATTTTTAAAAAGAAAATGGGGGGAAAGGTTCAAACCCAAAGCCTAGAGCCTGATTCCCAAGAGGAATTAGCCACAATCAATCAGCCATCATCAGGCTGAGATGCCTCAAAGGGTCAGGGAGTTGGGTGGCCAGATGCCTAGGAGAGTCTAAATGTGTATTTTTCCATGGAGCATGAAAATGGATCCACAACAGGAAAGAGAGATTTAAATTTCTCAGTTATTAAATTTGGTCTGTTTGTGTCTGTGAGGTCTATATACTTGTTTCTGTGTGTGCACATACATGTGTGTGCACATACATGCAGATGCTCTTTCTTGCATGAGTGTGCAGAAACCAGAGGCCAAGTGTCTTCTTTGATCATTTTCTGCCTCACTGAACCTTGAGCTTTTTGATTCAGTCAGGCTAACTGGTCAGTAGGCTTCAGTGATACACCTGTCTCCATGCCCCTCTACCCTCAGTATAAACATATCACCATGCCCGACTCCCACATGAGTATGGGCATCCAAACTCAGACCCTCATACATTGTACCACAGTGTGCTAGGCTACTGAGCCATCTCTTCAACCCCAGGAGTTATTAAAGTTTTAAAGAATGGGGTGGACTTCTGTCCAGCCATAAGACAAAGCTGCAAAGCTAGGAACTGCATTTCTTCCCTGTCAGGAACTGATGTAGCAAGTGCAGAAATATAAAATGCCTCATCAGAAAATTAATGCCCCAGTAGTCTGAAGGCTCTTACATCTGGGTGACAAATTTCAAATGATAAAGACACAAATGGAAGCAGTGTGGGTTGACTTTTTTCCCTCTCGCTCTCTCTTAAAGACAAAGCCCGTGATACTGATATCACACTTCAACAGATATCAGTCAAAGTGGAATCTGTTGTAAAATAATACTGGTTTTACCAAGATTAACAATGAAAAATAATAATTCTTAGGAAGCAGTAAAGGAATGTCAAAGCCAAAATAAAAGACTCAATGAACTAGATCAGTGTCTCACTGCCCAGAAGCAGAAGCTGGGACACTCTATCAGTCTCTTCTTTTATTATTCTTGTGGTACCAGGGCTCAAACACAGGGCCTTATGCATGCTGGGTAAATATTCTACCACTGAACTCTACTCCCACCTTTGTTTCAACTTCATTTTTCTCGTGTAGTTGAGGCTGGCCTGAAACTCGCTGTGTTGTTGAGGATGGCCTTGAACTGCTGACCTTCTGGTCTCTACCTCCCAAGAACTATTTCAGCCCAGAATGCCTTAGTCTTGATGCTTGAAGATAAGTCCCTGTATCCCTAAGATACTAACAAGGATTCTGGACCGTTTTTGCTAAATTGGAGGCATTTAAAAATAGAAGTAATATGTGTTTGAATAACATAATGTGTGAATAACATAATTATTTCTAATTGCTTAAATTTTAATATTTTTAAATGTCATGTTATTAAAGGATACAGTTTTCTAAGTCATTTTCAGTTTGATATAAGATGATTGTTCAAACCCCAAAGTCATGCAGTAAATCTTATGACTCCCTGCCTGGCTAAAGTAACGTATGAGAAGCTAGGATCACAGACCTGAAAGTTGAAAGCAAGCGACCTTCAAAGATGTTAAGTAAAATTACAGAGGCTGAGCTGACTCACCAATCCCACAAGCACACTGTGTATGGTCAGACCACATAACTGCAGTGGTCAAAGGCAACTCATCACACAACGCAAAAAATTAGGGCTGTGTTTCAAAAAGGATCTCGGAGGAACGGGAGAATATAAAATAGAGTAGAGTTTGGACAGTAAGACTTACCTTTCAGAGATTTTAGCTGCATACAAGAAAGAAAGAACACTTATTGAACACCTGCTGTTACCATGGCAAACAAAAGCCTTGGTAATCAAGTTAGCATATACTACCAAAGAACACATTGTTGCAGAAAAACCGTCTACAAATTGTACAGGGTCCTTAAGGACAGAGCATCAACCCTGTGTGTAAGATAGAGAAGACTGACAGCTCCCTGGCCTGGAGGATTGGCTGGTGTTTTGACATCCCTTCTGTTTCTCTCTTCTCTCATTAGGCATCCAGATTAGTTCCTTCACTCAAGCTGACCTGGCTTCACGCAATGTTCAATATGTCCGTTCTAGTGGGACCGGGAAACAATCAGACGCCTTCAGCTTCGTGCTGTCTGATGGCTTGCATGAGGTAAGAGGCCCGATGGTCCATCCTCGAGTGCTTCGATTCCTAGGTTTCTTCTTTGAGGGGAGCGGGCAGGCACACTGGAGATATGAGACCATCATGATCTCCTGCTCTTAGCCACAACACAGGAGCAGCCTGACAACCCTGCCAGCCAAAGGCTTGAGCCCAAGAAGATTCATGTCAGGGTTCCTTGGGAGTCAGGCAGGTCAAGAACTGAGGAGTGGGTGGTACTGGAAACAGGTACCCCACCTACCTGTTACTGTTCTAGGTGACACAGACCTTCCCCATCACTATTCACCCTGTGGATGATGCGCGGCCCCTTGTGCAGAACCGGGGCATGCGTGTGCAAGAGGGTGTGAGGAAGACCATCACCGAGTTTGAGCTGAAGGCAGTGGATGTGGACACAGAGGTAAGTGGCTCCCCTGAGCTCTCAGGCTGAGAAGAAGCAGAGCTGGTGGTGGCTGCTGTTTTTTGGTGATGCACCCTGAGAGTTGTGCCCACTGCTGAGGGGAGCACAATCACCCCAAAAGATGTAAACATGAAAGATACCTTGGCCTTCTGGGAAAAATCAAGTTGGAGATGAAATGGCTTTTCAGTTCATCTCAAACTCCTCAGTCCATTCACTCTCACCTCAGCTTGCACATGACAACCCCCTCTTTTTTTCAAAAGATTTATTTATTTATTTATTTTATGTATATGAGTACACTGTAGCTATACATCTGGTTGTGAGCCTTCATGTGATTTTTGGGAGTTGAATTTTTAGGACCTCTGCTTGCTCTGGTCAACCCTGCTCACTCCAGTCAGCCCCGCTCACTCGGTCCCTGCCTGCTCTGACCAAAGATCTATTTATTATTATACACAGTACACTGTAGCTGTCTTCAGACTTGCCAGAAGAGGACATCAGATCTCTTGTGAGCCACCATGTGGTTGCTGAGATTTGAACTTAGGACCTTTGGAAGAACAGTGCTCTTACCCATTGAGCTATCTTTCCAGCCTGTGACTACCCTCTTTACGTGATAGATTTTATTATTATCCCTAATAAGACAGGTGGCACTTTACCCAAAGTGTTTATCATCTTTAAGTCTTTTCTGTTTCTCTTGCCTCTCTTCCATTTTCACTTCTTGCACCCAGACTTTTTTCATGGTATCTGGTCATCACAGTTTGAGCAAACTCGAGGCTTTGTGAGAAAAAACTTGGCTTATTGGGACCAAGCTCTCTTCTCAAGAGGTTGCCAGGGTCAAGCATTGAGCCTGTGGACTTGACTGGGCATGCACAGGGCTCACTGCTGTACTCACCTATTAGGCCTATGTGCCTCCTTCTTGTGTCCCTGCTCCATTCACTTACCCATGCTCTCATCAGATGTCCGTCACCTCTGGGCTATGGACTCTTCTCTAGAGGCATAGCTATGAAGAAAACAGAAAATATGCCAGGAGTCTACCTTAGACCCTTGACTGGAGAAAGAGACAGAGAAGAAAGGGAGAGCAAGAGGAAGGAAAGGAGGAGGGAAGGAGAGAGGGAGGGAGGGAGGGAGGGAGGGAGGGAGGGAGGGAGGGAGGGAGGGAGGGAGGGAGGGAGGGAGGAGGGAATAGGCAGTCCCAACCTTCCCATTTTCCTCTAATCCAGCCTGAACCACGAGTCATGAGAAAGCAAGTGTAAATGCTCTTTGTTCTGATGAAGGCTCTAAGATGTAAGTCCAGTTTGGTAGAGAAAGAAGGTATTCCCCTCACTAGCTTTTTTGGCATCTATAAAGAAAACACAGGCTGTATTTGATATTTCCCTTGACCAGCCTGGCCATCACACACTCTGTGATCTTGCCTCTTGCTTTTCTCTCCCTGGCAGGCTGAGTCCATCACCTTCACCATTGTGCAGCCTCCACGTCATGGCACCATCGAGAGAACTGCCAGGGGGCAGCGTTTTCACCAAACCTCCTCCTTCACTATGGAAGACATCTACCAGAACCGTGTCAGCTATAGCCATGACGGCAGCAACTCCCTCAAAGACCGATTTACCTTCACCGTTTCTGATGGGACCAACCCCTTCTTTATCATTGAGGAGGGAGGAGAAGAGGTGAGGGCCGGTGCTGAGGAGGCCTGGCAAAGCAGTCAGAGGCCACATGGGGATGGTTGCACACAGCACAGTACTGAGTTCTTACTCTGCTAAAATTAACTACACTGTCCCTGGACAAGTCATTTCTCTTAGGTCTTGGTTTTTCAAGACAATGGCACAATAATTGAGGCTTCTAGTGCCTTATCTAAACACCAAAGGGGACAGTTCTGATAGAGTGACTGCTAGTGAGCCCCAGTAAGACAGAGTGATGGTCACCAATGTTACTCTTTATTTTTGAGTTTTTCTTCCATATGATATTTCTATGTCACATGGCTCTATTCTCTCTCTCTCTCTCTCTCTCTCTCTCTCTCTCTCTCTCTCTCTCTCTCTCCCCCCTCTCTCCTCTCCCCTCCCCCTCCCTCTCCTCCTCTCCCCATGTGTGTGTGTGTGTGTGTGTGTGTGTGTTCTAAGACTCCTCATTCCAACCAGTCACTGAGAGTTTCTCGCTCTCAAGAGGATTTTTACCAGTTTTAGTCCTGGCTCTGCCACTTGGCTGAGTGTCTTTGTAAGTCATGTTCCTTTGAAAGCCTCAGCTTCCCTATCTATGAAATGGAGGTAGTTCCTCCTCTCCTAAGTTCATGAGGTCCTCTGTCCCATGGCAGACCCACAGAAACATCAGAGAATGTCTACATTCATCTTCATCATTACCATTTTAGGATCAGCCTGTGTATCCTATAAGATGCCTTGCTATTGAGGTTGAGCGACTTCCCAGGTTTTCTCTTTCCAAGATTGAGGGAAAGGGAGCTGGGGAGATGATTTGAGTTTGAAAGCCTTTGCTGTGTGGTTTTGAGCACCTGTCTTCAGTCTCCAGAACCAATGAGTAAAGCTTAGCATGGTGGGGTGTGCTTGTAGTTCCAGCACTGGGGAGACAGAGACAGGCTCATCTCTAGAGCCAGCCTAATCTAATGAGCAATCCCCAGGTTAGCTACTGAAGAACAATACCTGAGGTTGACTTCTGGCTCTACATGCACACACACACACACACACACACACACACACACACACACACACAAGTGACGTATGTGTGAACTCCTTACCCACCGCCTTGTGTACCATTTGCTCAGTACTTTGTTCATTAACAGAACTTGCCATTCCATGAACTCCCCCTGGAGTCACTGCATCTCTGGTAGAGGGTGGGCTGGGGACACCCCAACACCCTACACACCTATGTCCAGCTCCACAGAAGCAGTGTTGGAGAACGGTGTGCACAGAGCCTGCTGTTCCTCCAGGACAGAAAGGGTCTTTCTCGCTCCTGGTGAGTTTCTGTCCTTCACTGGTGGGAGACGATTACACTCCTGGAAAGGACATCAGCCTGTGTCCTTCAGAGACCCAGAAGGCCATCCTGGGCTGCTCATCACATCTGCAGTGGCTTTTGGGATTCCTCTGCCCTGCGTGCATCTGCTCTATCTGTTCGGTGGCGACGCCGGGCAGGCTATCACTTTGTCCTTTTCCCACTGTAGCTGCTTCTGATTAGCTTGACTTTCAAAGGAGAAACATAAATCAAAATATGTCAGCAATGGATACCTTCTTAAAAACCTAGTGGTCAGAGCAAGCCTTCTGAGGAACCCTGTCACTTTAAGAAATGGAGATTGTGTAGAAGGTGGGTTGAGAGAGACAAAAAGCTAGTAAGTAGCTCACTGCCCTGTGTTGCAGCTGATACACACTCACAACAAGCCACGATGCATGTATACTGTCTAAAGACTGGTCTCTCTTTCTCTGGGGATAGAATTAAAATGTAAAATCCCTTCCACCATTCATTCCCATAACTGCTTTTCTTCTTGTGCCTCTTACCCACAGAGAGAGCACTGTCCTTAAAGCAAACAAGAACAAAACCAGGCAAAGAAAAGAAAAGGAAAACCCTTTGTGCTTAGAAGCTTCCCTCCCTGTCTGAGCTGACCCCACCTGGAGCCTTCAGCATTAACATTTTAATGATGCTGCTTGCCAGCCTCTCATGAAAACTTTAACACAAGATACTGAGAGAAAAAGTAGCTGTGTATTGTTTCATCTTAGGCAAGGTTGTTTCTTTTTGTAGTTAATTTTTAAAATTAGTGTACAGGGTAATTGGTTTCCAGCATTTTTCATATATGTATGTCTTTCCACTTTGTTCTTTTTCATACTCCCCACTGGCCTGCCTGGCTTCCTCTCTTGGAGGTCCCTTCTTCCCCAAAGGTACCACCTTCTGCTTTCATGTGACTGACGTGTATTGCAGCATCCCCTCTTGATGCCCCTCCCTTTAGACCTATTTTTGTCCTCTCATGGTCCCCTTTCTACTTCCCTGTCAGTTACATAATTTAAAATATAGAACCTGACATGAGAGAAAACATATTTATTGTTTTAAATCTAACCATTGTGACATCCACTAAAGAAGACTTAAGTGTACCCAAGCACAATATTGGTAGTCCCGTTGACTATGGGGATTGAGGCAGGAGGGTTACTTGAGCTCAGAAACTCAAGGCCAACCTAAATAATGTTGCATGATGCCATATTAACACATGCACATACAAGAAGCACACATACATACACACAAACATACTTGCTGCACTCATTCACATGCACACACATATGCAGTCACAAAGGCATGCACTCACAAGTATACACAAATGCACGTGTGTATACACACACACACACACACGTAAAAGCCAACATCTACAGTAGATGAGGCTGAGCAGAGATATCCTTGCTTTTTGTTTCTGTGCACATGTTAGACTCACCCTGTCAGTCACTTCTCCCTGAGGTCTAATGGCAGTTGTGATAAGAGGTGAAAGCTAGCTGTGCTCTGTCTCTGACATGTGCACAGAGTTTGGAAATTGCAACATTTAGGTACAGTGTTTGGGAAACTCCAGCATCAAGGATGAGTGCTCTTCTCTCCCCCTGCAGATCATGACAGCAGCCCCTCAGCAGTTCCATGTGGACATTCTCCCGGTGGATGACGGCACCCCCAGAATTGTCACCAATTTGGGGCTCCAATGGCTGGAGTATATGGATGGCAAGGTATGTCATATCCTACCTACCATATCCTCTGCTCAGTGCTCAGGGTAGGCTAAGTCCTCATCACGATGCTATTTAGAAACAGACTAGCAGCTCACCCACCACTCTCGTGACCTGGCTTTCCTAAGACCGGTGAACCCAAAAGTTTGGTTAGGCTTCTCCATCTATTAAATCATTAGCATCAGTTAGCTTGTGATATTAATATAACCCTACCACCCTACACAAAGAGCCTCCAAATATAGCAGGTCAAATAAGAGAGTCATTTCTTAATTGTATACCACATGTGATGTGAAAGTGTTTGGCCAGGACTGTGCCTATCGCCTTACCCCTTACCGCTGTAGGCTCTTCACTGTGATGGTGTCGCCCATTGCTGAGTGCCTGTTGTTGACTACACAGACAGAAATGAGTCAGTATCCCATCTAAAAGAAAGGATAAAACAGAAGTCCGGGCTAAGAGACTTCATTTTCAGCAAGAGACACAGAAATTGAATGTGTCATATCCACTTACATTCTGTTGGCAAGAAATTGGTCAGATGCACACTGATGTTTCACAGCAAGCTGGGAAATAGTGTCTCAAACTGGGCGTGCAGGTGCCCAGCTACAACGGATAACATCTAGAAGGGGAGAACGGACTTTAAGGAACATTAAATGCTTGCCCTGGAAAGAAAGGAGCAGATATCCTTGTAGGCCATCTTCCTCTGAAGACCCCTACTTCAGAGATTTCTTCCCCCATCTCCTAGTTCCCAATGGGTCGTTTGAAGGTACATCTCATCGTTTTGAAGTGGTAGCAAATCAGCACTAAACCTGCATCAGCATCACACATGTGTGCTTTTTCCTCCTGTGTTAGAATGTTGATCTGTGATAGTCTCCCTGTGCTGTGGCTTGGCATCCTCATGGAGCTGATTAGATTAGCTATGGGTCTAGCTATTGAACTGTTGAGTTTCTTAAGATAAATACGATGGAGTTGAATAAAAGGCTCAATCAAGAAAGCATTTCCCACACTGGCATGAAGATATAGGTTCAGAGCCCCAGCTCCCGTGTGAAATGTTGGGCCCACTGATACATGCATATATACCCTCAGTGTTGGAAGCAGATCCCTGGAGCTCACTGGAAAGCCAACCTAACATGACCAGTTCAGGTTCAGCAAGAAGTTCTGTGCCATCATACAAGATAGAAAGCAACCAACAAAGACACTAGACATGGGTCTCTGGTCTCCGGTCTCCACATGCTTATGTGTAACCATGCAGTCTCACATGCACACACACACACACACACACACACACACACACACACACACACACACACACATTCACCCCAGTGTAAATTTTTCTTGCATACTGTTTGATTTTTTTTCTCAGTATTCATCATCTTAGGTCTATTTCCCATCCCTCTTCTATCCCAATTACAGTTATTAATGTTTCCAATGGCCAGGTGTAGCAGCACATCACTATATAGATCATATATATCATATATCATATATACCCAGCACTTCAGAGACTGATGTAGGAGGATTCCAGTTAGAGGCCAGCCTACATTACACAATGAGACCCTGTCTCAATAAATAAGTGCATGGTAAAGTCACTGATGACTTCTACGTTTTGAAATCCAAAGGCTAACACCCCGCCCTTCTCTGGTTAAGCCCACTAATGCAGAGTATGCCTTGCCACTCTTTCTTGCCATGAGTTTCTCACCTTGCTCTCTGTTGACTGAGTGGGTGAGTACAGCATATTCTAATCAACTTCAGGATTTCCAGTGACTCTCCTAATGTATAAGGCTTAGCCGTTTTCTCTCTATTATATCATCCCTCCAGAGTTCAAATCTTCTTTCAAAGCCGAACTGAAATCCCCTTCTTATTTCCACATAAAATCTTGCCCTATTGACCTTGTGTGGGAGCTTTTCTTTGTGAAAACTTCCAGGACAGAGGCTGGTGTGGTTTTCATTCTCAGGTCTCTCCCATCCTAACAGACTTTTCTGTGCAGCAAATGCTCTCCGTAAATCATCGTGGAACTGAATTAAATCTGAGTCAGAGGGTCTTGCTCCAGCTTAATTCCCACCTCAGGAATTACATTTAATGGGTTTTCTATTCCAGGCAACCAACCTGATCACCAAGAAGGAACTGCTGACCGTGGATCCAGACACAGAGGACTCACAGCTTATCTATGAGGTCACCACAGGCCCCATGCATGGCTACCTGGAGAACAAGCTGCAGCCGGGCAGAGCGGCAGCCACCTTCACCCAGGGTGTGTTCTCAGGAACCTAGAAAGGGGAGACACATTCAAATGCTGCTCTGCCATATTTTTGCCACTGTCACTTACTGCTACTTTTGGTCCTCTGGGAGAGCAGCTAGTGTTCTTAGCTGCTCAGCCATCTCTCTAGCTCCGCTTGGTTTTCTTTTAAGACAAACCACAAAACGGCTGCCAGACTGAAAGATTCATGGCCTTAGGAAATTTACTGTTTTATTCTCTAAGGGTGATGACATGAAAAACAAACAAACAAACAAACAAACAAAACATCTCTAGCTAAGGAGTTAAAGATCTTGCGTGTGTTAGCTACTTGATAGAAATATTTTCCTTTTTGAACAACATAGAGCAGGTAGTTTTGTTGTTTTACACAATTGTGTTGCTCCTCTCCTGTGGGGACTGGTGTGATTGGGTAGTGAGGTAACACTGGTCCCTAAGACTGCGCTATGCATTCCTTTCCCACCTGATTCTCAATCATGGAGAGCTGTGTCTCATATTTGGCTCATTGCTGTCAGTCCCAGCTTTTCTTATCAGCACATCCCCTCCAAAGTATCTTTTTTTGGGGGAGGGGGCAAGATTTATTTATTTATTTATTTATTTATTTATTTATTTTATTTATATGAGCACCCTATCTGCATGTACACCTGAATACAGGAGAGGGCATCAGATCACATTACAGATGGTTGTGAGCCACCATGTGGTTGCTGGGAATTAAACTCAGGACCTCTGGAAGAGCAGCCAGTTCTCTTAACTGCTGAGCCATGTCTCCAGCCCAGCCTCCACCCCCACCTTCTTTAGAAGGAATTTAGGCTGGTTTGGACCTATCAACATAGAAGATGAGGTCAAAAACTTGTCTCTGTCAACTTTCAAATTTGTCTTTCAACGCTCCACAGACCCACTCACACTCTGGGGTGCTTTCTGCCCAGACCCTCCCTGAGCGTCTCCTTTTACAAGAGCATAAAGAGGAATTCTGAATATAAAGTTTGGTATATAAAATAAACAATTAAAAGATGTTTCTTTATAACTAGTAAGAGTCACTTGTTTTTAAGACAACTATATATACTTTTTATTCTTTTGAAAATGAGTTCCTGTAGCCCATTAGAAGACTAGACTTGCTTTGTTAGTCTGGGAGAACTCTGAGAGTGTCTTGCACCTTCTCACTCGCTCACAGTGGATTCTGGGACTCTGTTTTTCTCACAGAGCATGTGAACTTGGGGTTGATTCGTTATGTGTTGTATGAGGAGAAGATCCAGAAAGTGATGGATAGTTTTCAGTTCCTGGTGAAGGACAGTAAACCCAATGTGGTCAGCGACAATGTCTTCCATATCCAGTGGTCTCTCATCAGCTTTAAATATACCAGGTACCATTTGTATTGTACACTATATGTTGAGAAATAAATTAAGCCAGTAAATTAGACTGAAACACTTTAGAAGGCAGATTCAGTCAACGATTATCGTTGAAGATAACGGTAGTGGTGGTGGTGGTGGTGGTGGTGGTGATGGTAGTGATGATAACAGCGATTAAAATAATTGCATGAAATATTGATTGTATGATATAATCTATATACAAGATGCTATATTCTCAACTTAATTCATCTTATTTACTTGCAACTGTGCAATTTTAAGATTCTCTTCTTGTCCCTACAGTAGCAGAGCAGTAGTGACAGATGGAGGCAGAGTTCCTTGCCCTTAGTCATGTAGCTAGCAAGCCATAAGATGAGATCTTGAGACCAGTAATCTCAAGCATTCTCCTTCAATGCTTCTGTCGAGCACTTTTGCTTCCATCTCCAAGTTGCAGAAGAGAATCCAGGAGAATTTATAGGGAAAGTAGAAAATAGACCTTCAGGTTGTGTTTTCCTGAGGCGGCTTTGATTTGTGTCAAACTCCGCATCATGCATGTGGGCTCTTGAAGATATTTTCCTCATCTATTGGAGAGTTCCAGAGAACCAGGAGTTGTCATTTGGCAAAGGTGATGGACAGGCATGGTCCTGGTTTCTCTGAGTTAAATTAGAACTTGGGTTATTATTCTAGAATAAACACTTTTTAAATCAGCACTTCAGAGATTTGCTTTTCTAAAACATCACTTTCTAGACAGTTCTATTGTAGGTAGGACTAATGAACTTGCTTCCAGGACCCCTAATTACAGCTTCCCCCTTCTTAGCCATACTAGAATTACCCCATAAAATACATGTTTTGAGATTTGCTCTTGATTATATCACCTCCAAAAATTAAGTAAATTGAGTAACAGGGGTCCCTTTTTTGTTGGCAACCCTGTAATATGTAATGGGCCGAGTGGCACAGTGACTGGCAATGGGGTTCACTCTTTCAAAGGCATTTTGCCTAAAACACTCAAATTTATGAGACACACAACAGATTGAACGGCTGTCCTCATTGGCTGCATTCAAGCCCAGTTCATGGCTGTCTTTCTGTGGCTTTTCCAAACCTACTCATTATACAATAAGATCGTAAGAAGTAGCCTCTTGACACATCCAGAACAAAGCTCACCTTTTAGGCTGAGGCCCCTGCCTGAACTCGTACATCATAAAACTCTGTGTACAAATCTTTGTTTCCCAGACTCAAGCTCAGAATCCACCCTGGATCAATTGTACACATCTTACAGATCCAGTTCAGTGGGTTCCTACCCAAGCTAAGTCACTAACAGCACTCGCCACACTTCACCCTTAAGACCTCCCTGGCTTCTTCTGCTGAGCCTGCATTCTTTGGAGAGGGTGTCTGTCACCACTCTATGTTCTGAATTCTGAAGTTTGAGGCTCCTATGTAATGTTCTGGGTGACTCCTAGTCTCCACAGTAAACCCCAGTATCCTTGTTCATGGGAGCTGTGACTCAGTGGTAAGCATATCCCATCAATTTATGTAACCTTTTGAAGACACTAAACTGCCTGCCCTGTGGAATGCCTGGCTTCTGTGACCAAACACCAGAGATAAGCACTGAACAACTGGTCTCTTCATAACCCTAAGACTGATTTCCAGAGTCTGACTCTTCTGTGTCTCTAGCTATAACGTCAGCGAGAAGGCGGGGTCTGTCAGTGTCACGGTGCAGAGGACTGGGAACCTGAACCAGTATGCCATCGTCCTGTGTCGCACTGAACAAGGCACAGCGAGCTCCAGCTCTCATCCTGGACAGCAGGACTACATGGAGTATGCTGGCCAGGTAGGTATGGAAGGGCCACTTGTTCCTCAGCATGGACGCAGGCTATGGTGGTGCTCTCTCCTTATGCATGTCTCTTCCTGTCAGCATCTTCCTCAAGAATCTGCCTTATAGTCCCTTCCCATCGTCCTTTGTTCTTTAGCCTGGCTAAACCTGCACGGAAGTGTCTGCCAGGGCGTAAATTCGCATCTGCCTTCTAGCTGTTTATATTTTGCTTCATGACAAGACCTCAGCAATGTATCATGTCCTCAGTTCTTGGTGTCCTTCCCCCATCTTCTCCCTTCTCTCTGCTTGGAGGTGGGGAAGAGAGTAGATAAGCAAACCAGTTGGAAACTTCATAGGATAGAATAGGTGAGAGGTGACTAGAGGGGAGCTTCAAATACTAGAGTTGATAGGAGTGAGCAGTGATTGGAGACAGGGCCAAAGGCAGACATGGATGATACCACCCCTTGCTATGAGAAGATGGGCAGGGGAAGCAAGTTTGTTGAAGTTGAGTGCTGGGATTTTTGTCTTGGGCTTGTTGAGTGTGAAGTGTATTAAGCCTGAGCTGCAGAGAAATTTCCAAGGCATCTTTTCTTACCTCCAGGGTGGTAATGAGAAAGAAAGGGGAAAAAAGGAGGAAGTGAGGAGAGTGCACACTTAGTATGAGTTAGGGGTAGGAGTGGATAATTAACATCTTTTCTCCTGTAGGATACAGTGCTTGCATTTAATGAGTATTTATTTCATCTTTTTTTCAAGTCAATTCCGTTTTAGAAGTTAAGTCTCTATAAAGCACAGTGGACTTTGTCCTTTCACAGAGTTCAGAAATCAGCTAGACTAAGTAAAAGCCTTTTATGTCCAACAGGGATGTAGAGAAGACCAGGGAAGATAAAGAGTCTTCAGAAAGGGGGTGTCACATTTTCCAAGAAAAGACAAAGGGCTGTCAGTGCGTTCCAGATCTTAAGCAGAATCTAATGAGTGCTTTGCTTTCTTGGGGGCATTTTGAAATACAGAGATTAGCAAAAGCTCAATTTGATCAGTTGATTAGGTATGCACTAATAATGGGGCCTGATTTAAATTATGTGTCTTTCAGATCTGGGTTCCTTAGAGGCTTCTGGCTAGTCCTTGCATATATTTAACTACCTCGGTTTACATAAACAACAGGCCAGGCCCACTTCCAGTCTTTCCAGTTTGGACAAGTACCTATTACTCTTTTCTGCTTGAACAGTTTATCCTCGTTTTATTCATCCCTCCTTCTTTACCTCTATCTCTTCTTCCCCCTTCTCATTCATTCATTCATTCATTCATTCATTAATTTTTAGACAAGGATACAATCAGGACAATTCTCCTTGCATTTACAGTTAAGTGAGCACAAAATAACTTCTCTGTATTATACCTGCTAAATTAATTCATATTATAGTCCTAGCCCATTTTATGGCAAAAGGTTTAGTCAAATATAAAGTTAAATTAGCCTAGTGTGTTAAGTGACACTTTATGAACTCAAACTCAATTATTCAGTGTAACATGATCCTCCTGTTAATTTTAATTATATGCATAATATAGGCATGGCAGTGATGATACATCTGTGCTGTGCAGTGCTTTGAAATATCTTAGCACGTTCATGATAGACTTTTATTTAGTTTTCCTAGTAATAGTATAAAAGAACTGTTACTATAAATCGATTAAGTACCTGGTGCTAATGAACTTTCACAAATTTACCTACCTGGGAGGTAATCGACCCCTGAAACTCAAATCTGTATCCTCCAAACTGAAGGTTTTTTGGTTAAACTTGCCCCCAATTAGAAAGAATACTGAGAAGCCAAATGACAACTGTTAATAAAAAGAAAACAAATAATTTTTACCCACCTTACTAGTCACCAGGTGTAGGATAGCTCTTTGCCCTTCGTGCTCTTATACAATAAATCAGCCTCCATGGCACATGAAGGACAGGGAGAGATGTCTGAGCATTGCAGGCAGGACAACAGGAGTTGGGGGATGGAGGAACTAGAAGATACCTTGAAGTTCTTTGCCAGCTCAAGTTGGGTACTCATAATCTCCGGACTGACCAGGGGATGCTAAGGTGATGCCCAGTTTAAGTCCTTTTGCTTCTTTTGTGACAGGTTCAGTTTGATGAAGGAGAAGGCACAAAGTCCTGCACTGTCATCATCAACGATGACGATGTATTTGAGAATATCGAAAGTTTCACCGTGGGGCTCAGCATGCCAGCCTATGCCCTGCTGGGAGAGTTCACCCAGGCGAAGGTCGTTATCAATGACACTGAGGATGAACCTACGTTGGAGTTTGATAAGAAGACCTACCGGGTCAACGAGAGCGCTGGGTTTCTCTTTGCACCCATCAAAAGACAAGGTCTGTTGTTGCCGTGGGTGACCAGGAGCTGTGGTGATCACTAATATCCATTGAGCCTCTTCTGTGTGCTGAGTACTCAGGCTTCACATTAATCCTCTTGTATACTGTTTGATATATTAACCCACCGAATCCCAGGACAACTCTGAAGTTGACTTGCCACCTGAATGAGGCCTTATCAGAAGGCCTCTCTTCTCAGGGCATGTAGTTAGAGCTCCATTTATTCTTCAAGTTGAAGCACAGCCTAGTTAGATTTAGCCTTACAAATTATTCATTAACTTGGCCTTTTTAATCAATCACCCATTCCATAAATTATTTACCAACTGTGATCGAGGAGAGAAGTTGTAATTGTACAAATCTCAGGTTTTGGAGGGACGAACATATACTTAAAGATTTCCCTACCTGGATGTTAAGTATAATCTCAGTTCAGATGAAAAATATTTTCTCTTTGGGAAATAAAGGGCAATATTTGAAGGCTGGACGTTTAAAATAAAGATTTTATGGGTTTATGACTGTGCAGTACGTGCAACTTTAAAATGTGTAGGAATGCAATCCCTTCAAGACCACCTGAATGTAAATGATGGTGTCCGTTTTCAGTATTGGATCTGCTGACAGGGTATTAGTGAAATAAATACTTTGGATAGCACAAAACCTTAGTAAATACCACTTGGAAGACAGGCAAGCCCCATTGATTGTTCTGGGCCGCCACACCAGGCCTATAGCAGATTGTCACCAAAGGCTGTGGCAGCACTAATGAACACAGTTGTCTGTATTTTTATATTGTTTCGAATTGTTTCATCTTTCCTCTTTTGAAGAAGCTTGTGTCTCTCGGGGAATTAAAGTGCAGAAGTTTCTTCAGGAAGGCAGTGAACTAAGCTCATCACACTAACGTCAGGACACAATTACTTTGCTACTTAAAGTCCCAAAATATGCCTCTCATCTTTCCACCCGCTGTGGTCCTAGATGGTGGGCAATGAGTCTTGTGAATTAACAGAGCACAAAATCTACAGAATAGGAAATCCATTTTAAGTTATTTGGGGGAAGTATCTAGGGTATATTAAATCCTCAAGCGGTTTATACCCCAGGCTTAATAGAAACTGCGGTTCAGGAAGGTTGCCTGTCAGAGTTGGAGCGGAAGCGGTGACGGAAACACTCAGAGGGAAAAAGCTCATTATGTTACTAGAAATCTTAAAATTTGAGAAGCCCTCGTTCACGTGCTTTGCCTTTCTCGCACCGCAGGAGACTCAAGCAGCACTGTGTCTGCCGTTTGCTACACAGTCCCTAAGTCAGCCATGGGAAGTAGCCTCTATGCCCTGGAATCCGGATCCGACTTTAAGTCCAGAGGGAGGTCTGCTGAGAGTCGTGTGATATTCGGACCCGGTGTCACCGTGTCCACCTGTGATGTCATGGTCATTGATGACAGCGAATATGAGGAGGAAGAGGAGTTTGAGATAGCCCTGGCTGATGCTTCTAACAATGCCAGAATTGGAAGGCAGGCGGTGGCCAAGGTCCTCATTAGTGGTCCCAATGATGCCTCAACTGTCTCCCTGGGCAACACGGCTTTCACCATCAGTGAGGATGCAGGTAATGGAGACGGGTCTCTCTGAGTTTCTGTGAACCATCTCCATCTCAGGCTCCTTCTTATGTTTGACAATGTCGTTAAGACATGGAGAATGTCATTCCTTAGTGGCAATATTGTTGGTCGTGAGCTTTATGTGTTGCCATGCATTAAGAACAATGGGAGGTAGTGAAAATAAAGAATCCTGTCCACTTTGCTTGCTCTGATTGTTAATGGCAGAGAAACAACTGACTTGGAGCTTCATGGTCTGACTTTGTGGCCCAGAGGATGTTATGGTGCCAAGCATTTTGGCTTGTGCAGTAATGCGATTCATTGAGGATTCCGATAGTTATTGAGTATACTGTTCGCTGCTGAAACAAGCATCCAAGTTTCAGTGTCTTGGCACAATGGAGTGTATTTATGTATATGTTAGCTCCATGGAGTCAGTGGTAAGTCTCTTCTCTGGGTTGCTTTAGAGCCTATGCCCCATCCATGGCTCTAAAGGGTCTCAAAGTTTATCATGTGCATCTGGCAGAGGGAGATAGTAACTGTACTGAAGATCAAGGTCTGCTACCTCTTTGAGGGGATTCGGTGGTGTATTGGGAACTAACACTTTTTAAAGATTAGGAGTGTTTGTGTGTGTGTGTGTGTGTGTGTGTGTGTGTAAGGTATGCAGATGTGTGTGTGTGTGTGTGTGTGTGTGTGTGTGTGTGTGTGTAAGGTATGCAGATGTGTGTGTGTGTGTGTGTGTAAGGTATGCAGGTGTGTATATGTGTGTAAGGTATGCAGGGGTGTGTGTGTGTGTGTATGTGTGTGTGTGTGTGTGTGTGTGTGTGTGTGTGTGTAAGGTATGCAGGTCCCTCAGAGGCCAGAGGTGACATAAGATCCTCTGTGAAAGCTGTGAGCCCTCTTAGCCACGGAGTCATCTTTCTACTTCCCAGAACTAATATTTTCTTTAAGAGTGCCAAGCATAAAGCCATGTATGCTCTGTGTGTTCTTACTCATCCTCAGTGGATCAGGTAACGTTACATAGAAAAGCAGACGAAGGCCCAAAGAGGTTAAACAAATTGTGAGAACTTACTCAGCTGGAGTCTGGAGACATGACCAGTGTTTGAGAACACTCCTGCTTTTAAAGAAGATCCAGCTTTGCGTCTTAGCATCCCCGTGGCAGCTCCAGTTTCAGGGGATCCGGCACCCTCTTCTGGCTTTTATGGACACCAGCCATGCATGTTGTGCACATCCATACATGCGGGCAAACATTCCTACAGTTAAAATGAAAGCAAGTGAATCAGTCTTTAAAAACCTTCATGTAAACAGAACAAAACAGAGGATTGTGCAGGTAGCACAGTCACAGAGCCTGGATCAGAACCTTGCTTCTCTATTTATCATGTTACCTTTACTGGTACCAAGGGCCCTGATATGACTGTGTGTTACATGACCTATCAATAGGAGAATATGGTATCTGCTGGGGCTGTGAAAAGAACTAAATATCTTAAAGATGCTATAAGTATGGTGTCACTTTGGCCCAAAAGATGAAGTTTGCTCCTAGAATCGTAAGCCTATATGGTTTAAGTCATGATGTGTGCACTGCTGGATGAAATAGGAAAATCAAGCCAGTTAAGACATTCCGTTAAGAATGTGCAGCCCCAGGCCCTGTGGGTCCCTGAACTCGTTACCGACTTTTCCAGCTGAGGTTTTCCTCCTTAAATAGGTTTGAGATGTTTTTTGGTGGCAGGTCTTCCCTCCAGTGTGTGTGAAACCTGCTTTTCCCCAAGGATTATTTTTCCAGTGCCACCCTGGTTAAGATCCTCCTGTGAGTCTCCTCTTGACCTTAGAGTCAGTCAAAGGGAGCTTTGTCACCTCTCAGCTCATTTCAGAGTGGAGGAGAGCATCAGTAAGGTTGGATTAGCCAAACTGTGTGGAAGAGCTAATGCTGTTGTTGGGGGGGGGGGGTGGAGAGGAGGGGAAGGGAATCGTGTTCTGAGATGCCCTCTGGTGTTTTGGCTCATCTGAATATTAAGTATATTTATTACTGCAATCCAGGCACAGTGAAGATTCCAGTTATCCGTCATGGCACTGACCTTTCTACCTTCACATCTGTCTGGTGTGCCACACGGCCCTCGGACCCAGCTTCTGCCACTCCAGGAGTTGACTATGTCCCCAGCTCAAGGAAGGTGGAATTTGGGCCCGGTATCACTGAACAAGTGAGTGTACAGCAGCCAAAGTGCCCCAGAGTCAAAAGTCCCATGGTTGTTAGTGCAGTTTCTTAAAAAAAGAAAAAATTGAAAACAGATTCTTCTCCCATACAATACATCCTGACCTCAGTTTTCCCCTCCCTCCACTCCTCCCAACTCCTCTCACTACCCCTCTACCCCAGATTCAAACCTCCTCCATGTCCCATCTAAAAAGAGGTGGCCTATGAGAGACCACTAAGCGTGACAAGATACAAGAAGACAAGACAAAAGCCCTCACAGCCAAGCCTGATGTGGCAACCCAACAGCAGGGAAAGGGTCTCAAGAACAGGCAAAGGAGTTAGAGACATGACCACTCCCACAGTTAGGAGTCCCACAAAAACACCAAGCTAACAGCATATTCATTGGCCCTGATACACACCCACCCAGGCCCTGTGCTTGCCGCTTCGGTCTCTGTGAGCACGCATGGGCCCTGCTTGGTTGATTCAGTGGGCTGAGTTTTCCTGTTGTTCTTATCCCCTCAGACACCTCCAGTCTTTCTGTGAGATTCCCAAGAGGAGGGACCCTATGGAGACATCTGATTTAGACACTCTCTACATGATGTCGCTAGGGTAGTTTCTGCCTGTTTTCCGAGTCTCTTCAAAACGTTAAAAGCCCTTTACAACATTTCAGTCCTTTCTTTCTTTAGAAATACGATGAAGGCTGGCAAGATGGCCATCCCCTCTGAGACTGATGGTCTGAGTTTGATTCTCAGGACCCACATGGGGAAGGAAAGAAATAATATCTACATGTTGTCCTCTGACCTCATACTTTTCACTCTTAACACACACATGTGCATGCACACACATAAACAGAGAAACAAACACACATGAATATGCACACACACATAAACACACAGAGAAACAAACACACATAGACTTGAGAAAATGAGTAGAAATTCACAAAATGATCCTCTCAAACTCTGCAAGCGATCTTTTTACCATCAAATATCCAACAGTGCACATTTAGAATAGAAACTGTAAGAATATGCTAGTGAGATATTTATGTGATGAATTTAAAGTCAAAAGAATCACTTTATGACCACAAAGGAAGATGCCAGTGGCCAGGCATGGTGGCACACACCTTTGATCCCAGCACTTGGGAGGCAGGCTGATTTCTGAGTTCAAGGCCAGCCTGGTCTACAAAGTGAGTTCCAGGACAGCCAGGGCTATACAGAGAAACCCTGTCTCGAAAAAACAAAACAAAAAAAGAAAGAAAGAAAGAAAGAAAGAAAGAAAGAAAGAAAGAAAGAAAGGGAGGGGAGGGGAGGGAAGGGAAGGGAAGGGAAGGGAAGGGAAGGGAAGGGAAGGGAAGGGAAGGGAAGGGAAGGGAAGGGAAGGAAGAAAGATGTCAGTGCTGGTCACTGAGCCTTCTCTGAAGTTTGCTTCCATCTCTCCTCCAGTACTGCACTTTGACTATCTTGGATGACACACAGTACCCAGTAATTGAAGGACTGGAGACGTTTGTGGTTTTCCTCAGCTCAGCACAAGGAGCCGAACTGACCAAGCCCTCTCAGGCTGTCATTGCAATTAATGACACATTCCAGGATGGTAAGCGACTGGGAATGCCTACTGCTGATTCCAAGTGTATTGCTATTTTTCTCAACCTCCATGCATGTTACACTATATCCCATTCATATTTTCACTCATGAAACATGCATGTCTGCATATACATGTACAAATGCATGCGTGTGCTCTTGCATAACATGGAGGAGACAGCCACTCATGTTGCCCATACCTGCCAAATGCAGAGAGATGTGTAAACATTAGCCCTATACTTGAGAAGTTCAGTGTCTGGTATAGCAAGTTTTACAAAGAGTCTTCAGGTATGATAGGATGTCAGCCATGGGAAATAAAGGAAAGCCTGTTACAAGCGGAGAGGTAAGTTCACACACATGTAAAATTGTGAAAGATGCATATTTGGGGAACTGGAGTTCTGACTTCTGCTTTGAACAAGGCAGCAGGTGAGTAGGGGAGTGCATGGGAAGTTACGATGAGTCAGGCAGGTCCTTTGGAGCCTCGTGTTCTGGCTAAAGGGCTTTGCAAGGGGAGCAATGTGTGGTTATGAGGAAAGGGCTGGTGCGAGTTGTCTTTAGGAACTAACATTGTCCGGAGTGAGAACGGTGTGCACAAGTGAGTGGAAGCTGTGTGTGATCAAATACCGTCTGCACCGAGGACAGAACCTAAGTAAGGGAGGGCGAGCAAGGAAGCCGCTGCTCAGGAAGGAGGGGAGGAAATTAGAATGTCCAGAACATCTGGATGTATATGTCGGTCCAGAGGTTGCAGATCAAGTCACAGTTCCCACTTCAGCCAAGAGGAGTACCAGCAGCAGCCCCAGTAGCTGACCATTAGAGTCGGGGTTGAAATATCCCCTAAAAGAGGAGGAAATGGGCCACAAGGTAATTTTTAATGCTTTTATTCATCCTTAAATAATCATGTATATTAGTAGTAAAAACTAAAAATAGAAAAAGGACACACTATGAAAATTTAATCTTTCTTCTCTCCCTACCTCCCAATCATCTGTGCCCCCTGACTGGAAACAATCATTGTATCAGATTTTTCATGTTCATTTTTCATGAGGAATATGTGTGTGTGTGTGTGTGTGTGTGTGTGTGTGTGTGTTTAAATGTATATAAAAATGATGCGAAGCCCCCACACCCTGTAGAATTTACTCATGCCATTTATAGACAGTCTCTTCCACAACTGAAGCCCTAGCTACCTTGTATCTGCTTTCTGTCTCTGAAGTTTTACTTTTCCCTGAATGTCATTTAGATGAATTCTGTCGTCACCCACAAAGTAGATTTTATTGCGTGTTCATTTATTCTTGGCATGTCTACAATTTATCATATGAACCGGTCAGACTCCAGTAACACACGCAGTCATTACACTCTGAAGAACACAGAAAGGCCTTTCAATTTTCCCAAACACTTTATCATAGGTGTTGGAGTTGCAGTTGTAGGAATCTGATATACAAAACAATATGTCTCTGATCTCTTAGGAAGGCCACCACATGAATTTCATGTCGAGAATTTATCCCCAGAAAAGGAATCCCCAAACTTAACTTTAGTGATTGTTTGTAGCCAGCAATATTTTCTGGTGTTAGTCCTCTCTCTTTCTTATGATTGATATTATTTGCTGAGCCCATTCATAAACACTTAAAGATCTTACATGTACTTTATCTGACCTTCACAGTAACCATTCAAGTTGTGACACTGGGATTTGATTCGTTTGTGAAAGGTCATGTGATGAGATAATGGAGCCAGAGTCCAAACTCAGTCTAACCCATTGGTCCTATCTTCTGGTTCCATGACCCACCTCACTGCCTTCTCCCATGCAGCGCCGGCTGCCATCTGCCGCCCTCCCACAGGTAGCAATATCTGCTGTCACCTAAGAACCTAATGAAATCATCCCTTACCTTTTAGATGTAATTACTCAGGTACTTTCATCTTTTTCCACTGTGCCTTATTCTGGGCCCTAAATAATCTAAGGAACTAATTTCCAAAGTTTTTCTTGCTTTTATCTCCCTCTTCTGAAATTAGATTCTAAGGTGCACATAGGTATTATTGGTAGACAGGAAAGAGCTGGTAGCCATCAACATCACTGGACTCCTGTGCATACAACTGAGTAGTACTTATTCATTAACTCCAAAGAATCAGAGGTGGATTTATGCTAACTCTCCAGCTTAACCATTGCCAGAAAAGAGGATGTCTCATCCCAGGCATTGGTATCTCATTAATGTTGTCAGTGACCAAGAAGATGAACAGAATAATAGTATATCTATAGAACACTTTATACACCAACCTGAATATTGTGCTCAATATTATATCAGCTCTAGAGTTACATAGAACAGAGTCCTTACTTTATTTGCAAGACTTTACAAATAACTGTTGTTCATGTACAAAAAATATGCTAAGAGAGGGGCTCAATGATAAATGCATTATACCCATTGTGAGCCCACCTGCCTTTAGGAAATTTGAAAAATTCTTTTCCAAAGTATTCTTTGGAAAAGAATACTTCTTTTGCATCTGTGCATCCCATCGGTACAAAGAGAGGGCCCCTGTGCTCCTGGAAAAAGCCATCCTCCTGGTCAGTGCTGCATCTTCCCAGGACAGTGCTGCCCTGCAAAGCCGTTGACAGAATGACATCAATATGTATGAATCCTAAACACAAAGCATGACCCACACAGCCAACACAAAGCACAGCCTGTTCCGTGTTCACCTTGCTGTCTTGCATTGTCTGTCGCCAACCTCCTGCTGACTGGGGCTTTCTGAAAGACAGGGCATCTCTTTTTTTTATGTAGGCAGTGAGAAGTGTCCATCTTCCCAACCCCCAAGAGAGTTAGAGTGCATATCTTGTCAAAGATGGGGAATGAAGAGTCTTTACAGCTCTAGAAGAATCTGCGGTTGGTTAATGCATGGGAAAACATTGCAGTTCAGCCCTTAATTTTCTGACTTGAGGCAAGCCAGGCAAGCCACAAACCTGATCTGAAGCTTTGGACACATGCCAAGAGAGGCACAGCTTTCTTATTTGTTTTGTTCTCCCTTGGTAACACATGTCCGATGGTGTCCCTGTGCCAAGCACCTTGCGCTGAATGACAGACCCCTAGGTTGTTATGATGCATTCACTATTGTTTGGAGAGGTGTCTTATCTTTTTATGAGGTCATCACTAATACCCAGCAGACTCGATTCTAACAATAGGATTGATTTGTCCTCACAGCACCCAACCCTTCTAAGTCAGAGTCAGTTGAAGGCAAACAGAACGTTCTAGGTATGGACTTGCAGAGTGGTGAGCTGCCCCTTTCTTTTAAGTTTGACAGGGCCCATGCAGAAGGCAGCCAAGAAGAGGGTAATGATAGCATTATGGTCGCTTTCCCACAGCTCTGAACATGAAATGCACCTCAGGACTCTGACATTTTACACCTTGCATTGTTCATGGAGAAAGCAATAACCAGCCATCAACCAAGGGCTGGGCTTGGAAACGTCTCATTGTAGACCATCGCAGTGGGCACTGGGGCTGCAGACAGATAAAGGATTCCCTAGAGGGAAGAGCATGAAGCTATGGGGCACATGCAAACCAAACAACATTCAACCTACTAAGTTGGAGCACTTCCTGTGAACCTTGTGCTACACTGGGTATCATGTCTGTGTTCTGAGAGCCCGCCCTCTCAGCTCTCCTGTGAGAAACTCATAGTTTTGCTTTGCATGCTTAAAAGCCCAACATTCAGAAAGTCTCAGTGGCTCACCTCATTGTCATACAGCCAGTGCGGAAGAGCCAGTCTATTCCTCCAATTCCTTTGTTTCCAGTCACCATTCATAGAGTTCATTCCTAAAGTCAAATTAGGTCAGCACATTTCAAAAAACTGCTAACTCTATAGCACTGGCCACAGATCAGTTATAGTCATTGAAATTTACCCTATCCATATATTTTATTTGGTCCAAATAGTTTTGGTCTATATGAAATTTCTTTGTAGTGTTTTATATACTGTTGTCATTTTTTAATTTAGGAGAGAAAAATCTAGATCTCTGGCTTAATCTTTTTCTTTTCTTTTTTTAATTTTTGGGACGGGGTTTCTTGGTGCAGTTCTGGCCATCCTGTAACTTGCTCTGTAGACCAGGCTGGCTTCGAACTCATAGATCCACCTGCCTCTGCCTCCCTACTGCTGGGATCAAAGGTGTGCATAGGCACCACCCGGATCTCTGGCTTAATTTTTATATAATATCTGGCAAAAACAACTAAGGAAAAAAAAAAGAAGAAGCCCTTTAAATAGATTAAACCTGTTTGTCATTGTTGTTTGTTTTGTTTTGTTTTCCTTTGCTAACATCTCTACTCTGCCCTGGTGTCTCCCTGATCTCAGGACCTATGTGAGAGACCATACTTTGTCATCAACCTTGTTTTGTGTTTTTCCTTATTGTATCCATAGGAGGAGAGTGGCTATGCTTTGTATTCAAATCATTATTATATTCTCTTTGTGCCATGTTCCCTGTTTGTATTGAGGGTAGTAGCTGCAATAGAAGCCGAGCAAAGACATGTACAAAGTCTAGGTCACCGGACTCACACTCATAGTAGCAAATGTAATTGTGTCCTAGGGATAACAGCCATGCTTGAGAGTCCCTTAGAACTTGTGCTTTGGTATCCACGTGGCCTTCTACGGAGCGCCAGTGTAGTTGCTGCATCTTCTCTCTCCCGCTGACAAGGCCTTCATCTCCCCATCTCTTGCCCAGTTCCCAGCATGCAGTTTTCCAAGGATTTGCTTCTAGTGAAGGAAAAGGAGGGTGTCCTGCACATCCCCATCATCCGGAGCGGGGACCTGAGTTACGAGTCATCAGTGCGGTGTTACACGCAGGGCCACTCTGCTCAGGTCATGGAGGACTTTGAAGAGAGAAGAAATGCAGACTCCTCCAGGATTACGTTTCTGAAAGGGCAGAAGGTAAGTGGGCTTGGGTGGCTCAAAGATGAAATCCCCTCCTTGTAACCTTGATTTGTCCATGAAGTAAATTACATACGGTCTAGCTCTTGGAGTTCTTGACAAACTGATAAAATTACTAATAATGGAATCTGTTCCATTTGGCTATCTTCTTTGCTTACAACCAAACATACACGTCATTGATTGAGCTGGGAAGCTTAGAGGGAACCCAGCAGAATCAAATGTAGATGCCTTAACCTGAAACCATAACAGAGAAACCTCCCCCAGTGTTACCTAATCAGCGAAAGAGGGGTCTCTATTATCAGAGTCCTTGTTCCAGAGTACTATATATATCCCAGCATAGGACCAAAGAGGCAGGCGCTAAACATCTTCAAGCATTGTCTTGGCGGTGTATATGAGTGGTCATTCAGCCTTTAAAATTCAGTTAAAGCCACTCACCCGAGAAACTCAGTGTGTCTCAGCTGTAGCTGCCTCTAAGGCCCCTTGCAATCTCAGGGTGGGTGCTGCCTATAATCACACTATATCTCAGAAGTGTGACTGAAAGAGAATTTCCTGAAGAAATACATTTGAATTTTCATCTCAGTGATGCTGGCCTCTTCTTAACCACAGCTGATTCTACAGCCCTCGATGGCCGGCACCAATTGTCCCAGCAAAGCAAAGGTTTGATTTAGTGGCTCTCAATTCAAATCATCGCATGAATGGCCTTGATAGACAGAGTCTTTGCTCCCCTCTGAAACTTCACAAGCGAGACCTGCACAAACCTGCACTGCTTTCAACATTATCTTCTGTGTTCTCATGATAACAGCTCATTAATCTCTCAACACTCAATGGATTTTCTAGCCCCAAGTTCCAACGCCCTTCTGCAATCTTCTCCAAACACACTGTCGGCAATACTCCACTACCCTGGTACCACTGTCCTGCCTTACTTTGGATTTTCTGTGGCTGTGATAAACCATGGCCCAAACCGACTTTAACCATGTTGGTTTCTGTTTTTACTTAACTACATTTTTTTAAAATTTGTGTTATAATAAATATCAAATTTCCATGATATAGTTGAATTTTGCAAATTTAGAAATTACTATGCTCCTATCTCCTGGCTGGAGAGATGACTCAGCCCTTAAGGGCATTGGCTGTTCTTCCAGAGGGCGTGGGCCATTCCCAGCACCACATGGCAGTGCTCAACTATCTGTAGCTCCACAGACTCTCTCACACAGACATACATGCAGGCAAAACACCAATGTACATAAAAAAATTTTTAAATGAAAATATATTACTTTTTAAAGAAAGAAATTACTATGATAACATAGAAGTAAAAACAAGGATGTATTCCAATATAATTTATATAATACTACAGTTTTGTGGCTGTAGCTACATAGGGATTTTGTTAATCTCAATTTTAAACTATATATAAGAACTTTTTTCTCATATACCTTTGCATTTATGTGAGTGTACAAACACAAAATACTTACCAATTCCTATATCTTCTGTCTATGGTTGTTTAATAACTTCTAAACCCCAGAAACATATTTTAAATGGTATTTCAAATGGTTTTAGATTTCTTTTGTATGTATGACTTTAATTTTAAATTTTTAAAAATAAATCCTTTTTTGTTTGTTTGTTTTTTTGTTTTTTTGAGACAGGGTTCCTCTGTGTAACCCTGGATATCCTGGAACTCAGTCTGTAGATCAGGCTGGCCTCGAACTCAGAAATCTGCCTGTCTCTGCCTTCTAAGTGCTGGGATTAAAGGTGTGCAATTTCAAACTTTTATGTTTATATGCCTCCTTTTTATCTCTCTTTTTAAAATTGGCCTTAATGTTCTTAGCTGAACAGAAGTATTCCTTTTGACATAATCAAATCTATCAAACCCTTGTCTTCTGGTTAATCCTTTGACCCTTAGCATCAGAAGACCACCCCTGACTTGTCCTCTGCTCTTCTTTACCACGAAAAGTAAATAATTAGAGCCTTAGACATTCATGACTCACAAAGGCCAACCCTTGCTTCTGTTAGTGGAAAGTTAGAACCTGAGTTTAAGAACATCTACAAATGCAATCCTTAGCTTTGAGTCTGAATGTCTATATTTGGTTTCAGCTCAAAGCAGAAAGAATTCACTGCCTACTCAAGAAATAGCTTTTCATTTAATAAAAGAAATCAGATAGACCATATGTTACCCATATGATAATCTATCATAATTCTTCAGCACATTCGGGTCCTTCATTTTCTTTGGCTTATTAAGCATATGTCTTTAGAGTTGGCATTTACAAAAATGTCTTTTTAAAAAGATTGAAAAGTCACTACTAAATTCATATATTCTATAATGATTCATATTGTAGGAAAGACGCTGAAGGGGAAAAAATGCCCATTCTTTAGGATTTTGAAAGGATGTTAAGCAGCCACATACAAATGTTCATGGGGAAATCTAGCCACTTAGCATGATTTGTAAAGTATGATTTAGAACTTCTCCTGCCTACACATAGCCTGTGTAGGATAGCTGGGTAGGAAATTTAAAATGGTCATATGACAGATGTCCTATTTCCTATCATATAAGTGTGCCACTGACACACACACACACACCTATCTCGGTGGAGAATATTCTATTTGAGAAACACTTGGTTTCCTCCCATCACCAAGAGCTTGGGTTATGCTCCTAGGTTTCATTCTTCTATAGTGTTCAGATGAGATACTACCTGGTATCCGATTTGAAAGTTCTTTAGCATTGGAAATTTAATATTTTTAACCTAAGATGGTGCCTTTCTGAATTCCTTACAAATTTATTCAAGTTTCACAAAGGAAAATCAACTTATTGAACTCTGCAGGAAGAAGAGCCACGTGCTAACCCTTATTTACTAGTCATCTGTGTTCATAACATATACATATGTCATCATAAGCCCAGTTTCCATGTGGGAAAGCACACCACAGTGTGCAGGTGCATGCTATTTGCTGTTGATTGTATTGCCATGGTTATTCACAACTTATCACCAAAAGTTTCAAATGGTTTGGAATGTCTTTATAATGTAAACCTTGTCATACAGGCACCTCCTAGTTGGGCACAAATTGCTAGAATTCAAAGTTCTATTTTATAAATGTAACTGTTGAGCCATTTTTGAATTCATGCCAATTCTTTGATGCTACAAAGAGGAAAACTGTCATCTAGGAAAACTTCCTATCTTGATCCTCCTGCTACAAGGCTAAATATGTCTTGTGTGTTGGTCGTAGACGAAGAACTGCACTGTGTACATCCATGATGACTCCATGTTTGAGCCTGAGGAGCAGTTCAGGGTCTACCTTGGCCATCCTCTTGGAAATCACTGGAGTGGAGCCAGAATTGGGAAGAACAGTGTGGCCACTGTCACCATATCCAACGACGAAGATGGTAACAGAAGAGAAAGCCTTTTGGTTTTGCTTCGGTGGCCGGGACATTAACTGAGAGCTTATCAGTAATATCAGTGTCTTGGAAGGGAAAGTGCTACAGGAGTTCCTAGTTAGGTCAACCTCTGAATATTTATCTAGAATGTCTGTAGCAAATGAACACCTACTGTGGGGCTCACAGGAATCCTTAATCTCACTATCCCCTGCATTGTCAAAGATAAAGAACAAATACGTTTAAAACCTAGAACAGGAACCTTAAAGCAGAGAATGAAAGTCATGTAAGTTGTCACACGTCAGGAAGGGGCTAGACATACAATCAGAAATATTTGAGTCCCAAGAACTAAGCTGGAACACTGCTGTCTGCCTGGAAAAGCCTGATTTCTGATTGACTTCTCAAACCGACAGAAACAACCAGCCTCCCGAGCTGTCTAGGGGCAGAGCGAGAACACCCCTTTCCAGGGAAGTGGCAACACGTGTTGTTTGCGCCAAACAGCACCTGTTTTAAATCGAAACATCGTTATTTCACTAAAATAGATTATTTTAACAGGTGACTATATACTAATGCAAACCCTGCTGTTTGCATAATGTTTATAGACCTTCTTACACATGTTATATTAGCTTGTTTTGATTAATCCTGGCAATAATCCTGATCACTATCTTCTATGGGAAGAAACAGCACCCACAAAGCTCTTAATTTGCATTTTAGTTACATAGCTATAAGCAGCGACACTATATAGGGACCTTGATTTGTTGGATTCTAGAATCTGCACTCTTAACTGCTGTGAGAGTCCTAAGACTCCTACAGTTCCTGGTGAAAAGTCAGGAACCAACTTGGACATCGCTAAGAAAAGCTGGCCTTCAGTCCGGGAAGATAGTACAGTTGGTAAAGTGTTTGAGCCTCAAGCATGAGAGCTGAGTTCAATCCTCAGTGATTGCATTAAAAAGCCAGTTGTACTTATAATTCCAGTGCTGAGAAGTGGAAGCAGGAAGATCCCTGGGGCTTGTTAACAGCCATCCTAAAGTCGTTGGTAAGCCCCAGATCTCAGTGAGAGAACTTGCCTCAGAAAATAGGTAAATGGCTCTTGAAGAGCAGCACCAGAGGCTGCTCGTACGATCTCTTGCTCGTACATGTATACAGGCATGAACACACACACACACACACACAGAGAGAGAGAGAGAGAGAGAGAGAGAGAGAGAGAGAGAGAGACTGACTTGTAGTTGAATTAGCTCTTCCTGCAAACTTAGGTTCAACCTCAAGATGAACCTTTCTCAGGCATAAAGAAATCCCAAATGATCAAGACTCAACAAGACTGAGGTTGGCAGATGGCTCAGTGGGTCAGAGTTGCTACTCTTGCACAGAACTGGAGTTCTATTCCCAGCATGCACTCTGAGGAGTTCCCAGCTGCCTGTAATTTCAGCCCCAAGGGATGCAGAACTTGTTTGTGATGTCTTTGGGCATTTACACACACATGTACATATGCAAATATAGATGAAAGAAAACCATTCAAAAGGTAGCAGATTCGCCCTGTCCAGCAGCCTTCCAGTGTTTCAAAGAGCCTCTGGCAGGAAACTGTACCGTCCAGATAAAACTTTCTCAAAAGAAAAGATAAAGATGAAAATTTCTAAAATATTCCGTAACACACTAAGATGACACAAAATTAATAGCTGCTCTCAATTTCCCATTATTTTATCTTCTTCTCTGACAACAACCTAACCTCCTCCTCCTCATGAAATTTGAATTGGAGGCAGGTGTTTAAATACTATTTCTATTGGAAAACAGTTGTGTTTCAAAATATATTGAGTTAAGAAACTATTCCTAAACTAACTACACTGACTAAAATAAATTTTGAAAACTTAGAAAAAAGCTGGCATGGGAAGGTCAAAACACCCAGATGTCCAAATACCCAGAATGGATATACTTCAGGAATAGCTAAATGAAATGCAATGTAAACTTGTAAAAATTGTAGCTTATAACTAAAAAGTTGTTTAGGTAATCGGTCCATAGGTATTTATCGAACATCTACTATGCCTTAGTCCCTTGATAAGGTGTGCAAATTTCAATTTTAAAAGCTTTAGTGTAAAATCATCCTTTGCGCTATCATGTCATGTTGGAAGCTTGGCCACCATACATTTCTCCTGTGACAGACAACACCTACAGAAGCCCCAATGAGTTCCTTTGTCTAAAATGTGGCTCGCAGGTACATGCTGGTTGATCTTAATGACTGCCAACCTTTAGGCAGTGGCTTTGTGAACAGTTCCCTCTGGTTGCTATAAGCTATTTTCTTAGGAGTCTGATTCTTTGACTGATTCTAACTTACTTTAATTTCCCTGCCCACATTTCCTTAGCCCCCACCATTGAGTTTGAAGAAGCCGCATACCAAGTCCGGGAACCTGCAGGGCCAGAAGCCATTGCAGTTCTGAGCATCAAGGTCATCCGCAGAGGTGATCAAAACAGGACCTCCAAGATCCGCTGCAGCACTCGAGACGGCTCTGCCCAGTCTGGTGTGGATTATTACCCGAAGAGCAGAGTCCTGAAATTCAGTCCTGGTAACTGAGTGCCAACTTCAGTCTCTGGGTTTTCTTTCCTTTTCTTTCTCTTCCTTTTTTAATTGTTTGTTTTGATTTTTGTTTGTTTGGGTTTTATGTGAGCATTTATTGATTACACATAACAATGGATTTTATTATGATGCTTTTCTACCTGTATATAATGTATTTTGATCTTATTCACTCCCCCATTGCCCTCTCTTGTCTTTCCCATTCTCAAAGTTCCCCATCCCCTTCGCAATGTGTCCAATTTGTAAGGTTTTCTTTTTCTTTTGTTGTTGTTTTTTGGGGGGGAGGACAGAGTTTATCTGCATAGCCCTGGCTGTCCTGGAACTCGCACTGTAGACCAGGCTGGCCATGAACTCACAGAGATCCACCTGCCTCTGCCTCCCAGAGGTGAAGTCTTATAATTGAATAGAGGTTTATGGTGTAATATTGAATTAAAATATAATACTTTCAATGATTTAAGGAATTTACTAAATATGTATTTGAGGTTGCAGATAACCTTTTGGCTAGTTTAAAAAACAAATACACCGATCCACAGAACACATTGAGCATTTGGGTTTGTGTGAAAGGATTTTTGTTAACCTGTTATTTAGTTGAATAAAAACAACACTTGATTTTAAATACACATACAACATATATACATACACCATGCAATGCATGGTAGAAAATGCTGTGCTGGGCCCTTTAGGGCTTACTGAAATATGAAAGACACAAACCCAATGTACAAATGGTTTTAGATCTACTGGGATACAGGATAGCCAGTTACAAGCTTCCAAAAACATTTTACTCTGAGACAAAAATGGTGATGGGTTTAGGAAGAGGGAAAAATCAGAACTGAGTCACAACCAGCAGCTTGACTGTCTGATGTATTGATTTGATAAAGCAGTGCTTCTTAACCTGTGGGTCACGACCTTTTGCAGTTTGAGTGACCCTTTCACAGGGGTCACCTGAGACCATCTGCATATCAGATATTTACGTTATGATTCATAACAGCAAAATTACAGTTATGAACTATCAAGCCATGTAATCTTATGGTTGATGAGGAGCTATATTAAAGGGTCACAGCATTAGGAAAGTTGAGAACCACTGTGGTAGGGGAAATGGACCAGGCAGATGGCAAGTTGAATTGTATGCTTGTTGTTGTTTTAATAGAACATAGTCGGGGGCGGGAGATGTTAAGTGGCTGCTGTAAATCCTGGTACCATTCGAAATGTAACCAGCAAGGGATCACTGTTCACATTTTTTCAGAGACATCTTGACAAGTAGATGGAGAATCTTAGAGACTCAGAATAGAGGTCCCTACATCTCTGACATCTCACAGGAACGTTAAAGGGCGTTCTGTTCTGTCTTAGTTATAGTTACTACTGCTATGATGAAACACAGGACCAGAAGCAAGCTGGGGAGGAAAGGGTTTATTTGGCTTACACATACACACCATAGTCCATCACTGGAGGAAGTCAGAGCAGGGACTGAAACAGGGCTGGAACTGATGCACAGGTCATGGAGGGGTGCTGCTTACTGGCTTTCTCCCCATGGCTTGCTCAGCCTGCTTTTTTATAGAACCCAGGACCACCAGCCCAAGGGTGGCTCCACCTTCAATGGGCTCCATCAGTCACTAACTAAGAAAATGAACTACAGGCTTGCCTGAAGTCAGATCTTTGGAGGCATTTTCTCAACTGAGGCTTTCTCCTCTCCAAAGACTTTAGCTTGTGTCAAGTTGACATAAAACCAGCCAACACAAGTTCCATCCCTGGCATGTCTATTAGGTATCTTCTGGAAGGATAGCTCCAGTCTTCCACATCTGTTTCATTTCTCCTTCAAGCATCCTTACTCTTTGTTTTTTTCTGTTTAAGGTTTGGACGAGCATGAACCAGATGTGAGAAGGAGGAGAGGAGAGACCCTTACTGCCATGCACTTTATAAGAGATGGAGTGAATGTCTAAAGCCTCTGCCTGCTTCCTCCCAGCATCTCACTCCCTGTTATTATCTTTCCAAAGCCTGGTCCGATAAGCAGCCTTTTAGCCTTTGTCTCTTAGGGCACAGCTTGAAGGGCATTTGTGTGCATGCTCTCGAAGCCACATGAGAGAGAGAGAGAGAGAGAGAGAGAGAGAGAGAGCAAAGAGGGAAGAAAACTTAAGCAAAAAGAGAAAAAAATTGTAAACAGGATGAAGTGTACTTCGGATCATAGATTTTTATTACAGCCAGCCTGAGTCAGGCAGGGGCCATTAATCCTTGTATGGTGTCGAATAGCAAATCTGCAGTGCCAAGTCTCAACCACAGGTAGACTTTGGTCTGTAGAAGAGATTCTTCACTCGAGACAGGTCTGCTGTGATTAGCAGTCATTGTACTTATGAGAACCCCTTGAAAGGACGGGGCATAATTTAATGTGATGTCCAAGCTGTGTCAACCTATACTCTCTCGAGTGTTCCCCTGACGAGGCGTTTGCTCTTCTTGTTCTGTCCTTGCTGAAGGCGTTGATCATATCTTCTTCAAAGTCGAGATCCTGTCCAATGAGGACCGAGAATGGCATGAGTCCTTTTCTCTAGTCCTTGGCCCGGATGATCTGGTGGAAGCCGTACTTGGAGACGTGACGACTGCTACAGTGACCATTCTAGACCAGGAGGCAGCAGGGAGTCTCATACTGCCAGCGCCACCCATTGTAAGTTTGCTTGATCCAAAGGATGGCTGGTGTTGTGTCTCAGTGGCCAGTAGATGAGAACTGGAGACAAGAAGGATCCCAATGTGCCACTTCTTGGTTCCTCTTGACGCTCAGCCAGGAGCATCTCTCCTCCCACTTCCCCCTACAGAGGACACTGGGCCATGTATAGAGACATTTCTCCTTGGTAAATCTCTCACACAGTGTCCTGTGACCATCTAGTAGGTAGGATCTGCAGATTCTGTGAACCCCCTTCAATGCACAACATGGCCCCCAACAACAAAAAGCAGTTATTTGGTACAAATGCTAACAGCACTAAAGGTAGAGGAGCTCACTCCTGGTGTGTGACCAGGCTATTTCCACAGTGATCTGACAGCGAAAGTGCAGTTCAGTTGACCACCATATTGCTTTGATGGGAAGAGCAAGAGAGCAATGCTACTACACATCTAATATCCTGCATACTTACCGCACATAGGACTTATGTGCAGAGATGTGGATTATGTTTCTCAGTTTGGGAGACACTGAATGAATGCAATGACCTTACCATTAAGAGAACATGCCTGCCGGGCGTGGTGGCGCATGCCTTTAATCCCAGCACTCGGGAGGCAGAGGCAGATGGATTTCTGAGTTCGAGGCCGGCCTGGTCTACAAAGTGAGTTCCAGGACAGCCAGGGCTACAAAGAGAAATCCTGTCTTGAAAAACCAGAAGGAGGAGGAGGAGGAGGAGAAGGAGAAGAAGAAGAAAATGCCCAAAGGTCACCAGTAGATACGGAATCCGTGACTCCAGTAATCAGCCCTGCATTCCTAACTTTAAGTCTCTTAAGTATTAGCAGATATGACTATTTCAAAATTTATCTCTAACTTGATTATGAAACCTTTTTATTTTTCCTATTTTGGGCAAGTGTGCCTCTACGCACCATTAACAATTTAATGCACCTCTAAATTAGCAGCTGCCATTAGTAACAGAATTTGGATTTCAAAGAAAATAGAGTCTGTTTTCACATCAGGGATAAGGCGCTGGTTTCAGAGTGCAGTATGTAGCATAATAAAGCTTCTGACAGGATCTCCTCCACTCATGGCGTCTTTGCCTGGCAAAGAACTACACAGTTTCCAGTTTGTCACCACAGGATCCCTATGAAGAGGCTCTGGGGGTCTTAGGGAAGGATGTAGTAGTCCCTTTGTGTTCCTCAGCCCAGCCTGAAGCTCTGCTGCTTTTTCCTAGGTAGTCACTCTTGCTGACTATGACCACGTGGAAGAGCTGGCAAAGGAAGGTGTCAAGAAAGCCCCGTCTCCAGGCTACCCACTAGTCTGTGTCACACCCTGTGACCCACGCTACCCCAGGTATGCTGTCATGAAGGAACGGTGCAGCGAGGCTGGTATCAACCAAACATCTGTGCAGTTCAGCTGGGAAGTGGCTGCGCCCACCGATGGCAATGGGGCTCGGTCTCCCTTTGAGACCATCACGGATAACACACCATTCACCAGCGTCAACCACAAGGTGAGTCTGGCAGATGCCCTTAGGAGGCAAAGAGCTGGCGTTGCTCTAGTCTGTCATATTCCGTGAGGTCTGTGCATGGCATTTGGAATAAAACAAATAATAATTGGTTAGAAATAATATTAGATGTTAGAAAAAGTAACATGGTGTACTAGTTAGAAACTAAGCAGTTATCTGTTGGCATCTTTACAAACTCCGAGTCTGACTGCCTTTCAGTCACTTAATATAGAGGAGCTCTTTGACCTCTCTCAGGCACTTGATCTGTAAAATAATATGTCTCCCATTCAGCCACTTGACAGAATTACTGACAAATGTGGTTTATAAATGCTTAAGCAAGTCCAGGATTCCAGGCGGGTACCATTGAGCAATTCCTTTTTATGTATTTTTTAATCATTCAGTAAGTATCTGGGTATGAACTTCTTGAGGACATGGATTCAGATTTCTACCACAGTCACAAATCTTCAAATAACCAGCAGTTGAATGGCACACAGTAGGGAGTGAATTTTAAACAGAGGGATAGACTGCTTACTGGGTGGTCTGTGCTTTGCAAAACCGTTTGGGAAGACATGAAAGGAACTCCTGGGGCAGTTGGGGTTTTTTATTTTGTTTTGTTTTGTTTTTCCAAGAGCAGATCCACAACCTCACCTTCCACCAGAGAGCTGTGACTACTGATGTTGGTCCACTCTTGGGAGAAGTGCCCCAGAGCAGATTTCCTCATACAACAATAATGTCAGCGGTTTTCTGAAAGAGACATCAAGGCAGTCAAGGCTCAGGCTCAACAACAGGCTCTAGCTCTCAAGCACACTTTCCTAACTAGTTCAGGCCTTACTTTCAGACTATACTCTTTGACGCGTCTAATAGAACAGGGTCACTTGTAGCCCTTGCCTTTGACACAACTTGCTCACAAAGGCTGGGAAATCCATCCTTTTGCAATGTAGTACAAATTTAAATGGCCTTCTGTATTACTAAAAGCATCACAGCTGGAGAGATGCTTATTAGATTGAGCTCTTGCTGCACACGCATGAGAACCGGAGTTCGAATCCCAAGAACACACATAAAACTGGACATCGTAGTACATCATTTCGGTGATCCTGTGCTAAGGTGGGAGGTAAAAACAAAAGATTCCCTGGAAGCTTGCAATCCTGGGGTGTGCAGGGCAGAAGCAAACAACAGAGGTACCAAGAACCGAGAACCCAAGATGTCAGTACACCCGCACGCTTGCACACACATGCACACACATACATGCACGCACAGAGAGAGAGACAGACAGACATAAAAACCTTTAGAGCAAGACTTAACAGCTTATTATATTGTAAGTATCTAATTCCATTTCAACAGAACCTTATATTTGAGCCAAAAAAATATTTTTTTTTAAAAATAGGTACTAAACTTCCAGCACTGTGACTCTAACTTCTCCTGCGATGAACTGGTGACTAACACTCTTTCCCCGGTTTCCTTTGCTTTATGTTCATTTCTTCAATTATTTACTTAGTACCATCGTGTTTATGCATTTTTGTAACATGCCTAACATCCCTCCTAGACTAAGTCCATTCATAAATAAATAAAGAGGTGGCAGCTAATTAAAAAAAGTTTAATGGGGAAATCTTCTTTAATTTTTAATGGACTTCAATGAAAATTGTTTCCATGGGAGGAATTTCTACATTTATGTGATCGCTTTGTGGGAGGTCTAAGGCACATAGAACTACTAATTAATTTTCCTGAACTGTACTAGCTGTGGACGCCCAGAGCACCTGACATGTCCAGGTGACAGGGACCGATATTGCCTCTCAGCTGTCCTTACTCCTCTTGCTCCTGCACGTCTGGAAATGCAAAGGGATATGGAGAAAGACTGTCAAAGGCCAAGGGGTGTCAGAGGCTGGGTTGGGTTCTCTGCCTCAAGCACACAGACCTCTGCAAGGTTGTTGGGAGCGGTGGCAATCTCTCTGCTTGTTACTCAGGAAGGGCTCACTGCCTGGCACAAAAGCCAGGATGCTGTCAGCAGATTTCTACAAAAAGATGAACCTTTATTGAGCATCTGACTGACAAAGATCAGGAACTAACCCTTCCAGACAGTCTCCATGATCAGCCAGTAGTGAGAGAACGTCTGGTAGCGGGAAGGAGAAAAGTTACTAACGCGGGGATGACAAGAGGGGAATGTGTGTTTCTTTGGGAGGCAAGCTACAGTCTGCACAGGAGATTTTAAAGGTTAGGACATCACTGGCCAGACATCTCAACCTCTTCCTTACACGCTTGAAAGGCTGATTTCAAACCAGCAAAGTCATTAGGAAAAGGAGTGGAGGCTTTTTCCTGAAGACAAGACATCATGTCTCAGGTGTCTAGGCCTTAACCTCATTGCAGCCCATTCTCTGCAACAGAAGCCTGGTTGAGGCCAATGAGTCTGGCTGGAAGATGTGAGAAACAGTTATGTCACCTTATACTAAACCTCAAGTCTAAAGAGAGCAACAGATGCAGTTACTGTAGACTGTCTTCGGGCACTTGCTTCCTCTTTTGTGTGTGTTTTCTATCTCATTGCATCAGACTACAAGGATTTACTGCTCTGACCCTAGGGCCTGGTTCATGGTGGATACCATTGACCAAATGATAAATGAAAAGATAGATGGATGAATGCATGGATGCATGGATGGATGGATGGCCTCCATAGCTAGCTTTGTAACAGAGCTTGCTGTACCCTACCCATGAGATATAAAGATGTGTGCATGCATTATATTCCTACCTGTGATATTTTATTTTTCCTATAGGTCCTAGACAGCATTTATTTCAGCCGGAGGTTCCATGTGCGTTGTGTGGCCAAGGCTGTGGACAAGGTGGGCCATGTAGGGACCCCCTTGAGGAGCAATGTTGTTACCATTGGAACAGACAGTGCTATCTGTCACACCCCAGTCGTGGCTGGGACAGCTCGAGGCTTCCAGGCACAGTCCTTCATTGCGACCTTGAAGTACCTGGACGTCAAACACAAAGAACATCCAAACAGGTCAGGCAATGACTTCCTTCTGGAGTGGATTTCAACTATCCTTATGTGTTTTCCAACTGGGGCAGATGAGTGAAAGATGCTTCTGCAAAATTGAATAGTGGTAATTAAAGCTTCAGAAGAAAAGCCTTCTTCAAAGGCCCCTTGAGGTCTGGCCCCCTCACCTGTCTTCCTAGGTTCATTTATCTCAGCTGCATTTCACCTGCCATAACATCTGCAGAGAATCACTTTACTCTCCAAGGACTTCAGACTCTTGGTTTGTGCTCAAGAGCTTCAACTCTACTTGTGATACTTAAGTCCTCTTGTTCAATAGCAGGCCACCCACAGCCTCTCTTCTAGAAACACTTTTGACACATCCTCCAACTTGACTTAGAGGTTCCTCTGATGGCCATCTATGCCTCCTTCAGCGAGGGATCGTTCTTGGTTAATGTGGTGTGGTAGCTGGTAGAAATCTTGAGGGAAGGAATCAGGACTGTTGGTTCTGTATCTGCTCCCTCTACTTCAGGGCTTCTAGTCCTGGTGACTCACTTGCTGAATAGATGCTGAACTAATGAGGAATAACACTCATAACTACAAGTCGCTGGACTTATTTTTTTTTCCTCAGCCACAGTGATTTTAATTCCATTCTTTTGCATAGCAGAAGAGATGTCGCCCATGTCATACATATTCATTAAGCTTCATAGAATTTAAGCACTTACCTTTGTGAACATCTGAGCGGGTCCAAGCATATGCAAATCTCTCTTCTTTCCAAAAGAATACAGTTTATTTTTGTTAAGCAGCAGAACAGGGCAGCACTGACCCTTTCCTTGGTCAAGAGCCATGTTCTTTACACCCCAAGTCTGGATTCCCCTAAAAATAATGAGCTTACAGACAAGCTTTAGGAACCCAAAGCCCACTCCCACTAAGCTTTGTGAAAATTTAAACTTGTGCAATGAAAACAAATGCAGCCCATAAGCACAGCTCTGCTTGCGTCCCGGACTTGAGCCGATATTTATTAAGTTCATATTTTATTTTGAGTTGTATTCTACATGCACTGCAGGGATGAAAGCAATGAAGGAAATGGCCCTTGTCCTCAGAGTGCGGAGGAGAGATAAGCAGTCTCTAAACATACGAGAAATAGCAGCCAGGATAAATAAGTTACAGACAGCCTGGGACAAAGGCTTCCAGGGCTGAGGACCGGAGACAGAGGGAAAGGTTGCTGCAGAATGAGGGCGGTCAGCGTGGACTGCAAGGTGTTCGGGGGACTTGAGAGGAGAGACGCAAGAGATGGCTGTTTTTAGATGGAGAGAGACATAGTGGTTAGTAGGGTAGAAACTGACCTGAAAATTTAAGAATTCAACCATTTCTTTCATTATTCTATTATTAAAATAAATGCTTAGAAGCATGCATGCAAGCTGTGGTGGTGGCTCAGTGGCTAAAGCCCTCAACACACAAGTGTAAGGACACAAGAGTTCAGATCCTCAGAATCCGTGTAAAAAACTGAGCGGTTGTTGAAGTCACTTGTAATCCCAGCTCTCAGACAAAGACTGTTCCACCAGGGCAACCTGGCTAGCCAAAACTGCTAGAACCGGTGAGCTTCCTGGCTCAGCAAGAGACCCTGCCTTGAAGCAGAGTGACATCCAGGCCGAGACCTGATGTCACCTCCAGCATCCTCAAGGTCACAGGAAGGCACATGTGCATGTGCACCCACACACATGCAAACATGTGTACATACATTATACGTACACACACTCAGAAGCATATAACCATGTCAGCCCTCGGTATGCATGGAGACAGAGTGGGGACAGCTGCTGCACTGGTCACTAACTAAGCCTTAGCTCCTAAAGAGACAAGGGTGCCACTCAGCGCAAATGAGCTTTAATTTGAGAGTGTGATGTTACAGTTTCCTGTATGGGGGGAGGGGCGAACCCTGTACTTCCCGATTGCCATGGAGTCTTGAGTGTCCATTAGGAGTGAAAGCAGCCCTCCATGTGTGTCTAGCCCCTCATGTTCAGGTATAAATCCTTCATGGAAACCTCAAGGGAGGAAAAGGATTGCTAACATTCACCGGCAAAGACAAACGAGTGCGCTCAGGTGGCGGCTCCTGCCCATCCTGTGGACCTGAACCCTTGTCTGTCCTCTCCCCCAGAATCCACATCTCTGTGCAGATCCCTCACCAGGATGGAATGCTGCCCCTTATCTCAACCATGCCCCTGCACAACCTGCACTTCCTGTTGTCGGAGTCCATCTACAGACACCAGCATGTCTGCTCCAACCTCGTCACGGCGCAGGACCTGCGAGGCCTTGCAGGTGAGTCTGCCTATGTGTAACAGCTTTGAAGGTGGGGCTCGGTGGGGAGGGTTAGACTTTTCATGGTTTCTCACCCTCAGCTTCATATGCATTTATCCTTCTTCGGGAGCATCCACACACAGAGAGCCTAACTGAAGTCAACAGGAAAATGGGGGACTTTCGAATACAGTGAACTTAGACTCAGAGTCTGTTCTAAGCCCTTAGCTGTAGGGCAGTAGTTCTCAACCCTCCTAATGCTGCGACCCTTTAATGCAGTTCCATATGTTATGGTGACCCCCCAACCATAAAATTACTTCATTGCTACTTCAGAACTGTGATTTTGCTACTGTTGTGAATTGTAATGGAAATATCTGATATTTCTGATGGTCTTAGCTGACCCCTTATGAAAGGGTCATTTGACCCCCAGGTTGAGAACCAATGTTATAGACCTTAACAAAAGTGGATTGGCCTCTCTCAGCCACTGTGTTCTTATTTAGGATGTGAGAACAACGTGATGTTAAGTCTAAAATGCCTCCATGGTAAATATTAGTTACTGCCCCACCTATGGAGACCATTCTTAGTTGTGTGATTGCTCCCATGATAGCAGCATCTTTAGAAAGAGAAAACACAGATCTTAGAGGCTGAAGAATGGATGCTCTAGAAGTGGGAACTGAGATCATTTAGAGGACATGTTTTTCTGTAGAGGTCAACACCTACTTAAAGGAACGGGGAAGAAGCAGGATGGGGCAGAGTGACAAGCCCAAGAGCACTGCAGCCTATCCAAGAGAAATGCTGAAGAGACACCTCCTGCTCCTCCCCTTCTGCCCCTCCCCCCTTCTCCCTCCCCTTCCCCCTTCCCCCTCCCCCCTTCCCCTCTCCCCCTCCACTAGATGGGCCTGTCTCAGCAAGAGCTTGACCCCAGCTGAGCATGAGCAGCAGATGAGGACTCTTAAGAGTCCAACAGCTACAGACTGTGCATCTGTGTTCACCACAGTGGACATTTCACTCCACAAAAAGTCCTGTCCGTTTCCACTTACCTTGACAAGTGTGCATGCAATGCCTGTCATCCCCCTCCCCCTCCCCACTACTGTTCTTCGAATGAATTATTCAACAGTGGTTTTGAAGACAGAAATGCATTTATCTGCTCCTTCATATTCATTAAGTGTCATTTTTGGTAGTGGTGGTCTTTGTACAGTAGACTTAGAGCTCAAGATATTCTTAAACCATTGAACTACACATGAAAGTTTAATTGGCACACATACGTAGGCAAGAAAAGAAACTGTATGATTAAAAACTGAAAATCTCTATCTCTCCCTGCTTAAAACATCTAAATTTATCCCAGGCTAACTGAGGTCCTACTCTTGGTGGGACTAAGGGCAGGCTGCTGGTGGTGGGCATTCTGAGATGTTCTTAAACGGGCAGTGCCCCATTTAACCCCAGGCCACAGACAGCTCAGAATTGTCTCTTGCTGCCTCTCTGTCTCTTTTAAAACATGATGGCTACTTTTAGGACTATAAAAAATTATATTCAGGAGCCAGAAAGATGCTCAGAGGGGAAGGAGAGAGCTGACTCCCACAGGTTGTCCTCTGACCTCCATGACATGGTCTTAGACACACACACACACACACACACACACACACACACATACATACATACACACACATACACACACATACACACACATATACACATACAACATACACACACACACTCTAAAAATGTGAAAATTTTTATTATACTTCAAATGTCCTAAAATTGTATCAGCATTCAGCTGTCTTCTGTAATTTAGAACAGGTCACAGAATTTGATCTAATCATTTTGACCCATAGCGGGTGAAGGTTAGTCAGCCATCATTAGCAAGCTATCTACTAATTAAGATGGTTCCCCCACCTCAAGAGTTCAGAAACCATTGGAGGGAGGAAGAAAAGGAAGTTGGATGTTGCTTTGATGGCTTTCCATAAAAACCGAGTTTCACATTGGCCTTAAAAATAACTATTTTCATACGCGAGGGATCTATATAGTGCAGCAATTTCACAAAGACCAGAGGTGAGCCGCAGGATGCAGAGAAATGCCTGGAAACCCTGCCTTATTCATCCATGCTGCTGTGCTGTGTGGTCACCTTTTCTCCTGGGTACCTGGGTCTCTTAAAGGAGCAGTGCCCCATTTAACCCCAGGCAACAGACAGCTCACCCTTATATCTCCCTGCCTCTCTGTCTCTCTTCTCTTTCTCTCTGTCACTCTCTCACTTTCCTTCTCCCTGGGTATGTGTGAGTGTGTGTGTGTGTGTGGGGGGGGGATATCTTGTATACATGTTCATCTACATATGCGTGTTTGTAATGTATGTGTAGGACAAAGGTCAATTAAAGATGTCTTCCTCAGTCATTCTCCACTGTATTTTTTGAGATAGAATCTGCTCCTTAAGCCTGGAGCTTTCTGGCTGGCCAGTGAGTTTCAAGGATTCCTGTGTCTCTATGCTTCAGCACTGGGGACATGCATACAGACTTCCATAACTAGCTTTTTTCCCATAGGTGCTGGGCATCCGTAATCAGGCCCTTGTTGCAGTAGTTGATTAATCTGCTCCGAATAAAAGACACACACACACACACACACACACACACACACACACACACAGCCTTCTATTTTAATATGCCTTAAACAGCTCAATGATTGGGCCACTCCCAAACTTCAACTTTAACTTATGCCTCCCCTCTGCTACTGAGTTATGACTTACTAAAATCTATATTCCATCTTTGTTACCCTCGACCCATTTGGGGCTGGGGGCTGGGGCCGCTCTTCCCCGGCTCTTACATGATTGGTGTGCTCTCTCTTCTGCAGCTCTCAAGCCTGGATCTTACTCCTTTCCTGGCATGGTGATTCTCCTTTCTCCCTTGGTACCCTTACCTGCAAATCCAAAGTCTGGTCTCTGTCTCTCTGCCCAGCCATTGGCTGCCAGCAACTTGATTTACCGATCAGAACCAACTGGGGGATGGGGAGTGGGCAGGGACCCTCTGCATCTTACACACCCAAATAACAGATTGCAAGTGTTGGAGCAAATCCACAACAAACCTTCATGCATATTCTGTGAGGAACACTTTATCTGCTGACCATGACCTCCGCTCCCAACAGGCAGCTTGGCTCTTTATAAACTCTCCTCTTGACTTTACACTATACCGGGAGTCCATGGTAGATCCAGCCAGGGTCTCAGATGGACAGCCCAGCGACCTCCCCTCTACCCAGCCCCTGGCATGCTCAGACCAAGTCACTGCTTCTTGTGTCCTCCCTCCCATGCAGAGGCAGGGTTCCTGAATGACGCCGGTTTCCACAGTACTGCCCTGGGCCCTGGCTATGACCGCCCCTTCCAGTTTGACTCAAGTGTACGGGAGCCCAAAACCATCCAGCTCTACAGACACCTGAACCTAAAGAGCTGCGTGTGGACCTTTGATGCGTACTACGATATGACAGAGCTTATCGATGTGTGTGGGGGCTCCGTGACTGCTGACTTCCAGGTGGGTCCTCTGAGATATTGTGCTTGGGTGCCATGCCAACTCTGTTCTAGAAGTGCCTTGGTCAGCTAGATACCCGGTAGCTGTATTCAGCCAGGTAAGGGAATATTCTTTTTAAGATCCTTACCAAGGGTCTTGGCTGTACTGTAGTTGAAAGAGCGCTGAGGTCTTCTAAATCAAGGTGATGTATAAAACAATTATTGTAGCAAGTCCAAAACTCTAGTATCTGCTTCTTTAGATGGGTGTGGGATTCTTTTCACTGTGTATGCTTTGGAAAATGGAGGTTCACATTTGCTAATGGGGTTCTTTACATGAATATATTCTCTTCCCCCACTTGGAATGAATCAGAATCGCAGGTGGTACACCCCTCAAAATACAACTTTGGATTCCGAAACACCACTGGGAAGAGTCTGTTGTTTCAAACCTTCTGACTGTGTGCTTATTCCAAACTCACAACCCCTGCGAAAACAGATATGTGGGTAGGCATGCATGTGTGTGCGCATGTTTACACATTAAACATTCCTGATGACATAAGTGTTGCTAAGAAGACTCCAAAGGCTCACGAGAGCAGTTTTATAAGAGCACCAGAGAGACTAGGCGGTCTCTCGGGGACATTCATTCTCGAGCTCCACTCCAGTGTTTGGGCCTGTGTCTCAGTGAGAGCCAAAACGTGTTAGCTGTTTGGTTTTCACTTCAAAACATGTTTAGCCTTACTAAATGAGAGAATCTGTAGAAGGATTTTCATCCATTGCGTAGTCTCTTTAATTCAAATGTGTGCCCTAGTTCCTCTGGTTTTGTGTGCAGCACTGCCCCCTACTGGAGAAAGCTTCAAGGCAGCCGACATTTCTGTTTCTGTGGATGGATGGCACAAACCTGATGGTTCCTCCCCTAGAACATGAATGTTCTCTCTTCTCCATGAGTTTTCTTCCATTACAGATCTGGATATTACTTCATTATTTTCTCTCCTATCCTCCCAGGAAAGAAGTAAGCCTGTTTCTTGCACACTTTTGTTGACAGGTGAGAGATTCTGCCCAGTCGTTCCTGACGGTTCATGTGCCACTCTACGTGTCCTACATCTATGTGACAGCACCCAGGGGCTGGGCCTCCTTAGAGCACCACACTGAGATGGAATTCTCTTTCTTCTATGACACAGTTCTCTGGAGAACAGGTATGCCTGAGGACGTCCTAGCTCTTCTACCTCACATTAGATCATGATAAGCAATGAACTCTAATGGCAACGATATTCCTGTGGTCTTTTAGAAAAGCGGGAGGAGCTTTGACTGGAATCCAGAAAGAATCACAATCTGTTGTTCTTTTGTTTGTTTTGTTTTTTCCCATTTTCAAGGTCCTATACCCCAACACAACCCCAAAACCACTTCCCATTAGTTCCCCACCCTTTTCTGGAGGGACACCATCTGAGGGATCGATGCCGGAGTGTCATGAACATTCTTTAGACATGCTTTATCTCTAGTAATTGAAAATTACATCCTTTGTTCCCTTAAATGGCTTGGGCTCAGACCATCCTGTTTGGTTCATACTCCCTGTGGGAAAGTAGCTCACATTCTCCCACTGGAGCCAAATTACCACTTGGGCCTTTGGCTCATATCTGTTGTTGGTTGCTTAACTTTTGTTTTTCTCCTCCGTCGATTCCGTTTTATTTTAGGTCATCCTGAACCCAGTAGGCATGGTGCCTCTACTCATTGTGTTAAGTCCACACAGCTGACTTTCTAGAAGGTTCTCTATCATCTCCATTGGTTTGAGAATAAAATATATACATCAAAGCTTAGGACCCTGTTAGGTCCTAAAAGTAAAGGAAAAATATAGTATAGGAAGCTGAAGTTTTAGATCCACTATTTTCTGAAATAGGACATTCTCTGTTTCTTGGAAAAGTGGTACCCACATAGATAAAAAGCCCTGTGTATGGATAGTGGACCTAGAAAAAGATACAGAGCCACAAACAAGAGCTGCTGTACTGTTCGAATCGACATTCATGTCTGTAACCATGCTCGTGTGGATGTGGAAGTAAATCGCATTCACCTAGATACTTGGATCTCCTTGGAGATGCCCTTGGGACCGAGCCTAGGGTAGTCACTATCCAGAAGATGCTCTCCATACCCCGACTTTGACGTTTTCTGTGTGGTTGCTTATCCAGGGATCCAGACAGACAGCGTGCTCTCTGCAAGGCTTCAGATAATAAGGATCTACATTAGAGAGGATGGCCGTCTCGTCATTGAGTTCAAGACCCATGCCAAATTCAGAGGTAGCTTCAATGCATTATTTTCCTAAGTCTTAATTAAGAAATAATTCAAATATTCAGAAAAGTTGAAATATTAGAACAATGAAAAAGTCAATAGTGTTAGCATTTTACTTTCTATATATGAACACACACACATTCTTTTGGGTCACTGCTTTTCCCCAAACACTTCAACAGATGTCAACTAAGAATGAAGAAAACGCAATACCATTTCACATTCAGCAAACATAACAGAGACTAACAGTTCTTGTATAAATTACCATTTATCTCACAAATGCTTTTCCTACTTGCTTTATACTTCTTTATATTTACTTTATGTCTATATACATAAAGGAAAATAGACCCAACCAATTTATTTCCATCCAGGATAGTCCATCAACTTATCCACCTTAAACACTCACCCTGAACTTTAAGAATGATGATGTCTTGTTAAGTAAGCTTTACCTTTTCAGGGACATCTACACTTGTCCCCTTCCACCAAAGACTTGAATAGATCTAAATATGATTAGATCCAACATTGAATTTCTACTTGTAAAACATTACGACCCCAAAATGTGTCTGTTGAGTGTCATGTTTGGGTATAATCCGTGTCCATTTTCCCATAAATATCTGTAGGATTGTATAAGAGCTCAGCACATTTCCACGCGTGTTTACACATTATATATGATCATAATGGCCATTATAAGTAGGGTGGTGGGCTGGTATAAGATGCTACAGTGTCCCAAGCATTGTAAATTATATTCTAAAGGGCATGCATGCCCTTAATTCTTTGCTGTCCTTAAGCAGACACTGTAAACTCACAAATCAAGAGTGTTTCCCTCTGAAACAGGGCAGTTTGTGATAGAGCACCACACCCTCCCGGATGTGAAGTCTTTCATATTGACTCCAGACCACCTAGGAGGAATTCAGTTTGACCTGCAGCTCTTGTGGAGTGCTCAGACATTTGATTCTCCTCATCAACTCTGGCGAGCCACGAGCTCTTACAATCGGTAAATACCATGCTGGAAACTTCTGGGGCCTGACCTGAAAGGTTTTCAACTTCTTTCATGAGCTTGAAACATAGGCCCTTAAAGATTCTTCTAGAAGTTTCTGAATGTTCTCCTGTCTTTCATTTAACCTTGGGGGGGGGGGGAGTGTGGGGGTGTGGGGCTGGGGTTGCTACCTAGTAGCAAGTCAGTGATGGGCACAGAGACTTCTAGAGAATTTTGCGTCTTGACATAAGCATACTAAACCCCCAAACCCCCACCCCCCATGAGAATTTCTAGTGTTCTTCAACTTTGGAAAGGAATGAGGTCATTGAGGCTGAGAAGGAGACCTTAAAATCAAGAGCTAGCCAAATGGAGGTGGGTGTCCCTAGGACACTGTATCCATTCTGCTCAAGAGAGATGCTGTCTGCATGGTGTTTGCCTCCTTTTCTGCAACAGAGCCTGGCATAGTTACATTTTAACAGAGAGAAGCTCTTGTATTTAAGAATATGTTAACAGGTTGTCAACTGACAAGAAATCCTAAGCAAATTAGCAAGCAGGTTTCCTTACCTCTCTTTGTCACCACCCGAACTTCCGATTTTCATTAGCACTGGGCCTTTGTTCAGCTTTCCTCGTAGAAAGGACGTGAGTAAATGAAAAAGAAAATTAACACCTGGGGGATAAAACTCTGAACGTTAGAATAGTCAGGGATGAGTTCCTGCAAGTGGCGCTTACAGAGGTGAGGGCATAAATGCCATCTGAGCCCTGCTTCACGGAGTCATGTCTGTCTGGAGCTACGTCGTCATCAGGTGACTACAGTCTGCTTTGCCTGTTTCCAGAAAGGACTACTCGGGGGAGTACACCATCTACCTGATCCCGTGCACCGTGCAGCCCACACAGCCCTGGGTGGACCCAGGAGAGAAGGCCTTGGCCTGCACGGCACATGCCCCAGAAAGGTAGGCCAATCTAGCTGATCCTCACTGCTTCCATTTCTTTGTTTAAGAATTCTCCGGCTCGCCAAAATGTTTTCATAATCCTGAAACTCGTACCCACCAGGCTTCCATAGTCATCCACCGATGTGTAGAAATATTGAGTCACCCAACAGGCATAGGCCCAGCTAAAGCTGAACAAGGGAGTCTTCGGCCTTCTCGTGTCAGCTCTTTGAGCACAATGATCCTTCGTGGTCTATTTAATGTTGTATTTTTCAGTTGTGGGCATCTTATTGGTGGCTTTGCTCTTTTAAATGACTCCTAAGCAGAGCACCAATGTGTTTTCTACCATTTTTAAGTACATAAGGGCTTTCATGTGCCCTGAGGAGTATTAGTAGATAAGCCCCATTCAGTCAAGCATGAATTATTGTGCTGTTGCCCGTGAATCTGTTAATGAATCAACATTGTCTACTATTTAAATAAAGGGGTCTGCTGGGCGGTGGTGGAGCATGCCTTTAATCCCAGCACTTGGAAGGCAGAGGCAGGCGGATTTCTGACTTCGAGGCCAGCCTGGTCTACAGAGTGAGTTCCAGGACAGCCAGGGCTATACAGAGAAACCCTGTCTCAAAAAAAAAATTTTTTTTTAAATAAAGGGGTCTTTAAATGGGCACGCACATAAAATAAGGATGTGTTGGTCTACTGGTGAAATGTTGTGACCAGTTCATAGATAGTTCTGTATCTCCTGGGAGGAGGGGGTCTAACACCCACCAACTCAATGTTCATAGAGACTTTATAGACTATGGAGAAGAATAAGAACCAAATATATGGATCTAGAGAGATGGCTCAGCAGTTAAGAGCACTGGCTGCTCTTCCAGGGGATCCAGGTTCAATTCCCAGCACCATCATGGCAGCTAACAGCCATGGTACTTCCAGTTACAGGGAGGAAAACACCCTCTTTTGGACTCTGTGTGTACCAGGTACATTTGTGGTGCACTGACATACATGGAAATGCTAATATACATAATAAAATACCATTAAAAATTTAACAGAACAGGCTTGTACCTACCTCAGGCTGGAGACCACATTAAACCTTACTCCTTGGTTCAGGTTTTATCAAGTGCTTTGCCCTGGTCTGAGCACTGAGGTTATAAATTATATTACAACAGTGTATTAAAAGCCACCTAGGTCTGAGGCACTTTGTAGTTTGGTGCCACCTGTCTGAGGACTGAGCAAATGGCCTAGAAAACATTGAGAGAAAATGCTAAAGACAGAATTGGCATTAAGAGAGAACTACTTGAAGTGTTACCTTCACGTTGAAAGGTTGGGAATTGGCTGTTAGATTGGATAATGTCAGGCTCGTTGGTACACAGACTGGTGAGCTTCAGGGTCTACTAACCTGGAGGGAGGAGGTGAATCCAAGAGATGTAAGCAAGCAGGAACAATAGGAATAAAGAGCTTTTCTAAAAGGGATGTCAGAGAAGAGGTACGTTGACTGATAACAGATGAGAGGCCATACTCTTTCAGAGTTTGTATTGGGTTGGGTTGTGCTTTTGCATAGAAAACAGTTCCAAATGTTCACTCGCTGTAGTGGAAGGGAGAGCATGGGATGAAGCCAGGTTCTAGACAGTGGTAAAGGGACAGTCACAGGACAGGAGGGAAGGGCTAGCATTAGCTTGGAGCCAAGACAGTTCATCCATTAAACAAGGAAGTCAGGCAGAGACCATAGGTTCCAAAGAAGTGAGAACTGGTAAACTGGGTGTCTAAGCCTAAGGAGGGAGCAAGAGGAGCCCTGAGGTCTGTGGGAGCAAAGGAAGTGGGCAGAGGGCCGTAAGCACAGCAGAGCACAGCCGGAAACGCAGGCTGGATCATCTTTAAATGGCTGCATTATTGATGGTAAGCAAACTACAGATGCAAACACATGCATTTAATCCATATTGGCATATGAGCGTACTTGTGAAATATCACTGCAATCAAGAAAATAAACAGCAGGTTCCTCCAAAAGTCTCCTCACACCCCCATGTCTCCCCTTCTCCAGGGGTCCCCCTCGTCTGCTGTCTGTTGCCAGGAGATTGAATTCTCTAGAACCTTACATAAATGTTATCATACAATCTCAGTTCTTTTTCTCTGGCTCATCTCACTTGACACACTTGGCATGCTGATTTGGTTTTCTGTGTTACTGTATAAGTAGTTTGTTTCTATTCTTGCTGAGTTGTATTACATGGTATGGAAATAGCAATCTATCAGTTCATCATTTGGTGGGCACTTGGATTCTTTCCAACTTTTGAACTATTTTTAAATAAATCTGCCCTGAATATATATGTGCAAGCCTTATGCGAACACATGTTCTGTGTTTTCTTATGTAAATGCCTAGGAGTGAGACAGTGAGACGGCTGGATCATATGCTAGGTGTGTATTGAACTTAAAAAGTTGGCAGGCTATTTTCCCAAGTGATGTGTAGATGTCTCTGTGTCCCATGACTGTGGGTTTATACACTAAGAAGTATGTTCAGAAATGGGCTGCAGTGGATTGAAGAATTAATGATGTGATAGGATATGGGAGGAGCTGAAAAGATAGGAGACAGCAAGCAAGGTGTTTGAAAGTGGAATCTGGGGTGCTTGTCCATAGTAGCAATAGGAAAGTGGGCAGCTGCTGTTAGGAACAGACCTGTGGAAGGTAAGGAAATCAAGGGACAGAGAGGTAAGGATTTAGATGGCTTATCTGCCTGGGTGTTAAACACCATAATCAATGGATAGACTAACACTTCAAAGTATTCCAGTCAGCAGCATAGAGGAGGGGCAGTGACCAGGAAAATCACAAAGAACACAGGTATGTAATCTGTTGGACCATGCTACTAAATTTTATTCTTCACCAAAATAACTTTAGTTATGAAATTATTTAGATATTCCATATATATGTAACCAATGTGTATTTAGCCCCAATCTTAAGAAACAGAGCATTCCCAATGCTTTGGGGGGTTTGTTTTTATTTATTTTATTGGGGGATAGTCTTCTACTTTGTTTTGGGGAAAGATCTTGCTGGGTAGCCCAGCCTGGGTTTGACCTCCCTATGTAGCCCAGGCTGGACATAAATCTGGCCTTCATGCTTCAGCCTCCCAAGTCCCAGTTTAAAGGCATGCATCAATATGGCAACTGGCTGGTCCTGTCCAGACACTCACAGTGTTCTCTACACATAAGCTCTCCTTTTTTCCTACCCAAGTGACCCTCTTACAGGATGTTTTTCTTAGGATCCCTGGTTTGTTTTATGATTGTGCTTCATGTCATTTTTTCCATGTTTTCAGTTTCTCCCTGTTTTTTTTAATTATTGTTATTTGTGTGTATGCACCTGTGTATGTGGGCATTTGTGCACACCAGAATAGTCAATTCTCAGTACTTTCTTCTATCAACCCTCTATCTTTTCTTTAACTAATCTTTTTTTCATACAATATATTATTTTATGCAGCAGAGAATTGGAAAGCAACTAACATCAACCTCTGGCCTCTACATGTGGATACATAGACATACACATGCCCCACATACAAACATGCATTCACCCTACACTACACATATCACACATACACACACACACACACACACACACACACACACACACACTTTGAGCAAAAAAAAAAAAAAAGTGCACTGGTACCAAAGGATTCTAAGGACTAAATTATCCTAAGTAGCCTAGGCCAGGGCTAGGGCTATGATTCAGTTGGCAGAGTGTTGGAGTGACCTTAGCACTGTAAAAACTGAGAACAGTAGGGTGCATGCCTATTATCCTAGCACCTGAAAAGAAAGAGGAAGGAAACATCAAAATTGTCCTCAACTACATGAGATCCTGTCTCAAAAATTAAAAGTGAATAAAGGAGCAGATTAGCCTCATGAAGACACTCAGTAAGTGGTCAGTACCCACAGCAAAGCTTCAAGCACTGCCAGGAAAGTCAGGCAGAGAGGACACTCAAGTGGCTCTCGCTTCTCCCACCTCTAGGTTCCTGATACCCATCGCGTTCCAGCAGACCAACCGCCCTGTGCCGGTTGTGTATTCGCTCAATACTGAGTTTCAGCTCTGCAATAACGAGAAGGTATTCTTGATGGATCCCAACACGTCTGATATGTCACTGGCAGAGATGGATTACAAAGGAGCCTTTTCCAAAGGTGAGTTGCTTCCTCTGGCTCCGCCTGGATAGACGACTCTTCTGTGTGAGTCCCGGGGCTGGATGCATATCTTTACCCATACCTCAGTCAGCTAGCTCTTCAGGGAACATCTCCCAGGCCTCCATTCCAGGGAAGGCAAGGTAGAACTAAGAAAAGGACCCACATTCTTCCTTCAATTTATAAACGACATCACAGTCCCAGTGATCTGGTGACTGGCAGTGCTGCGTTATGGGAAAGTGCTGGTGTGGATGGTGAGAGAGCTGGCATTTCTAATGCAGTTCTAACATGGTGTCCAACTTGGGGAAGGGACCTCTGGATTTCCTGGAGAGATTTCAGTAGCACTCCTATTGGCTTTCAGCTATATGTCCAGCACTGTGAACCTCCCTGGCGTAGGTTCCTTAAGGGAACAATAGCAGGCTTATTGGGCTCATGGAAGAATTAAGGTGAATAAGAATTAAATTTTAAAAATTATAAAGAACTTGAGACCACATGGGATACCCTAAAAGAAAGTTCCCACACTAGCATCCACATCAACCCAGTGACCTAGAATATGCTATCCTGTCTCCCTCCCCAGAATGTTCTGACAAATGCTTGCTCCTGCTTCAAGAGACAGCCCAAAGATCACCTCTCCTTAAACCCCTCCAGACCTCACCCAAAGTGGATTCCATGCTAGCCCTGCACCCATTTAATACCAAGTCCTTCCCTCTGTCGTAGCAGGTGACATACAGTCTCCTACATGCTATCAGGGTGAGTCACCAAGGCCAAGTACCCGCAGTCTCAATCCTACCACTTGCAATTATGGTGACAATTGTAACAATCCAGTCAGCCACCTGGTGCCTCAGTCTCCCCGGCTGGAAGACTGTAATCCCCCCATGCATTTTACTGCATGCCAAAAGTTTAGTTCAGTATGTGGCAATTGCTGAATTTGATAAATGTCATCAATAAACATTATTAATCTCTTTGCTCTCATTTCTGTCTCCTTATTTGCATCCCACTCACCTCTGTATCCCCCCTGCAGAGATGAGTGGTTGCCATATCATAAATGATTCAGTAATATCAATGAATTAGAGGAGTAATAAATGGTAAATGTCTATCTCAGGGACACGTAGAATCAGAGCTCCTCACAGAAAAGGCACTTTTCACTCCGAGCAAGTGTGTTAAGTCCCCTCTGCCTTTGACACATCTGTGTCTTTAACCTCCCAAGTCCAATCTAATTGGTGCCTTTCAATCTTTCCAGGTCAGATCCTTTACGGCCGAGTCCTTTGGAATCCAGAACAAAACCTTCATTCTGCTTACAAACTGCAGCTGGAGAAAGTCTATCTTTGTACCGGCAAGGATGGCTACGTGCCGTTCTTTGACCCTACGGGGACGATCTACAACGAAGGGCCACAGTACGGATGCATTCAGCCAAATAAACACCTGAAGCACAGATTCCTGCTGCTGGTATGCCCTTCATTATGCTAAGGCTGAGGTCCAGCCAGCTAGACATCGCCTTGGCTGTGAATCCTGGTGAAATAAGTCACTTTTTCCTATATATTTGTTATTATTGTTCTTTCTCTCTGGTCATTTGCCTACGACATTTCCAGTTTACTGGGTATGGTGGGTGGCAAGATATACTGTTGTTGATATTACAGAGAAAGGAAACCCTACGCTGGTGTTTCTTCAAGTTGGATCAATGGCCCTGGGTGGCACTTAGATTCCTTCCAAGAGTCCACACGGTTAAAATTGCTCTCCTAATACAATGGTGTCCTGGCCTTTTCACATGCACATCCTCAATTAGTTTAGTAAATACAATTCAGATTCCATGTTTTCCTTGGGGGCTGGAGAGAGGCCTCAGTGGATAAGAACATGTATTACTCTTGCAGAAGACTCAGGTAGGTTCCCATCACCCACATCAGGAAGCTCACAACCCCTAGGGAATCTAATGCCCTCTTCTGTCACAGGTTCTCTCCTCAAGCACTCAAGCATGTGTACATACATACACAACATACACACACACACACACACACACACATACACACACAGAGAGAGAAAGAGAGCTCAGCCAGTAAAGTGCTTGCCATTCAAGTATGAGGGCCTGAGTTTGAGCCTCAGAACCAATGTAACGAGTGGGTACCTATAAGACCCAACAGCAGAGACAGACAAGAGGATATCTGCAGCTCACTGGCCAGCCAGTCAAGAAGATCCATTTTTGGTGAAAAACCATCTCAAAAATAGGGTGAAGAAGTGATTGAGGAGCACACCCAACATCAATGCTAGGAATCCACACACAAGTACACACCCCACATGAACATGTCCATGCAACACACAATGCTATCATCTATCTATCTATCTATCTATCTATCTATCTATCTATCTATCTATCTATGACTGTCTGCCTATCTATCATATATGTGTGTGTAATATATGTAGATATATACACATATATGTATATACACATACATTTGTATTAAATATATTTTATATTATATATTAGACATATATAATATCCTCAATCACCTGGAAGAAGTTATATAAATAGATAACTCCTTTTTTCCAACTATATAGCTGTGTTTGAAACTAGATTTTCTTCATAATTAGGTAAAACAGCATACTTTTAAGTATTTAAAATTTAAAATACCACAAAACAACTGACTGAATACAAAAGCAGTTAGGAGAATCTCACAAAACCATGTCTCTTTGGGGAAAGAGATGAATGTGGGTATATTTCACTAAAAATTATCTTATTTAGGTCAGCATGTAATGAACTTTTCATTGTAAGTTTAAAGTGCATTAATATGGGAGTGTTTTATTTAGTTGCTCAGGTCTAACTTTTAACACAGTAAATGTTGATATAAGAAAATCACATAACTAGAAGTTCTTTGAGATGTTTGGATTTTTAACTGTGGAAAGAGTCCTAAGACTCATAGCTTAGGAGCTGGTGGTTGGCTGTGTATGTCCAGCCTTTGAACAAGCAAAATGAATTCATTCACAAGTTTCTTGTCAAGGGCTTTGTGAATGACTAACAACATCAACACACACACACACTTAAGTAAGCTGTGGTCTGTGAGAAACAGATTAGATAGAACCTTCCAGAATCTTCCTTTAGTGCTATCCAGAGGCAGCACTGACTTGCAGAGAAACCTTGCACAGAACATACTCTCCTCACCCAACCCACAGACAGGAGTGGAGAATATCCTCCTCTTCTCAGTATTGCCTTTCAAACGCCTTGTCTCTTGCTGTTTTCAATCCTAGGACCGCAGCCAGCCAGAGGTCACTGACAAGTACTTCCACGATGTGCCTTTCGAGGCTCACTTTGCTTCCGAGTTGCCCGATTTCCAGGTGGTCAGCAGCATGCCGGGTGTGGATGGATTCACCCTCAAAGTAGATGCCCTCTATAAGGTGACTCTCTGTTTCTTTTGATAGCCTTCTCGCTGGGAGACCTTTTGCATTGTTATTAAACCTATCCTTCACTCTCAAGTGTTCCCTATCCCCAGGAGACCAATGCAAGGATACAATTCTTGGATTTGCATCTGTCATTGTCCATCAGTACATGGACTGCTCTGATTTTTTTTTCCCTGTGTTCTTTTAAATTGCTACCTTTGGGGATGTCTGCTGAACCAGCTGATTTCACAGGCATTGCGAAAACACTGAACAAAGTCATAAGTACAATGCCCGAGTTAGAGACACAAATGATCGGCATCAGATGGGGGTGGGGGATACCCTAAGTGCTAGAAACAAACATGAACCAACAAGGTCAAATATTGCATTATTCTTTCTGTCTCCGAGTAGCTATCCATGACCTTGGGTTTCAGGACAGTGACTGATCTTTGAAGTTATTTCAGAGCCATGAAGCATTCCCAGACGGCCAGATGAGGAGGCAATCAAGCGCTCTATGGTCTTCCTCAGGGGGGTGATCTAGAAAGCGTTCAAGTTCAGCAAATTATTGTCAGGAGTCTGTATATCATGCTTAGAATTATTTAGTGAAAATTTGTTGCATGACTCCATTTTAACTGAAGTTCATCGGTAAATAGCAAGTTAGCATAAGGAGCGATTAAAGGGCACAGAGAATAAGTGTGGTAGCTAACAGTATTATTCCACTGCTATTAATAAAGGCCAGTAACTCATAAGCATTCATTTAGCTGAAGAGACCATGAAATAAATTAGTAGACTATTCCACATGAGTCAGGAAATAGAAAAGAACGTGTATACCCAAGACCATCATAATCTGGAAATAAAACGGAATCCCTAACCCTTCACTCAGTATCTTAGGACCAAGAGCATTCATTGTTAATACTTTATTCAAGACCATTTCTCTGTCCAGTCTTATAGCAGATGTCTTTCCATTTCCCTTCTTCTGAAATGCTCTCTGGATAACATGTGTCTTGTCTCCGCCTCTCTCCCCCTGCAGGTGGAAGCAGGACACCAGTGGTATCTCCAGGTGATCTACATCATTGGCCCTGACAGCACCTCAAGGCCTCGGGTCCAGCGCTCTCTCACGGTCTCTCTGAGGCGTCACCAAAGGGACCTGGTGGACCCCAGTGGCTGGCTGTCTCTTGATGACTCCCTCATCTATGACAATGAAGGAGACCAAGTCAAGAATGGCACCAACATGAAGTCCCTGAACCTGGAGATGCAGGAGCCCGTTATAGCTGCTTCCCTGTCGCAAACCGGAGCCTCTATCGGCAGCGCGTTGGCAGCTATCATGCTTCTCCTATTGCTGTTTCTGGTGGCCTGTTTTGTCACCAGGAAATGCCAGAAGCAAAAGAAGAAACAGCCTCCGGAGGACACTCTGGAGGAATACCCTCTGAATACCAAGGTGGATGTAGCCAAGAGAAATGCAGACAAGGTGGAGAAGAATGCCAACAGACAGTACTGTACCGTGCGCAATGTCAACATACTGAGTGACAATGAAGGGTATTATACGTTCAAAGGTGCTAAAGTCAAAAAACTGAATCTGGAGGTCAGAGTCCACAACAATTTACAAGATGGGACGGAAGTTTAATGAGAAACCCTGAGATGTATTTTCTTTTTTTTCTAAAATCCTTTTTATAAAACGGGGAGAAATACTGGTATTTTTATAATCTTTCAAATTAAACAAAAAAAAGGGAAAACTAGCTTTGAGTGGCGGACAGCACACATCGCATGCATCAACTCACAACTGAGCTACCTCATGAAACAGAACCACTGAGACACCCCCCTTGCCCTAGAGTGTCAGAGTAAGGTTATGCCTACAGGTCCCTGTAACAGTCTCAGTGGCCACACAGAGCGACTCTGTAAGGCTGGCCCCAGAAGTGTTTTAGGATTAGGACAGACACTGGACAATTAGCTTCACTGATTGGATCGAGAAAGCTGGGCTCTGTGGGCAGCAGATATCTGCAAGTACAAACAAAGCCTTTGGTTTCTTCCTCTGCCCCAGCTCTCTTCTGTGTGGGCCTTTCTGGACTTCTGGACACAGAATACAGAATGCTGACACACAGATTCCATTGACAATTCTAATCAGCACAACTTAGACATCTGTGCACTGTCCCCACTTACTATCCTGTGCGGCCAGGCCTCTAAGTATACTTGGCTTTTCTAGAGCCCTTTTTGAATGGGGATCTCAATATGCTTTAGACTGAGGAGGACTCCAGCCAGGGCCATGAAGAGCACTGCGAAGTACCACAGCCTCTGCATGCCAGAGATACTTTTAAAACTCAGCCCCGCTTCCCCAGGCGTTCTGTGGTTCATCAGTGCATAGGGAGCTCATGTGTTTGGGTTTTTTTGTTTTTGTTTTTAATTTTGTTAGTGATTTTTAGAAAGTAAGCGAATCATTTGAGTGAGTGAATTTCCTAGAGGTTGGAATGAAACCAGAGTTAACAGATACACATGGGGCCTGTTTGCTGTGTGTCATACAGCAGATAGAGCCACTGTCCCTGGTGCCATAGTCCGGGGAATTCTCTCTGGGGGTTCTTTTCTGGTAGCTCAGGCTCTTAGTTTCTCCCACATCAGCACATGACAACCCACATATATGTATGTGGCTTTTACATAGCATAGTGTTCAAATATCGACTTGAATATTCTGTGTGTAGTATGCACACAACTTGCCTTTGTTTTCTTTTCTGTTTCTACCTTATGGGTACAGCCTGAACCGTGCACATTGTGTTTTTAATCAGAGGCACAATTCCATTAGCCAGAAGCGAATGCTGTTCTCGTGCATGGCACATCCGATCAGTGAGTAAATCACAGAGTGTCCGCGTTGTGTCGTATCCGTATGGAAATGACACAAACTCTTTGAGAACATTCCAGACTCCTACTAAAATCTAGAAGGAATGAACCATGAAAGTTTTACAGGCAACTCTGCAGACCCCCGAGCTCAAGAGCAGAGCCTGTGTGAGCCACGGCTGGCTCTTCATCCTTCAGCAGTGCCTTGCACACTACAAGCGTGCAGAAATGTTTGTTGAGTGAATGAATGGACGGCGTGCCGAGTGAATGATAGGCAGTAAACAGAGGAAGAGGAGGTGAGACGTTATGCTGGCAGTATTACAGGGTGTGTAGGGATGATCTCTGTTGTATTTGGTTTGTGAAATAGTCCTTCAACTGAGAGGGGAAAAAAAAGCACACTTTTAGGTGGGTGTGGCCGGTGGTGTATCTGGGGAGTCGGGAACAGAAATACTGCGGTAATGCATGAGCCGCATGTTGGCTTCCAGAGCAGGAGATCTGGAGGAAAGCCGATTTCACATTTCGAAGGTAATAATAGTGTGTTCGTTCAGGGCAGGAAAGGTTGGCTGAGCCCAGAAATTCCTGGCTGGTCAGGTGCTCCTTCAGACCAGCTTGCATAATTCATAATTTCATAATTCAGGGCAGAAATTCTGAAATTGCTTCAAGAATCTGGAATCGCTACCCATCTCTTGCAGCAAAACTGATGAGCCACACCCTGGATCTCCAGGACAACAGACAGGGCTAGAGCGCAGACAGGGAGCCAATCATCTGTAGAGCAGCTTCCCATTGGCCCATTACTGGTCACACCTCCCGCTGTCCAGATGTTTGCACATTAGAGCTTTCAGTGGGCTCCACACCCACACACATACCTTCCTTTACACCTAGTGGGACACATACATGTGAAGAGATGGCAGAGCCTGGCGCGGGAAGAGAGGCTGAATCTGAAGGCCTTTGTGTACAGGTGGGCAGTGAAAGACAGGAGCCTGTGTGGACCTGGTCGTTGTGAACTCTGGATGAGAGAACAGCCCCTGAAATAGCCCTGCCTCCCAGCCTCGCCCCTAAGACGCTTTATTAGAAGCCAGCCTTCTCTGGTGGATGCCTACTTCTGACGCAGGAAGCGTTAAGAGGTATAGAGCCGAGGTTTGCCTTTTGAGGAGTGTTGAGTCATTCATTTCATTTACGTTTTGTACTTCATCTTTGGGACTGGATAATTTGGTGACTAATGTGGATTCTATTTCAGTGAAAGCTTTGCTTTCAGCGTTTCTTACTTCTTCACTAATGCCTTGTGTGTGTTTTTACTAACCTTTTAGATTGTACCTTCAGGTGAGAAGAACAGAAAAAAATAAAAATAAAAACCCTCAGCAGGGTTGCTCTTGCTGCCAGGTGCTGGCTGTGGAGGTCAAAAGAAGTAATTGTCTGCACCATTTTTCTGCCTTGTCAGCCCCTTTACTGTACCAAGGTCTTTGGGAAACCCCTGCAGGTTCCTATTGCAGGGTGGGAAATTGTGAAGAAAAGTGTTTGCACAATCTTAACAATAAGTGTTCCTGGTCTCTTGTAGGTTTTTGTTATTCCTAGTTCTCCCCTGCTCAGACTGAGAAAAACATTTGTGGTGCTGTCAACCTGTGTTCTTGACCCTCAAATGATTTTGATTTTTTTTTTTTGTATTTCCAATATGAATTTGTGTGTTACGAATTTCTGATTTCTTCAATAGCATATGCTACTATATAAATTTGTATCAATAATAAATGATGGCCCAGTTGTCCTTTGTTTGCTTGACTCTGTTCTTCTTCCATTATTCATCTCATTAGCATAGACACTGCACTGAGCTGGTACATCATTCGAAACCTGAGGCTTTTATTTAAAAAAAAAAAAAAGAGCAAAAATGAATCTGAATCTGAAACATACCAACTCTGCTAAGAGCCAGGTTCTGAATAAATTCATACTCTCGGATCTAGCTTTGCTTTTGTGGTCAGAACAAAGAGAAATAATGTACTTCCAATGCGAGCACAATAGGGTGAAGGTTGCCATCCACCCTCCCCAAAATCCCTGATACAGTGTGAGCAGGGCTATGGCCTTCTTTGTTGCACAAGAGAAGGATAGCTGAGTGTCTCAAACACCACCCAGGAGATGATCTGATCTCCACATGAGTTTTTTTGGCTTGTGAAGGACACGGTGGCAGAGACAGAATAGGACTGAGCTTTGAGCAGTTGTGGCATTCTGCAAGCCTGTGCATTTGTGTGCCTTTACCCTCTGACAATACGACACACTGCCAAGGACAGTGCCCAGCATGGCTCTGTTGGCACACTTGCAAACTCAGCAAGATCTGAAAACTCAGTACACTTCCATAAAAGCTGGGGAAGGGATGCCATCCATAGCCAGGCCCCTGAATTCCCTGCTGCGATCTTCAAATCCTCTTCGTGTCCAACTGCCCAATTGTTACCCTGCACCTGCCAGCGCTCAGCCTTGGAATGCATTTCTCTAGAGCACCTGAAGGGACCATTCCAAAAACCAGTTTCTAAACTTTTAAGATTGGCCACAAATTTAAAAAAAAAAAAAATGCTTCTGAGACTTGAAATTTCATGTGCATAAAATTTAGGAACTTTGAGTGTAAAGTCCCATTTAGAATTTACAATGTCTCATGGGGGATTTTAAAATTGAAAACCGAGGGAGGAAGTGATATCTAGACTATGCTACTACATTCAGCCATGTGAAACTGAGGGTCTAATAGATCATGAGACGTCCACGATATAGATTTGTATGTCTCTCCTTAATATCAGGATACCAGAGTGAGTGTCTGTTATAGGTTTCCCAAATGGGCTGGAGAGAGCTCTGACAAAAGCCCATCAGAATAGTGTGTTGGGCTAACAGCCTTGTCACAGTCTAAGGACAATGTCAAATGATGGGCTGAGTATGTCTGGTCAAACAACCACATACCTACCATGACCCCATTGCTACTTCTACCTCATCCTATAACAATTCTGAGGCAAGTGCCTTAATTTTCTTTTAAATTTTCAAACAAATACCCGATTTTCAAAGCCTTAGCAAGCAGACGGTGAGTAGCTTATCATTGCCCTCAGGCTCCTATTACCCTGATTGGATGCTTGTGCTGAAGGAGTCCCATCACTCAGTTACCATAAGACGGCAGAACCATGCTGCAAGCCTTTCTTTAAAGGCTGGCAGAAGTTTTATCCTTAGGTCTGTTCTGGTTTAAAGCCATCAGGTTCTAGGACTAGTCAACACATGATAAAAGTTTATTAGGGTCCAGCCTCTGGGACAGTTTCCAAGAGTTGTTCAAAACCAGATCAAACCTCCCACTGAGAAATATTAAAAAAAAAAAACAAAAAAAAAAAAACAAAGCGATGCTTGGTACCAATAGATCCTGGAACCTGACAGGCCCCCTGTGTGCTGGCTTCTTCAGTTGTGATTGGCCATGTGGAGCCACTGAATTGAGAGGAGCTTCAGGTTGTCAGCCACTGCTACTCCCTCCTGCCCTGTTGTGGTTTCCTTCTTGGCCACAAGCCCTGTTGGACAGTCTCTCTTCCAAAGTTTCTGTTTGTCTCGGTGCTGAGTGTTGCCTTTCCTCCCTTGGCTGTGTGGGGACAGCAATGACTCCATGCTTTCCCTAGTCCTCGGGGACTTGATGATGCCTGGGATCCACGGCAACCGTGCCCATACATCTGCATGCACTCTATGTTGCCCGTATGTCTGTACCCACTCTCTGTTGCCCGTACGTCTGTCTGTACGCACTCTGTGTTAAGCCCTTACATTAAGATGCTCTGAATGTACTGTCTCTCGAGTGCTGAATTCATATAGTCTTTAAACTTGGTGACTTTCAGTTACACTTTGTTTTTATTTTAACATCAAGCACAAACACAGGAGCTGTAAACAAGTGTCTGTCTTAAATTTGCCATCTTGGTTAATACTTAACACCTGGCTCTCAGAGCCAATGGAAGTCTTACACATAGCATTCACAGGCTTTTGTTAGTAAATACTCCATCCTACCACCATGGTTTCTCTAAATGATAAAAGCGCAGTTTTATACTATATTGTCACCACATTCATACAATAGGTACAAGCAACCCCAAGAGCACAGTAACATTAGCAAGTGATCATTTTTTTAAAAGATTTATCTATTTATTTTATATATGTGAGTACACTGCCGCTGTCTTAAGACACACCAGAAGAGGGCACCAGATCCCATTACAGATGGTTGTGAGCCACCATGTGGTTGATGGGACTTGAACTCAGGTCCTCTAGAAAAGCAGTCAGTGCTCTTAACGACTGAGCCATCTCTCCAGCCCAGCAAGTGATTTCTTTAGAGTATCTTCTTATTTCTAGTGCTAGGATCGACCCAGAGCCTCCCCTACACACGGGCAACTGTCACAATCACAGCACTACTTTGAACATGTGTTTCCTTTGTCTTTAACTGACTGCATCCAGTTGTTACCTGTTTATGTCCCACTTACAGTTTGCAATAGCTTGTATTAATTCTTTCGAGAATTTCATACATGGTATTTTGATCATATTTACCTCCCCTTCCCCAACAGATCCAGCCCACCCCCATTCCATACCCACCCAACTTTGTGATGTTTTTGGGTTTTGTATCCATCAAATCCATTTTTTGTTCTATATGTTCTCAAGGCAGTATGGAGCTGACCCCCTCTTTCTGAGAAGCTATCAGCAACCACAAGCTCCTAAGCTAGAAGGGAAACCTGCTTACTTTTCCTTTCTATGCTGGAATTCTGCCTTGTGTGCGCTAACACAGGTCTCGTGCATGCTGTCATAACTACTGTGGATGCATATGTGCAGCTGCCTTGTATTCAGAGAGCACTCTCTCAGTGTTCTCACGCACCACCTCTAGCTTTTGCATTCTCCTACTCCCTTTTCTGCAATGATCCCCAAGCCTTGGGAGGAGAGGCTATGATAGAGATACCCAACATGGGGCTGAGCACTCCACAACCTCTGGTTCTCTGTATCTTTACCAGGTGGGTCTTCGTGTTGATCAGGATCCCACTGCACAAAGAAGTTTTTCTAATGAGGTTGGGAAAGGCACTAACTTGTGAGTATGGGATGCTTTGGGAATGGCCCACCTAGGCTCATGCGTTTGAATACCTGGTCCCCATCTGCTGGAATGGTTTGGGAAGGATTGAGTGGCATGACCTTGTTGGAGGAGGTGTGTCACTGGGAAAAGGCTTTGAGGTTTCAAAAGACCCATTTCCAGTGTCTCTCTGCCTCATGGTTGTAGCTCAAGATGTGAGCTTTTGGTTACTTCTCCAGCACCATGCCTGCCTGCCTGTTGCCATGCTTCCCACCATGATAAGCCTGGACTCTAACCCTATGAAGCTATAAGTTCCAAATTAACTCTTCCTATAAGTTGCTTTAGCCACGGTGTCTTATCATAGCAATAGAAAACTAAGACAATAAATAACAATAAATCATTAGTAATTGGTTTAACAGACAGAGTACTACACTAGGTTCCCTTCTAAGGCCTATGACTTTTTAGCCACATAGTTGTGGCCCATAGGTTCTATCCTGTGAGCAGGACTCTGTCGCTATCGTCTCCGACCAGCAGAAAAGAAGCGACGAAACCGACGTCCTTCTCAAGGCAGTTTATTCAGGAACTTCACAAATGTGTCGGAAAAAGAATGCCCCAACCTCTCCAGTCCACTCTCCCTCACCCCAGTCCACGTAGGCACAGTTCATTGGCTCAGGACTACATTCTTCACATCATCAGATCTTATGTCGTGGTGCATCTGCACAACGCAGCTCAAGGTACGTGGCTATCTTGAGGGATATGAGGAATCAGGTGCCAGTCATAAGACTTGGCAGCAGTCCCGGGCACCATCTTGGGGCCGCAGCCACACCCGCTCCTCACAAGACTCAAATTCAATTAAAAAAAAAAGTAGTTGGTTGCTCTCATGACATTCATACCACGGTTACACTAGTGGGTGTGTCAGGCCAGTTTTTATTGTAGCTCATAGGGTTCACAGATTGATATGAGGGAGGATAGCCAACACTGAAAACCTTATTTAAAAACCATCATGAAAAGCTACTACCAATCGTGTTTGTAACTACCACTACACTGCCAGTACAGAAAGGAAGAAGGAAAGAAAGAAAGAAAGAAAGAAAGAAAGAAAGAAAGAAAGAAAGAAAGAAAGAAAGGAAGGAAGGAAGGAAGGAAGGAAGGAAGAAAGAAAGAAAGAAAGAAACAAAGAAACAAAGAAACAAAGAAACAAAGAAACAAAGAAAGACAACAGCAGAAGCTTCCTAGAATATAAATATATACGTATGTAAAGTGCTTAAATGAAGTCAATCAATAAGAAGACAATGTGCCTGTTCGATAGTACAGACCAACAAATATAAAGGTCAGTGCCAGAAATACGTTACCACTTTTGGAATTGTTGGACAATGAGATCTCAAACATTACAAGTTATTTGCCATTGCTCTTGGCTTCCCTCCAGCACTTAATAAAACCCTATGGCTGAACACACCGCAGGTGTGAACCACAGATCATAGAAGAGTCACACTGGTACTGACCTGGAAGCCTTGTCTCTACTGGCTGGCTTTCATGGTACCGAGAGGTATCATGCATGCTCCCAGAGGAGGAAGGCAGTCATCAATCTTAGACTTTTGAAATGAGATTTCACCTGTAGCTCAGACTAGTCCCGAACTTTAGGCTCACACCATCCTCCCTCCTTGGTCTCCCTAGTATAGGAGACTACAAACACATACCATTTTGCCAGGCCTCAACTTCATTTATTTTTTAATAGTGCTGTGCTTAACAAGTAACTATGACATTCCTGAATCGTAGCCATTGATTTTATATACTTCCAACATATAATTGCACAGAATAAATACTCTCAATACAAAAAGAGAGGGAGTTGGTTGTAGCAAAACAAGATCAGACCAAAGCAAGAGAGAAATCCAACATGGCAAATGTCAAATGAACCCTCCAACTCCGTATCTGATGTTTGGAAATCATGATGGAGTCATCTCGTCTTGAGCTAGAGAGTGGTCCAGTAAATTCTCACAGCACGCTAGGACGTTTGCAGCCCCTAGCTGCAAACTCTTTTACAGCAAAACAGTTCCAAAAGTCTAAGGACCACATGGTCAGGCTTCTCTCAGCAGCGACACCACTCTAGGCATCACTGTTTATATTAGTCACTTCTCTAATTGTGATAAAAATGCCTGACAGGAGGCAACTTAAGGGGGGCGGGGTATATTTTGGCTCTGTTACATCTTCAGTCCTGCAACAGAAGGGAGCTCACACTCCTGCTCAGCTTGCTTGCTCCTCAATCTTGTGCCTGGGCACACAGGTTAGTGTTGATCTACATTTGAGGAGCATTGCCACCCTTCAGTTAACCTAATCTGAATATCATTCCAAAGATATGCCTAGAGCTTTGTTTCTTAGGTGACTAATCTAGCTCTCCCATCAAATTGACAATCAATATTAATCATCATAGTTGTGTTTTAGATTCCTCGCCTGGCAGACACAAGCAGAAGGCATGCAGATTTCACATGTATCCCTTGTTGCTACATGTATGACATCTCCCATCCAACATACCCCACCAAGCTGGCATACTTCACATTAAGATTAACTTATTTTACCCAGAATCCATAGTTTTCTTAAGGTTTAAGCCTAAGTTTTCTTGGCACCATACAGTCCGTGTTTTGACAAGTATATAATGTCAGTTATCCATCGTTAGAGTCATACTGCATGATTTTACTGCTCTAAAAATTCTCTGTTCCACCTGCTAATACCCTCCCCCACCACAGCTCTTGACAACCACTAACCAACCTTCTCAAGGTCTCCGTAGTTTTGTCTTTTCCAGAATGTCACAGAGTAGGAACCACACCCTTTACAAGCTGGCTTCTTCACTTAACCAGATACATTTCAGGTACCTTTATAGCTTGATTGCTCACCTGCTTTGGGTCCTGAATAAAATTACAATATACAATGTACCACAGTCTACTGCCCATCCACCTACTGAAGGACATCTTGGTACTTTCACATTTCCGCAATTACGAATAAAGCTGGTACAAATACGTATGTGTAGTTGTTAGCGAGCACAGAGCTTCCGTGATACTTGGACAAACACCAGTAAGCACAATTCCTGGATTGAATAATAAGACTATATTTAGTTTTGTAAGAAGCAACTAAATTATCTTCCATATGGCTGGACCACTTTCTTCTTTTATCCTCACTAGCAATCTGTTCTGTGTGGTCAGGCTTGTTAGTAACACTATGACCCTGGGCATTTGATTTAAGTTTTCAAACCTGACCAGACCACCTACAGGGATCAGTGGGTAAAGGCACCTGCCACGGACCTTAACCATCTGAGTTCACATGCCATTGTGCTTGTGAACTCACACACACACACACACACACACACACACACACACTATACATACCATTCCATACCATTCCATACACACATACATACACACACAGCATCTGAGCTCACGTGTCACCTATACAGATACAAGTTTACACACACACACACACACCATCTGAGCTCACATACAATTGCATGCACATACACATGCACACACAAACACATACCTCCCATCTGAGTTCATATGCCATTAAACATGCCACACACAAAAGCATGCACACATACACAAATATGCACACATAGGCACATATACAGACATAAATAAATGTAAAAGGAATTAAGAACTAATAAATAGTATTTTATAGTACTGCTACATCAATATTTGGAACTAACATAAAATAACATATGAGAAAAACTATAACTATGCCCCAATACAGAAAACCTAAGATTCTTGATGAAGTTCTGCACCGAGGTAGAGTAACATCAGGGCTGGTCTGCTGACCACATCCACTTACTTGACCTGCTCACTCAGTTTGTCTACACTTGCTTCCTCTTCTGTACATCTTTATGTTTTGTGGTGGTGGTGGTGGTGATGATGACGGTGATGATGAGGGTAATGATGGTGATGCTGGAGGTTGTGGTGATGCTGGAGGTTGTGGTGGTGATGGTGGTGGTGGTGGTGGTGGTGGTGGTGGTGGTGATAGTGGTAGTGGGGTGTATATGCACATGCGTTTGTTGTGTGTGTCTGAGCATGCAGAAACCAGAGCAGTATGTCTTCCAGTGTTGCTGTCTGCCTTATTCCCTTGACAGAGTCTCACACAGAACCAGGAACTTACCATTGGTTAAGCTGGTTTGCCAGCCAGCTCCAAAACACAGATTAATACCAAATTTTACATGGGTCCTGAGGATTCAAACTTAGGACCTCGTTTTTTACAAACTTTTTACCCTCTGAGATATTCCCCTAGCCCCTCTGTTCCACAGGCTTTAATAAAAACTTCTGTGTCCTAGAAACAACCTGAAGAATGTAAAAGTAAACAGATGACATAGTCCACTAACTTCAATGTCTGATAATTAGTGGCTTTTCCACCTATCTTCTTTCACAGACACTACCCGATATTAAGTGGATGTCTTTAGGTTTCTATTGCTGGGGTAAAACATCGTGGCGAAAAGAAACTTGAGGAGGAAGGAACGAGTTTGTTTCAGTTTATGCGTCCGCAGCACACCCTGCCATTGAAAGAAGTCAGGGCAGGAACCTAGAGGGACCCTGGAACCGGAAGCAGGAGCTTGCGCAAAGGCCAAGGGAAGAATGCTGTCTATTTTGCTCTCTAGGACTTGATCAGTCCTTAAAGGCATACAAGGACCAGCAGCCCAGGGATAGCACCGCCCACAATGGTCTGGGTCCTCCCACCTCAAACGCTAATTAAGGAAACAGAGTCCTAAAGGCTTGCCTAAACCTCATTTTATGGGAGTCACTTTCTCAATTAAGGGTTCTAGTTTGTGGGGAGCTGACACAAAACTGGCCATTTTAGTGGGAATTTAATGTTTATCCTCCGTGACTTACCTGTGGTTCTGAGGGCTCAAAACACAAACACTGGTGCTTCTCTGAGCTCTAATCCTCCCTTTAGAGTCAAAAGGCCAAGCAGAGACACTCCTCAGACTCATAAACTCAAAATCTAGCTCTGCCGTTCTTTCTGTATGATTTGACCTCCCTTGCCTCTGTGACTCCTTGTAAAATGAGTACAATCGCATCTGTCTTGTAGTTTGGTTATCATGCGGGGTTTAGACCAGTGCCTGACTCGAAGGACCCTCTAGGTAAGTAAGCCATACTTAGTATAGGTACCTGTGAGGACTGTCAACTCTGAATCCATGCTGTCTAGAAAATGAGCCAAGCCCTAAAAGGAGGGGGTGGGAGTGGGGGTGGGCGGGGGATGGGCGGGGGGTGAGAAAAGTGAAAAGAAAGAAGACAGAGGAAAGGGTTTGGGTTTGGAGGAAGCTGGAGGAGGATGTGAGGGAGACAGGGGAAGGGGAGGGCTTGCGAGGGGGGCGTGGTGGGTAGGTCACGACTGGAGCAGAGAGGATCCTGGATCCAAGAGCCACTTGCAAGCCGGTCCTGGGCAGTCCGTGAGTAGAAACAGGAGGAGGGGCTGAGGAAGGGTGCGGTCTGGGTTGCCACCCAGGCTAGCCGGGAGCTACGGCCGGCCGAGGCTGATCTTTCACCTTCGCTGAGCTTCTGCCTGGGCTTCGCCTCCGCGGCCCCAAGGGTAAGTTTCCCATGCCCGCCCCTCTACAACCACGGAACATCAGGTTCCCGCGGAGTCCCAGGTCGTGAGCGCAGCTTGCTCCTGGGGCTGTTCCCTCCCCTCCCTTCCCCCAAGCCCTCTTCCCTTCTATGGAAATAGAAGAGACTTGACCTGGGGGGCACAAGGGCCGAGCTGAGTAAGTTATCAAACTTAGGGTCTTGCAGCCCAAGCTCACATCCAGGGGACTGCTCATTCCTAAATGTCTCGGAAACATTTAAAAGAAGAAGGGTTAGAGGAAGGTCTCCTGCCCCTGCTCAGAGTTCTGTGCTGAGAACTTTTTTCCTAAGGCTCCCATGAGAGATCTTTCTCCCCTCCAAGTGTCTTTTAGCTTTACTTTGTATAGGTAGGAGAAAGATGTATTGGACTTTGAGAGTTGGGGAACTTCGGTTTTCTCTTTTAAAAGACACCGTTTTCTTTGATTGCAACAGAATTCTATTCACTAGACATGAATCACCTCCCCTGCTTCTTGAGTCAGCAGGTGAGGTATCGAGGTAGAGGTATGTGGTTTGTGATTGCAAATAGCCATATATAGAAGTTCTGGGTCCTGTGCCAATAGAAAGTTGAGCAGCCGGGGCAAAATTCTTCCCCAGGAGGTGCGTTAAAGAGAAGAGGTTCCTGCCCCCGAGAGAACTTCAGTTTCTACTCCTCACCAACATCATAAAAAGCAGACTAAAAGGTTATTCTATGAAGAATCATTACTGGTTTTCCTGAAGGTGGAAGTTTCAAACTGCCTAGAAAGGTACTTTTAAACTCAAACGAAGATCAGACCACTGTCCGCAGATCTGTTGGTGTTGAGAAATCGGTAGAAATGCCAGCAGGAGGAAGTACAAGAAAATGTAGCTGCTGTAATCCCCTTCAGGAAGGATGTGTTTAAAGCTCTATTGTTAGATCACTTGGCTTGCACTATGGAGTAATTCTCTACTTTTTACAAGCTTAAAGGATGGCTTGATAATACTTCTTAGAAATTTCCACATTATATTGGATCAACAAATGTCAAGCATCAGTTTGGGTCCGGGGCCACAGGGCTTGGGGATTAACGGTTCATTCCTTTGCAATCTAGATGCCTGGGTTCAGTCGGGTCGACCCAATAGCTGTATGGTGGGGATTTCACTATTGCTTCCTGTGCCTCCAGCATCTTCCTGTGCTGTTAATGATGTCTCTCTCACTAACTAGGTTATTCTGAGGCTTATGTTTAAATCATTGAATACAGTTTTTTTTTTTTCATATACACCAGTGAATAAACATTGCACAAATCCCCAGCTTTGAGAGCTCACTTTCTAACACTTTGCCTGTCACCTGACACCTAGTAAAAACACAAGATGCTGGCTGACAGCATAATCTATCTTATTTCCTCCCAGCAATAGAAACAGCCATCTCCCTATTTTACACATGAGGAAATCCTGACTCAAATTAGGTCTCGAATTAAGAGATGTGTTAGCATTTTGTCTGTGTGACAGAACATCTGAGAGGAAGAATTTAAAAGGAAGAAAGATGTCTTTTTAGCTCATGGTTTTAGAGATTTTAGCCCAGGTCAGGTCAGCTGGCTCCGTTGCTAATCATTCAACGTGAGGCAGGACATGCTCATAACAGAGTCCCTGGCAGAGGAGAATACCCCACCTCATGGCCGCCAAGACGCAGAGACCAAGTGTGGGCAGTGCCAGGGAGAATACAGGGAGCTCTGAGGCCGCTCCTAAGGGATCTGCTCTCTTTAGGGAGTCTTACCCCTTAAGCTTCCACTGTTTCCCATTAAATTAGGACACCATCAATGGATTGATCTATTGTTGAGGTTAAAGTGACCATTCCTGATCCAGTTGCTTATGAAACTCCTCAGCTCTGAACACAGCTGCATTCGGGACCAAAATGGGAAGGCCTGTTGTACGTGACAAGAAGCAACCTTATCCTGTATCCACTGTATAGTCTGGAGAGAGATAGAGGGTCAGACCCTTTAATTAGAGAGGACAGGCCAGGGGAGCAGTGGTGGCGCACACCTTTAATCCCAGCACTTGGGAGGCAGAGGCAGGTGGATTTCTGAGTTTGAGGCCAGCCTGGTCTACAGAATGAGTTCCAGGACAGCCAGGGATACACAGAGAAACCCTGTCTCACCTCTGCCCCCCCCCCCCAAAACAAAACAAAACAAAACAAAAAAGAAAAAGAAGAAAAAAAAAGAGAACACAGAAGTTTCAGAGAATGAGCAAACATTAGGGCTAAATACTTCCAGTGACTATTAATGTGGTTTCAGGTCCATCTTTGGCCCTGAACTGCCACTGAAGTTTTAGAATATTTTGTTGCCAGGATGGGTGGGAACAGTTTGTATTTCTGAATCCACACTGGAGACAAGCCAGCACATCTGAGTAATGTTTACTTATGGAAGGTGTGCCTGGGTTCAAGGAAGTGGCCCTTTTCCTGTCTGCACCTACTTGGAATTAGCTTGACCTCCTCAAAGAGTAGAAATGGGTATTTATAACAAGCTGCGTAGGCTTGGATCTTGTAAAATGTACAGGCAAGGAATCAGTTCAAACCCAGCTAGAATTTGTCTTGGTTTGGGGGTGAGAAACAAATTCTTTCTTCTTCTTCTTCTTCTTCTTCTTCTTCTTCTTCTTCTTCTTCTTCTTCTTCTTCTTCTTCTTCTTCTTCTTCTTCTTCTTCTTCTTCCCCTTCTCCTTCTCCTCCTTCTCCTTCTCCTTCTCCTCCTTCTCCTTCTCCTCTTCCTCTTCCTCCTCCTCCTCCTCCTCCTCCTCCTCCTCCTCCTCCTCCTCCTCCTCCTCCTCCTCCTCCTCCTCCTCCTCCTCCTCTTCTTCTTCTTCTTCTTCTTCTTCTTCTTCTTCTTCTTCTTCTTCTCCTTTCTTTTCCCTATGATGGCAACCTGTTCTGGGTTAGAAGAAATCAGTAATGGACCCGTACAGTTCTCCTGGTTTTGTTGCTGTCCTTTTGAGATGTGGTGTCCTTGTGCAGATCAGGTGATCCTTCTGCCCCAACCTCTCACAGGCTGGGACTGCAGACAGCAACACTATTGGTTTTAAAAAAGAAGTGAAAAGAGGCTTCCCAGAAACTATTCTTCTAAGGCCCAGAGTACAGAGCTGAATTTTTCCTGCCCTGCGGCCCTCAAAAGTCCAGGGCCAACATGACCTCTTTGTCGCTGTTCTAAGGCAGGGGGAGGGGGGAAGGACACCTGGGTCCCTTCCTTTGGCTACCACACTATAGAGATGGAGTATTTAAAGATTGAAAGTTTCCAGGGAGCTGGGCTGTGGAGGCGCATGCCTTTAATCCCAGCACTTGGGAGGCAGAGGCAGGTGGATTTCTGAGTTCGAGGCCAGCCAGGGCTATACAGAGAAACCCTGTCTCGAAAAACCAAAAAGAAAGAGAGAGAAGAAAGAAAGAAAGTTAGTTTCCAGGGAAGTCTTCTCAGGCAGTACTGCTAACTGTCTCCTCCGTGTCGGTACCCTGAAGACAGACATGGGGTTTTCTGTACCTCCTTGTTTGTTCCTCTTCCCAATGGGCCACTTTGAGTAAATCTCCTTTCTCTACTTTTGATTCTTACTTATCTCTGTCTAACTGGTGTACTGAGGACAGTTGGCCAGACCAGAATGACTCTGCTAGCAGTTGAAATTGCTAAATGCTTAGTTAATCCTTGCTCAGGGAACAGGTTTCTTGATGTCAGATACACACCCTCCTCCAGAGAAGTTTCTCATTGACTGCTGACTGTTGCTTTCTGGATTAAGCATTAAGAGTTGGACTGAAAATGTTGTGTGCTGAATCACAACATGGCTTTGTCCCTTTAATACTTTGTTTCTTTTCTAGATTGCTGTGATCTCGGCTTGAGAGAAAGGTGGACTGTCATGGCCTCTATCTGGGTGAGTAAAAGCCAAAGCACCGTGGCTTACGTGAGTCAAACAGAAGGACAAACTGATATATATATATATATATGAAAGTTGATTAACTATTTAAAAAATAGCCAAAAGCTAGAGCACATTTAAGAATAGTAAAGTATATGTGTCATAAGCAGGTGTGGTGGCATGTATCTGTAACTCCAGAACTCTGAAAGTTAAGGCAGAAGAATGTCAAGTGTGGGGAGAGACCGAGTATGTAGGGAGAGCTTATCTAAGAAGGACTAGTAGTAAAAATGTATCAGAGGGGCTGGTGTCATGCTTCAAAACTACACTTAAATGTAGAGACTGGGTTTCAGTTCTCAGAATCCACATCAGGCTGCGTACAACCGCCTGTGGCTCCAGCCTCACAGGAAGGACACCCGTATTTATGTGCATGTAACACTCCCACACACACACATACACACATACAGTAAACATTTTTAAGGGTATAATAGCAGTCCATACTTGGCAAAGAGGCCTTAATGGAGAAAAAAAAATGTATTGTATAACTCAGCCTACACAACTATAAAGATGACATTTATTATCAGCAAGGAAAGATAGTTTCTTCTGTTAGCAAAATTAGAGAGACTTCTAGCTCATTGGGGGAAAGTAAATCTATATTCCACGTCCCCTCTTACATTAAAATAAAATTTAAATGTGTAAAGCATAGAAGTGAGGGAATGGTTAGTAACGTGCTTACAGTGGCAAGGCCCAGGTCCCTATGGGAGCCCCTGTCTCAAAAACTACAGGGAACAGCTCCCCAGGAATGAAACACAGTGCTGTTCTGTGACCTCCACATACCTGCACGCACATACTGCCACATGACTATGAGCATATGTACATGCATGTACATACATGCATGCATATAAAATAAATAAATAAATACACAATTATACAAAAAATAAAGCTCAAGTGGATCTTTTAGAATTAATTTGGAATGGGTAAGGCCATTACAACCATAGGCCTAAAGCAAAAGACAAAAGGTTTTCTTTAATTTGTTTATGTGTAAATTTGTAACTGTGGCAGCAACATCGTAAATAGAATGAGAAGATAACCTTCAGGGCAACACATTTGTAGAACATCAGGCGGATTTATTTCTGTAACACACAAATGACTTGACTAAAGCAATTTCAAAACTGCGCTCAATGGGAAACTGTAGACACAAAGTAGCAAGTGAAAGGAATTGCAAGTATCCAATTCATCTGTAGACAGAACCTCTCAGAACTGAGGAAATACCAGAATTCATGGGAAAAGGAACCATTTTCTACTGAAGAGGCAGGTAGCTGGAAAAAATAGCAAGACAAAGTTATGCACTCAATAGGAACCTTCAAATTGTTCATAGGAGCTGGTTATACTTTTGGACAGCATTCGGGTCAGCATCCGTCATCGTTAAATATTCTTGTCCTTTATTCCAGCAACTCTACTTCTCATGTATCATGAATGTGAATGAAGGTTGAAAAACAAAGGTCAAAGCATATTTGCTTGTATGATTGGAAATATACAGGCAATGTAATGATTACTCAGTAGGTACGAATTACTTGTTTTTTTTAACTTGCAGCCATTTTAATGTAATTATTTTTTAAAATGTAGGGATAATATTCAGCTCTATGAAATAACATTAGAAACTGTACCAGAATGAGTTATCAGTGATAAGCTCAAGTTACAGGAGGGGTAGATGCAGAGGCTCTGTATAAAAAAAGGACATGGAAGAGATACAGGCACAAAGCATCTCTGACAACTTCCTAGGCAGGTGGCACCTCGGGTAGGTTGACTCTTTCTCATGTCTCCCTATCGACTCTTGTGCCTTTAAGCCATGAGTACATTTTATGAGTTAGAGAACTTGAAGGAAAAGCATGCAGAGGTGTGGACCATGCAGGGGAGCTGTGCCGAGCACTGGTCAAGAGCCAACTTTAGTGCTCTCCATACCCGAAAGCCCTCTGACTGTGTACGTCTCCAAAAGAGTCGTGAAGAGGCTTCTCAAAACGCTAGCCGGGGTGCGCTAGAAAATTAGCATGAAGTCTACTGACACACTTAACAGGCTCAGAGACACTGGGGTTGAGGGTGAGACACAAGATATGAGTTTCCTGTTGCAGTCAAGCCATAGCAAGTGACTATACGTTGAAGGTAAAGCAGTTAGCTGGCAGTGTTCCTCCATGGTGGAGTGCACACCTAACATGTGCTAAGGCACTGGGTCCCACCCTCAGCACTGCATGAACAGGTCAGAGGTATTTTTTGCTGCACGTGGCCATACAAAACCCATAATCCCAGCACTTGGCAGGTGGATCTGGAGTTTACGGATAGTCTCGACTACATAAAGAGTTCTCGACAGTTGGGCTACTTTAGTGCCACTCCCACCAAACACACACTCACACACACACACACACACCATAACACACATACTCTCTCTCACACACACAATACACATATTCACACACACACACATTCACACACCTGCCAAATCTCTTTCATTATCTCACAGCCCTATCTGCAATATGAACTGATTCTCATAGCAGTATATTTTCCGATGTAAACATAAGATTTCGATAGCTAGAAACCGACTCTGAATGAACAGTGTGTTCCATGTGCACAATGTGGAATACCATCCAGCCTTAGAATGGAAGGTGTCTTAAAAACGGGTGAACCATGAGCATGTCCAGCTAGTAAAATAAGACAGTCATGGAAAGATAAACATTGCACAACTCCTCCTATGAAATACGCAGAGGACTGTGGCTTCCTGGAGCACAGGAGGGCCAGAGCGTGTTATGGTTAAGACCGCATAGAACTTGTGTTCTGCAGTATGAAAAGGTTCTGGTAATTGCTTCAGAACAACGGGAATAGTCTCACTACTACTGAACGATGCATTTTAGATGGGTTGAGATTTACCAAAAAATAATTTTTCAGGCTTAATATTCTTGTATGCGTCCATGTAAGTGCTTGTGAACATGTAAGGATGTATGTGAGGGCTGTAAGCAAGAGTGCAGTAAAGACTGTAGGAGAGAGAGAGAGAGAGAGAGAGAGAGAGAGAACAGCCAGAGGCATCTGGTAAAGAGCAGAGAGAAAGGAGGAGACTGGTCATGGCCAGGGCTATCTGGGAGGGAGGGAGTATAGAAAGGAGCCGGGGAAACCATGCCAGGAACTGGTATCTAGAAGGAGGGGGGCCTGTGAAGTTTGGGGAGCCCAGAGCTTGGGAGCTAGTATGGTGGCGGGGGAGTCAGGGACTAAGAAGGGTCAGGAGGCTAGCAATAAAGATGGCAGACTTCCGGCTTATCTCTCACTTGAGACTTGAGACAAAAGCCTGCCATGCTTTTCCAGCTAGCAGGGTCCCTCCCCTCTGGCTGACTGATTCAGGCTGGTCAAATATGTTCAGTGCAGATCCTGAGTCCTGACTGTATTTACCTGAAGCTGTGGGCCTATTAGTTTCCTTTTCTTTGTTTAACCTGGTCAGTCCAAAATTAAAGAAAGGGTATCTCAAGCCACCAAAACTACTTAAAACCTCCAGCCCTCTAGAGGAAAAACGAATCTGCTCTGTAGGGCCTCTCTCTCTCTCTCTCTCTCTCTCCTCTCTTTCTCTCTCTCTCCTCTCTCTCCTCTCTCTCTCTCTCTCTCTCTCTCTCTCTCTCTCTCTCTCTCTCTTTCTCTCTCTCTCCACCACCACCGCCCGTATTATATAAGTACTTCTACTTGTTTGATGAAGTTCATTATCTGTTGCTGCCCACTGTGTCTAGTGTGTCCCCTGCCTTTTAAATTTTATCATCTGTGGAGAACGTGATCGAGATTTCTCAGTATGCTTTTTGGTAGTTTGGAATTTAAAGTTTCACTTTCTTTGAGTATTTAAGTTGTGTCATAATTTGTAATAACATCATAATTCAATAATACTATTGTTCTAGAAAATTTAATAACAGTTAGACCAAAATGATAAAAAATAAACTTTAGTGTGTCTTAAAAAAAAAAAAAAGACTCCTAAACAGTAAGACTCCTGTGTCTGACTTCCAGCTCTGGGATCACAGTCACACTCTGCTGCTAACGGCTTTTCACACTGGTGCACAGGATCTGAATTCAGCCCTTCATGCTCACCAAGCAAGCACTTCCCTAACCAAGCTACCTCCCCAGCCCTCTGGCTTTAATCATTTAATCAGAAAGTTCTGCTGTGACACAAAGATTTGCTGACACTAGTGTGCCCAATTCTGGGGAGACCAGAGGTATTAGATCATGTGGATCTGATGCTACATCAGAAGTTTGTAAGCTGCCTGATGTGGGTGCTAGGAAAGTCATGAACTCCAGCACCAAGCCATCTCTCCAGCTCCAGGAGTGTAGGTTTCTATTAAGACACAATATCAGGGACACTAGCTGTTCTTCCCAAGGATCTAGGTTCAATTCCCAGCACTCATGTAGTGAACTCAAGGTGCAGGGATCCAGTGGTCTTTTGTAGCCTCTGCAGGCTCCAGGCAAGCACATGGTACATAGCCATACAGACCAGTACTGCAGCACTGTGTTGCTATGAGGGGAAAAAAATGTTTATTGCATAGTTGACTGACAGGGACTCCATGAGCTAAGCTGCCCAGAGCTACCTCTGTAAGATAGCAGCAGAGGGCTTTTTAGAAAGTGGAAGGGGACCAACTGCTTTCTAAATGGATGGTGCAAAGGGGGAGTCTTAGTGTTGTGTGGCACAAGCAGAAACGGGCATCACACAGCTTCCTGGACCACAATTCTCTAGAAGAAGGTGTCATGGGCTGCATTGGGGGCTTGGGGATTGAGCTCATGACATCAACAGGTCATGACTGGACAGACTGACTTCAGCACTGACCCATTTGTGTGAAGCTGGCTCCAGCCTACCCCCGAGAGGATTCTGGAGGCAGTCCCTGAAAGACAACCTAAGAACTTGGTTATTTAAGGAATTTATGTCCGAGGCCCCGCTGAGCTCATTCTTGTTTTTTTCTTCCTCCTTGCACAAAAAGCAAATACACACCCAGGCACAAATATGTGATCTAGGCCGCCCATCCCTACACGGCTCTGGGGCAGTGGGAGGTTGCCAGCATGTGGTTAGTTTATTGTAATTAACTCGGGGCTGAAAGAGAAAATTAAGGAGACACGAGAAAGGCAAAGAGCCTCTCATTCTGGGGTCTGGTTAGAGTCACCAGCCAGCTGAAAGTCATGAACTCCAGCACAAGTAATAACACTGGCTGTGACAATTGCCTATATAGAGACATTCCTTTTACCTGGAGCTAATTTCAAATAAGAATGTTAAAATAGCAGGGAGCCACGTTTGACAGCTGAGTGCATGTGACCTTTAAGTCTTTCTCTTTTCCTAGATGAGAACTCAAAGTCTCCTGGGAATCTCAAAACTTTGTTTACTATAAAAAGCCTTACCTTACGTATGGCCCATGGTACGGCTTATGGTTTTACCATATTAACTGCAATCCTATTTAATGGCTCACTTACCAAACAACTCTTGAAATGTAAAGTAGAAACCACCAAATGGGGTGAGGGGGAGTGGAGAGGGAGAGGGAGAGGGAGAGGGAGAGGGAGAGGGAGAGGGAGAGAGAGAGAGAGAGAGAGAGAGAGAGAGAGAGAGATTTAAGCAGGACTATCTTTTTATAAGGACATAAATTCCTTAAATAACGAAGTTCTTAAGTTGTATTTCAGGGACTGCCTCCAGAATCCTCTCGGGAGTAGGCTGGAGCCAGCTTCATACAAATGGGTTTGTGCTGAAGTCAGTCTGTCCAGTCATGACCTGTTGATGTCATGAGCTCAGAATCCCCAAGCTCCCAGTGCAGCCCATGACAACTTCCCCTAGAGAATCTGGCCCAGAAAGCTGTGTGGTGCCCGTTTCTGTGAACATGGGCTGTCCTTTTCCATCACTTTCTTCCTCTACAATGCTCATGTGTAAACCAGGCTTGTCCCAAGATTCTTTTCTGTGGTGCAGTCAGGAATCTGACTTCACATTAGGTGTCTCGAAGGAACTCTGTGTCTCTGGCCCTGCCCACATTGCTGCTGACAGAACAGGGTCAAGGAAGAAATTCTCAGATACTGTCTCAGTACATTCCTGCTGAAGAGCAGGAGGCGATGCCTGGTTTCTTCATGTTCTAACCGAAGATGTTGAATCTCTGCCACTGTTTTTGATATGTAATCTCTGGTGCACCAGTATGTCTTTTGTTCTGACATTTTCCAAGTCTTTGTTTATGTTTCATCTGACCCCGGTGTCTAGCCTGGAACTCACAGTTTCTTGTTGGATGTTGCCTCGCAATATAGAATTGCTTATAACACTTTTAAAACATTTTATTTTTATTTATATGTGGGTTCCTGCATGTATGAATGTATGTACAGGTGTCTGGGGGCCAAAGGTTTTAGATCATGTGGATCTGATGTTACAGGACATTGTAAGCTGCCTGATGTGGATGTTAAAAACCACTGAGCTATCTCTCCAGCTCTAGGATGTAACTTTCTATTAAGACACAATAGCAGGGACTGGGGAAATGGCTAAGTGGCTAAGTTCACTAGCTATTTTTCTAGAAGACCTGGGTTCAATTCCCAGTACTTACATGGTGGATGACAACTGTCTGTAACTCAAGATACAGGGATCCAGTGATCTTTTGTAGCCTCCTTAGGCTCCAGGCATGCACATGGTGCATAGACAAGTGCAGGAAAAACTCCTGAGCACAAAAAATAATAAAAAAATTTTAAAAGTGTGTGTGTGTGTGTGTGTGTGTATGTGTGTGTATGTGTCTCTGTGTGTGTGTGTGTGTGTGTGTCTGTGTGTGTGTCTCTGTGTGTGTGTGTGTATTGCCATGTCCCTCCACTGTGATATCAGAGCACATTGACTTTCCTGCACATTAGCATCTTCACCAACAGGGAAGTTCCCTGAGCCAGTGGTCAAAGTTTTAATTGGACATGACTGATTAAACTATTAACTTGTTATTGTAGCATTGAATTTAATATCCAGACTCCTTTCCTTCCCAAGAGGTGAAGCTGGCTCCAATCTCAGCCCTCTAAATCATGTGGTCTTTCTGGTGACCAGCTCTCTTCCTGAAACTGTCAAAGGACCATGATGAGTCACCTCAGACTCAGAACAAAGGCACTCCAACCACTCAGGAAATTCCAAGGGTTTTTGAAACTCTTTGCCAAGAACCAGGACAGAGCCGAATATATTCTCATCAAACCACCTTGCGACTCGCATTGAAGAGCTGGGTTTCTGAAACCTTACCTGCCTTTATTTCTTTAATGAAATTGTAACGACACAAACTGCAGTCTCTTAAAGCCAAAACTTAGAAGCTTTGACTGTAAGTTATATCTATAGTCACTAGGAAACTAGGAAACTAGGTGAATATAATGAAGACTGGAGAAACGAGACATTCTGAACATGCCAGTCATGTAGCAGACATGAAGAACCTGCCTTTGCTGTGGGCGATGTAGCTCAGTGATCAAGTGCTTGCCTGCAGTGCAGAAGGCCCTGGCTCTGCCCCCTAAAACCATAAGAACGGGGTATGGGGGAGAGGGGGGATCCTTAATGGTGGAAATGTTGTGGAATGCTGCAAGCAGCAATCTGCAGATGGATCAAATTCACCAGTGATCATGTGTTCCTGAGGACAGTCAGAGCGTGTCTGCCCTTCCCTGCCTGACCACTCCCTTCTTTCTGGGGACTTTGCTGTTTGACAGATGGGGACACTTGATCTCATTTCTGTAGCTCCTCCAGTTGAGAGACAGTTGTGTGTGGGATTACAAGGAAGGTGCAGAGTGCCAGGATGAGAGAATCTGTGATGGTACTTTTATAAGTAATGAAAGATATCGTAAGTGGTTTAAGCCCTGTAAAAAGGAGGTGAGACCCTTCAGAAGAGACCCATCAGCAGCCATGATGAGGTCCTGAAAACAGAGAGAAAGACTTCCCACCTAAAGGAGAGCTCCATTAGGACAAGTACTCAAAGAGAACATGACAGGAGTCCTGAGGAGAGGCTTGGTGTGGGAGAGAAGCTCAGAGCTCCATCCACGTCTTATTTCAAGGTTGTCTTGGGCCTGGGTCATAACTGTAAGGAGAAGGGAGAATGCCAGGTCACAGCAGGTGGAGTTTGAGGAGTCCTGGGGGCCCTAACTGCCCATTTCTTACTTGGTTGGAGACATCCCAGTCCTCTCTCCTTCCTGGTGTGTTCACTCTTCCTGACCTTGCAGGTTGCGACATGGGCGGGAGTCACAGCTGTATTCAGGAGTGTGGAGAAGCTGGACTCTGCCTCCGCCTTCCCTCTCGTCTCCCACATCTCAATGATAGATCTGGCTTTGAAACTCACTTTGTACCCCAAGTCAAATGAGGAGCCTGTTGTAGTTAAGGTTCCTCTTGCTGTGGTCAGGGGCCTTGACTGAGGTCAACTTGAGAAGGGAGGGATTTACTTCACTGTACACCTCAGTAATAGCACATTGTGAAGGGCCTGGAGGCAGGAGCTGAAGCAGAAGCCATGAAGGAGTACTATTTACTTGTTTGCCTGCCTTCTTATGGCACATAGGACCACCAAGCTAGGGGTGGTTCTGCCTGCAGGGAGCTGGACCCTCTCACATAACCACCAATCATGAAAATGCCCCCACAGGCTTACCCACAGGCTAGTCTGTCTTTGCAGAGCCATCTTCTTACTGGATACTAGTCATACTGGATCAGAGGCCCATGCCTGTGCAGCATGACTTCATCCCAACCATTGACCTAGGGAGTGAGCTAGATCCAATCACAGTTACATTCTTTGGGCTGCTGGTTGGGTCTTTGGCATAGGAGAGGCATGATCTCATGCCACCTGCCTCATGTGACTCTATTTTAGTTCAGGGCCTCTAGTAGGACACTTCCTTTGGTTTTAAAAGGCCACTTCTTACTTGAAGAATTGAACAAAAAGTCTTAACACTTCAAGTTTGGGCTGCTTTGGTTTTTGCAGCCTGCTCCATTTCCCTTTGTATCATAAAGCTTCCTGACCCAGGACAGCAACTTGACATTGAGCACAGAGAGTAATCATTTCTCCCAGGCTCTCTGAAAGCCCTTGAGTCCTCGAGTTTTCTCTGGGGCTTAATTTTTTTGGATCTGGCTTTTATGGGGCTTTATGAAGTGATGCGTGATATGGCTTCACCTCACCTTCGGAATGTGCTCACGGCGGCGGCCATTTTTTCTCTGGAGCATTTGGCTCTAAATATGCTTTGTGTCAACAGAGCTGGCACCCGATGTTTCTCTTTTATTCACCCTTTGAACAAAGAGCTTCAATTTATTGCAGGTCTGGTGCACAGTCCATGAAGGAATAGATGCAGCCGTGTTTAGAGAGACCAAGGGAACAGCAGACAGTTACCCTGAGGGTAACGTGGCCGTGTCAGTGGCTTCAGGGCACCCACCGTGCTCTGTGGCTACCCAAAGGATGGCTTTAGGAAGTGAGAAAAATTCTACTGGCATAAGGTAGATTTAAAGGCCATATTAGTCTAGACTAGTAAGTTGAACAGCAGGAGGGACTATCTGGTTGTATCAACTTAGGCAAGCTTCTTTTTTATTATTTTTATTTTTGTTTGTTTATTTATTTATTTATTTTTTATTTTTCAAGACAGGGGTTTCTCTGTGTAGCCCTGGCTGTCCTGGAACTCACTCTGTAGACCAGGCTGGCCTCGAACTCAGAAATTTGCCTGCCTCTGCCTCCCGAGTGCTGGGATTAAAGGCGTGCACCACCACCGCCCGGTTTAGGCAAGGTTCTTAAGCATCTCTCTGGCTATCCAGGCTCAGGGTTTACAAGCCTGCTTTTTGTGTTTATCATGGAGATTGAAAGTGTTCCTAGCAAAGCTCTAGACACACAACAACTAACCACCCTTATTACAAAGAATTCCTGTTTGTTTTCTTACTTCTTCTCATTACTTTACTTCCCGGTGGGTTTCACCATCCTTTTTCTTTTGGGAGCATTTAAAGGTCAAGTTTGAGAAAAGGGAAGAAACTAAATATACACAAGACAGTAGGTGGAATGCTGACCAAGCATGATTTTGAAAGTGGTTTTAGCCAAATGTCCATGGAGGTTCCCCATTGGCACTGACTGCGGTACTAGGGAAAGGACCTCAACTAAGAATCAATAAATGGGCCAGGCAGTGGTGGTGTATACCTTTAATCCCAGCACTTGGAAGGCAGAGGCAGGCAAATTTCTGAGTTCGAGGCCAGCCTGGTCTACAAAGTGAGTTCCAGGACAGCCAGGGCTACACAGAGAAACCCTGTCTTGAAAAACCAAAAGAATAAAAACCAACCAAACAAACAAACAAAAAGAATCAATAAATGGATCTTGTCTGACAAAACCGGAAGGCTGCAATGAAACAGGCAATCCAAAGAGCTTTGGCTGTAACTATCAACATTCCTAAAACAACACCTCATAACTGAGTTCCTTAGCTTCCACCCGTGCAGTAGTCAGGTCTTGCTTGCTGGCTTTATTCTAGTTTTCTAGGGGACCAAGAATGAAGTGCAGTGTTGGTTATGCCACTTGGTGATCCATTCAAACCACTGAGGGTCTCATGAAGCCAGACGCTGAGTCCCACCCCATCATTGTGGACTCTATGAAAGAGGGCTATGGCTTGAGGATTTACACCTCTGGAAATTCCAGGGGATTCCTATGGAGTGATCCAGGAAGCCATTTTGAGAACCATTGAGGTAGAGTTCCCTAACCTCCAGCCCTGGCAAGGTGATGAGGTGTAGAACATGGGCCTCTTGTTCACATGGAGGTGGCCTTAAGTCTAGGCACCTTCCTGACCAACAAAGTTCTGTTAGACAAACCATCTCTCTGGGACTGAACACACCCTTGTTCTGTTATTTTTAAATATGTGTAGGTAGGCATGTGTCAGCATGCAGGCATAGAGATTTGAGTGTGGGTACCTCTGGAAGCCAATGACACTGGATCCTGTGCAACTATAGAGTTTCAGATGGTTGTGAGACTCCTGATTATGCACTGGGAACTGAACTTGAGTCCTCTGGAACAGCAAGTGCTCTTAACAGCTGAGCTGTGTCTCCAACTCCTTTGAATCTACCTCATTAAGATCACTGAAGAAATCTAAGATGTTTGTATGATCTTTTGTTCATTATCTAGTATGCATTAAACAATATGAGTCTGGTTATTTATTTTAAAATCACTTTTGATAAATTATATAGATATGGCCTGGATAGCCAAGTCTTACCAAGTATATCCTGTAATATTGTTCATATTAAGTGGCTAAAACATGTTTCAGTATTTCACTAGAATTCAACTTCAGAATTCCCTTGTTCTGGGCCGGGCTTTGGCTCAGTGGCAGAACACTCAGTTGTCATGTATGGGGCCCTGGGGTTTGAATCCTGCACAGCAAAATAAACAACTAAATAAAAACCAGGTTCCCACGGCTTCTTTCAAGTTGATAGGTATGTGTGCATTTTGGAGAAGGAGAGAGGGAAGGAAAGGGAGATGAACCCTTTTATTATGTAAGTTGTTTCTCCCATCTAACCCTTCACCTGAAAAAAAGAGTTGCATGATGAGTTAGGAATTTTATCTTCATCTAGTTTTGTAAGTTGGAATTTTAATAGATTTTGATTTGTAGGTGGTAGAGAGCAGGCCAGAGGTCACAGAGAGTGTAAACCCTGAATCTTTATAAGACATGAACATTAAGGACCCACCGTATTGTCTTCTTGTATTCAGAAGAAGCCATGTTAAGTAACCTCGTGGTATAGAATCACACAAATTGAACTTCATAAGAATGTAGAACCTAGTTCCTGGTTCCTAAAAATAAAATTCAGTATATCTGAAATAGATCCAGGACATGGTCACATGCATTCTAAAGTGTCGCTTCAGGAGATACTAAGGCATGATTCCAGAAATGCAGGGGTGATTTAGAGCAGCACAGACTGCATTCAAAGGCAGATCTGTGGCTCAGCTAGCTGAGTGGATGAAAGTTTACACAGAGTCAATCTGCAGACTGCAGTAGGTTGTAGTTAACATATGCAAGGTGCCTAGCATGGGGGCACCTAATGGGTCCTTCCAGAGCATCAAATGGAGGGGGTAGGTGGATAAGGGAAGGGTGAGAACTCAGAGGTGGGAGTGGATAGTAATGAAGTCAGTTGTCTCTGCCAGTTTATAAAGCTTATTAAGCCTTGAACTCCAAAGAATTATGTTAAAGCGACTGATTAAGTCACTTCCATTGTCTTTAGACCTGGCACATTCTAGCTTGTTAGTTTTCATTTTTTCCTTTGGAGTGCTTTAAACAATGTTTGACAACATTGAAACAAATTGTTCCATCTCATCTATTGAGTCAGCAGACTCTCGTCTCTACCGTGCCAGTACATTAATTTTCCATTCACTTTAATGTGACAAGATAATGTCCTTTCATGAAAATAGACACTTCAGAAGAGCGTAGATGTGACCATATTAATTCACAACAACACCATCAATACCATTCAATAACAGGGTAGAAAGTCCCCGTTTAAAAAGAGAATGTCAGATGTTACTGGGATTGGTGCAGATTTTTATTTGAAAGGTCAGAATATACTATATGAGGACATGGTGACTTTGAAGATCTTCAGCATCCTTTTGGCTGTCATGTAGTTCTTCAGCAATTTCAGAATATTTTATTCTTTTGCAATATGGTCTTTCTTAGCTCACTGTCGTGTTTCTAATTTAAGTGCTTAAAATTAGTAATGTAGCTATTTAAAAAAATATATACTCTATGCTATTCTTGAAGCTCCAAGATGTCAGCAGAGTTCTCAGACAAGAATCTTGGGGCAACCATCACATGTCCATCAAGCAGAACATAAAAGACAACAGTCTTGATAGCATTTTTGTTTATTAATTCTTTAGAGTAGGGTTCCCCAAGCACAGTGGTCAACATCAGTTTACACATCCCAGCATCTCCAGTCCACAGCTGCTCACATCCTCAATGTGAGATGTGATTGGCAGCTTACTCAGAAGCCTCACTGGGGAATACGGTGGATGAAGAGAATTTAAGTTTTCTTATATTTTATATCTATATGTAGGAACTTTAAATCCTGCAGTCTTCAGAGTCTCTGATGTTGAAACAGCTCATTGCCCTAGAGGAACAATGTTTTATATGTGCAGTTTGTCCCACCTTGGGGGCCTCTTTCTACGTGTAGTACAAGTATGTCTAGGGATGGGAGATCTTGCACTATGCCAGGAACAGCAAGAACCCGGGCTGCCACAGGTCTCGCCCATGCTTATGCCCTACTGGACTGGGAAGATGGCTCAGCAGTTAAGAGCACTTGCTGCTTTTCCAGAGGGCTTGGAAGTTCTGCTCTGTGCTCCTAACAACTTAAAAAGCTTTTGCTCCAGGTATTTAGTATGCAAATTCAGAGCCTCAGGGATCCTTTCTGGAACTGTGCCAGTGCACTGAGCTCAGACAGGATCCTCTGAGCATGCTGCCTGTGGGCTGTATGCAAGCCTGGTTCAGTGAGCCCTCATTTAGTCACACACAGAGTCGACAGAAGGCAGTGGAATTAAAAAAAAAAAAAAACATAAACGCCTTTATACAATTTCATCAATGACCATGTGAGATACACATTTAGTCTATACGTAACTCTAGTATAAATAAAAATGTGGCTTTGAACTAGCAGAACTTTCCTTCTAGGTTGGACCTCGAGGAACCATAAAAGATTATCCAGGCTTTAGCCCGTCGGTGGATGCCGAAGCTATCCGGAAAGCGATCAGAGGACTTGGTGAGTGGAGCTTTTCAGCTCCTCCTGTATGGCTGGTAAGACCAGCCAGGAAAGTTCCTGTCTAAAAAGCCGGTTGGCCCAATTTGGATCCTGAATTAGAGAAGTTGTCAGGGGATATTTTAAAGTGTGAAGCAATGAAGAAGAGCATGAGAGCTGAGTCTCTCAGTACATAAAGCATTTGTAATGTTTGCTCGATTAAATCCTACCAGCACCACAACAGCTCCTTCAACTGCTTATCACCATCATGATCACAAACCATGATGGATTCGGTCCAGAACAGTCTTCCCAGGTTCTATTTCACCCCATTACCTAGAGAAAATCATCTTTCTAAATTAGACTTTACACTTCCAGTACCACAGCTACATGCCTAAGTACGTACTAGTTTCTATAGTTTCAACCGGTAAAACCAGAGAAGTGCACCATCCGTTCTTTGACCGACTGTTTTTACCTCTTTTTTTTTTTTTTAAGATTTATTTATTTATTTATTTATTTATTTATTTATTTATTTATTTATTATATGTAAGTACACTGTAGCTGTCTTCAGACGCACCAGAAGAGGGCATCAGATCTCTGTTACAGGTGGTTGTGAGCCATCATGTGGTTGCTGGGATTTGAACTTCGGACCTTTGGAAGAGCAGTCGGGTGCTCTTACCCCCTGAGCCATCTCACCAGCCCCTGTTTTTACCTCTTAACGTAATGTTTTTGAGATTTATTCATGTTGATAAGTTTGGCTCTGGGTCATTAATTTTAACTTCACAGTAGTCTATTGTATATTATATCATAAACTGGAAATGTTGATGAAACATTCAAATTGCCTATAACTCTTTTCTATTACAGTGCAAAAGTCCTTGGTGAATGCTCCCGCTTAGACTTCACTGTGCACAGTTGCTAGTATTTCTCTAGGACAGGACAGGAGTTGTGAGTTCTGGGTGGAGATGGCCAGAATTCTTATTTTTAAACTAGAAATTTTGCCAAATCGCTCTCTGGCGTGATTATCAAAATTAGTAGTACTCTTGGGCCTGGAGATAAACTTTTCTAAGTAAAATCTCAAGCCACAGAAACATCCTCCTCCGCTTAGTCCATCTCCTGGACAATGTTTGCATCTCCCCTCCCCCACCCTACCCCTGCCACAGGAAAGTATCATGCTAACATTTTAACACTATCACCCAGTTTTAACATTAACAAAAACAAGCTTAGTAATATTTTCCCTAGGATTCACATCTACTGTACCATTTTAATCGTAAAGTCATAAAGCCCTTCTGCATTTCCCTCCCAGGTTTAGAAGTCCTGCTTTTTTCCTGTTTACTTGATCATCAGTCTACAAGGGGTTGACATATGGGAGGAGCACTTAGAGATATCCACCTATTTGATCTCTAATGAACATTTAATTGTCTCAGCACAGTTCTTCATGTTCCTTTCCGTCTGCATAGGAAAGAGTAGACATGGATTGACTTGACTGGGTTTTATTTTTCCAGCCCTCAAATCACCTAAATAAACTTCCTTTTCAAAAAACAAACAAACAAACAAACAAACCAATCAAACAAACAAACAAACTGCAAACACTCAGATTCTAACCCAGCAAGAAGCTGGAAACTTAAAACTTAAAAAGCTTTCCTGACTGAACTTGTTTTGGCCCCCTGAATCTGTTGTTTGAAACAGATAAGGAGAATCCTTGGCTCATAAAATAACTTTGTTCTCATTTAGGGACTGACGAGAAAACCCTCATCAACATTCTGACGGAGCGGTCGAACGCGCAGCGACAGCTGATTGTCAAGCAGTACCAAGCAGCGTATGAACAGGTACCATCCATGAACACAGAGGGCCACAGAGACAGTCACGCTGTGCTCCGGTTCCACCCCTGAGCACCACTCACAGATCTTTGGCTTTACCCTGAGTGTGGTAGAGTTGCCCTGTGCATCTGCTCAAGAGCCAGGACTCTTAGTTCAGGTTTTGGCTTTCACCACCTCAATGGTTTGGGGCTTCTGCTTCTTCACTGTGGAATGAAGAATGGTGACTTAGAGCAGTAGTTTACAGCAGGGTCACCACCCTGTTGAGGTTAAATGACCCATCCATAGGGGCTGCATATCAGATATTTACATTATGGTGCATAACAATAGTAAAATTGCAGTTATAAAGAGCAATGATATAATTTTATAGTTGGGGGTCACCACGACATGAGGAACTGTCTTAAAGGATCGCAGCATTAGGAAGGTTGAGAACCACTGCGCTAGAGCAATGGCTCCAAGCCATCACTGAGTCCCCTCCCCAGAGCACACTTGACACAAAGGGAGACTAACCTTTTCTTTTTCTGAGACAGGGTCTCATGTAGCACAGACTGGCCTAGAACTCACAAAGTGACTGAAGGTGATTTTGAACGCCCCCCTGTGTTCAACCTCTAAGTGTGGGGATTATAGCCAGGAGTCACTAGGCTTGCATTATATGGTACTGAGGAACGAACTCAGGTCTTTGTGAATGCTAGACAGGTACTCTACCAACTGAGACATGCCCCTAGTCTCAAGAGAGACACTTTGATTACCTCAAGTCAGACTGTGGGTAGAGGGTGATCCTGACTTCCAGTGTGTAGAGGTTGAAGATACTGTTAAGTATCATGTGATATGAAGGACAGTCCTCCCAACAAAGAATGATCTGCCAGCTATCTGAGAAAAGCAGCCTTTAGCTTCCCTTTTAATGCTAAAATAGTTATGTAAATATAGGCACAGAAAACCCAACATAAGAAAACCCATTAAGTGTCAGAAAATAGCTACATACATATACAAAAATAGCTACACACGAACAAGACTGTCATTGACACACAATGTTTGTCATCTCTTTGTTGAATAGTGTTCTCTGCTGGAGACTGGAGATTCGCTGGTAAGAGAGGCAGTTCCTCCCATCACCTGTGGGGCTAGCCTAGCCTCCTATCAGAAATATAATAAGTTCAGTCACTGCAAGTGGAGCATGAAAGTGGGGTGATGTGGTGGAAGGTAACCGGTGATGGGGACTCTCTGACCATGGTGAGGGGGTGATGTCAGCAGGGTGCTGCTGCCTGACGGGCTGCTAGAAGAGTCAATGTTGTGTCTGACCTGCTCCATCTGCAGATGCACAGGGCAAGCAGTGGGGAGAACAAATGTAAGGGTCCTGGGAGCAGGCAGCTGGAAGTGTGGGGGAGACAGAACCCCGATATAGCCGGAGTGTGGCATTGATGTGACAGAGCATGTGTGTGGCTGTGTAATGCTAGAGCTTTTTAGAAAATATTTCAGGTGCCACCATGTTTCTCAGCCTAGCTCAAATGATTGTCTCACCCTAGGCTCCCAAGCAGCTAGAAATAATATACACGGGTGCATCACAGTGCCTGACTACTAACATTTTTATCTGTGGGTTTTGGCATGGGATTTTGCCATATTGCCAATCTGCTTTTGAGCTCCCCTATTCAAATGATCCTCCTAACTCAGCATCTCTCCCAGTGCTGCGACTACAGATGCATGCATGTTACAGGGCTGAGCTTGAGCGCTGTGTTAGCAGTTCTCAACCTGTGGGTCGTGACCCCTTAGGCAAACCTCCAACTCCAAAATATTTACATCACAATTCATAACTGTAGTAACATTACAGTTATGACGTAGCGGTGAAGCAATTCTATGGTTGGAGATCACCACAGGATGAGGACCTGTGTTCAAGAGTCTCAGCCTTAGCAAGGGTGAGGACCACTGCTTTATGCCTCGTGCACAGGCTGGATTTTATTCTACAGTAGGGACTCATTGGAAGTGTGTAAGCAGGGGAAATAATAGCATCCAGTTTTGAACACTGAAAGATCATTTGGGAGCCTGGAGATTTAGCTTAATGGCAGAGTACTTAGCTAACATTTCTAGGGCTCTGTGCTCCATCTCCAGCACAACAAAGAAGATAGAAAGATTATTTTGGATGCTGTGGGTCATGAAGGAAGGAGGGAGGGCCAGCAGGTAGCAGCAGAGTCAGTTCAGACATCACCCCTGAGAGTGTTCTCCAGTACCTCAGGCACTCAAACTCCTGTATCACACACTCAACATACTGTACAATAAAATCGTACTTTATCTATTAATGCCTTAATTTTCTTATTAGGCTGAACATCGTAGGCATAAGCATTGTATCACAGCTACCTTTAAATGTCTAGCATTGATTAGGCACCCTGAAGCATGTACTGAAATGAATGAATTGCCAAGCATCTGGGCCAGAACCCCTCCCATACATGTAGGTGACATGGACGGTCCGTTGGCTTTTTAGAGCACTGTAAAGTGTGGAGGAAGAACTAGTAGAGGCAAAGGGCAAACAGCCATTTCTCACTGTGTGACAGAATGAGAGCATGTAAAATAAGATTTCTTTGCCATTGTGTTGAGAACAGGTGGCAGCAGAATGTTGCATTTAAACATGAAAAAAAAAAAAAACCCCACCCGCTGCAGTTCAAGCCCAGAGAGTGATACATGGCTCCATCTCATGACGCACTGTGTCCCTGGTGGGTGGTGATGGTGATCGTCTGTATCATCAGAACTGCCAGAAAGGTGCCAGCCTCTCTACCAGGCCTGAAAATAAAACAGTTCCATAGAACTTCTTTGATTATTGGAAATAGAAACCACGTCCCTGCCATTAGGTGAGAGAGGTAGACTTCCTATGTAATGCGTGGGAAACAGTCCCAAAGGACACGGTCCTGCCTGGGATGTCTAGGATCCACTGAAAGAGACTGACCAGCTGTTGTCCTCCCTTCTCTCTGGAGGCCAGTGGAGTCTCTGAGATGCAAGGCACTTTAACAACAAGACCCTGTCCCTTCCTCCCCTACCCAACCCAAGCATCGAGAGCACCAATTTACATTCCTTCTGTTTGTCTGTTTATCAGTTGTTATTTTAATTGTGCATATTTGTAGGTATGGTGTGACGATTTGGTATGTGTGTACAATGTGTAATGAGCAGGGTCCTCGGAGGAATGGCATTCTGGTCCACTTCTAAAGCTTCCTTTGGGCTTTGCAGAGGTCTCTGTAAGGCGGGGCACTGTGGAAATTTCATAAAATGAAGATCAATATCCACTGAGATATTCTCAGCATTCCCGCTATTCCCTGTGGGTGAACGCCCTTTCATCTCATCTTTATCCTTGCGTTTCTCTTTCCCTGGGCGGCTGCTGAGAAAGAGAAGAGAGACACGAAGTTTCATGATTTCCTCCTTGCGGTTTTTTATTTTAGGAGCTGAAAGATGACTTGAAGGGTGATCTCTCTGGCCACTTCGAGCACGTCATGGTGGCTCTTGTTACTGCACCAGCCCTGTTTGATGCGAAGCAACTGAAGAAATCCATGAAGGTAAGCTCTTCATGTCCCCAGATTCCACTGTCAATTAGGGGCCTCTCGGGACACTCCCTTCAGATTTGCTGGGGTCGGATGCCATTTTTATTGTCCTCTTAAAAGGATGGGGCGATCCTGAGGAGCTCTGTGTAACTGGTAGCCCAGATGTCCCTGGGCTGCACGGATGGTCACGTTTTTCTGTTTTTGGACTACCCTGTCTCTCTTTCCTTTCTTTGATTAAATGAAAATGCCATCATCCATCCATTACTTAGGCCCTATACCTTGTATTAATTTCAACCCCTTGTTTTCTTTTACCCTTCAGAACCCCCAAACCTTTCACCAAATCTGTACACTCTGCTCTATAGTCTATTGGATCAAGCACATCTCAGAGAACTGCAGAATGCAAGCTGATATCTCTACCCATTGGCTTCCGCTCTATGGCAGCCACCCGCATCTTTTGGTTGCACTGAATCAGTACCCTAAGCAGGTCCCTTCATCTCCATTTCTGCCCATTCTGGAACTATTCTCTCTGGGATGTCCAAAATTACTTTTATAAAGATGTTTTCTTTTTCTCTTCTTCTTCTTCTTCTTTTTTTTATTAGGTATTTTCCTCGTTTACATTTTCAATGCTATCCCAAAGGTCCCCAATACCCACCCCCCAATCCAATACCCGCCCACTCCCCCTTTTTGGCCCTGGTGTTCCCCTGTACTGGGGCATATAAAGTTTGCAAGTCCAATGGGCCTCTATTTGCAGTGATGGCCGACTAGGCCATCTTTTGATACATATGCAGCTAAAGACAAGAGCTCTCGGGTACTGGTTAGTTCATATTGTTGTTCCACCTATAGGGTTGCAGTTCCCTTTAGCTCCTTGGGTAATTTCTCTAGCTCCTCCATTGGGGGCCGTGTGACCCATCCAATAGCTGACTGTGATCATCCACTTCTGTGTTTGCTAGGCCCCGGCATAGTCTCACAAGAGAAAGCTATATCTGGGTCCTTTCAGCAAAATCTTGCTAGTGTATGCAATGGTGTCAGCATTTGGAAGCTGATTATGGGATGGATCCCTGCATATGGCAATCACTAGATGGTCCATCATTTCGTCACAGCTCCAAATTTTGTCTCTGCAACTCCTTCCATGGGTGTTTTATTCCCATTTCTAAGAAAGGGTAAAGTGTCCACACTTTGGTCTTCGTTCTTTATAAAGATGTTTTCAAGGAAGGTGATGTGATTCACCTCCCTAAATCTCCAGTGAACACTTAAACCCCCGAATCCTCATCACCTTCATCACCCAATAGAGTGTGGTCCATGACTGTCTATGCTTTTTTTCTTTAAAATTTTCCAGCCATAATTCCCCAGAGAAATGGGGCTATTAGGCAGAACATATATATTAAGAAATTTACTGTAAGGAGCTGGGTATGCCTTGTGGGTCTGGGTGATAATCACACAACGGCAGGACAGGTGGTCAGGGAAGACAGGAGCCACCAGCAGTCTCTGAAGCTGCTGCCCACAGGCACATACTCTTCATTAGAGAAGCCTGGCCTTTGCTCTTATGGCCTTTCAAGAGAATGAAACAGGCACAAATTGAGTGCAGAGTATCAAAAGAGTTAACTTAAAGTCAGTTGGTAATGGACCTATTCATAATGGACCTTCACACACAGGTCAGCATCGGACAGGATGACCGGGGACTGTAGCCTGACCAAGCTGACACACAGAGCTGAGCATCACACCCCTCCCTTCCCATCCCCATTCACTGGACTTTGCTTCGCTGGCCTCTTCTCTGTCTCCTGAGCATTCTGAGCGACCTTGTTTTGGAATCCTCATCCATGATGTTCCATCTCGACCCCTCCTCTGCAGACATTACACATTCATATGCTCAACTTTACTGTTATTGTCTTTTTGTGCCGTTTTAACAATTTTGTGTTTATGATGAGTTTACCCTGTGACAGGAGGTTTTTTTGGATTTTTTTTTCTGGGATGTCCTTTTCTTCTGTGCAGCTTCCTCTTCTTGCATAGGAGCAGGTTGCTCATTTTCAGTGAGGGTCATCTCAATGCAAGGTGGCTCACATATACGCTAACCTGACCCTGTGAACTCTGGGAGCATGGGGACTCTGGTGCTTCGTTCAGCTGGATATGCTGAATGATCGGAGGAGTGACACTTAGAATTTGAATCTCAGCATACACTCTGTATCTTTTGGGCCACCGAGCTTGTATCTCAATTCTCTTCTTCCTGGACACACCTATTTCAATTCAAATAATGTAACAATGGGATAGCTCCCTTAAAAAACAAAACACACACACACACACACAAACAAACAAACAAACAAACAAGACAAAGCAAAGCAAGGTCTCACTTTGTAGGCCAGGTGGCCTTGAATTCATACTCCTCCTGCCTCCAACTGTTGGAATCGCAAGCATCCAGCTAGAGCACACCTGTCACTTCTTCAAAGCAGCATCTCCCACACACTTAGAAGGCAGATGTGCACCTGGTGGCCCAGGTAGTGACAGGTAGCCTTTAAGATTTGAACCTCTTTCTCAACTTTGATTCTGTGGGAGTTTTCTGAAGTGAGTGAACAATGAGTCAGGCACGCCTGCCTGTTGCCAGGTAACTGTGGGGCGGAGCCTAGACAAATGCTGACATCCCAGAGTATTAGAAAATGTTCTCTTTGGTTAAGAAGAAATCCACAGTAAGGATACCAGACTGAGAATGGTGATAGCCTCATTAACAGGGACCCTTTGGTCTTAGGCTCTCCCATCTTAGCTAAAGTTGTCAGCACTGGTACAGTGAGTTTGTCTCTACACTGATTTGGCTCCTGGCAGATCACACATATATACTTGCTCAGGAGCGATCTTTGGATCAAAGAATGAAAGACACACATGTTAGCTTATTTTTAAAAATGCCATGGCTACCTCACAGTCTGGTCACTCCTAAACTTTCTCCTGCTACCTCAGGCCCAAATCAGGAAGTGGCCAATGGCCCCTCACCTGAAATCTCACATGGTTCAGTGGCTCTCTCTCCTCTTCTACCCCCCTTTCCATTCTGGCTACCCCACCGTGTCCACTCAACTCTAAGGGGTCTGTCCCATCTTTTTTGTTTAGCCATTAGCCACTGGCATCTTTATTGATCGGTCAGAAAACCAGTTGGGGGCAAGGACCTTTAGCATTTGGACACACAGATTCCTGATTGAATCAAAGCATTAGAACCAATCCCCAATACAATGCGAGTCATCTAAAAAGCACAAAGGATAAAGAGGGTTTTACAGCCTCTCTATAAGGGCATGCCTAGAATGTGTCTGCCTATGATTATTCTGCACATATCCATTGGTTAGAATTTAGTTGGATGGATGAGTTCAGTGGCAGGCATCCCAGCCACAATTGAATCTGTTTATAAGTTTCATTGGCCTTATTTGATCAAGTTCTACTGCAAATAGCTTCACAAGGTGAGTTAGTGACCTTGATATAAATGAGGTTTAGAGGTAGCTGGGCTCCAAGCCAGCAAGTCCCACGACAACATTTACTGAAGAGTTGAAAACCTCTGTGTATGAGAAGGCTGCTGACCAACCCTGCCCAGGGGTACAAGGATGAACGCATCCAAAATTGCTGCAGAGCCCTTTCTAAACAGAGTGCTACATCAGTTTCCTGGGCTAATCCTCTTAGACCATCACTTCCGATCTTTAATGACATAGGCAATTTTCCCTTATACTCTTCCTCCCTAGAATTATTTTTGACTACTTTCACAGTAGAATGGAGTAGTTTCTTTAAAAACCTGATGTCAGTTTACTCCAGATGACTTTTTATTTTAACACTAAAATGCACGGAAAATCAGAAACCTAGTGTCGAGCAATATGAGGTCCTACACTGATTTACTTAGAGCTGTTCTTTCATCTGTACAAAATGAGATATTAAGCCTGAAAAGCATGAAATTAATTTTTTAAGTGCCCTAAAGATAAGATTTCTTTTTCCTTTGTTAGGGAACTGGCACAGATGAAGATGCCCTGATTGAAATCCTAACAACCAGGTCAAGCAGGCAGATGAAGGAAATCTCGCAGGCCTATTATACAGGTAACCTTGTTTTCTTCTATCCTTTACCACTGATCACGTGTGTGAGCCAAGTTGTTTCTCCTAGCATCTTGCCTATCATGAGCATCTTATGAGGGCAGGAAGTAGGGAAAGAAAGATGCATCCTACAATGAACTGTGCATGTTCAGGGCAAGTTAGAATGTGATCTGCCACATAACAATGGTGTTGCTATCTTGCCTTTATAGCACCCTTGATTCAGAGGGCTCTGCCCTCAACATTCACTTAATTGAATCAGCCATTCTCATCAATATCAGAGTTTCAAATCATTGTGCACTTCTATCATAAGTTAAAAACCACTCAGATTCATGATTTTGGGTGTGGGAAGTTTGGTAAGCCATTTTAGAGCTGATGTCTGTTAGCTGTGTAAAAAATTAGAACGTCCTCACTATGTAATTCAGACCATGCTCAGGGGTGGTATGAACTCATAGGTGACCCTCAGCCACTACACTTCAGGCTCAGACATGAGCACAGATATTCCCAGGCCTCCTATACCTCTAACCAATTGCCTGTAACTCAGGATCCTCACTGCACACTCAGGCTCAGTAGCTCAGTAGATGGCTAACAGAAGTCACGAAAGTACAGTACTCCCAATGACAGTTTTGTTATAAAGGAAGTGACTCGTGGACAGCCAAATGACAACACACAGAGGTGGGGGGTGCAGGGATCAGGGCGTCTGAGAGCTCCAACCTGAAGCTTCTACCCCAATGGTACATTAATGAGCGATCGCATGTCACCATGTTCACTTGAATGTCAGTAGCCTCTGTTTCTAATCAGGTTTTGTCACTGAGATACGATTGATTGATTGATTGAGTCACTATTCGTGTGATTGAGCTCATCTCATAGCCTGTCCTCGGAGGTTGGTATGACTATGTCACAGGACTCAAAGCTTAACTCTCTAACCTCAGGGCTGGTCTGTCTAATCTTACTGCTTTCTATTCTTGGTCATCTTGTTAGAAAAACTCAGAAGAATACTGTGAATAAGGGACTCAAATATCAGACAGAGAGAGATTGGAGTCCAAGGGTTTGTCCCAAGAACCAAGGACTAAGTATCAACTCAATTCTGAATTACACAACACCCAAAAAGTTCTCTAAGGACCTCGACAGTGCCATGTTTTCTAAATTTGCATTTCCAGGAGGTCTACTTGTGCTGTGAAAACCCACGGAAATGGGAATCCTGGGCCCCAGATGGGTATAAGAAAGGTTATTTTTAGAAATTCTCATTAAATGATAGATACCTAAATAATAGGTGACTAATTTGTTACTGATGTATGAATTAGGGACCAGTCAGAAAAACCACAAACAATACAAAACGATACTAGGCATTTTAACAGAGAGAGTTTAATAGAGATAACTGCATCAATAATTTTGGAAAATAGAAAAAGAACAGAAATGGAAGATAGATGATAATACACCAACTATTTCCAAAATTAAGAACTCAATGGCACAGAAGTTAGGGTTATTTGGAACTGTAAGCTCAGGAGGCGGAAACTACCTGCCCAGTGTTGGTTCACCAGGGACTCTAAGGAAGCACTTGGGATTCTAAGGAGAAGGAGTTTGCTTATCTGGAGCTGGCACCTCTATCGTTTTGGTAAGGAGCTTGCTGCAGAGGCCACGGCTGCCTCTCAGGGTGGAATATACAGCAAAGACAGGAGGTCACATGCACTTCTTTTCTAGTACGTTCCTAGCTGGCAGTGAGTGGAGAACACTGGGCCGGGAGAGGAAAGAAGTAGATGTGAAAACTGGTTAATAAAAGGCACAGGTAAAGCCGGGCAATGGTGGCGCATGCCTTTAACCCCTAGCACTCGGGAGGCAGAGGCAGGCGGATTTCTGCGTTCAAGGCCAGCCTGGTCTACAGAGTGAGTTCCAGGAACAGTCAGGGCTACACAGAGAAACCCTGTCTCGAAAAAACAACAATAACAAAAAACAACAACAACAACAAAAACAAAAACAAAAAAGGCACAGGTGGATAGAGAATGAGTGTTTAGAATATTTGATTCAAGTCTTCTGGGACTTGCAAGATGACTTCAGTGGGTAAAGGCACATTCCTTCAAGCCTAGAAATATGGTTTACATTCTAGGGACCCACGTGGTAGCAAAAGAGGACTGACTCCAAAAGTTGTCCTTAGACCCCAACACAGGGGCTATAACATGCACAAACAGATGTCCACTGTAATGTGAAATTGTGACCTATACATAAGAGTCTATCAAAGGAGGCCATCAATTTGGCCTTCATAAAAGCCGTCCCATTTATGCAGTGACACAATAGTCTAAATAAACAACTGGGAACTAAGCTTTTCCCAGGATTCTAAGGTTACTGCTGTGTGTGAAAGAATGCCAAATCAGGGATCATGAACTCCTAAGTCCTGGTTCAGGCTCCTTCCTATTGCAACACCAACCTCATTCCTTTACCCTGATATGCTTCAAAATGCACAAGGCACTTGTCAATCATTTGGAATCATTTCTGCCTATTTCCTCTTTGCTATAATTATTGGTACATATTGGTTGCACATCTTAATGAGTTTCATTGACATGATTGCATACATGCATGTGTTGGCATGTTTGCATATATGTGTGTGTTAGGCAGGAATCCTGTCCTTCTACTATATGCATTTTCAATTTTTAATAGTCCAGCTTCCTGCAAAATATGTGGTGAAGAAGGAAGCCAGAGAAGACTGCGTGGCATGAATATTTAGTCTTATCTAGATAATTCTAAAATTACCAAACACTTTTGACTTGTTTTTAGATTAAAATTCCTTCTCTAAATAGAGTGTAGGGTGGGACAACAATATTAAGACTGGTAGGCATAAATTATCACCATTGAGATAAATAATTTATATCTCTGATGTCTTTTATTTGTCTTAATTTCTTGAAGAATGATCGATTTCATTAAAGAGAGTCATTAAATTGTGCTGAGGATATTTTTGCTGTGCTGTGATCTATCGCTTTCTGTAATTGTCTTCTATTGATTTAAAGATGGTTATCCACGTGGACAGATGACGTTATTGAAAGGGCATAGATGGGATTACTATTAACACCTGGTGTTGCCTCCATCCAGATGTGTATTACCAGCAAGGGAATTACCACTCCAAAGGAACAGAACAGAAAAGTTAAATTGTGGGCAGGACAGGAACTGTGCTCAGGACCCGGCCTCAATCCCCAACACTACAAACTAGTAAGAATAAATATCAAAGCCGGAGAAATGCCTCAGAGTTTGAGAGAATTTGCAGCTCTTACAGGGGACCCAGGCTCAGTCCTCAGCACCCACATGGTGGATCAGAAAAATGTAACTTCACTTCCATAGAGGCCTGATCCCTCTTCTGACTGCTGTCAGCCCCAGGCATGTACAAAGTATATTTACATGCATGCAGGCAAAACACTCACACACATGAAAGAAAATAAATAAATCTTTACAAATAAAAATACAAGTAAAAAGTGACCACAGTTTGCACCCCACTTGTCATGCAAAAGGGACTACAACTAGTATATACTAGTGTATACTAGTGTATTTGTATACTAGTATAGCATATAATATATTAGTGTGTACTATAGTATATAGTATTCTAGTATAGTGTATACTAGCATATGTGAACACAAAGCTGGTATTGGTTACTTTTTTATTTCTTTCTTATTTTTGAGCAATATTAATATAATCTAGAAGTATTTCTTAAGATGATTTCTTAAGATGAAAGTTAGATTCAATAAAACTGAACAATAGCGTGCTTACACATTATCAATCTTTAGTTCTCTTATATGCAGAGGTTGACAGATTGACGATTCTATGTCTATAGTATCTCAAAACTTTCAGTGACTCAGGCCCCATCCTTCACAGTGATGGACAGGGTCAAAGCATTGGGCCTCAAACCACAGAGAGGCAAAGGATAGGACAACGATGGCTATGGCTTGTCCCTTTAAATAGACTTCCCAGAAAATCACTCACACCTGCCTACAGGTGATCCAGAACTTAATAACTGGGCTGCACCTAGCTTACAGGACACCAAGAAGCCAGCTTCTGGCTGTTTGATTTACCTCTGCTGAAGGTTAGGACTCTCCATGTGAAGGAAGAGTAAATGTGGAAACCTAAAGCCAACTGGTAGATTCCTGACCTGGGTATTCCTAGCCATTGTCACATAAAGTGAACCACAATTCTATCCAGAACCACGGTTCTTCCTGTTGTTTGCCTCTCACCACACCCAGAGCAACGCCTCCATCCCACACCTCCATCCCACACCTCCATCCCACACCTCCATCCCACACCTCCATCCCACACTAGCAGAGCATCAGGAAGTTAAGCAGAAGGGACACTCGGTCGCTGCCCTCTGCTCTGCGGTGGTCTGTTTTAGTTCCTCACTACTTAATCCCGTTCTTATTTGGTTTCAGTGTATAAGAAGAGCCTCGGGGATGACATTAGCTCTGAGACGTCTGGAGACTTCCGGAAAGCTCTGCTGACTCTGGCAGATGTAAGGTTTGACTGTTTATTCTCTGCTTCCCCTCGCATTCAGGGAGTTCACAGAACCTAGGACCATGAGATTTTTCACTTTCTGTGAAACGATTCATGCACATGACATTTGCTTTACCATGATCTATAAAACATTTATCCAAGATCACAGAAGCATATGTGGCGATCTAACCACAACAAAATGCCTTGGTTGGCTCAGATCGGTCTACAGATTACAAGTGTTTCCATTGAGATTCACAGTGTGCAGTTCTGATGCACCGCCCACCTAAGCTCAAAGTTGCTCATTTTCCGCCATGTTTGCATCTTTAGAACATACAGAATTCTTCTGGGTTGCAAAGAATATCCATTTGTTTAAGTTAAGTGAGAAGAAGACATAAGACTACCATAAGAACTAGGTAGTAAAGCCAGGAAAATAAATGATCTGTTTCAGGACTTTGTCCCCAATACCTCGGAAGTGATCCTATGTGAGCACATGAGGCCACTGCTCACCTTACTTGGAAGGCTTATGATTTAGGTAACCTCAGGAGACCAGGCAGGGAGCTGCATCAGGTAAAGACACTTGCCATTATCTCTGGCAAACAGGGTCCAATTCCTCGAACCCACAGAAAAGTGGAGAGAGAGAGAGAGAGAGAGAGAGAGGAGAGAGAGAGAGAGTGATTCGCCTCCATAGGGTACTCCTCTGACCTTCACACTTGCACTGTGGTGCTCCCACCAAGCATATACATATTAATGTGTAATAAATAATACGTATTTTTTTTAAGATGCTAACTTTGGGGCTGGAGAAGTGGCTTAGCAGTTAAGTGGCTGCTCTTCAGAGAGCAAAGGTCGGAGTGTCACCCTCACGTGTTGGCTCACAATCTCTCTTCAGCCATGTGTGTATGGGTATCAGGCACACATACACACATGCACACAAAGTACCCACACACATTAAAAAAAAAAAAAACCAAGGTGGTAAAGTCAAGGATAAGATTTATTCGCAGGCTTGAGTAAGAGAGGACATGATTAAAGCCCCATCTCGTTGACTTCTTGCAGCTGATTTACACAGCTCCTGATGTGTGGGGAAATCCCAAGGGGCACAGCATGTCAGCTGAGGCAGCTCTTGAAAAGTGAGGCTTTAGGCTTCAGGTGCTTTAACTGCTGAAAACCTCAGGAAGGTTGAAGCTACAAACCCAAGGCAGCGGCAGACGTGGCCTCCTCGATGTGTGTCCTGGTGCGCATCCTCATGTGTTTGACGTGGGCTCACCCACTGTACGCAGGAAGAATAACGCCCCAGGGCTGGTTTTGGATCAAGCAGAACTGGACCCTCCTGCTGCCTCATGGTTTCCTGTATCTGAACAACTAACTTTAAGCTTTCAGGAATCCGTGCTCATACCTGTGACGCTGCACTTTAGATAGATATTAACCCCTTGAGGTGTTGTGAAGAGTAGGAGAGAATGAGAGGTGCTGGTTGCATGGAAATCAGTACTTTGGGGTTCACTCGAGTCTTCTATGGATTTTAACAGATCTATGAATGGACCTTCCATTACAGTTTCATGCAGAATAGTTCCACTTCTCTAGGAAGTCTGTCTTCTGCCTATATATATCACTCTTTTTCTCTCCCTCAGAAACCATCCTTATCAATCTACTTCTAGTTTGCCTCTTGTGTAGTGTTCAGTAGTTGAAGTCACTCACCATGCAGCCCTTTCAGACCCGCTTTCAGTATTTACCCATCTGCTGTTCTGTGTGGTCAGGATACTATCTTTTGATAGTGACACTTTAGGGTTTTTGTCTGTTTGTCTCCCTGTTTGTTTGTTTGAATGAGTGAGTTTCTTAGAGTGAACAAAAGTAAAAAGCAGTTGCAGAAGGATAAAACAGCTCTATCAAATGGGGCCACTGGCAGGATCCAGCACAAACCACTGCAGTATCCCAGTTGAAAGAGTAACAAAAGGTAGCAACATCAAATCGGTGATTGCAAAGATCCAGTAGTGGTTCCATGGGGAAAGACAGTTGAACAGAACTTGCCCAGTGGAGCTCTGGAATGAGAGTCATAGGTGAGTAGAGTGTGCCTGCCGGCGAGGCTGAGCATAGCATGCCTGCTGGTGAGGTTTCCAAATAAAAGAACCATCAGTGAGTAGCAAAGATAAGAGAACATCCTCAAACCAACACTTACAACCATCTATCAGAAATGACTGGATGCCCTGCTCAGTTCAGGGCAGGGCAGTATTCTTTCTACAGTGAGCTTCTGCCTTCTCTTTCCCTCCATAGGCATTGTGATATTATGATATTATAATATTATAATATGATTAACAATTGTCACTGCAGATGGTGATAAGTTTACTTCTTAGCTGTTTTCAAGGACAGCATGTCTTATCACACTTAGCTGCTTGCTGTTTTTCTCTCAGTTACCAAGTCAGGGGGTCAGCCTGACCCAGGACAGGGGCATTTGGAGGACACGTGACATAAACATGCCTGAGCCTGAACTTGGAGGGTCAGTCCTGTTTCCAGAGTCAACTGCTTAGTGATATCAAAAACATATGTCATTTTACCAACATAATGGATATTGTGTATGCCTGTGATGTTTCTCTATATTCTTTTTCACAACTAACTGGTCAGCTGGTGCCTTTTTTTTTTTTTACTGAATAATATTTTGTTATATAAACTGTTTTATAAGTTGAAGGGCATCTTGGTTGCTTCAAAGCTTTGTCAGTTATAAATAAAATTCAGTTAAATATTTATGTGCAAGGCTGTGTATGGACATGTGCCCATCTTGCTTAGGTAAGTGTCAAAGAGCAGAATTGCTGGATTACACTGTAAGAATAGACCTAGCAATATAAGGAACTCCTGGAAGGTCCCTGTAAGTCCATGTGCCATGTTACATCCCCATGAGCAAAGAAAGCAGAGTTCCCGCTGTTTCCACTCTTTCCCAGCATTTAGAGTCGTCAGTGGTTTGGAGTTTAATCCTGTTAACAGATCCTGCCTTGATTTATAGTCCCCAGGGACATGATGAAAACCATCTTTCCATGTTTTCTCTATGTCTAAACATCTTCTCTGGTGAGATGTCTCCTTAGATCATTTTCTTAAAACTGGGTTGTTTATTATCTTCTTCCTGGGTCGCAAAATTTCTTTATATTTTTTGCTTATTTGTCTTTTATCAAGCATGTTTTGTAAATACTCCTTGTCTTCTCATTGTAACACCTTTGAGTTTCCAGAGGACCTGGAGACTGCAGATTGTGTACCCTGCTACACTGACTGACTATCGATGGCAGAGACAGACTCAGAACCAAGAGAGCCTGATTTTTCTCTGCTACATAGTCTGTATGGAAAACCTTCCAAGATGAGCTGGGGGGTGGAGAACTGTGTCCTTGCAGGGCTGACCTTGATTTTCTCATCCCTGCTGCTTTAGGGTAGAAGAGATGAAAGCCTCAAAGTGGATGAACATCTGGCCAAAAAGGATGCTCAGGTAGGTCAGTAACAGTCAGGAGAACAGCTCTTTTACACCTACCACCACCAATGGCTCTGCCCTGGCCCTGTCCTCTCCTGTCCTGTCTGAGGCAAAGCCTGGAGACAAGTGTCATCCAGCTACTGTAGTGTCAAGCATCCACCATTCCCTCCTCCAGGTCCTGTATTTGACCTTCAGATTTGATTGGCCTCTAAAATCGAATGAAACTCCCACCTCTTCTCATTCCATCCCTTCAAATAGAGAAAGAATTGCATTTCTGATGACACACAGGGATTTTTCCATTTGTCAACAGATCCTCTATAATGCTGGTGAGAACAAATGGGGCACAGACGAAGACAAATTCACCGAGGTCTTGTGTCTACGGAGCTTCCCGCAGCTGAAACTAAGTATGTGTGACACAAGTCTTCTTGGCTCTGTGTTGTTTTGGCAAAGGTCTTTGTAGTTTATGTAGCAACATCTTAGGAGACCAAATGGAGAAGTTGGATTTTAACTAGGTAGCACTGACATTCTCTTCTGTTTTGCCCTAAAGACTTAGCAGGCTACCTACCCTGTGCGGCACTCTAGATGAGAACGAAGAAGACAGGGGCAATCCTGTAGAGAGCAGGAGCTGGTTGCCCTGCTTCAACCCAAGCTCTCCTTGGCTCACCACCTTCTGAAAAAGTCAGGCACTGCCTTACCTTTCCCTGGCATTGGTTTGATTGATTGATCTTTGTTGATTGATTAATGCTGTGAACAGTGGCTTCTGTCTGATATGAAGGGTAATGAGGGTGGGGGAAGAACCAGCTCTTCTCTGAGACCCCTGACTGAGTCCCACCCAGCCGCTCAGTCTGGAGTCTCCCTGAGCTCTTCTACAAGTACCCAGAGCTCCATGTCAGTATTCTGACAGTGGCTGCCAGGTGCCAGTTTAGACAGCAGCTGCAGTGCAGGACCAACCTTATGCTGAGCTGAGAAAGCAGAAGGGTGTTGCTGTGACTTTTCATTTTGAAATCTGCCTCTTTCACTTGGACAGTGATTTTTATGTGTAATGTATTAGTGCTTTTCTCTAAGTCTTTGCTTGAAAACAGAAAGGTAGGGTGATCCCCTGTATAACTTTGCCAATTTTCCATGTTTAAAAATGTGTTGGATGGTTCATGTCTTTACTCCTAGCAGAGGCAGGAGGATATTTGCAAGTTCTATGCCAGCTAGGGCTACATGTGTGAGACCGCCATCTCAAAACAAAAGAGCAGCACTAAAACCTCATTGAAAGAAATGTACTTGGCTTATGAAATCTTGTACACGTGATGACATAAGTATACTGATCAAGACATATTGATGGCTTCTGTGAAATAGTAGGTGTGAAGTGGGCCACCCTGCCTTAGAGAATGACACCCTCTGCACAAGAAAATCCAAACCCTCCTAGACAGGGTTAGTAACATCAGGTTGGCTCATCAGGTCAAGGCATTTACCACCAATTCTGACCGTCTGAGTTTGGTCCTAGAAACCCACATGGTGGAAGGAGAAAACTACCTCCTATAAGTTGTCTTCTGACCTTTGTACATGCACACACATGCACACACACACACACACACACACACACACAACTATATATATATATATATATATATATATATATATATATATATATATATATATATATATATAAAATTAATGTTAAAAATGTTTTAAGAAAGCTTTCCAGTTACCATTCTGCAGCTTCTGACCAGCTAGTACCGCATTGCTTCCTAGAACTGCTATAATTTTGCAATAGATGAGTTATTTGTCACAGAACATTATAAGCTCTTTTAACTGCTTCAGACTGGAGAGAGGGGAAGGGAGATCACTGAAGAAATGGCCTAAGGAGTTCAGTCTTCATTGTGTTCAACTTTTGATGGCTGCTAAGGTTTTGAGCTTGCCCGTTGATCTGCTACATCTTACATTTTAAACTGTGAAATATATTCTAGTGTGGCCCTCTGGGATGCTTTAAATATTTTTATGGTGCTATTTTTTAGCATTTGATGAGTACAGAAATATTAGCCAGAAGGACATTGAGGACAGCATTAAAGGAGAATTATCTGGACATTTTGAAGACCTGCTGCTGGCCATAGGTAAGCCCTTGAGTGTTAATAAGTGGAACTGTTTGTACTTCTTTGAAGTCCATGTCAAGGTGAGCTAATTATAAGAATCTGGACTAATCCATCTCTGCTCCTACAGCATCCTACATGGCACAAACAGCTGTCTACACAAATACTGTTAAATAATACACGGAGAAGTTATCTACTTTTAAGTTTGTATTTGGCTTGTCATTGTGTTTAGATTATACCCTCTTTGAGAGCAGAAATATTACAGTCTACTGGTATTTTTTATTGAACCTTGTTGAAACTGAGTTTTAATCAATTTGGTATTCCACTGTACTTTGTTATCTCTGGAAGATGTCAATGGCCTCCCAAATTGGAGCCAATCAGAACTATAGATCGCTTCCTCTTTAGTTGAGTGATTGATCAGGTGGGATTCAGGCTGAATCCATCCCCATATAGACACATAAATTAGTTACTGGTCAGCAATGCTGTTGTACAGGCAATGAAGGCTTCACAGTTTGCTCTTCCAGGCACTAAGACAGGGCTTCAAAAGGAAGATGAGATCAAAGCATGAGGCACAACTCAAAGTCGGGATTCTTGACCTCTTTAGTGAAGAGTCAAAAAATGCAAGCATGTGTCTCTGTCTTTGCCTGTCTCTCTGTCTCTCTCATACACATTCACAGAGAGGTGGGGATCCAGTCTAGTTCTTTGGAGGGACACTGGAGAATTGACTTCAGAATTCCATTGGGGAATGCCTAGACAGTGAACACCTTGTCACCTCACCAGTGGGAAGTCCTTTCCAATACCCACTGTCGTAATTCATGCCACCTGCACTAAGATCACCTCGGGTTGCCTGTACAACAGCATTGCTGACCAGTAACTAATTTATGTGTCTATATGGGGATGGATTCAGCCCGAATCCCACCTGATCAATCACTCAACTAAAGATGAAGCGATCTATAGTTCTGATTGGCTCCAATTTGGGAGGCCATTGACATCTTCCAGAGATAACAAAGTACAGTGGAATACCAAATTACCCTCAGGGTAATTTCCTCTTCCTACCAGAGATTCATTCCCCAGATGCTAATTGCCATCTCTGAAGAGTGACTCCTAATTATGGTGCCTTTACTTTTATGTTTAAGCAAATTCTTTATGTTGGGCACTGTGTTCAACCCTTCACACACGTCAACTCATCTAAACCTTTGACAATCCTTCAAAGCAGGTGTAGTAGTAATTTTGGCTAAACCACTCTGTGCTCCTGGCAGATCACACTCCCAGTCACCCTCCAGATTCCTCTGTGTAACTGAGCCGTGGTTGTCCTGGACTTGATTTGCAAATGAAAGATACACACACACACACACACACACACACACACACACACACACACTTCCATCCTGTAATCCTGACCTAACACCCTCTAATTTTATATTTTATCTTTGTTGCCCTATGTAGTCAGGTTTCTATTTCTGCACAAACATCATGACCAAGAAGCAAGTTGGGGAGGAAAGGGTTTATTCAGCTTATACTTCCACATTGTTGTTCATCACCAAAGGAAGTCAGGACTGGAACTCAAACAAGTTAGGAAGCAGGACCTGATGCAGAGGCCATGGAGGGATGTTACTTACTGGCTTGCTTCCCCTGGCTTGTTCTGCTTGCTTTCTTATAGAACTCAGGACTACCTGCCTAGAGATGGCACTACCCACAATGGGCTAGGCCCTCCCACCCCTTGATCACTAATTGAGAAAATGTCTTACAGCTGTATCTCATGGAGGCATTTCTTCAAGGGAGGCTCCTTTCTCTGTTGTAACTCCTGCTTGTGTCAAGTTGACACACAAAACCAGCCAGTTCATTCTATTACCTTCTGAGCAGCCACCTAGTCTTTGATGCCCAAGACACTTCTGGGCAGCCCTTCTGGGAGCTGCATTCCTTCTTACCTACATTTTGGATGATTTTCCTTTTGTGGCTTTAAATCTGACCTGTCTGCCTCAGAATCCTGGTGATTCTCCTTGCCCTCCTTCTAGTTCCTAGCCAGCACAAATTCAAAGGTAATGCCTTAGTCCACCTACCCAGCCATTGGCCATTTACTCTTTATTGATCAATCAAAAACCAATTGGGGACAAGGGCCTTCAGCGTTTAAACACCCAGACTCCCAATTTTGGTTCAAAGCATTAGAACCAATCCCCAACAAGCAGGTTCATCCCCCTGGTGACACGGTAAACCTGGGGCTCAGGTGGATTAAGTGACTTCCTTGGACCAAGGGCATCTGAGTTTGTGAGATAAGTTGATAAAGGCATTTGGTCTTAATTTTAATGCTTGCTCAAGATCAGGAGCAAATCAGAGATTAGGAATCTATAGCAATTTACAATTTGATCAAGACAATAAAGATGGTAGGAAATAGGCAATTGTGAACTGTTGGTAATGGTTATAATTGAGGTGGTTCCTCCTCCAGTTTCCCTTCCTATGATGTTGTATGCAAAAGTAAGTTCCTTACTACTGAGTTACTCTACTGCTTCCCTTATTTTCAGATACAAAGAACAAACCTTATACTTGGGAACATAAAGAAAAGGTAGGGTAAAGGAAAGGAAGGTGCTGGGCAGTGGTGGCGCATGCCTTTAATCCCAGCACTTGGGAGGCAGAGGCAGGCAGATTTCTGAGTTTGAGGTCAGCCTGGTCTACAGAGTGACTTCCAGGACAGCCAGGGCTACACAGAGAAACCCTGTCTCAAATAACTAACTAAATAACTAACTAAGGAAGGACCCTGATTAGAAGGAGTGTGTACGTCTAGTTGTGGGAAGGACCATGATTAGGAGGAGTGTGTATGTCTAGTTGTGGGAAGGACCATGATTAGGAGGAGTGTGTATGTCTAGTTGTGGGAAGGACCATGATTAGGAGGAGTGTGTGTGTCTAGTTGTGGGAAGGACCATGATTAGGAGGAGTGTGTGTGTCTAGTTGTGGGAAGACAGAGGAGAAGCTTAAGAAGATTTAAAAAGAGAAAGGAAAAGACTCATGATGGTTTTGTCCAAATCTTAAGAGTTAATGTTTGTTGAAGAAAGTTTAGTAGTAGCAGTGGGAGTGGTTGGTTTCTTGTCAGAAAGCTTCATTTCTTAAGTTTTCCTTAAGTCATTATAGTTACTTTCCTGTTGCTGTGAGAAAAAATAATACCATCACCAGGCAACTTAGAGATGGGCTTATGCTTCCACCGTCCACATTGGAAAGAACATCATGGCAGCAGGCTTGCAGGTGTGGCAGCAGGAACAGGAAGGTGACAGCTTACATCTTGAACTACAGCCGCGAAGCAGAGAGACTGAATTAGACGTAGCTCAGGGATTTCAACTCTCCAAGCTCGCCCACAGTAACATACTTTCTGTACCAAAGCCACACCCCCTACACCTCCCCAAACAGTGCCACCAGCTGGGAACCAAGTGTTCAAATGTCAGAGTCTGTGCAGGACATTTCTCACTTAAACACCACATACATATGGCAAGTCTTTGCCTTGCTGTATGTAAGTGTGTAAGCCACTAGAGGGGAAATCAAGGCTTTTTCCAAGACCCCAAATCCATTATTACATTCATCTGCTCACCTATGGCCAGACTTCTGCCTGAATCAGATGTAAGAACACTAAAACAACTGTGCTGCATGAATAGGTGTGTCCTCTATACACTTTACTTTTCCTGTCTATTTCACTTTGCCTCAAAGAAAACTAATTTATTTATGTTTTTGTGAGTTTCCTATATCTGGTTTTATTTCTGGTTTTTGTTTTGTTTTTTTGCCTTTTGATGACAAAGATTTGGAAGACTATAATATATTTTTAAATGGATAAACTAAAGTTTTAGATAGTTGTTCCAATATAGTTAATATCACTAACCTATACATCCTAACCCAGTCATTTTAAAGGAAAATCCATCTGTGCAGAGGTTTGGTTTTAAGCTGAGGTTTCATGCCTTTTTTATGTAGTGAGCTATTTGTAATCACATCTCCATGGTCATTAGTAGCCCAGCCTATTCATTGGTAGCCAAAGATGTTGAAACTGAGTTGTGGTACACCCTAGGGAATTATCAGCGTAAAATGAGGTACACGACATACCAGAGATGTGGAGATGACTCAGACATGTGGGAGCGTCTTTGGCACATAATTTTATTTTCCCCATGGCTGAAGGTAATTACTGTTTTGGATTTCTGTGCAAATGTGACATCACAGGGCTTTGAAATCCAGGATTAGCAGCTTTTCGCTCTTTGTGAGTAAAATTCAGTAGTGAGATAGATTCCGTTTCTATTAAGTGAAACTAATCACTATTTTTTTTTTTTAACAATAAACAGTTCATTGTGCGAGGAACACTCCAGCGTTTTTGGCAGAAAGACTTCATCAGGCTTTGAAGGTTGGTCTGGAACTTTCATATTGTACTCATAGACAGCATCCCTCACAGAGAATAAAAATACTGTTTAAAATTGATGGGATGTTATATTTCTTTTCTACTTCAGTGAGTTTCTTTCTGAAGCTAGTTTTTATACTAATTTGCCTCAAAGTATGGTAATAAATGCACCAGCCAGGGTACAGGGAGCTGATAAAGTGTTGGCTACGTAATTTCCCTCACTTCATCTGTGTAGGAAGTAAAACTTGTGGGGTGCCCAACCTCAAACAGCCCCTGAGATGCGTGGCCTCTCAAGCAGCCTTATTCTGCAGGAACCCAGCCTAGTCCGCAACGTGTGTGCTCTTTTTAACGACATGTGTTCTCTTCAGGTCTTCATCCCTTCACCTGAGCTTAGCTCCAAGAAAGCACTTCCTCAATTCTTTTTTTTTTTTTTTTGAATTTTTTTTTATTAGGTATTTTCCTCGTTTACATTTCCAATGCTATCCCAAAAGTCCCCCATACCCACCCCCACAATCCCCCACCCACCCACTCCCACTTCTTGACCCTGGCATTCCCCTGTACTGAGGCATATAAAGTTTGCAAGTCCAGTGGGCCTCTCTTTGCAGTGATGGCCGACTAGGCCATCTTATGATACATATGCAGCTATAGTCAAGAGCTCCAGGGTACTGGTTAGTTCATAATGTTGTTCCACCTATAGGGTTGCAGATCCCATTAGCTCCTTGGGTACTTTCTCTAGCTCCTCCATTGGGGGTCGTGTGACCCATCCAATAGCTGACTGTGATCATCCACTTCTGTGTTTGCTAGGCCCCGGCATAGTCTCACAAGAGACAGCTATATCTGGGTTCTTTCAGCAAAATCTTGCTAGTGTATGCAATGATGTCAGCATTTGGAAGCTGATTATGGGATGGATCCCTGGATATGGCAATCACTATATGGTCCATCATTTCGTCACAGCTCCAAATTTTGTCTCTGTAACTCCTTCCATGGGTGTTTTGTTCCCATTTCTAAGAAGGGGCAAAGTGTCCACTCCTCAATTCTTTAATGGGTGTTTCCTGTGGCTCCAAACGTTATGTCCAACTGAATACCTTATTTTCCTCACCTCAGGCCACCACCAGTCCTGGCTCCTGTGTTCAGGGACCTCACAGGTTGTGCTGACCAGGACTGGCCTTGCTCAGCTTTGGACACTGAACTCTGCCTCCTTGGCCTTGTTCCTTGGGTCTCAGCCACCTCCACTTTCTTGCTGTTCCCAGGTTATCACTGCTGTCCCTACCTGGCAACTTTGTGTTTGTTTTCCTATCTGTAGTGTTCCTCTACCATAGCTGTGGCTGGCTTTTTCTCATCTTTTCAGGTCTCAGCTCAAATGTCTCCTCTTGAAGTAACCCCTAAGTATCCATGTTTACTAACTGGATCAAGGTCACTTGGTAAGGCCATGAGGAATTGAATCTGGCCTGATGGATGATCCACAGCAAGACTGGGGCTGTGGCAATTGTAGTGAGAGCAACTGGACTTTTTATACCTTTATCAGAAACAGAATATAATGAAAAGTTTCAGGATCAATATAGTTGTCCTTGCCAGGATACAATGATGTATGCAAGGTGCATGGGGTACACAAGGTTGATGTCTAAGACCAATTGTCATGTCTTCCATGCTTCCTTGACTTTAAGGGAGCATACAGAGGTGCACACAGCAGCCTGAATGTTTCACTGCCTGAGGAAGTGCATGGATCTCTCAAGAACTGGGAGGCACATTGTGCCCCAGGAGCCATGAACTCTTCCCTGAAAAGCTTATGAAACAGGCCTCTCAATCAGCTAGGCCAGAACAACTCCGTGGTTCTTTATGTAACACTCCCTCATTTACCCAGTCAACTGGCTTTCTCTCCATCACTCTGCATTCTTCTGCCTTGTGTTTTCTCCTCACTCTTATTAATATTCACTAAAATAATCAGATAATTTGCTATCTCTGTCTAATAGAAAATAAACTTCACGGAGACAGAATCTATTCACTGCTGTGTGCATGGCACAGAAAATAATGTCAGGTACACAGTACACGTTCAACTGGCATTTGTTGGAAACATCACTTAACAGACCCAGCATTCACTTAACAGCTACCTTGAAAGTTTCACTCTCTTTCCCCATTGTTCCAATGGTACATCATCACTTTGACCATCTACTCACAAACACCTCGCACATGCTCTCTCCATATGTGAACATTACTTCCGCTGAGGCCACGACCATCCTCTATTGCTGCAGACATGTCCGCGTGGGTCGCAGAGACTTTCCTCTTACCCCTTTGTCTTCGTTCTGTTTCTCCCCTGGAATCTGTGCTTCCTGTTGCAAACGGACAGTCTCAGAAGCCAACCACAAATAAGATGTGATCCCAGCTTTCTTAGTTTAAAATGTTGTGACAGCGCTCAACTTTGGGATACAGTTGGAGTTTCATTTCATGGTCAGCGAAGTCTAGATTTTCCAGATGCATCATTTGCTGTTGTTTATTATTTATACATCCTAAACTTTCACATACTTCACGCACAGACACACATACACACACATACACACAGAGAGAGAGGTTGAGAGAGAGAGAGAATCCTTTACTAGAGAATTCTTTGCTTTCTATGCAAGCCCATCCCCTTCCCTAGTGCATCTGTTACCTGGGTCTTGATGCCTCTGCCTCAGTTTCCCCAGTGCCTCACCATCCCAGCATACCCCTAGCTGATGATTTAGGCTTCGCTGCAGATGTCACTTTCTTAAGCAGGCCTTCCTAATTTTTAGTCTTTCCCAGGTTCTGTTAAAACTCACCTCTATAGAACCCGGTATCTCCTATCTGTCAGACTAATTTTAAATAACTTTTTATTTAATGATTTTATCCTTTCATTGAGAACTTGGTACATGTTTTGATCATATTCACCCACACATCCAGCTCCTCCCAGATCCACTCCCCTACTCCCCTTCCCTTTCCACCCCCCAACTCTCTCTCTCTCTCTCTCTCTCTCTCTCTCTCTCTCTCTCTCTCTCTCTCTCTCTTTCTCTCTCTCCAAGGTCAATTTAAGCTGCCCAAATATTTTTGTACCTGTGGCCTTTCACTGGCATATGGGTGACTTATCAGTTGCTGGACTTCTAGAGGAAACTGACTCTTTCTGTCCCAGCAGCTAACAAATGCCAGTAGCTTCAAAGTTCCTCCATGCTAGGATTTGGTGTCAGACTCATTTTCAATGTCCTGTTTTGTAACCTGTATCTGCTATAGAACTACACGCTCATTAGGGATACTTCCTCTTCATAGCATGGTGAAGGCTCATTACAGGGGCTCAAAACATATTTCATTAATAAATGAATGGTAGAGTTTGGTGCTAAATGAATGAAGAGGAGTTGCTGTGGTTGGATATCCTGTTTACGATCCTCTTATCTCTTACAACTGAATGTCTGCATATCATTGAGTAACTGGTGAGGTCTCACGGTCCTTTCTTCCCAGGGTGCTGGAACAGATGAATTCACTCTGAACAGAATAATGGTTTCCAGATCAGAGATTGATCTTTTGGACATCAGACATGAGTTCAAGAAGCACTATGGCTACTCTCTATACTCGGCCATCCAAGTGAGTCTCCTGTAGGAACAGCAGGGCATGGTTCTCCTTCTCTGCTCACAAGCTTTCTGTCATGATCCTTTAAAACACAGATAGGCTGACTCACATTTCTCTCTCCCTGTTATTGTGCTTTCTGAGTTTAAAATAGTTCTACCAAAACATCCCTTAAAGGTGGGAGCTGGGAACTGAAGAGATGACTCCGTGGTGCCTAAGGACCTGGATTTGATCCCTAGCATCCACATAGCAGCTCACAACCATCTCTAACTCCAATTCCAGAGAATCCGACAGCTTTTTCTGGCATCTGTGGGTACCGCGTGGACATGGTGCACAAACATGTATAGGCAGAACATGCATTCACATGAAATTAGAAAGAAATACATCTTTTAAAAAATTGTTAAAAATGGTAACTGTTTTCCAGTTCTTAAATACTAAGAATGTAATAGTAAGCCATCTTTTAAAAGGTTTATTGGACATACAATTTTATTTTGGGAAAAAAAAAACCTGAACATGTAAGTTGATTGTCTATTGTTTGTGCTGCAGTGTTTTTAAACAATTATTTCAGCATGGTGGCAAAGTAAGAAGTAAGTAAGGAAAAAATAAGGAAAGAAAATTACATGTTTCACATTTTCCTTTAGTGACGCCGGCATGTAAATCAGTAGTAAACATTTACCTGGTATGTGCAAAGCTATGAGATTAATCCCCACCACAGCAACGATAAATTAATAATGATAATAATAATAATAATAATAAAAGGAGGAAGCCCTGTGTTGTATACTATAGATGATGGGTTCTGTATCTTCAGTTCTTATCTTTACAGTATGAAAAAGGCTTCTCATTTTTCGTGACTGTATTATTATTCCATTTTTATTTCAATAACACTAACAGATATTTAGAGTCCCTAGCTATTCAAAACAGTGCTACAGTGTGCATACCCGGATTCATGAGGTGCAACTGTTGGGGGTGATGGGTAAATGGCTGAGATAGATAAAACTTATTTTTGATTTTGGTAAAAATGAGCACTTGGTTCTCCTTCCTGTGTTTTCCTCAGAGCCTCAGAGTTATCTCTACTCATAGACAACCCTTTTGCATTTTTATAGTCCAACAGGTGCATGTTAGGATGAACGTATTTCACATTTTTAAGTGCCATTTTTATTTCCTTTTTCTCTGTGCTTTCTGTTTCTGTGTTTTGGGCCCATTCTTCGTTTGGATTTCTATTGCTTTCTGTTAACGTCTAAGGTCTCCTTGTACATTAGGCAGATTAGCTATTTTTTTTTAAATCTCATTATAAATATTTTTTGTTACTTTTTGCCTCCGCTTTCCCAAGCAGAACTTTTATTTGCTATGTAACTGAATTTATTAATCCTTGTAGTTTCTTGGATTTTATTTTTATGTTCCATTGTTTCTGCCATTCTGCTAAGAATATTTCTAAAATGTCTGATACTCCTTCCTTTCTGCTTAACAGCAAACCCATGGTCACTGTTCCCAAGTCTCAGGAAAAAAAAATGTATATATATAATTACACCTTTAATCCCAGCACTTGGGAGGCAGAGGCAGGTGGATTTCTGAGTTTCAAGGCCAGACTGGTCTACAAAGTGAGTTTCAGGACAGCCAGGGCTACACAGAGAAACCTTGTCTCCAAAAAACAAAAAACAAAACAACAACAAAAACAAAAAGTAAAACTGATCAAATTGATAGAATTGTTCAGAAAAAGTCTCCTATACCATAAAAATTCTGGTTCAATGTCCTAGCTGAAAGAGAACTATTCCAGCTAGCTAATAAATGCTAAGGAACTAGCCCAGGTTTCCCTCGTAGTATTCTGTGGGTTCTGCTTTATTGTTTTGTTTTGCCTTAGCCCCTAGATGTCACACAAAGGCCCCTGTTAATTTAGAGAATTCATCCAGCCTGATTCCCTGGATCAGTCTGGGCACTGAGGTTGAGTGAACTACCCGCCATCCTAGTCACCCAGTGTAGAGTCTGGCTCCACAAGGGCCCCATAGGCTGCATGACTTATTTACCTCTGAGTTCTTAGATGCTTTACAAGCTTTCTCAGGAAAATCAGCTTTGAGGCCCAGGCTGGTGCCTTCTGAGAACCTGTGCCCAGAAGAATTAGGACAAAGAGGATAGCAGCCCGGAGGGAAGCATTGAGAGTCTCAAGCTGAAAGCACACACCCCAGGCCAGCTGTGGGACCACTGTATACTGTACAGATCCGGATTCTTGGCAGCTCCTAGCCCTGGTTCTTGAGGAATTGATGCTTAGCCTTGGCAACTGGGAATGTCTGGCCTAGGCCATGTTCCTGTGCCACACTGAGTAGCTGGGGTCTTTCCTTCTACCCACAGTGTAGACCTACCCACACTAGACACCCTTAATCAGCACACACATTGGCCTGGGGGATCGCTAACTGTCTTAGAAGCATTCCAGCCTCAGGGACCACAGATGATTTATTTTTTGTTTTAAAGGAATGAATAAATGTATTCACTTCAGTCAGTCAGCTAGATTGGCTCACCAAATTCCTTTGGGCTTTTAAAAAACCAGAGTCTTTGTTTTCTGCTAAACTTTGACTGAGAAAGATGCATGGGTAAGTCAAAATCATAACTGATCCAAAAGAGCAACAGGCTCTACCTAGGGCTTAGCACGGATTTTGTCAGCAGCCTACCCTCAGTTCTATGTGAATTGATCCTGACACATTACAATAGTTTCAATCATCATAGGAAGATTCAATAACATTAACCACATTGTACTTGCCGAGGCAGAAAAGCAGACTCATTCATTTTATAACAATTGTCAGTAACAAGGTTGACACACCAGGAGGGCTTCTGGTTCACCTTCAGCAAACCAGAAAATTAGATTAAGTTGTGGTGCTCTGTCCCCACCCCCCAACCCCCCATGATGGAGACTTACTGTAGTAGGAGACACTTAAACTATTTGTAGTTTGATAAAGAGAAAAATCCACCAGTGAAGAGTCTGGTTTGAGATGTGAAATAACACAGACTCTGTCCGTTCTCCTGCCTCCACGTGTTGTCAGGTAGTCTCATTCATGATTTCCTGGCTGGCCAGTGGGATCTTTTCAAGATGGTTGTTCTTGAAACTCGGGAGTCGGAACATGGAAACGCTGCATACATTCCGCTCTTGGTCTCTGTCATCCTCTGCTTTCCCCTATTATCCAGACATCTAACTGCTGTTCAGTCCTCTCATGGATGATAACTGGTGAGGTGAAGGAAAGGGAGAGTGTAAGTAAAAAAAAAAAAAAAAAAAAAAAAAAAAAAGAAGAAGGAGAAGAAGAAGTCCTCCTTCCTCACAAGACGATTCCGGTGTAGTGACACGTGCTTATAACATCCATAATCCGGGAGTGGCTGAGGCAAGAGGATCTTTAGTTTGAGGCCAGCCTGTATTATATAGTTGAGACTCTGTCTAAAAAAGTACATTAATGGAAATTTCAAGGAGACCTAATGTTTTGTTAACTTCCCTAGTCAGTAATAAAAAGCGTGCTATAAGGGCAATAGAGTGACTACTCCGAGAATCTGAGTAATCTTATAGTCTAGAACACAGAATCTAGAACACTAGAATCTAGAACACTAGAATCCGAGTAATCTTATAGTCTAGAACACAGAAGACTCCAGATGAAGGCTTAAAGAAAGGCATTGACATAGATGGCAATTGGAACAGCATCATCTAGCCAAGTGCTAAATGTGAGTATGGGAGTCAGGAATACAGGAACTGACAAAAAAGACATTTGAGAGTTAGAAAAGAACATTTTTTAGAGCAATGGGTCCTGAGTCTGCCTATCAGGTCAACAACAGGAACTAGGCACCTCCTCTGGAATTCTGCTGGTCAGCAGGGTCCTAAGATGCATCTTAGAAAGAGAATCATAGTAAGAGGCTGGAGGAAAAGGAACCTTAAGTCAATGGCTTAACTAGAAAATCTACTTCAGGGAATACTCGAGCATAACATAGTGAAATGAATTCACCCAGAGTCCCACAGTTGGGAGTTAGTGCTGTATTCATCTAAGCACAAATATTTACTAAGGGAATGCTGTGTCAGACTCAGGGCTAAAGATGTGAGGAGGAATAAGGTTTTTGCTCCTATGACATTACAAATATGCATTAAAAATCACTACTTTCATGTGAGGGAAGGAGACATGGTACTAAAATATAATATAACATGAGGACTTGACTGACAAGAAAGGCTTCTATGGGGAAAGATAATTTTAATCTGGAAAGTTCAGTAGGCATTAGCAAGGAGATGGTTGTGCCTGTATGTATGGAGCTAGCCAAGCATTCTAAAGGAAGAATGTGGGATAGATGAATTTGTAAAGATCTTGGGACAGAAGAAACTGTGAATACAGGGTAAAGAGGCCAGGTCATGCAGGACTTCTCTGGTACCATTGAAATAGTCCTGTCTTTAGCACAGGAATTGTGGAGTCAATAGAATGGTAGACAAAAGGATGTCTCAGTCATTTAAAATAATTCTGGTGACTGTGAAGAGTGACTTAAGTAGGGACCAAGAGAGACATGGGGTGATGAGTGTGTGTGTGTGTGGGGGGGGGGGACACAGACACACTGGAGTAGGTCTGACTTGGATGGGAGACCACGACACAGCCGATCTGCAAGCTCAATAGAGAGGGACTTAGGATTTGGTAAGAGAAGCGAGAAAAAAGTGTGAAGGATGACACCCAGGAGTCTATCTTAGGAAAGAGCAAGAAGTGCTGTTTTCTACAAGAAGGTCAGGGAAGAGGGTGTTGTCCTTGGGGACGTGTGAGGAAGTTCCTGGTCTTTCGTGTCTTGAGTTTGGGACATGCTAGGAGGCAGTACTTGAAGAGGTCAGCACAATGGCTGCTAGTGTGGGTCCATTGTGAGAGTCAGTGTCCCAGGTGCCTTCTATTGCTGGATGACAAAAGCAACGTCAGGAATCAGGCATGGTGGCACATGCCTTTAATTCCAGCATCAGAAGCAGAGGCAAGCAGATCTCTATGAGTATGAAGCAAGCCTTGTCTACATAGTAAGTTCTAGGCCACCGAGAGCTACACAGTGAGACTCTTGCTTTCTAAAATAAGTAAGCAAATGAATAAACAGCTCACTAACTAACTCACTTAAGGGATAAAGAGTTCACCTTTGGCTTACAGTTCAAGAGGGAAAGAATCCATAATAGCATAGAAGGACCTGACTACAGGTAGTTGGAGTATGGGACCCAGGTGCAAGAAACTGGCTGAACAGAGTCTTCTATACTCAGAAAACACAGAGAGAACAAGTGGGCCCATGGCGAGAAAAAAAACTTAACTAAACCAATAGCCTACCACCCTGTTGTGGATTGCCCTAGTGCTGTTTGTATTTTGATGCTAATTCTAGTTCCCAAAGAGGGGCTGCCCCCGACAATCACCACACTCAGGTGATTTCATGTGAACCTTCTCCCCATTTTAACTGGTCAAATAAAGTCTAGAGCCTGCGATTGGGCAGTGGAAGGGAAAGGGGAAAGTGGAAGTGTTAGAGAAGGAGAGAGAGGAGTGAGGAAAAGAGAGACGATGGAGGGAAGGAGAGAGCAGAAGATGGAAGAAGAGGAGGTGGAAAATGGAGCAGAAGCACGTGGGCTTGAGGAGCCACAAGTAGCAAGGGATCTCATAGCTGGGGAATAGGGTAGTGTAGTGATAGATCTGCCCAATCTAGATGTGCAGCTTATAAATATTATAACTGAGTTGTGTGTTCTTTGCACAGGCATATTGGGGTTGGAGATTTACCGATACAAATATGGCTGGTATTAAATGTTAAGGCTGTCTGGTGTTTCCGATTTGTGAGGATTTAGGTGGGCAAGAGGGAGGGCAAAACCGTGGAGTGGTCATTGGCAGTAGTGGTTGTAGCAGACCACTGGGGCCGTCTGTCTGTGGAACCAGAACTGTAGCTCCAGGCGTTCTCAGGAAGGACATGTTGCAGGACTTAGCAAGCCAGCCTCAGGAACCAGGGTAAGATGTGGAACAGACAGGATGGAAGTGGAGCCCGCCTGGGCGGAGCTAAGTATGCCACCCAAACTTGAGAAATGCAAGACCAGGAATTTCCTCACACTTCCCTATGGACAACACCCTCTTCTCTGACCCTCTTGTAGAAAATGGCACTTCTTGCTCTTTCCCAAGATAGAATCCTGGGGATAGAATCTCGGAGCTAAGTCATAAGGGGCTGTGGCACTGGGCAAGGAGACCAGGCAAAGGGAAGCTTGCAGAAAGAGTGCCACAGGTATGCACTAATCCCTCAGCTGACATGATTGTTTCTCAAACCACCTTTCTCTGCTGGCTGGGGGAGGTGGGTGGGTCACTACAGCTCCTCTAAGAACTGGAAATGACTCAGTCTTTGTAGCTTGGCTTGTCTGAGAGGCACTGTTGGTTTTTATTGCTTCCTCTGGCAAGGAAGGGTCTAGTGAATTTGGTCAGTTTCAGGGACTTCCTGGAACTATAATAAGTTGTTTACCTCCCTGCTTAGGGAACTTCCTGCAGGATGGAATGTTTGAATCTCCCAGGAAACTGACACAGTAGGAGTGAGGGGTGAAATCACCTGAGTGTGGCTCTCTGATTTGAGGGTTCCTTTCTTAGCTTCTGTAATTGTTACACGAAGATTAGCAGAGTTCATACTCTGCTGCATAGATGTTTTATAAGGGTTACAATAGTTAAACTTTTCATTTAAGCATTTTATATTGAAAATTCAGGTTTTCACACATGCTAAACACACTACATGCCATTGAGTGACACCTCCAGTTGCACATGATGTTTACATTGTAAATAGAAGTGTCAGTTAACATTATTTCTTATTAAGCAACAGATATTAGAGTTTCTGTTAGCAGCTAATACGGAATATCATGTCATTGATGAAATCTTTCCAGTTGCACTACTCCAGCAGGATTTGAACATTATGAACTGCAGAGAACATGCTAGGCTGGGGCACAGCTGTCCTCAAGAATGAAAGAAAAATGGCACGGCAGGTGTGCTGTACTGAAGGATACAGCTCAAACGTCATCTCGTACCCAAGTGACTCCCCTAGCCCTATAGGTCTGATTCTCCTGTAATCCCCTCCTTATTTATGCTGTGTTTAATCTTCCCTGTCGGTCCTGTCCTTTGCAGTCAGATACTTCTGGAGACTACAGAACCGTGCTCTTGAAGATCTGTGGAGAAGATGATTGAAGAAGATGGCTCCCAATGGCTGCCTGCCCTGATGGTGGACCGCCTCAAAATCTCTGCACACTGCTTTCATGCAGCACTCTAAAGTGCAAGCAAATGCAAGACAGAACCTGTCTGCCTGATAGGCATTGGCATCGTTCAGTGCAATGGCAAAAATGAACTTGATTTTATTTCAGACCATCTCATTCATGATAAGGGAAATTCAATCTAGAATTAAAGACCTACTAATGATTTTCTGTTTGGCTTAGGAAGTTGGAATCTGTGTAGTTCAAAACCATTAAACATAAATCAGGATACTAAAGATGGCTGCCTTTCCTAATTGTAATTTGTGTATTTGTTTTCAGTATCTACTAATACTGTATGTTGCCTGGTGCCAACAAATATTTCAAAATACATTTGTTGTAAATGCTCTGGGTGCTTCTGTTACTTGATTAGTGTGGTCTAAAAAGCTAGTCATAAAATGTCATGGTGCTGCTCACCTACAAGCCCAACATTTAGGAGGTGGAGACCGGAGGATCAATAGTTTGAGCCATCCTTGTGTAGGTGCAGGAGATATAAACAAGTCCATTAACAGTTTATTGCAGTTGAGGCTTGGGCTCCGAGAAGGAGAATGGTGCCTGGTGAATTTATGTTAGGGAAATGAGGTAGTGCTGTCCTTATTGATGTTCAGCAGGTGCTAGAATCTGGCAGGGAAAAAACAACAACAAAAGGACTGCTGGCAGATACTTCCACTATTCCACAGGATTTCTGTCTGCCAGGAAGAGCCACTTCTGTATCTCTCCTTCCTCTGGCGGATGAGGCATTAGGCTGATTGTTAATATGTACCCATGGTGCATGCTAACCTCCAGACTTCCCCAGTTCGTTCCAGGCTGCTCCAGTTCAGAGGGTTCCCTTCCCCACCTGCAACTACTGTTTTTCTGCCTAACCCATAAAAGGTTTTCCTGCTCCTGCTCCTGCTCCTGCTCCTGCTCCTGCTCCTGCTCCTGCTCCTGCTCCTGCTCCTGCTCCTGCTCCTGCTCCTGCTCCTGCTCCTCCTCCTCCTCCTGCTCCTGCTCCTGCTCCTCCTCCTGCTCCTCCTCCTGCTCCTGCTCCTGCTCCTCCTCCTGCTCCTGCTCCTGCTCCTCCTCCTGCTCCTACTCCTCCTCCTGCTCCTGCTCCTCCTCCTGCTCCTGCTCCTGCTCCTCCTCCTCCTGCTCCTCCTCCTGCTCCTGCTCCTCCTCCTGCTCCTGCTCCTGCTCCTCCTCCTGCTCCTGCTCCTGCTCCTCCTCCTGCTCCTACTCCTCCTCCTGCTCCTGCTCCTACTCCTACTCCTGCTCCTGCTCCTCCTCCTCCTGCTCCTCCTCCTGCTCCTGCTCCTGCTCCTGCTCCTCCTCCTCCTGCTCCTCCTCCTGCTCCTGCTCCTCCTCCTCCTCCTGCTCCTGCTCCTCCTCCTGCTCCTGCTCCTGCTCCTGCTCCTCCTCCTGCTCCTGCTCCTCCTCCTCCTGCTCCTCCTCCTGCTCCTGCTCCTCCTCCTCCTCCTGCTCCTCCTCCTGCTCCTGCTCCTCCTCCTCCTGCTCCTCCTCCTATTCCTGCTCCTCCTCCTCCTTCTTCTCCTCCTCGTGCTCCTGCTCCTCCTCCTCCTCCTGCTCCTGGTCCTCCTCCTCCTCCTCCTCCTGCTCCTCCTCCTGCTCCTCCTCCTCCTCCTGGTCCTGCTCCTCCTCCTGCTCCTGCTCCTCCTCCTCCTCCTGCTCCTGCTCCTGCTCCTGCTCCTGCTGCTCCTCCTCCTCCTGCCCCTGCCCCTGCCCCTGCTCCTGCTCCTCCTCTTCCTCCTGCCCCTGCCCCTGCTCCTGCTCCTCCTCTTCCTCCTGCCCCTGCCCCTGCCCCTGCCCCTGCCCCTGCCCCTGCCCCTGCCCCTGCCCCTGCTCCTGCTCCTGCTCCTCCTCCTGCTCCTGCTCCTGCTCCTCCTCCTCCTGCTCCTGCTCCTGCTCCTGCTCCTGCTCCCTCTCCTCTCTCTGCTCCCTCTCCTCTCTCAGCTCCCAAGAGCAGTAGTCCTGGCCTTTGACAGTCTGCCCTTCTCCTCTCTGCCCCAGAGACTATTGCCCCAGAGACCATGGCTATTTTGGAAGTTCACAAAGGCTCTGGATATTCTCTCTCTCATATCTACAAAAGTATAAAAAAAAATCTATAAAAACTTTCCACCCATGGATCAGTCAGTTTGTCAGCTCTCTGTGCCTTTGCTTACATGCCCCCACCCCCACCCCAGATTTCAGCACACAATCAAGAAATCACTGAGATGATCACTCCACGAATGGGGAGGTTTTTATTAACACTAAAAGAGAGATAACAGTCAGAAGCACCTGTACGAGTCCAGAGCAGAGAGAATAAGAGGAAGGACTGACCATGGCCAGAGCTAGAGAAGTGGGCATGAAAAATAGTGTGGGTTACAAAGAGCACAAGTAGCCTAGGGGAAGGAATCTGTGAACTGAAACAGCCTGGATGTTCAGAGCAGAGGAGGAGGTTTGAAGGGCCAAGATGCTGGTGTGGGCTTTGAAATGCATAACAGGTACAAGTGAATAGGGACCAAAGGAGCCTCAAGGCAAATGTGGGCTTTTGATATGTAACCAGAGGTATAAACCAAGGGAAGTGGCCCTTTCTGACAGGCTCCTGAGGAATGCTTGGGCCTGACACCCACAATAAAGAGACACAAGGACACCTGCCTCTGCACTTTACCTAACTGCTAGTGCAGTTAGAGCTCCCCTTCCCACCTTTTCAAGCATAGATGCCTCAGGCCTTTGAGGAGGACAAACAGAGAGGGCACCAGAATATTGCAATTCCCCTTTTCATGGTGGCACTCCCTTCCCCCTAACATCCCCCTGCCCCCCCCCCCCACTGGGGGGGGAGCAGCAGATGCCAGTTTTGGGGACAGACAGAAAACAGCATACCTTAGCCTCCCTGTCACCAAGGCTAACACTCTCCTTGATAGATAACCAACATTTTTCCAGTGCAGATCGCTCCTGTCCTTGAAGAAAACAAGGACTAAACATCCTTGAAATGATAAGAGGCCTGCGCTTGGACCAAGACACAAGGGCAATTAAGTGTTCCCAGACAGCTGTGACCACTTTGTAAAAATACACTAGCTCCCGATAGCACCACAAAGTTACTTCCCAGGTCAGGAAGGTCCCCTTCCAGCTACACAGTTCTGCCCTGCTGTCTGAACAAATGTTACCAGGTTTGAAGGATGGTTTTTCCCTTGTCACCTCCTCAGTCATGGAACCCCAAAGTTTGGGGATTCCCGGCATATATATGTACACACACACACACACACACACACACACACACACACACACACACACACACCAAGCCCCTGGTTCGGCCATTGTATCCCTAACCTGCACAGTGGGAAAGTCTTTCTATCTGGGTCTGACTTATAAAATAAAGACTCTCTTTGTTTTTACATTGGACTTGCAATTCCTGGCGTTCTCCGGGGGTTCCCAAGAACTGGGCATAACAACAAGATTGTTTTATAATGAAATGAAATATTTAAAAGTGTGTTCATGGGGATGGAGAGATGGTTTACCAGTTAAGGATGCTTGCTCATCCAGTGAACCTGAATTAAAGTCCTAGCACCCATATTAGGCGGCCCATCAATCTGGGTTCCCAAGCCAAATGAGGGGTGGTAGAACACTGCCTATACCCCCAGACAGCTCCGAGAGAGCACAGCAGGAATAGGACTGCTCCCTACCCAAATCAGGCTTGGGCCTACTTAACTCCATAGAGACAAAGGCCACTTCATAATAATGCCAGTTAAACTTCTGTTTTCCCACTAGAGAACTGGCTTCTGAGAAATTATGTGAAGGGCAGTCTGCTAATCTTGCTGATAAGATTGGAAGGTTCCACCCCTCTGCAACACTTCCTCCCTTGTCCTTCCCCCTAAAGCTATATAACCTGACCCCTCTATTTCAATAAACAAGCTGTCCTCTGAAATAGTCTCCCGGGTGGTTTATATCCACCATACTCATTGCTGCCTGAGACCCTGTTCCTGAACGCCTCCAAATCCTGAGACTGCCAGTGCACAAAAGCTGATGGGGGCAAGAGACCTACATCTGGTGCCTGAACAGGAACACTCCAGGATGTGTGGAAGAGAGTGAGTACCCTCCCTGTCCCCCTCCCCTCAGCGGCTTCCGCATCTTGCTTCGCCATCCTACCTTGAGGATCTGCTTCCTTGCTCCTCTGCTTTGATTTGACCCACCTTCAAGCACCAATTTTGAAGTGAAAACTATCATTGTTTGAATGGGTCTACCCCCACTCACCCCTGAATTGACTGAAGGCTCTTAGTCCTCTGGTCGGACCCTGACAACCCTTCGGCGACAGCAAAAATCACCCCTCTAAAGCTCTGAAAGCACCTGGTAATGCAACAACCAGGTAAAAGTCTTTAGGATACTCGGCAGTTTTCTTAAATGTGTGGGTAGGCTAACACCCCAGTTTCAGTGGAATTCCCTGGAACTCTTGCAGTTTGGAGAGCGTCCCCATTTGACTGAGCACTTCCATTCTTTTCTGTCATGGGAAAGTCTGCTTCTCACCAGAAGGAAGCCCTTCTGTAACATCTTCACAGGAGCACAGCAGGTTTGCCCAACCTCTAGGGAATTTTGATCAAGTACTCCTTTGTGTCCTTCAGGCCTGGGATCACATAACCTCCCCTCCCCCAACTTCTGAATCCCGAAATGGAGATTTCTTGCTTCTCTTCCTCCAGCAAAACCCCAAAGAACCCTTCTCTGACTTTGCTCTTCGAACAAAAAATGAGCCTAGGACACAAAATTCCTGATCCCTGTGGCTAGAGAAACCATCGTTAAAGGCATGGCCTTGCAACACTGGCTAGCTTGTTAGGGGTTGAAAAATGAACGTTATGATAAATGGATAGTTACCACTCAAGACATTAGGATGGTTTCTCATAAAGTTACTCCCTTCACCCAGGCCTCTGAGGTGACCTTTAAAACAAAAGGAAAAAAGTTTTAAATTTGGAAAGGCGAGACTCTGGAAGGACAAATATTCTAACTCTGGCTCATCTAAGGGCTTGGAAACCACCCCTCCTAAAACCAAGTGTCCCTGATGCTGTAAAGAATTCCACTGGGGACTGGAGAGATGGCTCAGTGGTTAAGAGCACTGACTGCTCTTCCAGAGGTTCTGAGTTCAATTCCCAGCAACCACATGGTAACTCACAACCATCTGTAATGGGATCCAATGCCCTCTTCTGGTGTGTGTCTGAAGATGGCTACAGTGTACTCATATAAATAAAATAAGTAAATCTTTTTTTTTTTTTTACAAAGGATTCCATTGGAGAAAGAATTGCCATTCTACATATGATAAAGATGTTTAGCCCCTCAATCCTTTAAATGCCAAAAGGGGAAATCTTCGACCCCAAAAATAAAAGGAAAAACCTACAAAATCTTGTGGGTCACTAACATTTTGGAAGGCTCACACCCCAAACTCAATATAAATATTGCAGAAAACCATTTAAATGCCTAATTGACACCGGAGCAGATAGAATTATTTTGAAGCAATCTGATGTCCCTCAGCATTGGGAATGGATCCCTGGGCACAACTAATGGGCACAAGAGGCTCCTCCCAGGCATACACCACAAAAGAGGCCTTCAAAGGGGAGGATCCAGATGGTGGTGTTGGCCTTATCAGACCTCTTATCTCAGACATGGCCACCAATGTGTTAGGGAGAGAAGCTTTAGATATGGTCCTTATCAGTAACATGGAAAGTGAATGCATCCAGATAGAGGAATATGACAAACATCCTTCCAGGGAATTCTAAGAGCCACTGTCAGATTTGAGACTCCCTGCCTCAACTGGGTCTCAGATGAGCTTGTCTGGGATGAACAATGGCCTTTACCAGGGAGAAATTAGAAGTTCTTACTCAGCTCATTAAAGAACAACTACAATATCCATCCTTTCCTTGGCTGATGGAATTTCCCCATCTTTGCAATTAAAAAGAGTTCTATGAGATGGGAGCTATTACAAGACCTTTGGGCCATCAACATGACTATGCAGACTTGGGGATCCCCATGGAGGGGTCTTTCCCTTGTCTCTGCAATCCTGGCCAATACTCTACTATTGGCCATTGGTATTAGAGATTGTTTTCTTCTCTATCCCTGTACATCCCAAAGATTGTCAACATTTCACATTTTCAGTTCCCCAAATTAACAACTCTGGCTCAGCTTCCTGATATGAATGATGTAGGCACGATGTTTCTGTGCACTGGGTAAAAGTTATCCTTGTATTATTCAAATACTGATTTCTCTGTCCCCTTGTTTCAATCTGGGCATGGCATTGTAATACTTAAGTCAAGAATCTCCTATGTCAAGTTTGTATAAACAATGTTTATCATTTATTCGTGTCAATAAAAGCGATTACCCAGTGGCTGGGCAGAAGATAGAATATGGTGGAACTCCCACCAGCCAGAGGAGGGAGGGAGGGAGGGAGGGAGGGAGGGAGGGAGGGAAGGAGGGAGGGAGAGAGAAGAGTAAGACAGATTGAGCCACAAGGAGGGAGGAGAGGTGATTTTAGCTGGAGCATGAAAGGCCCTACATGAAATTATTACAGGGATTTTGGCCAGGAAGTAGCCAGATTACCTTAGAATAATGAGGTGGATCAATGACTGCCTAGGTATTTCAGTGAAGCTTGAAAATAAATCTTGGTTTCTCTGTGTCACTACTGGGGAATTAGCTAGGATAAAGAAAAAAGAGCCACTGTATTAATTTATATTTACTATTTATACTAATTTACTATTTGTATTTATATTATTTATATATTTATATTAATTTATATTATATTTCTATAATCATACATTAATAAAAATAAAGATAATATTAATACAATTATATATAAATATATAATGTATATTAAAATTACTGTTACAGAATGAAGACTCCTCCACCAAGGGATGGCCACCAGCCACACTATTTGCCAAGAAGTGGTTGCTGCTGCTCTGAAATCACATTTAGAAAAGGGAATACACACTTATCACTCTCCTGGTTAAACAACCACTGTACTAACTACCACCTGAGACTCTGCTCCCCAGCTCGTCCGAATCCTGACACTTCAAGCACATAATGGCCAATTGGGAGCTGGGAACCCACACATAACTACCTGTAATTCCAGCTCCAGGAGATTGTAGAAAGAGCTGGCCTTTGAGGGCACCTGCATTTATGTGAATACTGCCCCACACATATGCATAATTAAAAGTAATAAAAATAGGTTTTGAAGATAAAATGAAAAGATGCTCAGTACAGTAGTAGAACATAACCCTTAATAAATGTTATTTTAAGCCATGGTTGGGGGTTCACACTTGTACTTACAGCTACTAAGTTTCTTATAAAAATTAATTAAAATTTTTCATACAATATATTTTGATTATTTCCCTCCCTTAGTTCTTCCCAAACTCCCTCACCTCCCTATGCACTCAACTTCATGGTCTTTCTCTTTCTCTCTTTCATAACACAAAATCAAACGAAAACCCTCCAAAATTAATTTAAAAACATGGAAATGAAAATCAAAGCAAGCAAAATGCAGGAAAGAAAAATGAAAATGTCAAAATAAAATGAAGCAAAAAGGGAAGAAAGAAAGAAGAGAGGGAGAGGGAGAGGGAGAGGGAGAGGGAGAGGGAGAGGGAGAGGGAGAGGGAGAGGGAGAGGGAGAGGGAGAGGGAGAGGGAGAGGGAGAGGGAGAGGGAGAGGGAGAGGGAGAGGGAGAGGGAGAGGGAGGAGAGGGAGAGAGACTGTGCCTGGGCATGGGTCCTGCTCTATAGTATGATTGATATACACAGTGAGACTCCACTGGAGAAAACTGACTTGCAGTTCCTTGAGTTTAGTTTCTCAGCAGGTATCAACTGTAAATAACTTCTTGGTTAGAGATGGGACTCTGTCCAATTTGTCCCATCAGTGCCAGGACACATCTGGATTGAACTGGTGCAGGTGTTGTATGTGCTGCCACAGTCTCTGTGAGTTCATATGAGTTCTGAGACTCTCACAACAGCTGGCTAGACCAGCTGGAAGCTGCTTCTGCCTCTGGTTATCCTAAGGGACTAGAGACTGCAGATACTTATGTAAGCGCTATGTGCCTGAGGGATAAAAGCCGGATAGAACATGGAGGCAGAGCCATGACCTTAGGATCAGGATGCTCAGATCTGGAAGACCCTGTTTCCTTGGAGTCATTCCTCAGCTACAGCCATTCTTCCTCCTCTTCTGCAAAGATCCCAGATTCTTGACAAGACAGGCTTGATGACAACGCCCCATCAAGTGCTCAGACTTCTCTCACTCTGTATATTGTCCAGGTGTGATTCTATGTCAGTTATATTATTTTTACTTTAATCATAAGATAATCATACAAAGCAGCTATTATTATTAGTTTGGAGATTGAAGGATGATTACTTAAATAGTTCTAGACATTCTTGATCTAGTGATATTGATCCTGGGGTCGTTTGGGACAGAGCCTCGGTCCTGGCAGTCCTCACAAGCTAGGTTAGGGCACTTGTCCTCGATAGATCAGTTAAGGAAATAGGTAATAATGAAAAACAGAAAAGAATTTATTCAATACAGTAACATTTGAAAGAAGAACAAAGAAAGATATTCAGTGGTGTGCAAACCCATCAATAAATGTGGCATCTGGGTTTAAATAGAGGGAAAGAGGTGGGCATAACTACGCAGTCAGGGTCGAGATGTGACCACCACTAACCCCCTGTCTAGGCTCTCATCTGTCCTACAAGATGGTCTGACAAGTTGTGAGGGTCTCTTTTCCAGAGACAAGCTCCTTTTCTGGTTGGCATCTTGGGAATGATTGTCTCCATAATTTGAAGGAAAAGTTGTCTCTCTGTAGTATATCTTCATACCTACCACACAGTTGCAAGATCTTACCTCAAAAAGAAAGACGATTCTGCTACCTTATATCATATGTTATTATAGTGTTAGTCAAGGAGGGTGGTTTTCATTGCCTCTGATTTCCACAAGGTGGCAGGTCAACTTCAAAGCCAGATGGTTGGTTTTGTGTCCAAGTAACAAAATCTATTTTACTTGTTTAAGAGTAGTTAGTCCAGATAGGAACTACGTGGAAACATGCTTTGCAGAGTGCATGTCATATTCCAGGAGTCTTGTTGTGACTGTAAACACTTTCTCAATGAAGATTACGTAACTCAGTTCTTTGCTGTTCATCATTCTCGGGGAAGTCTGCATTTATATGAAGTATGTGTATGTGCGTGCATGTGTGCGTGCGCGCGCGTGTGTGTACATATATATATATATATATATATATAATACATTTGTATGTATATATGTATATACTATATGTGTCTGAGTGTGTGTATACTAGCTTAGTCATGGATCACCTTCACTGATGAGTATCTGCAAGTCAGCTCACTGAACACTGGTTAATCCATGAAGACAGTGAAGGAGAAACTTTGCAATCTGGAAGGAGCCCTGGCCTTGTAATATGGTGAACGTTAGAAGGCAGGAGACTCTAGATCAAGAATATACTTGGTCTGGAGATTAGGTGCTTCAAAAATGGCAAATGAAGATACTGGATAGAAGGTTCTCAAAGAACCTACTCGTGCTTTTGAAGGAAATGTTTAGGGTAATGTGATCCAGAATTTACTTCTGTATATTTTCTGCTGTCCATTTTCATATCATTTGCATGCCATGTTGATAGCCTCCAATTTCTGCATCTGAATTGTCTTGAATGCATTGGGTTTGGAATCAGATCAGTCTGGGCTCAGATCTTGGCTTTCTACTTAACTACAACAACGTGTATGTAAATCAGTATGTAATTGGCAAATACTCCTCTCTTTGCAACCTGATACTTCAGCTACAAGTAAGTCCTTACCCAAAAGAGTTATGAATATTTAATGACATGAAGAGTATTAGAAAGTTAACTCAATAAAATTCAATTAGTGGAGAAAGACATAAAATCATTTGCCCTGCCATACTAACCTGAGGTGGCCAGAAGAAAGATACCTAAGCAACTACCTAGGGCATCACTACCACAAATGAATGTGTGATGGAGAGATGGGAAGATGGAGTTTGTGGTGGTGAGATAGAGGAAAAAGCAAAGCCAAGGGGTTTGTATACTATGGAGAAATATGGAACTGGAGACTGAACAGCAGCAAGATGAGGAGGCCATGGTGGTCTCCACATGGTCTTAGCCCAGGTCTCTGCCACAAAAGGCCATGTCTGGATTCATGATGCAGCTAGGGTCTGTGTCATTGTCTGTGGCCTGAGTTACCACCAAAGGTGAAAACCATGTGGATGTCTGAGGGTGTGCTGGCATGGGGGTGAAGGGGATGATGTACTGATCTGAATAGCGCATCACCTGAGGCCATGGGACATCCAGGCCCAGGTTGTTGCTAGGGATCATGTCTGGGTTCATGGTCCTAGGGCATCATGGGTCTGTGTTGATGTCCCTTGGGCATGCAAGCGCTGGCTGGCTCTATACCTTGTGGGAGATGTTCTCCCCTTCCTTACCTCTTTCCAGCCTTGGCCCTGAGGTTATGAGAGCAGAAGAGCTGTCTCTGCCCCTCACTGATTGTAGCACTAAGGAGTGTGGGCTCTACACCTTGCCAGAGCAGCACAGTACAGCTGACTCTGGTGGCAGGGGTGCAGATGAGCCAGGCCCAAGAACATGAGAGCAGGAGATTTGACCCTGCCCCTCGCTGAATGCAGCATTAAGTGAGCTAGCCTGGGAACTACTGGAGAGCTTGCCCCAATGGTATGGGCCTAGGAAGACTAACCAAATCATCTACCTCCCAGGCCCAGATCCAGAACCAAATAGGGCTTTGAGTTGTCCTACCCCAACATCTACCCCATCTATGATCTGCTAGAGCATGTGAAAGGGCTGGACCAGCAGAGGCAAAGCTAGAGCATCTCCATGATACAGGACAACAACAGGATATCTGAGAGGGGTGAAGACCCAGTATTGATAGTGTAACAGAAGCCAGAAGCCTCAAACCAGACTAATGATTCATTGCCATAAACATTTGCAAGTAAAGATGTGTGACAGAAGGATACACTGTGTGACACACAGTGACACACGACAGATGTTTTGTTTTTTTGGTTGGTTGGTTGGTTGGTTGGTTTGATTTTTTACTTTTATTTTTTATTTTCTTTAGGGAAGAGGTTACAAGGGTGGAGCGCGAGGGCAAAGACATGAGTGGGATAGGGGAACATGATGTGCAAGAGGTTTCAGAAACCTTACTTAGTAGTCTGGGGACATGACTCAGTGGGTAAAGTCGCTGTCTGGTGAGCAGAAGCCCTGGAGTTTAGTTCCTAGTACTATGTAAATCAGCAGGAAGTGTTCAGCAAACAACTGAAGAAAAAAAATAAATACAATTTATTTTAGTCTCTCAGTAAAATATCTCTAAATCTTTGGGGGACGTCTTTGGGGAAATATCTCTTTCATAAAGGGAATCAAACACGTATAGTTTCATGATTACCGGACTGGACAACAGATTCACGCTCAAGCCAGGACAGCACAGGTTTCTATTGTTGCAGATAGCTGTGTGGTTCTGGTAAGTCAGTGTAGCTGCACACTTGACCCAGTGCCTTCACCCTGTAAAGTGCTCCATAAGTGCTAGCCATTGTTCTCTGGCTCCATTTGGAAAACTTACAATGGCTTGTACTCATTCATTTGGGGGATGTAGGATGCTGTGAAGTTCTCTTGAGTTTGCAATTCTGAGAGAAGATAAAAGTTGACCTCCTGGTAATTCCCCTCCTGCAAGCCTTGCTTTATGAAGCACGGAAAGTACCCCCAAATTTCTTTTCAAAACTACCCAGTTAGTGAGTAGACTCAGACCCTCCCACTCACTCTCTCAACATCTCCTCTAGTCCCTGAGAACCAAGTGAGATTGGTGACTTTGTACTTAAGTCACTTTGCTGCTCTGTTGTTTCTTCCAGTTAAAGTAAGTCTTTCCTGATGACATCTTCTCCGCCATGAGTAGCCCTGCTTAGAGACTACAGTCTGCGTGTTCTTCCATCACCTTTTCAATGTCAAAGAGGGAGAGTTTCAAAGAAGGGCAGTTACCCAATAGCACTAATGTTAAATGGCTGCTGTGTGTTGGGCTAATCTTGTGTGCACTGTGTCAAGGTTACCTTTGTATTATTCAAGTGCTGATTCTGTATGGGCAGAGATTTGAACACCGGAAGGCTTTATATTGTTATTTTTATGACATATCACCTATCTCTGTGTTATGTAAACATCTTCTCCATCGCCTTCTGACTGGTTTACTAAATGGTAGAGCAGCCTATAGCAAAGCAGGAGAGGAAAGTTGTAACTTCCGGGTAGAGATGGGAATTCTGGAAACACACACACACACACACACACACACACACACACACACACACACACACACGGGAAGGTGCTGGAACTGAAGGAGAAGTAACTAATGAGCCACATGGCAGAATTTAGATCCGAATAAATGGGTTAATTAAGTTATACAAGCTAGTTGGGAAATAGCCTGAGCTAAGGCCTGAGCTATCATAAATAATAATTGTCTCTGTGCCATTACTGGGTGGCTGGTGGGTCTGAGGCAGTCTGGGCAATAGCTGCAGTATGCTTGAAAAGGAAATGCCAGACTTCAACCCAAGCCAGCCAAACAATTCATCCAAACCACACTGTGCACACAGGAAAACTGGTTGTCTGCACCTCCTTCCAGTCTCTCTGGGTGCAACTCTAAGAGGGTGAAAAGAGCCACAGTCCCAAGTGGCTTTGCTAGCCCTAGGGTTGCACTAAAGCAACTGGTGTGGTTTGCTGACACTGATCACCTGGGTGGTGGTGGAGAGAGAGCTGAAGAGGACATTGAAATCCTTCCTCCTGCAGGAATGAGCCCCAGTGAGGAGGAGAAGAAAGCAGAGAACAAAGAGTGAGGCAGTAGGTGACAATGAGCCTCAATTAGCAACTACTTTCAAAGAACAATGGCACACTGGTCTAGGTGGTCTACAGTGTCTACCTCAGATGGCCTTCACAGATCTGCCATATGGAAACACCTACTTCTTTTGTGTTGTGCTATGTTAGAAAGCCAAGTCCTCATAAGAGAAACTGAGCTCACCCACTGCAAATCCTCCTGAAGCAGGTGTTCACAGAGCTCTTCATGGGAAACGTTGACTTCCGTGCTCACCACTCCAAGCAAGCTCCTCCAGCCTTTCAGTTCTTCAATACTTACTTCATGGTGACCATGGGTGAAGCTTCATGGTAACCATGGGTGAAGCTATGTTACTATGTGCTAGGGTTATGAAGATGAATAAAGCCACACGTTTTCTGGTTTCAAGAAATTGCTGTTCTGTGTACAGAATGTTGTGTTCAAAGGGGTCTGGTTAAAAAACAAACAAACAAACAAACAAACAAGCAAGCAAGCAAAACCACAAAAAACACCTGGTCGAAGAATCCAGTGACATGATTGTTCCATTAGGGGGAAGGTTTCTGTTTGTTTTTATTCTCTCATGTTAAGCATCCCCTCCCTCTCCTCCTCTTAGCCCCCAACCTCATCTCCCCTCTCCCCTAGACCACTCCTCCTCCATAAAGAGCAAGCTTCCCAGTGATACCAACCAAACATGACATAACAAGATGCCACAAAACTAGGTACACACCCTCATATCAAGGCTGGATAACGCAACTCAGTTGGAGGAAAAAGGTTCCAAGAGCAAGCAAAAGAGTCAAGATACCCCCACTCCCATTGTTAGGAGTCGAACAAACACTCCAACCTAGACAACTGCAGCATGAGTACAGAGAACCTGCGTAGGCTCTGTGGTTGCCTCTTCAGCCTCTATGAGCCCTTATGAAGCCTGCTTAGTTGATTCTGTGGGTCTTGTTTTTATGGGATCCTTAAACCCTCTGGCTCCTATGATCTTTCTACTTCCTTTTCTGTAGGGTTCCCTAATATTTAGGTGTGGTGTTATGCCCGAGTTGCAGAGAACCCAAAGACCACCAAGGAGCCAATTCCAATGGAAACACACGAGGGTCTTCACCTTGTGTGAAGCAAGGCCGCTCACTGTCACTGTCTCAGCAGGTCAGAAGTGAGAGTCTTGAGTCTAGGGGTGCGGGGTATTTATTTTTTTACAGCGAATTTGGGGAACTTCCATACGGGTCAGAAGTTAATATTTTAAAATTTTCATTTCTGACATAATCTGAAAAAAAGAAAAAAAAAAAAAACCATGGGGTGAACCCACCTGACAAACAGCATGGCTAAGTTAACTATTTTCTGTAGGATGTCTTAGATTGTCTATATGTAGTCTAACTGACTGTTGCAAAGGAGGGAGGGGGCAGCCTTAGGATGTTTGCTCAAATGGACTTTGTCGGACAAAACAGAGCTCCTTCTCAAAAACAGAGTTGGTTGGGCTTTAGAGTGGGTGTCTGCATTTGCTTCTCTCAGCTGCCAGAGGAAGTCTCTCTGATTACCCCTGAGCCACCAGGCACAGGTCTGTGAGTACACGAAATATTTTTTTGTGATAATTTGAAATAAAAATGGCCCCATAGTTTATAGGGAGTGGCACTATTAGGAGGTGTGGCCTTTTTGGAGTAGGTTTGACTTTGTTGGAGAAAGTGTGTCATAGAGAGTGGACTTTGAGGTGAGGTGACAGTGTGTCTCAGTTCACTTCCTGCTTCCTGTGCATCCAGATATAGAACTCTCCAGCACCATGCCTGCCAGCATGCTGCCATGCTTCTGGCCATGATAATAATGAACTAAAGCTCTGAACTTTAAGCCAGCCCCAGTGAAGTGTTTTTCTTTATAAGAGTTGTCATTCAGACCCAAGGGTGAGAGACAGAAGAGCCTCATCTGACATGAGGTGGCCTGGATGCAGTGGTGATGCCCTCTCTGCACACACAGCCCCACCCCTCACCTCCTGCAGCAGTAGGAAGAATAAGCCATGAGAGCAGGAGAGCTGTCCCAGCCTCTCACAGCCTGCAGCACTTGGGAGAGTGGGCCTCCAACCTTGACTGGGCAGCACAGTGAAGCTGACTTTGGAAGTATGGGTGTGGGTAAGCCAGCCCTGAGGGCAGGACAGCAGGAGAGCTGACCCTGCCTACTGCTGATGGCAGCACTGGGTGGCCTAGCCAGAGCAGTGCTGGAGAGCTCACCTTGATGGTGTGGATAAGGGAAAGCTGGAGGGATGACCAGCTTAGCTTCCACCCAGGCCCAGATTCAGGGCTCTCAATTAGCCCACCCCAAAATCTGTATCATCTGTGCACAGTTGGCACATGTGAGAGGGCCTGTCCTGCTATTCCAAGGCTGCAGGATCTCTATGACACAGGGCAACAACAGGATGACAGGGAGGAGTCCCAGTGAAGAGCCAATATTGATGATGGCTGGAAGCTTGAGATCTTTAGCCAGACTCATTGCAATGAACATTCACAAGTGAAAATGTGTAGACAGAAGGATATAAAAACAGAGGGATAGACTTCAGGACACACTATGACATACTACAGCTTCTACAATAAGATGTCGCCCAGCCTTGACTCAGGATCGGAGTTCTCAACTGGAAGCGGGGATATCTGGAAGGCACATAATAGATATAAACAGACTACATTTTGGGGTATAAGCTGACAGGCAAATTTTTCAAGGCTTAAAGTTTCTCTCTCTTTTTTCTCATTCTCTCCCTCTCCCTCTCCCTCTCCCCTCCCCTCCCCCTCCCCCTCCTCCTCCTCCTCTCCCTCTCAACTTGAGGCTACATACACTCTGCATTCTCCTGTGCATTTTTTTCTTGAACTCTCATGCTCATACACACCTCTGTGCATTCCTCTTGCACTCACACTCACACACTCTCCTTTCTCTCTCTCACACACTCTCCATACACGCCTCACATTCTCCCTTCACTCACTCTTCACATGCTCTTCTCATGCTCTCTCATCTTTCTCTTGACCCAGTCTTTTATTGATACTCCAACAGCAGGTAAAATAAAAGACATTGTATGATCATTGCCAAATCAAATTCAAAAGAATAACCACATCCCACAAATCAAGAACTACAATTGTTCCCCAAGTTTCAAGCTGCCCTATTCCCAGGACTATAGTCAAAGTAACAATAATTGCAAATTTATCATTGTTTAAACTTTAACTTTTGACGTATTATACTTCAGAGCTCTGAGGTCAGCTACTTGCATTTTCTGATAATAAATGACATGGGCAAAGCTGTCAGGCAGTGAGTGGCCAGAAAGAATCAAGTTAACCCATAACTCAATAGTTCCGCTAGCTTTCTGCTTCTGCACATTGCACACAATGACTCTCCTAAGAGTCCCAGTGCTTTGACTTAGTTTTACTAGTATAAAATTTTACATATTCTATACTTGCTCATTCAGGAACCACTCTTAGATATTATGCAAAACTTATCTCATAACTTTAATAGTTTTTTTCCTTTCATGGAGTCTCAATGTTGGCTCTATTTCATTTTCTAATAATTTCTTCAAACTTTCTTTGCAAGTCAAGCATTAATCTGGAACTGCCATTGTGCAGTCATTGCATTGTTTCTAAGATGAGAACACACAGCATGCACCTGGGCCATTAGGACTGTGCTGTGCTGTGCTGTGCTGTGCTGTGCTGTGCTGTGCTGTGCTGTGCTGTGCTGTGCTGTGCTGTGCTGTGCAGTGCAGTGCTGTGCTGTGCTGTGCTGTGCTGTGCTGTGCTGTGCTGTGCTGTGCTGTGCTGTGGTGTGCTGTGCTGTGGTGTGCTGTGCTGTGCTGTGCTGTGCTGTGCTGTGCTGTGCTGTGCTGTGCTGGGCTGGGCTGTGCTGGGCTGGGCTGTGCTGGGCTGTGCTGTGCTGGGCTGTGCTGTGCTGTGCTGTGCTGTGCTGGGCTGTGCCCCATGCCTCAATTTTTAATTGTTTAAGAATCATTACATCTTTTTTTCTGAGGAACTGCCAGACTGATTTCCAGAGTGGTTGTACCAGCTTGCAATCTCACCAGCAATGGAGGAGTGTTCCTCTTTCTCCACATCTTTGCCAGAATCTGCTGTCACCTGAATTTTTGATCTTAGCCATTCTGACTGGTGTGAGGTGGAATCTCAGGGTTGTTTTGATTTGCATTTCTCTGATGATTAAGGATGCTGAACATTTTTTCAGGTGCTTCTCAGCCATTCGGTATTCCTCAGTTGAGAATTCTTTGTTTAGCTCTGTACCCCATTTTTTAATAGGATTATTTGATTTTCTGGAGTCCAGCTTCTTTAGTTCTTTGTATATATTGCATATTAGTCCCCTATCAGATTTAGTACCGGAAGACCCAGCAATACCTCTCCTGGGCATATACCCAGAAGATGTCCCAACTGGTAAGAAGGACACATGCTCCACTATGTTCATAGCAGCCTTATTTATAATAGCCAGAAGCTGGAAAGAACCCAGATGCCCCTCAACAGAAGAATGGATACAGAAGATGGAGTACATTTACACAGTGGAGTACTACTCAGCTATTAAAAACAATGAAATTATGAAATTCTTAGGCAAATGGATGGATTTGGAGGATATCATCCTGAGTGAGGTAACCCAATCACAAAAGAACATACATGGTATGTACTCACTGATAAGTGGATATTAGCCGAGAAACTTAGAATACCCAAGATACAATTTGCAAAACATATGAAACTCAAGAAGAAGGAAAACCAAAGTGTGGAAGCTTTGTTCCTTCTTAGAATGGGAAGCAAAATACCCATGGAAGGAGTTACAGAAACAAAGTTCAGAGCAGACCCTGAAGGAACGACCATCCAGAGACCGCCGCACTTGGGGATCCACCCCATAAACAACCACCAAACCCAGTCACTAGGCAGTTGACAACAAGAGCCTGCTGACAGGAGTCTGATATAGCTGTCTCCTGTGAGGCTCTGCCAGTGCCTGGTAAATACAGGAGTGGATGCTCACAGTCATCCATTGGACTAAGCACAAGGTCCCCAATGAAGGAGCCAGAGAAATATCCAGTGAGCTGAAGGGGTCTGAAGCTCCATAGAAGGAACATCAATATGAACTAGCCAGTATCCCCAGAGCTCCTTGGAACTATACCACCAATCAAAGAAAACACATGGTGGAACTTGTGGCTCTAGCTATATATGTAGTAGAGGATGCCCTAGTCAGTCATCAATGGGAGGAGACGCCCTTGGTCCTGTGAAGGCTCTATTCCCCATTATAGGGGAATGCCAGGGCCAGGAATGGGAATGGGTGGATTGGGGAGCAGAGAGAGGGAGGAAGGGATAGGGGATTTTCGGAAGGGAAACTAGGGAAGGGGATAAAATTTGAAATGTAAATAAAGAAAATATCTAATAAGAAAAAGAGAGAAAAAAAAAGAATCATTATATCAAGGAACATCTAGTTTCACAGAATTCACCAGAGCAGGAGAAAGAAGTAGGAAAGTCAGGTATAATAGAATAAATATGCACACTGAGGCCAACTGAAAAGCAGTCACACACAAATGAAATCTATACAGCTGTTGTCTAGGGCTAAGGTTAGGAGAAATGGAAACAACCATTTTTTTTACAAAGAGCTGCCTCCATCCTGGCCTACTGCAGGAGGTCTCTTATTTCAGATAGCAGGTCCCCTGGAGGGCAGTGTCTCCTGCTTCTCAGGGTCCTAGACTCCATCCTTTTCTACAAGGAGTTGCTGTGGGCTTCTGAGATGTCTCCATCTCAGCCTGCTGTAGGCAGTCCCTGTCATTGTATGCTGTTCCCAGCAAGATGTCTTCTATGCTTCATTGTTTGGTTGTTGTTTTTGTTTGCTTGCTTGTGTGTTTTATTTTGAGGGTAAGGTTGCAAGGGTGAAGGCCATGTGAGGAGATAGGGAGATGGGCAGGACTGCAGTGTATGATGTAAACTCACAAAGAATCAATAAAAAGTTAAGAAAAGAAAGAGTTGCCATGGTCATGGTGTCTTTTCACAATAGCAAAAAATCCTGACTGAGACACATTTTATTGACTTTTTTGTCAGTGGTATTTGTTTCTATATTGTATTTCTAAGCCATCCAGCTTCCCATTTTCTGGCCATCCAAGCAGTGTCTGGCATGAGCTTCCTTTCGTGCCTTGGGCCTGAAGTTAGGCCAGTCATCGGTTGGCCACTTTCACGAGTTCAGAACCCATTATCCCAGCATTTGTTTCAGGCTGGTCAGGTGTGCGTTGAAGGCTGGGTTGGTGTCCTGGTCCCACCACTGAGAGCCTTAGCAAGTTAGGGAACATGGCCAAATCAGGTTCTGTATCCTCCACTACTCGGAGTCCTCACTAGAGTAACCCTCATGGGTTCTGGGAAGTTTCCGCTATAGTAGGCTTCCACGTATTCCTCTCTAAACACCGTCCCCCTATTCCAGTCCCCTCTTCCTCCATTCCTCCCTCCCCTACCTGATCCTTCCTGTTTCCATCCTAATACCACCCCATTCTACTCACAAAAATCTATTTTATTTTCCCTTCCCAGGGAGGTCTGTGTCCCCCCTGTTCCCCCACCCCCACCCCCCGCAAGTCCTTCTTGTTACTTAGCATCTCTGGATCTGTGTATTGTAGTCTGGTTATCCTTGACAGCTAACATTCACTCATAAGTGAGTATGTATCATGTTTGTCTTTCTGGGTCTGGGTTACCTCACTCAGGATGATTTTTTATAGTTTCATCCATTTGTCTGCAAATTTTGTGATGTCATTTTTTCTAATAGCGAAGTAACAGTCTGTTGTGTAAACACATTTTTCTTTATCCATTCTTCCGTTAAGGGACATCTAGGTTATTTCCAGTTTCTGGCTATTATGAATAAAGCTACTGTGAACACAATTGTGGGAGTATCCTTATGGTAGGATAAGAGTAGTTTGGCAGTATATGCCCAAGAGTGATATAACAGGGTCTTGAAGTAAATTGATTTCTAATGTTCTGAAGAACTGCCATATTGATTTTCATAGTGGCTTTAGAAGGGTGCACTCCCACCAGTAAAGGGCGAGTGTTCCCCTTGTACCACGTCCTCCACAGCATAAGCTGCCACTCTGTTACTGATCTTAATCATACTGACAGGTAAAAGATGAAATCTCAAACTAGTTGTGACTTGGTATTTCCCTGATGGCTGAGGATGTTGAACCTTTCTTTAAGTGTTTCTCAGCCATTTGAGATTTCTATTGACAATTCTTTGTCGAGCTCTGTACCCCATTTTTCAAATTGGATTGTTGGTTTGTTGATGTCTAGTTTTGAGTTCTTAATATATTTTGGATATTAGCCTTTTATCAGATGTGGAGTTAATTAAAATATTTCCCAATTTGTAGGCTGCTGCTTTGTCCAATTGATGGTGTCTTTTGCCTTATAGAAGCTTTTCAGTTTCATGAGATCCCTTTAGTAATGTGTTTCTTAGTGCCTGAACTTTGGTGTTCTGTTCAGGAAGTTTTCTCCTGTGCAACTACATTCAAGACTATTCCCTACTCTATCTTCTGTCACATGCAGTGTATCTGGTTTAATGTTGAGGTCTTTGATTCACTTGGACTTGAGTTTTGTGCAGGGTGATAAAAATGGATCTAGTTTGCATTCTTCTACATACAGAAATACAATTTGATCAGCACCATTTGTTGAAGATGCTTTCTTTTTTCCATTGTGTATTTCTGGCTTCTTCATCAAAAGTTGGGTGTCCATAGATATGTGGATTTATGTGTGGGTCTTCAACTTCATTCCATTGACTATGGCAATGTCATGTGGTTTTAATTGCCCAGTGGTACAGCTTGAAACCAGGGATGGTAAAACCTCTGGAAACTCCTTTAGTATTCAGGAGTGATTTAGCTATCCTCGGCCTTTGTTTCTCCGTATAAAATTGAGTATTGTCCTTTCAAGATCTGTGAAGGATTATGTTGGAATCTTTATGGGGATTGTATTGAATCTGTTGATCGATTATGGTAGGATAGCTATTTCTACTACATTAACTCTAATGATCCATGAGTATGTCAGATCTTTGCATCATCTGATATGTTCTTCAATTTCTTTCTTCAACAATTTGAAGTTTTTGTCATACAAGTTTATCACTTGCTTGGTTGGGGTTATCCCAGGATAGTTTATATTGTTTGGGGTTATTGTGAAGGGTGTTACTTCCCTGTTTCTTTCTCAGTTCATTTTTCATTTGTATATAAGAAGGTTAGGTTGCTTTTTTTTTTTTTCGGTTGACCTTATATCCAGCTACTTTGCTGAAGGTGTTTATCAGCTGTGGAGTTCCCTGATAGAATTTGGAGGTTACTTATTGTCTAAGTTAGGGTTTTTATTTCTGCACAAAACATCACGACCAAGAAGCAAGTTGTAGAGGAAAGGGTTTATTCAGCTTACACTTCCATGTTACTGTTCATCACCAAAGGAAGTCAGGACTGGAACTCAAGCAGGTCAGGAAGCAGGAGCTGATGCAGAGGCCATGGAGGGATGTTTCTTACTGGCTTGCTTCCCCTGGCTTGCTTAGCCTGCTCTCTTTTAGAACCCAAGACTACCAGACCAGAGATGGTCCCACCCACAAGGGGCCCTCCCTGCTTGATCACTAATTGAGAAAATGCCTTACAGCTGGAACTCATGGAGGCATTTCCTTACCCGAAGCTATTTTCTCTGTGATAACTCCAGTCAAGTTGACACAAAACCAGCCAGTATACTTATGTATACTATCATATCGTGGAAATAATGATATTTTGACATTTTTCTTTCCAATTTGTATCCCCTTGATCTCCTTTAGCTGTCTTATTGCTCTGTTGTGCCATGAAATGTTCATGAACCTAAAAAAGGCCACCAAGAAGCTGAATCCGATGCAATCTCATTAGGGTCTCTTTATTTAAGCTTGAGCTTGGGTTCCCTGCCAACCCTGACACAACAGGAAGGTGGAGCCCTGAGCCTACTTGTAGGCAAGCATTTAGAGGCAAGAAGGGGTATCTAGTTTGACACACATCTGACTGGGGGGGTGGGGGGGCATTGCGGCCTTTAATATAACTGACTGGTGCTGGGAGCCAAACCATAAACTTGACTTCTGCTTTCCTCACGATTGGTGGTTGTTAGGAAGTGAAGTGTCAGGGGCGGGCTTGTAACCCAGGGGTGCAGATTTGTTGGGGAATAACCTGGAAACTGGTGCTAGGTACCACCTGTTAGTTTACGTGAGTTCAATCTTAGGTCAGGTTCTCTAAGATGGAGTCTGAATCGAAAAGATTTGGTCTCTCAGCACTAGCTAGTAGTTCAAGAACCATATTAAATAGATACAAAGACAGTGGACAACCTTGTCTTATTTCTGATTTTAGTGGGATTGCTTTAAGTTTCTTTCCACTTAATTTGATGTTGGCTATAGGCTTGCTGTAAATTGCCTTTATTATGTTTGGGTATGTGCCTTGTATCCCTAAGCTCTCTAGGACTTTTATCATGATGGGGTGTTGAATTTTGTCAAAGACCTTTTTTTGGCATCTAATGAGATGATCATGTGGTGTTTTGTTTGTTTTTGTTGTCGATGTTATTGTTGGTGGTGTTTGTTGCTGTTGTTTCCTTTCTGTTTGTTATATGGTCAATTATACTGGCTGATTTTTCATGTGTTGAACCATCCCTGAATCTCTAGGATGAAGCCTGGTGATAATGGTGGAAAATCTCTTTTATATATTTTTGAATTTGGCTTTGTTGAGTATTTTTGCATCTATGTTCATGAGAGAAATTGATGTGTAATTCTCTTTCTTTGTAGAAACATTGTGTGGTTTGGGTATCAGGGTGACTGCAACCTCGTAAAATGAATTTGGCAACGTTCCTTATGTTTCTATTTTGCTTTTCTTTGAAAGTCTGATAGAATTCTGAGCTAAAATCCATCTGGCCCTGGACTTTCTTTGGTTGGGAGACTTTTAATGACGGTTTCCATTTCCTTAGGGATTTTAAATCTATGTAAGTTGTTTGTCTAATCTTGATTTCACTTTGGCAAGTGTATCTATGAAGAAAAATCATCCATTTATCTTGGATTTTCAAGTTCTGTGAAGTATAGGTTTTTAAATTATGACTTGATAATTATCTGGATTTACTCCATGTTTGTTGTTATGTCCTAGAGGGAAGATCCTTATTGTGGGTAAGTAAGAGAGAGAAAAGATGAAGAACCATCTAGAGGAGTCCAGAGCAGAGAGGAAAAGAAGTAGGCAGAGCATGACCAGCAAGGAGGACATGGTCAGGGCAAGAGCAGAGAGTAGCAGGAGGAGGGGGTTTCCTCCTGTACTGAGGCGAGCAGTCCTCTGAGCAGGGAGTGAGGATGCTTATAGGAAAGATGGAAAATAAGACTCCGAGACAAAGGTTAGAAGTCAGGAGGCTGTCCAGTCACTACTGCGGCAGCCTCGGGTTTCTCTTAGGCTTTATGTATTTTACAGTGTCTTGGGAAACAAAGCCACAAGCTAACAGAAACAATTTGCTAAAACGTACACAAGACATTCTTCCCATCCCAAAAGCCTCTGTTCTTTCCACCAAGGTCAACAGCATCTTCAGTCCCTGGCCTTGAGCCCCAGGTGCACTTCCTCTTACCGATCCATGCCCCAGCAGGCCAGGAAATGTGCCAACAGGCCCCGACCTGCCTAGCAGGCAGTCAATCTCTCTCTCTCTCTCTCTCTCTCTGCTTCAGAGAAGTGGCGAAACGGTCCCAACACCCTCCAACTATAGAGAACAGACAGGTATTCTGTGAAGTGGGGTGTCCAGGAAGGCTAGTGCAGACTTTAAAGTGTATAACAAGTACTTATGAATAAGGACTGAGGGAGCCCAGCGTGGGCTTTGATAGGCAGCCCCAGGTACATGTCAATAGAGAGTTCTGAGTCCCCTCTGCCAGAGGTAAGGGAAATGACTTGTTTTGGCAGACGGAAACAAGTTTCACAAGTTTCCGAGGAAAGTTGACATTTTTCTAATCACCGGAAATCTTATAGTCCAGCTTGAGTTGAGTTTTGGATATTTGGACAGCCTGAGTCCTAACAAATGTTACGGGGGGTTTATAGCCTGTATCCTGGGAGTGCTCACAAATGAAGTTCAGTCACACATTCTCAATATGGTAATGAAAGAGACAGTAGTAAAACAGAGAGCTAGGAGACTTATTTAGTGTAGTCCCATCGGGAAGAGACTCCAGTGACTCCAAAGTCCATCTTTGGGTTGCTGATAATGAGGTTCAGGTTTAAATAGAAGGCAAGAGATATGCACAGCCAAACGCTCTTGGTTACGAAGGTCCACCACTGTTTTAGCTCCAACTTGTCCTACAAGATGATCTGACAAATTGTCAGAACTGTGTGAGATCTTTTCCTGGGAAACAAGTTCCTCCCCTGGTACCAGGTCTTCAGTGTCTTCCTTCTCTAAGCACGAGACTCCTGGGGACATTCCAGTTCTTGGGGTCCATTGTTTCAATAGCTGATAACCTAAAGGAGGGGGCACAAGTGTGGCTCTCTAAAGCATCTTCCCTCCTACCAGGGAAGTTGTGTGGAGAAGGAAGGAGAATAACAACAGCCCTGGCTAATTAGTGAGGCAGTGTGGTGCTAGTGAGGAGGAGGGGCCAGGTCTGCTGTGTAGCCTTTGCGCTCTGCTTGGAACTTACAGCACTAAGGGATGAGGTGTCTGGAGGGTTTACTGATTGTTGCATGTTGGATTTGAACTTCCACATCTTAGTGTACTCTCAAGGCAAGCACTCAGTCGCTGAACAACAGCCTCCAGCCTCTTTTGAACCTGTATCTTGAGGCAAGATCTCATTAAATTGCTCAGGTTTCCTTCAACGGACTATAGCCAAGCTGACTTTGGTGTATGATTCTCCTGCCTCGGCCTTCACTGTAACTCGTTACATGGTGTAACTGGTTAGCTTTTGACTACCAGTCCTAGTTCAGTTTAAGACTCTTGAGTGCAATCATTACATCTAGACCCAGCTTAACTGAAGCTCTCTTTCCAGCTAGGACATTACTAGCTGTGGGCTCATGGGTTGTGGGAAAATACTTAAACCTTTTTCTCCGGGTTCTTACCCATGACATTTGAATTATAGTAATTAAATCAATCCCCTAGGCTATAAAGATTGAGAGAATTGGTGTCAGTACTCAGAACTGTAGTAAATGGACAGGACTGAATTCTGTTACTAGAAATGCTGTGGACAGATGTACACCTTTAAAATGGACAGGGATAGATGAAGCTAGACATGCAGACACAAGAGAAATGCTTATGATCATGCTGTAAATGGGAAAGGGGGGCTGGAAGGACGCTGGGAGAACTGGACAGAGAGACGGCAAGGAAAGGACGCTGCTGGCAACTGCTTCTCTCCGGGTGCTCAGGGTATTCTCCATGCCTTTCCTCCTGTTTGTGTCTTCTACATCTTAACAATATGCGTGCAATGGCTTAAAAACCGTTTTAATGAAAAACAAGTTATTAGAGGGTGCCTATAACTCAAAGGAAGGATTAGCTATGTCAGGGATGGTGTTGTTGGGTGTCCCCTTTGAGCTGAATACTAGGGAAACTGACTGGCAGTGGTTCTGAAGACATAAAGATTAGTAGAAACGACAGCTAGCTCCCCAAACTGCCCCAGAGGTGAATTATTTGATTACATTGGAAAAGCATACTTCAAGTTGTACACAGGCCAAACGGGCTCTTAATCTCCAGAAAGACGCCTCCCTAGGGAGCAGAGTGAAAAATGCCTTCCCTGGGGACCATGACAGAATGAAGCCCTCGTTTCGGTTCCGCTTGTTCCGGCTTCTCCCTCGCTCTGAAATCCCGTGATAGGGTCCTGTCTGGAATTCAGCTAGAGGCCTGCTTGCTTCCGGAGGCTGCAGGATGATGAGGATCCTATTGCTTGTGCAACTACTGACAGAAGTAAGGTCCGTACAGACCACTGCGCACGGGTTAGAGCACTTGTAGGGTCCCCCCAGGTGTACTTGAGGCTGATTATTTCCCAAGTGGGTGGTACAGGCAGACGGCCATGATGCCAGGAGAAGGCATCCGGTTAATAGGGACATCCGGTTCATTGGGACATCCGGTTCCTTTCTGTAGAGATGACAGCAGTTCTCTTATTGGTGGAAGAGGAGAGGCGTGGCTCCAGGTTACCCTGGCAGTTTGAAGAGTTCTCTTTCCCTGTGCTCAGGTGAAGGCAGATCCTTGGCTTTATAGCAGGCAGAAAAGAGTTTGTACATAAGCCAGTATGAGACAGATCTGGAGTTTATAAAAAGCTGTTTTGATTTGTTTTGTTTTGTTTTGTTTGTTTGTTTGTTTGTTTTTGAGGTCTCTCCGTGTAGCCCTGGCTGTCCTGGAACTCACTCTGTAGACCAGGCAGGCCTTGAATTCATAGAGATCTGCCTGCCTCTTCCTCTGAGTGTTGGTTTGTTCTTCATGGCTGTAAAGTCTCAAAGCCAAAATTTAAAGAGAAATGAAAGTTTCCTCTTTATAAGGAGGTCAAGTAAGGTGCGGGCAACCTTTATAGAAAATGCTAGGGATTGTTCTGGAATCCTTAATATTCCGTTGACTTAAGTCTCCTACCAGAGCCAGGGATAAAGGGCTCCTTTTTCTTCCCTGTCTTTCTGTCCTGCCTCCTCCTCCCTCCACCTTCCATCTCCTCCTAATACCTGCTTCAGTTCCTGGCTGAGTCCAGCACTTGTCAACAAGACAAAGAAAAATCTCTGCCCTGTTTCATCTGTTTGAAGTTAATTCAACATGGAGATGTTCCCTGGCTGCTAGACCACAAACTTTCCTCACTTGGCCTTCTTGCCTTCCTTTCTGTGTGCTGGGGTACTTGTGTGGCTGGACCACATGCTGCCAGAAACTTCTGGGAAATCCAAAGTTCTCCAGGCTCAGAATCCACCCTGAGAAAGCCCCCACGGGGACATACAGGGTGTTTTCTGGGTTTGTCTCTGAGTAAACTTCTGTCATAGGGTTGTTCTGTCTTTCTTTAAGAAATGTCTCTCAGACCTTCCCTCCTGAGGTATAAGGCAGATTGGGGTGCATTCCAAGCTAAAGTTCAGAGATTCACTCAGCCATATTGAGACATCATCTCCCCCTAGTTCTACAAAAGGAGGGAAAGTGTATCTAATTCAGAAAAATATGTAATTGAAACGCAGTAATCACCTGCTTAGGTGCAGCTCCTCCCAGCTCCTGCTGCTTTTTGGCACAGAGATCCATTTTGACACAGAGGATTTACTGTGTTTCTTGAAAGACCAAGAGAGCATTCCACAGTCTGCATAAGACCCATAGAGTGCTTTCCCAGTATAAGATCCAGCACAGTCCTGACTTCCTTGCAAAGAGGGTATTTCAGCTTCCCCTTAAATCTTGACTTTGAGACTTCATGGTCTCCTCTCAATGAACGGACCCAGACTCTGTAGTCATCACCTTGTACCCTGGCAGGCTGTGGATTCAGTGTATCAGACACCACCTTATCAATGTGCGCTATGAGCAATTTGAACATGTCATCTCATTTAAACAGTCTTACGAGGAAGATAATACTATTTCCATTTCCCATTTTGAAAATTAAATCTTCGGAAAATTAGGATCATTTGAGGTTACATGTCTAGAACCACAACACAGAGATTTCTATAGTTCTAGAATCACTAAGCATTGAGAAACAAGGGCAGCTGATCAACATCTTTTAAGTGTTTATTTTCTCTGAAAAAAATTGAGCAGCCACATTCATTCAGGCCATCAATGGTAACCAAAGAACCACTATGTGCTAAGAATTATTATTATTTTTATTAATTTTTTGAGAATTTCATGCTTGAGTGTTTTATTTGCATCTTTTCCATTCATTCCTTGCTCTCTGTTAAATTCATCAGTACTTCATTATTGTTGTTGTTTTGTGTGTGTTGATACAACTGAATGAGCCCATTTAGTGTACACATGTCTACATGTATTTAAAACTGACCACATGGAATTTGATAACTTATCAGGGGGCTCATTCCTGGAGAGAACTGATTCTCCCTCTGCCAGTGCTTGCCTATCACTCTTCATCTAGAGGCAGGACCTTGTAGAATTACTCCTGTCCATGTTGTCATACTGACTGGTATGGTTAACATGCAGGTCTTGTTTCCTCAACCACATTGTTGAGATTTCATGGGTGTAGAATCTCTGTTATTTCTACACATCACTATGTCGAAGTAGGTAACCTGGTCCTCTGGTTCCTACAATCTCTCTACTTCCTTTCATTATATTCCTTGAGCTTTGGGTATAGGGGTTGCATCATAGATGTACCAATTGGGGTTGGACTCCACAGAGTCACTTACAATCTTCATTTTGGCAACCTCAGTCTGATGGGGAGGGGGAGTGGCTTCTTTGGTCTGAAGTAAGAGTTACACTTCTTTGTGGGTAGTATAGAGTATAGTTAGAAACTGTATTGACTTAGCAAATGGCAAGAGTAGGTTCTCCTCTAGGGTCTATGACCTATCCGACCACTGCTGTTGGCTAGTCTTATAGTACCATGTAGGGTAATTTCCCCTAATTAATTGATTGGCTAATAAAAATGACAAGAAGCCAATCTCTGGGCAAAAAGGAGCAGGCCGGCCTTCCAGGTCTGAGAGAGGAAGAGGGAATGCAGAAGGAAGAAACGGACCTTTTTACTGTGTCAAGGTGGGAGCAAGAGGGGGCAGGATGTAGACTGTAATCTATTAGGCCTGGTGGTGACCTCCACCACGAAAAGATTCCCAACATAGAATAGTTAATGAGTTTAGGATGATAAGATTCTGCACCGAGTGGTCATATCATCTGTTGATTTTAAACTAGATTGTCTGATGTTTTCCATTTGCGACTCAGGTAGGCAAGAGGAAAAGAACTTTGTTGGGAAAAAATTCGGCCAGGCTTTGAAAAGTGAAGATTGGACAAAGGGTGGAGTTCCAGGGGAGAGGTAACTACAGTGGAAAGCAGACGAGTTGAGAGTATGCTGGCCACTGGGTGGTGGGCAGGCAAGAGGTGGATCTTGGAGCTTTGAAGAGGCAGAGCCAGCATTTGTGGGAGAGGAGTTGGCTAAGAGAAACACGCAATCACAGTGGTCTTGGGCTATGCCAGTGCATAGCTGGATTTAGCATGGTTCTTTTTTTTTTTTTTTAAACAACATGCTACAGTACCAGGCATGAATTCCTAGCTGTTGAGTAGGAATTAACTTCAACTGTACAGTTCTCAATTACCTTCAAGATGTAAGCACTATTATTGTCCCATTGGGCATATCTTGCTGGCCTAGTCATTGTCATGGCTAGGACTTTAAGGCAGAGTGGTACTACTGATTGGCTTTCTCCATTGGCAGCTTGCATAGGACTTTCTGGTAGGATGAAAGCCAAGCCTTGCACTGTATTTTTAAATAAAAAAAAACCATTTATTTATACCTGGCACATGAAACTATAAAATGTACATAAATCAATGGGGTAACTTATTTTGATACAAGTAGACATGATATAATTTTAGCATATGTTAGTGTACAATGCAATAGGTTTTATTATGACACTTATGTATATATAATATAATATAGCTATATGATATGTCTATCTATATATTTATCATATTCAGCCGTACCTTGCCCTCTTTTTCCCCTTTTTCCCTTTCCCCTTTCATACCCAGCAGACCTCATTTTGTTTTATGGTTCCAGCACCCTAAACCTCAGAAATGACAGAAAACACAGGATACTTGTTTTTTCTGAGGCTGTTTTTCATTTCACTTGAAACTATGGTCTTTGGTTCCATCCATTTTTGTTTTGTAAAATGATATGATTTTATCCTTCTTCATGGCATAATAATACTCTGTTATGCATACTTAGTGCATCTCCCATTTGTTCATCAATGAGTACCTGAGCTGACCCCATAGTTCGCCTACTGAGAACAGTGTAGTGATTGACATGGGTGCGCAGGTATCTCCACAGTAAACTGAAGTTCATGATTTTTTTTGGTAAGTGCCATTAATGGTACGCTTAGATCTTACAGTAATCCTAGTTTAATTTCTGAGCAACCCCCATGCATACGTCCTCAGAAGCTGTACTCACTTGTACACTTGTATCTCAACATCTGTGTGTAAGGTTTCCTTTCTTCCGACCTTCACATCCTCACTGGTATTTATTGGATTTCCTCCCCCTCCTTTCCCCTTCTCCCTCTCCCTTCCTCCTCACCTTTCCTCTCTCCCCCTCTTCCTCATTCTTTTCCTTCTCTTTTCCTTCCTCCCCCTTCCCTTCTCTTCCCCTCTCCTTTACCCTCTCCCTTTCCTCTTTCTTCTCCTCCTTCTCCTCCCCTTTCTTCCCTCTCTTTCCCCCTCCCTTCCCCCCTCTTCCTCCCTCTCTGCCTCTTCCTCCATACTACTACTACTACTACTACTACTACTACTACTACTACTACTACTACTATGTCTTCCTCCTTCTCCTCTTCCCCCTTCATCAGAGACTCTTCTTCTGCTTGCACTATATGATAATTAGCAAAGAAATACACAACTGATGAATGTCCAGAGAATAAGAGACTTTGAAACACTTGACCCTAAATAGGACATCTTTATCAACAACATCCTCCCCTTAAGGCTTAGGGATCTATGCAGAAGAGGAGAGAGAAAGATCTTAAGAGCCACAGGTAACAGATGGCACCACAAAAAAATAAGCATCTTCCAAATATAACAGGACTGATATGCATGTGAACTCACAGAGAATGTGATACCAGAACCCATACAAGACTATGACACAACATTCACAGGTTCAAGCCAGAAAATCCCAACGCTGAGAGGAGGAATTGGACACTAAGTCCACTCCTAGCCAAGAAGCAATGCAATTGATACCTATTGGGAAAGGAAAAAAAAAATCAGTTTTTTTCCAATAGAGTGTCAGTCGGTATATTGACCACACTCCAAGTCAGGCCGCATGCCCATGAGTGGTTGGGCAGTACAAAATGGACTCCATGTTCTTCTTGTTATGGATTTTTTGTCTTACTGGCTTTCCTTTTTAAAGTCAGGATGTTTGTTGTTGTTGTTTTGATTCTTATTTGGTTTTCTGGGGAGAAGTGACAAGAAGTTGGGTGCATGGGGAAGGGGTAAGATGTGGAAAGATTTGGAAAGGTGACGACTAGGACCAAAATATTGCATGCCAAATGTTAATTCAACAGGGAGCCACACATTGCTTTACGTTCTGCATGTACCTAAGTACAAATTCAGTTCTCTTTTCCTGGAATGCAGAGACCCAGACTCAGACACTGGTAAACAGTTACATGACTACCAACATTTGGCAGTTGTTGGTTTACTAAACCCTCACAGCTGTCCTGTACTGAGAGTGTTCATTTCATGTCAATGTTATCTGCTGAGCATCAAGTTCATTTTGATTTGCAAAGTCAGAAGGCCATAATTACTCGGTGGCTCCATATAATTAAAGCTAGTCTGAGGATATGGCACATATGTCGTGCTCCCAAGCTGACTCAAAGCTGTGTCAGCGAATACTTGTGGTCCATTATTGTTGTCTCAACATCTAGGTCGGTGTCTAGTTCGAAGTAGGGTAACTAATGTATAACTGATGAATAAAACTAAGTACTTATTACTGTACATACCAGATAGTGTTTACTTGGAAAATATATTTCACCTGATCTTCATTCTTAGAGATTTTACAAGGATCTCTGTGTGAGGATTACAACACTCTGACCTAGCAAACTGATTGACACAGATCGCAAAAATTTCCAATAAAATGCTTACAAACGGAACTTACTAACATATCAAACGGATTGTTTATGTAATCAAGTTGATGTCCTTCCAAGGATGCAGGGATGGATCAACCTATGCAAAGAATACATGCACTACATTTCATAAGTGGACCAGTGGGAAGATATCTTCCAGTTAGGCCATCAGATGCAGCAAACAATTTTGACAAATTCCAGCATCCTTTTGTGATAGGAGCCAAAAGAGGAGACTTGGAGCAGAAGGAATATATTGTAGCAAAATAAAGACTACATCTGGTAAACCTGTAGCCAGTCCTGTTTTAAATGGAGAGGAGCTGAGGCCACTTTCACTAAAACCCAGAGCAAGCCAAAAGTATCCATTTCCCCCTCTTACTCAGGCAAGGCTTAGAATCTTGAAGAGAAGGCCAGAGAAGGGGATGCAGTGGACACAAATAGGAAAGATTGCCCTCGTTTGTAAATGATGTGATTCTAGACACTAAGAGACCCTAAGAAAAGCAGCAGAAAACTCGGAGAGTAGATGTGCATGCAGTAAACAGAACTAACACACAAAACCAGTAGCTTTCCTATAGACCAGTAACAAAGATGTTGAGAGAGAAATGGGGGCTAGGGGTCTCATTCACAGTTGCCTCAAAAAGTGTATTTGGAATAAGCCTATTAAAACAATGAAGTTCCTCTACGAGTAAAACTGAAGACACCGAGGAAGAAATGAAATTGTTTATAACATATTGTATTTGACGGGAGAAACAAAACTTGGAAGAACAAAAGGGCAATGTCCTCTTGTCATACAGTACCACCTACAATAAATGTGCACAGTGGGGAAAAAAAATCTTAAGTTTGTAAACCAAGAATGACAAAAGGAATCAGCAGCAAAAACTCTTGTCACCAAGCTTAACAACCTGGGTTCAGTTCCTAGAACCCACATTAAAAACTAGACATGGTGGTACACCTCTGTACTCCCCAAATCCCTACACTGGGGTGGGAGGAGGAAACAGGAAACTCTTCTGGAATTTTATGGGCAAGCTAGCCTGGAATACACGGAATATGGGAACAAGAGACCCACTCTTAACAAGGTTAAGAGGGAGAACTGACTCCTGAAAGAAGTCCTTTGACTTGCACATCCATGCATGCCGTAGCACACCCTCCTTACTTACACACACATAAAGACACACAGTCACAGAGCAATAGTGAATCAAAATCTACTTAAAGATGTGTTTTTATTGATATGTATGAGTGTTCTGCCTGCCTGTGTTTATATACACATATGTGTGCAGTACCAGTAGAGGCCAGAAGAGGTCATCAGAACCCTGAACTAGAGTTACAGGCTCTTGTGAGAGGCCAGGTGGATGTTATAGACCAGCAAATGCTCTTAACCATGGAACCATCTCTCCAGTGCAAATAAATAAATAAATAAATAAATAAATAATATTTAATGAAATAAAATGCTTATAAAGGAAAAAATGTGGGGTTTCTAGAAAGAGTTAGACAAGAGTTGTAGAAATTCTTCTGAGATGAGAAATTTCTCTCAGGCTTCAAAATAACTACCTTTTACTCTGAAGCCATCTCTTTTTTTACCCAAGACATTGCTAATATTACCTGCTTTCCAATATCCTGCCCTTGGACTTGTGCTACACTACACTGATTTTTGAGTCCTAAAGTCACAGTCATAGACATTGCATGCAGGCTAATTTTTGTGAAGCCACATAGTCTTAATTTCTCAGTTCTACTTACAAAGAAAATAAAATGAAAAACATCCCTGCAGATACAGAAAGCAAGCTAAAACAGAGATTGCTATGTGTTACAGCAAAGCTAGGTGTGTGGAGAAGTGCCCCACGTTACAGGCACCCCACCCAGGGCCCCCTGACATTTGTCTTAGTCAGACTCACAACTGTGACACATGCATGATACCTAGCATAAGCCACATAAAAAAGAGCTATTTTCATTCAGCTTCAGAGTATTCTGTCATGCTGGTGGGCTGGTGGTTTCCGGACAAGTGGTGAGTTAGCACAGAGAATCGGCACAGAGAACTTACCCTTCTAAAGAACGTCTTTCCTCAGAAGCCTCATTCTCTTCATTCAACTCCTTGCCTAGTGACCTTAGAAGGTTACACTTCCTAAGTTATGATGATTGCCGAGATAATCTGTTTTAGGATGGGTAAGGATTCCAGGAAACATTGGCCAAGTGCAAGAGGAAATGAAAAAGAGAAGGACATGGGGTACGGTATGAGAAGGTTTCCACCGTGAGACCGGGGCTCACTCTCCCTGGACGGCTTTGGAAGTCAGGAGACAGTATCAGCATTGTCCACAGCCTTCTCCTGCCTTGCTCCGATTGGTTGAAGGTTGCCTCTAGACCACTACTTCCTGGCATTTCTGGTCTACCCTGGCCGGGGGGTGGGGGGACATTGAGAGCAACACAGATTTCTTAGCTAGATAGTCTGCAGCACTGTCAAGCATTTGTATCAAGAATAGTCAGCTTGTGGAGCGTTGAGTTGAGCGGTACTGTGGTTGGGATCAGAGTCTTCTCCATGTGTGAGCTGAGGGTTTGGTTTCTAGTTCCGATCCAGTGCTCTTCGGAAGCGACTGACTGGATGCTGAGGCTCTTCCCCGATGTCTTCAAAGTTGGAAAAGCCTACTGGAAGGTGGAAGGACTGAGGAAGGAGAGGCTGGAAGGTAGGCTGTTGTGAACTGGCACCTGTTGTGTTTCTTCTCTGTTTAATGGCTGCCAGAGAGAGGACAAGAAAGGTAGACCTGGACTTGTTTGGTGGTCTCACGGAAATGACTGGCCATGGCTACCATTGAGCTAATAAATCTCAGCATCTAACACAAGCCTGAGTGACACACCCTGCCTGGCTAAGGGCGATCAAAACCAGTCTTTAGCCCCGAATCCGAGATCTTGTGACTACTGTAGCCCACGAAGATGGCCATTGTAGAAGTGAAGGCACACAAGCCAGTGCTGTTAACTCATCTGGCAAAGGAAACTTCAAGGCATTCTGTTTGTTTTGTAGCAGGCAAATTGCTATGTGCTTTTAAAGCAGGGTTTATAGTAATTGCTGAGAATAAAAAGGCAACATGGAGAGATTTGGCTTAGAAAAACTGAAAGGCCTTTGGAAAGCTAGTTCTAAGGAAGTAAGTATGGCTGATGTAGAGATAAGTACGACAAAAATAAAGCCAAACATTGTGTACCTGGACAGCCAGATGCCTTGAGGGCAGCTCACACATTGGACAGATGGCATCGATTGTGAGGCTAAGGATAGAAAACTAATTTCATTTGAGAGACTGTTGAGGGGAAATGCTGCAGAGGCTCACTGCTCACAGAGGGCTGCCAAGGAAGTTATTTCCCCGGGATTTTCTCATCATGATTAGCAATCCAGATGCCAAGGCCACTGCAGACTCGGTCCTAGAGACCTGGCTACTGTTGGAGCCAATGAAAGACCTTGGCATTGCCCTGTAGTGCTGCGTTGACCAGAAAAGAGAAAGTATTTCACAGCCATGGAAATAGAGAGGAAGAAGAGATTCATCAGGAGATGGAAAGGGGATGAGAGAGGGACCTGGAGGTGAAAAAGATTAAGATTTGCTGTGTGTGTGTATGTATGTATGTATGTATGTATGTATGTATGTATGTATGTATGAAAGTGTCAAGGAATTAAATGGATACATAAATTATATGATATAGTTGCTGTCATCAATTTTAAAATATGGCAGACTCTAGAGAGAGATGGTTCAGTAGTTAACACTTAGTTGATCTTCCAGAGGACTTGAGTTGGGTTGCCTAAACGCACACAGTGGCTCAGAACTATCTATACCACTTCTAGAGAATCTAATGCCCTCTTCTGGTCTTTGCAGGCATGAGGCATGCATGTGGTGTACATACATACATGCAAGCAAAACATGTATACATACATAGAATATTTTTAAAAGAAAAAAGGAAGGAAGAAGAGGAAGAAGATGAAGAGTAGGAGAAAAAGTTGCTATTATTCATTATCACAAGATCATAGAGGTTTCCAGTCAGATTTCAAAGGAAAATCTGGGAGGCCAGGCGGTGTGCAGCAGTGTCAGAACCCCTGTAGGGAACTTCTGTGTGGTGCATGAAACTGTGAAAGGGGATTTATAGATGCAACAGATTCTAAGACACTGGAGATGCCAGGGATGTTAAACATCTGCTGAGGAGAGCTGCAGGCTGTGAGCAGAGCCGTCCCAGGAGACAGGCTATGTGGGCTGCAGCCAGCAAGGACACAGGGGTGGGGCTGCCCAAGGACACAGGGGTGGGGCTGCCCAAGCCTTTGGAGCTGATGTCATAGCACAGTGTATACCCTGCATGCTGGACATCCAACTACAGGATTGAATGTCTGCCTTGCCAGGTTTTGATCTTATTTTTGCTTCATCCCTCCTTTCTATGCCCTTTAAGGAGAACGTTTGCTCTAAACTGTTTGAATTTTGAAGGTATAACTTCTTTTTTTAATGTTTTAATTTTAGTCACTAATAAATCTTTATTTTTTAATTACTTTTTGCTAGAAGAGGAATTAATGAGTTTCATCGTGGCATCGTCACACAGGCATACCATGATCCTTTGATCTCCTTCATTCCCCTCTCCCATCCCCCTGTGCTGTGTCCCCTCCTGTCTCTAACTGCTCCTTTTTTCATTCCCCAGTTAGCTCCCACTTCTGCTTCCCCAGTGCACACATTCTGGGTTCCCTTGCCCTGTCTATTTCACTTCTCTTCAGATAGCCTCCTTCCCTCCCAGACCCTCTTTCTAGTTTCAGACCTGCAGATACACTGTTTTTGTGAGTGTGTGTTTTTGAAGGAACTCGGTGCTACAAGATTGCCTTAAGTTTCAGAGAAGTTTTAACTTTTGGACAAGGTTAAAACTGGCTGATGGGGACCTGCATGTGTGTGTGTGTGTGTGTGTGTGTGTGTGTGTGAAGTTGTAAAACAAGGTGAAGAGTTGTTTCTCATCCTCTACCATGTGGGTCCCAGGAATCAAACTCAGTCACATTTACCCTGTGGGCCATCTCACAGGCCCATATACAATGGGACCTTTTTGTCTCCATTGTAGTAGACTCTGGTAATCCCCCGGGAGACTGAAGCAGGAGGATTGCAGTAAATTTGAGACTGCCTTGGTGTACATACCAAATTTGAGGCCAGTTAACAATGTATAGTGACACCCTCCCTCAGAAGACCTGTTTTGCCTTATGAGAGCCCTTGAGAGCAGAATATTTATGATCTGCTTATAAAATAGTCCCTAAAAAGCTCCTGGTGTGCTAAAGGTTTGGTCCCCATTGGGAAGTGGCCGATGCCTGCAGGCTGTAAGTCACTTGGTGGATGAATCCCTGGGTGAGTTCATATTATGATAGCATCACTGTGAGGCAGAGAGGGTGAACTTGGCATGGGTCACTGGGATCATGTGCTGGAAATTTATATCTTTCCTCAGTTGCTTTCCTGCCTCTCTTTTCTGCCCGGAATCTATTAGGTGAGTAACTGTCTTAGTTTAGATTTCTATTACTGTGATAAAACACCATGACCAGGCTGTTGGTACCACACACCTTTTATCCCAGAACTCAGTAGGCAGAGCAGATCTCTGAGTCTTAGGCCAGCCTGATCTCCAGAGTGAGTTCAAGGACAGCCAAGGCTACATAATAAAACCCTGTCTTGGCAAAAAAAAAAAAAAAAAAAAAAAATCACAATGGCCAAAGGCATGTTGGTGAGGGAAGTGTTTATTTGATTTATATATCCTGGGTCATGGTCCACTGAGGGAAAGGAAGGCACAAAGTCAAACAGGACAGGAACCTGGAGGCAGGAGCTGACGCAGAGGCCATGGAGGAGAGCTGCTTTTACTGGCTTGCTCAACCTCCTTTCTTATGGAGCCCAGTTCCAACAACCCAGGGATGGCACTGCCCACAGTGAGTTGGGTTTGCCCACATCAGTCATCAATCAAGAGCATGCACCACAGGCCAGTCTGCCAGGAGCATTTTCTCAACTGGAATTCTCTCTTCCAAATGACTCTAGCTTTTACCGTAGCCATCACAGCAATTTAGCGCACCCTGGTGTGCCACCTCCAAACAGCTTCTAAGCAATGGAGCCTGAAGGCCATGGGCCAGAGCCTCTCAGACTGAACCAAACCAGACCTTCCCCGACTCAAGTTGTTTCTGTAAGTGCTGGAAAGGTACACAGACTGATATCCACAATATATAAATTGTCAGAAACCTCAACAGCGACAAGCCAAGTAATCTTTTTTAACAGAAACAAATCATTTCAATAGAAAGGAAGTGCCAATAAAAGTAAATAAAAAAGAAAACGTGGTCACAGGGTATGTGGCAAACTATTCACCCGAGAAATACAAATCCCAACCTCTGCAAGAATGGCTGTGATCTAACAGGCTAAGGAGAGCAGGTGCTGGAGTGGATCTGAAGCAAGCAGAACCTTCGTGTGACCCAGCAACCCACTGAGGGGGAAATCTCAAAGGAACCCAAGTCATGAGGCTGAAGAGATAAGGGCATGCTCATGTTTATTGCGGTGCTGGTGGCACATGCGGGAACCAAAACCAACCAAGTGTTCACCAGTCGGTGACAAGAAACATGTGCTACGTACACACAATAGAATGCTATTCTGCCATACACGGGGTGAAATTCTGTTCCATGTGACAATAAAGTTGAAAACGAGGATGATTTCAAGTGAAGCAAGACAAGAAGACGATTACCAGTGACACTCAGTCCTGTTGATCTCTGTGTTAGTTTGAATAAGTTTGAATGCTTGGCCCATAAGGAGTGGCACTATTAGGGGATGTGGCATTTCGGAGGAAGTGTGCCACTCTGCAGGTGGGCTTTGAGGTCTCTTATGCTCAAGCCCCACCCAGTAGAGAATCCAGTCTCCTCCTCTCTGCCTGTAGACCAAGATGTGGAAGTCTCCACTCCTCCAGCACCCTGCCTGCCTGCACATTGTCCTACTTAACCGTCTTGATAATAATGGACTAAACCTCTGAACCTGTAAGCCAGCCCCAACTAAATGTTCTCCTTTATAAGAGTTGCCTTGGTCATGGTGTCTGTTCACAGCAGTGAAAATCCAAACTAAGACAATCTCCTAATGTTGAGAGAGAATTGGAATGGCGGTTGGCTGGGGAAATACAGAGGCCGGGGTAGGGCTGGTTGTATGGATAGAGTCCTGTTGAATAGGAGCACAAAGCATTGTTGTGGATTGGTTAGGTGGCTCTTTGGATAAAAGCACCTGCCACCGAGCCTGACAACCTGAGTTCCACTCTCAGGACCTGTGTGGTAGACAGAGAGAATTATAAGTAGTTCTCTGACACACATACACCTGTACAGATACACATACTTACACAATAAATTAAAATGTAATAACTTTTAAATTTCTGTTATGTTTTTGAACAATAGTATACTACAGATCACAACAATAATCTCCATATATCAAAAAACAAGAAGAAAGAATTTTGATTTCCCATAAGGAAATGATTAATGTCTCAGGAGATGAACATGTTTGATCCAATTTAAACATTATACAATGTATACATGTATTAAAACATCATGTTGCAACTCATTAATATATGTTATGGAATTCTAGTAGAATCTGATAGTTGTTTTCTAGAAGTCCTGTGGCCTTGAAGAAATTATTGTAGCAAACAGTGATTGTTTTTTGTTATCTGCAGAGTTGTTTTTCTGAAGGAGCTTTACGGCCTTTGTGGGACTTTGGTCACAGGAGGGTCCTGGCGAACATGGAATGTCTTGAATGATTGAGTACTACAAAGAGTGCACAATAAGGACGAATGCTGCAGAGCTGTGAGGTTTTCCTTCAGGAGACATACAGATTAGATTGGGGGCCTTGGTATGAGAAACTTGTTTTACCAAAAAAAAAACAACTTTAGTTAACCATCAATAGATACATTTTTGGAAGGCTGTTTGACATTCAGTCCAGAGAGGCTGGACCTCCCCGGAGCCAGCGAGGCCTTAACTTATCCTTGAGTGACCCTCTTGCTTTGATCACCCCGCATGGTTCAGAACAGTGACAAGTATATACAATTTAATGTTTTCCTGTAGTAGCTAAAATGAGAAAAAAGTTTTCTAGTTTCTGCAGTACCAGACCTTCCCATGAAGCAGGTTGAGAGTGTCGTAGTTAGGGTTTCTACTGCTGTGATTAAAACACCATGACCAAGAGCAGTTTGCCGGGGGCCAGGAGTGGGGGTGGGGTGGGCGGGAGGGGGGCTATTTCACCTTAGAGCCTACAGTGCACCGCGAAGGGAACCCTTGGCAGGAACTGATAAGAGGCCATGGGGGAGTGCGGTCTACTGACTTGCCCCTCATGATCTGCTCAGTCTGCAGTCTTACACCATGCAGAACCACCTGCCCAGAGGTGGCACTGCCCACTGTTGCAGGGGCCTTTCCACATCAACCATTAGGAATGCCCACCAGACCTTTCCACAGTCCAATTTCTCTACTAAGATGTCCTCTTCCCAGATATGCCTAGGTGTGTGTCACGTTGAGAAAAACCCAGCACAGAGAAAGAATGGAGTACCTGCCATTCAGCATGTCCATCACGGATACACCAGGAGAAAAGGCCGGGACAGGAGGGACTGATTCAAAGTAAGAAAAACTTTGCCAAGAACCAAAGATATTCTATTTTCTTCCCTCTGGGAACACCTTGTGCTTCTAAGCAGAGATGGTGAGTCTCAGGCCCTGCACCCAAGCTGAACAGCTGCTACACTTCGGTGGAGCTGCGTATTGCCCCTGTGATTATTCAAAAGCAGGCGATCCACACGTGAGAGTCTGAGGCCACGCCCATCCAAGAAAGCTGCAGGTCCAGCACGGTGGGAACCGCGACCCCTCTGACCTCGCTCCTGTACAATTCCCCAGTTCCCACTGCACAGGCTTCCACTCTGCTCCCAAAGTAGATGCCCCCCACCTCAGGGCCTTTGCACTTGCCCTCCCGAACAAGAAACTGCCTCTTTTTCTCGCCCTATCAGGTTTCTCTTCCGATAGCCCACTATCCATCGCCACCCTCCATGAAAAAACAACTTCAAGTACTTCCTGTCTCTTGTCTTGCTCTACCTCCTATATAAAACTCAAGACTTTTTTTTTTCATGTGTGTATGGTGTCTTCTAGAAAAACATGCTCTGAGAGAGGGGAGACTGATTCCTTTCAGATACAGCACAGTCTCAGAATCTGTGGTAGAACCTGATGCCAAGTACGTTACCGTACTTACAAATGAATGAACGAATGATAAACATCAATACCTTGGCTTTCTTTTCCTCCCAGTCAGTCTTTCAGGCTGCTATGGCCAACTATAAATGTCTTCGAAATAGAGAAGCTGGGTTAGGTTCTGTCGATATGATCATGCGCACTGATCTGTGACCAAGAACCCTCCTCAGCAAGGGCTCTGTTTTAATGACCAATGTCTCCAGTTAGACACTTTCTTAGCCATTATTTAATGTTTCATTTTATATATCTAGAGACTGACAGAGAAGTGGCTTGCTTAGGGTAAAGGTTTAGGTTTGTAGGTATTTTTTGCTGAATACTTTAAAAACTTTGATTCTACTAATATTATTTCCATATATGTGTATATATATATACATGTGCATATATGTGTGTATATATATATATATATCCATGTGGAAAAATAATTTTAAATTGTTCAGTGTGTTGTTCCTCCTCCTCCTTCTAAGGTTTATTTATTTATTTTAAGTATGTGAGTACATTGTAGCTGTCATCAGACACACCAGAAGAGGGCATCATTACCGATGGTTGTGAGCCACCATGTGGTTGCTGGGAATTGAACTCAGGACTTCTGGGAGAGCAGTCAGTGCTCTCAACCGCTGAGCCATCTCTCCAGCCCCCAGTTCCTCCATCTTCATGCCTACGTGGTGTAAGATTGCAATTGTAACTCATGGGATTTCATATATGAGAGGAATTTGTTAACCTCTATCATCTAGTTTCTTTCCTATCTTAAAAGATATGGTTGTTAAGAAGAATCAACACAACCAAATAGCTTGTTTAAATTCTTACAAGGACCAGTTACACGTACATTTCTAAATTACTATCACTGTTTGTCATCTTATCAACTTTTGGCACCTATTATCCAGTTGGATACTGTTGGCTCCCAGGACGTAGAGACATTCATCATTTTAGCAAAAGTACGGGCTGGTTACACTAGGCAAGGCACAAGCTAAAATCATTTTGTTGCTGTTGTCATTGTTGTTGTTGAGTGACAATAAATGTTTTAAACTTTTAAACAAAAGTCAAAACCCAAAAACATCTTGGCTGAAAATCATTGGTGCCAACTAAATTATCCTGTATAGGACATTCTTCTGCCCTTCAGACTATGCTGCAGAACTTTCTCCTTGGGTTTGTCTCTGTGAGGAAAAAAGGAAAATCAGAAAAGCAAGTAATTGCTTAGGCCTAACTTAGAGATAGGCATATTATTTTAAACAAGGTAACAGAAATTTTATTCTAAGATTTGAAAGGTTTTACCCCCGTCTCCGGGAGTAGATTTCCAGCAGCATTTGACAGAGCTGAGATGGTGAATTCAGACAGTTGGGAGAAATTTGAGCTGTATTAATGGCACCTAGAACACCAAATTCCCTGAGGTTTGGATATGGTTTGGGTGTGTTCACAAAAAGCTCATGGATCTCAGGCTTAAAACTTACTGTGACTGTGTTGTAAGGGGAGTGAAGACCTTCACAGGTGGGACTGAGTGGAAGGTCCTTAGGTCAGTGAGCTTGCATCATGGGATGCTGAGTTATCCAGAGACAAAGTTGTTTTAAGAGAGTCAGACCCCTTAAATAACTCTCTAGCTTCCTTACTGGCTGTGTGCTCTCTTCCTCTCAGGCCCACAGCACTGCCAGTGGCCTTCACAAAGCCACACTGAGTTTGGCACAATGCTGCAAGACTCTGTGAACTAAATCAGCCTATTAAAAATCAGCCCAACTCACATATTTAGTGTGATAATGAAAAACACACTAACACAATTCTACATTAGATCCACTACATCCAAAGCTCCAAGTCCAACCCTCAACTTTAAAAAAACAAAAACAAACAAAAAATAAAAACAGAAACAACAATAAAACAAAACAGCCACCAAAAAACCTCCTAGGGAAAATTCTGGAAAACCTGCTAGCTGACAAGGTATGAGAGATATCACAGTAGTGTAACCCTATTTGTCCTATGGATGAGAGGAGGTGTCTACTCCTGTAACTTGAAGAACAGAGTCAGGTGAAGCACAGACAAGATGGTGTCTTAGGGTCTTATAGCTGTGAGCAGACACCATGACCAAGGCAACTCTTATAAAAAGACAGGTTCAGAGTTTCAGTCCATTATCATCAAGGCAGGAGCACGGCAGCGTCCAGACAGACATAGGGCTGAGGAGCTGAGAATTCCACCTCTTGTTCCAAAGGCAGCTAAGACTTGTTTTCAGGCAGCTAGGAGAAGGGTCTTAAAGACCACACCCACAATGACACACTTCCTCCACCAAGGCCACACATCCCGATATTGCCACACCCTGGATCAAGCATATACAAACCACCACAGATGTGCAGCAAGGCCTGGTAACCAATGTGGAAGTCTAGTGGGTTTGGTTTTAATTATGAGCTTCTGATTGCTTGTACATCTACCATGTGTATGCCTGAAGCCCACACTGAAAAAAAAAATTAAAAAGTCATTAGATCTCTTGGAACTGGAGTTGCAGATGGTAGTAAGCCACCATGTGAATGTTAGGAACCAAACCTGGGTCCTCTCCAAGAGCATAAGTGCCTTTGACCATTGAGCCGTTTCTTCAGCTCCTCTAGTTTAGTTTCCCAACAGCCAATCTCAAGCTACCTGCAGCAAATTCCCTAAGAAATCACTGTGGTTCAATGTCTTCTTGTTCTCAAGAAAGAATACAGGAATACTATCAATTCTGAATGCATTATTATGGACTATTTTAATTAATATTTTAATCATAATATACTAAGGTCTCTCTGGGTGATAAAGACACAAATAGTTATGGAATTTCTAGTTCTATATAGCCAGAAACACAAGGATAGTGTAAAATCTAGGCATCGGGGGGTTCAGAATATATTGTTAGGCTGTGGATTTTCTTCTTCTCCAAACTCTGGCTTTTTCTGCTTACTTTCAGCCTCAGTTTCTACATGGGAGCAAACCAACTACAGAAGCTCCATCTCCAATTATTTCAGGCCATCAGCAAACAAACAAAAGAAAGTTTGCCTCTGTCCCAGATACCTTAGCAAAGATTTCATTATAGCCTAATGGCTCTGGTGGGCCATGAATCATCTCTGAACTGAGATTTATTTAAACAGTTGAGCCTAATGTTCAGCCAGATGTTCATTTACTGGCTGTTGACTAAAAAGGAACACTAGTGGAGTCAGCACAAGCCCTGAGGTCATTCTGTACATACTTTTGAAAACTTATATGTAATGAACAACATAGATACTGTCTTGGATTTATGGAGTTAATAATCCAGGCATTAAGATATTAAACACACACACACACACACACACACACACACACAGGAATATATGCTCATAAATGGACAAGACAAGAGCTAAACAACACTCAGGTAGGACATGGATTTTGGTTGAGAGAAGTAATCATGGCACAGTGACCTCATCTGAAAGCTGATGACAAGCACACCCAAAGCCCTGTGCTAATGAGAGATGGTGAATGGTACCCAGGAATGTTCCAGGCATACTGAAAAAACCAAAACAAAACAGTGCATGTGTTCTAGGAGAGACACCTGTTGTTTTCTTCCACCTGATGCCCTTGTCCCCATCTCTGCCCATCCTTGTCTCACCTCTGAGGAACTTGCCTCTGGGGTGCTTCAGGGATGAACATTTGATGACAAGCTAGGCAACAGGGGTGCTTTCTTTCTTACAGCATCAGAAGACATGGACTGTTTTGGGCTGTGGATGTTAAGCTAAGAATGTGTAACACGTGAACTTGGCGGACTATCTGGTCAGAGGAGTAAAGACCCTGGCCATCTACATTAGCAAATCTTTCCCAAACAGGATCGACTGAAACAGAAGACACACCAGAATCAGCTGTGACTGAAGAAAGCAAAGATTAGTGAAATACTGCCCAATCTTTCTGGCCTCTGTCATGATCACCTTTTTAAAAGGCCTTACAGAATAAGGTTTTGTTTCAAAGGACATAATCTTACAGCAGTGCCAAACGCCTTGCCCTCTACAGAACACAATAGCCCACACAGAAATAAATCAAAAAACCTGGGTAAGAGTAGTCGATGGGAAGAGGTCAGAAGATAAACAATAACTTGTTTTCAATTTGTAGCGGCCGAGCAAAGCTACCCACCCAGCCAGGTTGGCCAGCTTTAATAGCAGGAACCCAAGGTTAAGTTCACAGCAGGGGTTGAAAGGCTGAGCTCCACTGTCTTGGCTTCTGGACAAGAAAGAGAACTTGTGACCGAAAGGGACACTCCAAAAGGAATTTCAATGAAGTACAACTTGAGCAAAAACAATAAGTTACCCAGATTTCTTGGAGCATGGACAGAGAGCTTGGCATGTGGAGTGAACGTCATCCCTAAACAACACAGCCTTGCCTCGTAGCTATGGAACCCACTGCCCATGTGGTCCCCTTGGGCTGGCTTCCTCCTAAACTGTATTTGGTGACTGCCAATCCACTCTCATGCCCTTGCTGCTTTTAACTCTGTTTAGATGATTCCCACAGAAATCTGTCCCACCCTAGACATCATGGTAAATATTCTTTGCTAAGATGTCATCATTGGCTTTGTGAAAATTTCTCCTTTGGGACCACAGAAGCCATGTCGATGGTGGAAATATAAAATAGCTCAACCCTTTGGAGAATTGTTTGGCAGCATCTCATGACAGTAACTATACAGCTGACCTCTGACCCAGTAGTTCCCATTCCAGATATTTACTCAAGAACGGCAGAAATGCATGTTCACATATAAAAATGCTCACAGCATCTTTATTCATAATAACCCCAAACTGGAAATGACTTAAATGAGTATCAAGGAGAGAATAAATCAATAAATGTCATTACTACTTGGAAATGAAAAAAATCAGATTACTGGCAAATGCTGTAATATCAATAAATATCCATTGTGTCAAGTTTGTGTGTGGGGAAGCTAGATGTATGATACAAAAATTACACAATGTGACTCTGGGCTCATGAGAATGGTCTCTATCCTGTTTTGCTCAGTGATTGTATGAATGTATAAAGTTGTCAAAACCCATATAACAGAAGATGTAAGACCAATGCCTTTTTATGATTATAAGAATACTCAACTAAAAGAGTGAATGTCCCCCTGTGAAATATGATTGACATGACCTTTGCGTAATCTCACACTTTGAGTACTTGAAAAGATACTTCCTGCCATGCCTTGGGTGTCTTATGGGTTAAGGCCCAGAAGAATTCAACACCAACATGCAAATTACAAACAAGAGCCACACTGATGAGACACTTGCTATGTTCTGGGGCCCAGACAAATGCCACAGGGGTTTTTTCTGCTCACAACAAATACATCTGATTCCGTGACCTAGAAAGAGGTAAGCAGTAATTCCAGCTCGTCTGGTTCCTGGGACTTACACAAAGGGCTTAGCTGGAATTGAACCCTGCAAAGTAGGAATACACACCTGTGTAGTCATCCCAAACTCAGCCTCTCGGGGACCGCTCCCTTCCTTCTTTCTCATGGAGTCTTATTTGTATCATACAACTAAGTTCTTTGTTTTTGTTTTGTTGTTGTTGTTGTTCTTTAATATCAAGCATTACTTATTAGGTCAGCAATATAGTAGAAAGGTTAACAAAGATTAAAAACATCAAGATTTGTATAATCAGTAGAACTTAGTTCAAATTCTTGCTATTACATCTTATCTGAATTTGATAAAGCTAATATACATACATACATAAGGTTCGAGAGCCTTTTATTCCGGACAGGTTGTCTTCCAAAGAGGGAAGATTGAAAATAGAATGTACTACATTTGCCAATCTTGCCCATCCATTTTGCCATGTTGGGGCAGAGTGAGCTGTGGGCAGAAGAGGTAGGCTGTTGTGCTGATAGAAAGAGAGTTCGAGGCTGGGGAATGCCTCAGTATGTCAAGTACTTGCCTTGCAAGCAGGGAGATCTGATCTCAGCCCTCCAAACCCACATAAAAGCTGGATGTGATAATGTGCACTTGGAACTCCACAGCCAGAAGGATCCCTAGCCTGACTGATGAACTCCAGGCCTTAACACAGAGAGATGCATGTCTCTATTGCACCTTAGAGTTATTGTGCTGTGTTAGTCATTGTTGTTCTTCCTAGACATCATAGCTTGGTAGACTTGCTGGTTGTTTCCCTCCTGTGGAAGCTGACATAGCACCTTCTGGTTCCATGAAAGCTAATCTTCAAGGAGGAGGCTTTCAGGCCACAACTAGCTTGAATCCTCTGAGTCATGTGTCCAAAGCACATGATGTCTTACCTCCAACCTCTTAGAGGCAACCAAGGGAAACAGCAACAGCTTCAGTAGTGTCAGTTTTAGAATTTTGGTTCCTTTTTTAAAAACCCAGAAACATTATAAGAATATGTTTTTGTTTTAATCCCAGGTGTGAGGTATGGGGCTGCTTAAAATTGTTCACAGCAACTGACTAAGATTTGCTCATGCTCTAGCAGGGGTGTAATTTTGCCAATTACAATTCTGTGAATGTGTGACACTTGGAATTCTTGGGATTTTTCAAAGGGTGATGATAGGTTATCTCGGCCAACAAAATCAGCCAATTCAAGACAACTTAAAGTATAAAAGCAGGTTTATTGGGGGCAGCACTCAGGAAAGTTCAATGACCACACTGGAGAGTGTTATTAAGTTACCATGCAGAGAGAGACAGAAGGAAGAAGACAGGCAGAGAGACAGAGAGGAAGAAGAGAGAGAAAGTGTGCACACAGAGAGAAAAGAGAGAGAACAAAGATGTCTGGATTATATAGTAGAGAGCTGCTGTGTGAGAGGAAGCCCAGCCCTAGGGCTGGACAGTTCAGTAAAGAGGGCAGGTGTACTAGCCATGCCCTCTAACAGGGAGGGAGGGAGGAAGGGATGCTGAAAGAACCTGGAACCCAGGTCTGCTTTGGTATGTTAAATATGCACCTCAGCTACTTGTCTCAGGTCTTAAACTCAACAGGTATGTATGCTAGAGCCCCAGTATGTAGGCTGTTGATGGGTAGAAGGTTGGTTGCTGTTGGTCATGGTTTGTTAAGTAGTTGTGTGCAAAGAAGTAATAACAAGAAAAAAAAAAGATATCCTGATGGCGAAGATCAAACTTGCCCCGAAGAAACTCGAGGCTGCTAATCAGAAGGGCTTTATTCAGAGATCTGAAGATTTGGGGCTGGGATCCACAGACAAGTGTGAGGATGTGACATTTGCCTTTCTGGGTTTGGGTTACCTTATTCAATAAGGATCTCTGATAGTCAGCCTTGTACTAGGCACCTTGACTCATCTCTGGCCCTTGGGTGAAAGTCTAAAGATGTACACCAGTATCCTTGTTACAGATGGCACTGTCCCCTGAATATGAGTCTGCCCACTCATGAACTCAAAGTCGCTGTCGTTCTCTGTACAAAACCAGGCCAGCATGGAAGAGTTGGGGCTTGTGCATTCCTACCCCTAAAGGAGCTATTGACTGTTGATGGCTTTTGGCAGGGAAACGAGAGAGTCAGTTTTCTTTAGAAATATGGCCTCTGATAGGAGACCATGCTCAAGAGGATGACTTCATACCCGTGAGTATATGAAAGATATGAAGTGTATTTGGTGGGTTATTTTTTTTTAAGAGAAAGGAAATGAAATATGAAGGGGTCAGAGAGGTTGAGGGCCAACCTGGGAAGAGTAGGGGTAAACCTATTCTTAAAAATACAGCATATGTATGTATGAAATTCTCAAAGAATTAATAAAAATATTATGTTAAAACATGTAATGCCACATTATACGAATAAAATTATTATACATAATGTATAAATATGAATTCTAACATAATAGCAATATTTTGCAATAAACATTATAACATATTAATGCATAATGTATAAATAGAATAATTACATGTGATTTTATATATCACTAATCTATATGAATATGATTTACTGTGGCTCCATTATCATGTTTGTGTTATACTCCATAGAATAGTACATATAACTCATACAGTGTCTGCTTCCTGATATGAAATGGCACATAACCTTTCATTTTAATTCCCCCACTTTGCTCTTAGCTCCTATGATCCCTGCTCCCTAGATAAGCAGAACATTCCATACAAAGAGAGAACAGCTGTGCTCTAAGGTATGTCTCTCTCTGACTTTCTTTCATCCTGGGCCTTTCTCTTCTCAGCTTTTCTTCTCTTCTAAAGTACTACTCAGCTATTAAAAAGAATGAATTTATGAAATTCCTAGGCAAATGGATGGACCAGGAGGGCATCATCCTGAGTGAGGTGACCCAATCACAAAGGAACTCTCACAATATGTACTCACTGATAAGTGTATATTAGCCCAGAAACTTAGAACACACAAGATATAAGATACAATTTGCTAAACGCATGAAATTCAAGAAGAACGAAGACCAAAGTGTGGACACTTTGCCCCTTCCTAGAAATGGGAACAAAACACCCATGGAAGGAGTTACAGAGACAAAATTTGGATCTGTGATGAAAGGATGGACCATCTAGTGATTGACATATCCAGGGATCCATCCCATAATCAGCTTCCAAACGCTGACACCATTGCATACACTAGCAAGATTTTGCTGTAAGGACCCAGATATAGATGTCTCTTGTGAGACTATGCCAGGGCCTAGCAAACACAGAAGTGGATGCTCACAGTCAGCTATTGGATGGGTCACACGGCCCCCAATGGAGGAGCTAGAGAAAGTACCCAAGGAGCTAAAGGGAACTGCAACCCTATAGGTGGAACAACAATATGAACTAACCAGTACCCCGGAGCTCTTGTCTCTAGCTGCATATGTATCAAAAGATGGCCTAATCAGCCATCACTGGAAAGAGAGGCCCTTTGGACTTGCAAACTTTATATGCCCCAGTACAGGGGAACGCCAGGGCCAAAAAGGGGGAGTGGGTGGGTAGGGGATTGGGGGGGGGAGTGGGTATGGGGGACCTTTGGGATAGCATTGAAAATGTAAATGAGGAAAATACCTAATTAAAAAAAAGAGAGAGACATGCTTGACTTTATTCTCTCCTGAGGTCTGGATATCTGTCACCACTGGGTGACCTACTCTCTGTTCTGGTTTCCATCTTGGCTTGGATTTCTCCTGCTGGAGGAGAAACCAGCCCTTTCCAGTTGCCTCTCCTCATTATCTGTGCACACCTGGGAGTCTGGCCCACCTGTTTCTCCTTGACCTTCTCCTCCCAGCACCAGTTAATCCGGCAAAGCCCAGTAAAGAGGCTCCTCCACCTGTCTCTGGTAGCCTGCAGCATCACCCCTGATTCAGCATGAGTGGGAAGACTTACCACTGGCAGGGTGTGGTGGCACACACCTGTACCTACTTGGGAAGCTGAAGTGCCATAGATTTTGAGGCTAGGAAATCAAGACTAGCTGGGGCAGCATGACAAGAGACTATCTCAAAAAGAAAAGAAGAAATATAAAAATGGAAAGAAAAGGAGAGAAAAAGGAAAAGGGGCCCAGAACACTTGGCCTTGCCAGACTGTGTTTGTGCTTTCAGAAAAAAAAGAAAGAAAGAAAGAAAGAAAGAAAGAAAGAAAGAAAGAAAGAAAGGAAGGAAGGAAGGAAGGAAGGAAGGAAGAAAGAAAGAAAGAAAGAAAGAAAGAAAGAAAGAAAGAAAGAAAGAAAGAAAGAAAACACCTGTCTAGAAAAGTGAGAATGTGAAAGGGAGACTCAAACTAGAACTAATTATGTCTTCTTTTATTTTGGTGGGTGGAAAATACTACATTTAGAACATGTGAATCCCTGCTTAAGCCACAAATCTGAGAAATGATTTGTGCAAGCATTTTATTATTCACATCTCCTCCTTTATAAACAGGAGGAGACAGTGCCACCCCCCAAAGGCAAGAAAGAATCATTTTACAGTTCCTGCTAAAGAATCACTTTTCTTGGAGAGAAGCTGTGGTCTGGGGAGGTGTGGACACTGTGTTAGTCAGAGGTGGAGGCAGAACTGTGTCAGTCCAGCAAGTCACTAAAGCAAGTAAGCCCAGCGGAGAAAAACCCTTCCTTGCCTACAGAGGCAAGCAGTGACGTTACCAGGGAGCTGGTTCTCAGGAAGTGTTTGACTGGGCTGAAAGGAAGCCATGCACCAGGAACACGAAGCTCTACTTTCTTTCTTTCTTTTTTCCATTTTTTTATTAGGTATTTACTTCATTTACATTTCAAATGCTATCCTAAAAGTCCCCTATACCCCCCCACACACACACACACACACTCCCCTACCCACCCAGTCCCACTTCTTGGCCCTAGTGTTCCCATGTACTGGGGCATATAAAGTTTGCAAGACAAAGGGGCCTCTCTTCCCAATGATGGCAGACTAGGCCTTCTTCTGCTACATATGCAGCTAGAGACACCAGCTCTGGGGGTACTGGTTAGTTCATATTGTTGTTCCACCTATAAGGTTGCAGACCCCTTAAGCTCCTTGGGTACTTTCTCTAGCTCCTCCATTAGGGGCCCTGTGATGCCAAACCTCATCCTCTTTCTGCTGATAACTAAGTTTCCTTCTTTCCCAGCTTTTATTCCAGCTGTGGGATGACAAGTCACTTCCAGAGAGCATCCTGGAAGAGGAATGGAAAGGGCAGGCTCCTTTTCCTTCTGCATTTTCCTCTGAGAAGCCTCTAGTGAGCCCTCTGGAACTGCTGAGGAAGTGTCTGCTCCATTGTGGGTCCTTTCTATGTATGATCAAGTATCCAGTGCTTGGCCAGGGGCAGCGTTCTATCGCAACTTTCTACCAAGGATGTGTTTTCAACATGCCTACAAGTTTTGTAGAGTTTTGCCATTCTTTCATCTATTCAGTCTATGTCATGATATTAGAAAAGGAGGAGGAAGAGGGGGGAAAAGGAAGAGTAGGAAAAGGGAGAGGAAGGAAAGAAAGAGGAGGAAAAGGAAGAGGAGGAGGTAATGGTGATGGTGATTCTGGGGAGAGAAGGAAGAACCCTTTATCAAAAGGACTAGGAATTTACCTTCAGGAAATCAATTGCTTCCAATTCATGAGTTTCTCCTTGACTTCTAGACTTACTATCTTTCACTCAAAGCTGTAAGTGAGGATACATCTGGGTGAGTCTTCAGAGAGTCGATTGTTAATACTAAAGGATGCTTCAGGTATGAACTCCCTGTATGCTCTGCTCCACAGCAGCTAGGTACTTGCTCTTGGCTTTCAGACTCTGACAGCATCCTTGCACAACAATAAGGACAGATCTACATTATCCTTTTATTTATGTATTTATTTATGTATTTATTTATTTATTATTTAGAGAAAGTTTCATTATCAAGCCCAGGGTGGTCTTGAACTCACAATTATCTTGCATCAGTCTTTACGGTGCTGGGTTTACAACCATGTACAACTGTCTTACACTCTATTGTCCCTTTAATTCCTTAAGTGTGTTTGTACATGGGTGTTTATTTTCCTTCAAGAGTTTAATTAGGTTCTCTTCATAAATACAGCTAGCAGCCTCAATGTCTTTACAGTGGTAGTATATGAACCATTGTAATCAGTATGGTTTCATTTAATGACAGACACCAAGGTCAATGAAGGCTGATATTCCTAGAAGCTGTAACAAACCTGGGATATGGTGTTTACCCAATCTTATAAACCCAGGGAGAGCAGGGGTTGTATGGTGCTCAACATTCTTGATTCTGTTCTAGTCTTCAGATTGAGACTCAATTCCATGCAAGTCAAGTCTTTTATTCAATAAACTCAAAATATCATGTTAAAAGACATGGACACAATCTAAATACAACCAATCTAATTTTCCAGAACACTGACAGCTGGTAAGGGAGATGCATAAAAGGATGAACCAAGGAAAAACTGTAAGACAGAATGCACATAGGTGGGTGTTTTAGGAAACGCAGATGAGGGTGCCTTAGGCTTGATGAGTCTGCATTTGAGGTTTTCTGGATCAGTCACAGGATTGCAGCTGGGGCCGAAGAAGGTTCTAGGTGGCAACAAGAGCTGGCCAGGGCTGTAAAGCCTGTTTCTCGTTCCCACTCTGCCCATTCCGGTTCTTTCTTCCTGAGGCTGCTCTGACTCTGGCCACACCCAGGGGATCTTCAGACTGGAGGAACTGGTTGTGACATGTGGAGGCAGCGTTTCTGTAAGATCCAAAGTGCTGAGTAAGAACATACGGGCAATCTGTTGCTTGCCAAGAGCCAGGAGGCCTGTGTGGTTTCCTAATTTTGAAGATACAGAAGAATGTTAAATCCAGCCTGCTAAGCAAAACTTGGGGGCTGCTTAGCAGTACAGAAAACACTATCTACACACCGATCCCGCCGGTGGAATGCACACCATCTGCTCTGACTATTCACCTCTGCCTAATCAGGTGGACAAGCTGTGCAATGCAAGTATATATATATATATATATATATATATATATATATATATATATATATATGTATACATATATGTGTATATGTGTGTGTGTGTGTGTGTGTGTGTGTGTGTGTATGTATATATGAATGACAGACTAACACTTCACCAGCTTGAAGAATATCCCCTGCATTGTAGGACAAATAGTGTGCTCAGTCAATTCTGGGCCAGAGGTGTCCACGGGTGGGGAGAAGGGGCTGGTATATGGAAGAGTTTGAAACAGGAAATGGCTCAGCTTCAAAGAATGCAGGGATATGAACTCATGAATCAACAGCCTAGGCTCAGGAATAAGCTCTAGGTGTTCAGTGAGCTGCACGGCCGGCTGCCAGCTCCTGTGGGTGAAGTCCCAGGCTGATGAGCTGCGTCAGGGCTTCAAGGAGATCATTCCTCCAGCCACCATGCCAGTGTGTGCGGTTTCTGACAGATCCCCACCCTGATGCACAGTCAACTCAGTTTGCCCCTTTGTTCTGGGAGAAAAGGTACCAAACACTAAAGCCTACAATTGAAATAAGACAGAGAGCACTCGGGATAACTGGGGATAACCGAGGAATTCTTCATCTAAACTTTTGCCTTAAAATACCAGCAAAAATTAAATATAATTATAAAGATATCTCTGGTGGGAAAGAACTCAAAATATACAAATATGAGACAAAAAATGTGTGTACCAGTGACATTACATTTGTTTCTTTATCTCCTTTGTCCCCTGAACATGGGAAAGTAAAAAGTTAGAATCATACTGTATGTAACTCTATATTAATTTTTATTTTATTTTAAAACATCATTTTCCCATGTAATCAAGTATTATGTAAAATCATTTCAATGAATATCTAATACTTTATTCTATAGATATATGCCAATTTATTTAACCTTTCCTCATCCTGAGGCACTTAGATTGCTTCTAGATTTCTTTATTTTAAGTAAAACTGTGATGAACAACCATATGTATACGCATCTTGACACAACTAAAATCATTTCCTTAGGATTCATATCAATAAATGGAATCATAGGGACTGGAGAGATGAATTTTTGGTTAAAGAACACAGACTTCTCTGTTCTTCCAGAAGAGCCAGGTCTGATTCCTGGCATTCACATGGCATCTCACAACCATAGTTCCAGCTCCAGGAAATCTCACATCCCTTTCTGGCCTCCATGGGCACCAGGCGTGGTACACAGACGTTCATGTTGGCAAAACACCCATTCCTGTAGAATAATAATAACAAAAGTATTAAGTAGGATTATGAGTTGGGTTTCTAGCTAACCTTTTCAAGGTCATGGATGATAGACTAAGCTGAGATAAAGAACATATTCTGAGGCAGGCATCAAGATCACTGCTGGGTTAAGTCAGAGAATACACAGCACTCAGTAAGTAGCCTTAGTCTCTCATTCCTCTGTGGTTCTTCCAGCTTCCCCTGGAGTTACATAGGCTCTAACCTATATAACAGCCATTTTTGCTATGCAACACTCTTGGAGCAGGCTGCCCCTCTTGGTTGGCGGCTCTTCTCCTTTCTCCCCTCCCCGATGTCCTCACACGACCTGGCCTAAGGTCATGTCCACTCTGGACTCTCCCAGATGTTTCTACCTCTCGCTATGTTCTCCCACATATCCGCAATAAACTTTCTTCTCCATCATACCTAGAAGCAGACATGTCCTTTCTTATTTATTTATTTTTTTCATTTCCTATCCAGCTGGCTTGGTGTTTGATTAGTGTGTCTAATATCCAACGATGTATCTGTCCCAGATCTGTTCTTCCTAGATCTTTTGCATATACATCAAGTGTATCTCTTTACTTTCTCATGCCAAAAACTTGGAGTTTTTTTTGAATCTTCCATACCACATCAAATCCACCAGCAAATATTTGCATCATGTCTCATTAGGTTATTGCAACAATCTCTTACTGGTCTCAGTGCTTTACTGATTGCATAACACGGTCATTAAAATGTTCCCATTAAAATATAAGTCAGATCATGTCACTTCTTTGTCCCATCCCATGAAGGCCTCCACTTCACCTACAGTAAGACAAAGTTCCCAAAATGGCTACAAAGTCCGTCCCTTCCCGTTTCTCCACCCATCCCCTTGGTTATGTCCACTTTGACCAGGTTGGTCTTTTTGCTGATCTGGGACTGTGCCAGACTCTTGCAGTGAGTTCTTTGTACTTCCAGGAGCTCTGTGGATTCTGCCTCCACAGCTCTGCATGGATTCGCTTCAGGTCTTTACTGGTTAATTTCCTATGTCCCCTTCCTGACATGGTGCCAACTGTCCTGATGTTCTCACTTCTTTTCTACCTTCGTTTCCTCTGTCATGCTTAGCAATCACCAACAGACTATGCACTGGCTTTATCCCCATGCTCCCCACCCCCACCCCAGACCACTGTTGACAGACGGAATTTCAGTGTGCTCAGTGCTTGAGATTGAAGAGAGGACCACAGCATACGAGACAACTGCTCCAGTGCTAAACTGCACCCTCAGCTTCCAGACAGGGATTTTTTTCCATTTTGTTTCTTGCTGGACCCTCAGCATCTCGAGAGTGCCTAGCATGTGTGTCACAAAAGCATTTTCTGAACAACAGATAACAAATGTTGGCAAAGATGGGGTGGGGTGGGGAGCTCCTGTTCTCTACAGAAATGGAAACTACTTTAGCCAGTATTTAAAAGAAAAATCAATAAGAAGGGCCCCTTAAAGATCAAAAACAGAACTTTTACATAATCCAGCAATCCCACTACTGGATGTGGACCTGGACATGAAAGTCTAAAAATCCCCGTGACTCCCATTTCTTGCAGTACTTACTCATGATAGCCAAGAAATGGAAACAACCTAAATGTCCATCAATTGATCTATGGCTAAAAAAATGTGGTTACATATACATAATGGAATTCCCCTGGGTCATAAAATGATGAACCTTGTCATTACAATAACATGAATGAAGCCAGGGGTCCTCATATGAAGTGAAATGAGCCAGGCACAGAAAGACAACCGCTGTGTGATCTCACTTAAATGTGGAGTTAAAAATAGACTGATTTCATAGACATGAAAGAGGAGCAGTGAGGAGCTGAAGAGATGGCTCAGCAGTTATGAGCTTTTTCTGCTCTTACAGAGGACCTGGGTTTGGTTTGGTTGCCAGCACCCACATAGCTCAAAATGTCTATCTCCAGTCCCAAGGGATCTGACACCTTCTTCTGGCTTCCACAGGCACATATATACATATAGAAAACATTTATATACATAAAATTAACAATGCCCTCAATATTTTAGAAAAATAAGAAAAGAAATAATAAAGATCATAAATGAAACTAAAAAAAGAAATAGAGGCTAAAAGAACAATACAAAGGATGAATGAAATAAAATGTTGGCTTTTTAAAGGGTAAACAAGATTAACATGTCCTTAGCCAAACCAACCAAAAGAAATAAAGAAAGAGAAGACCTAAACATTAGACATGAAATAAAAGAGATATTACCACAGACAACCCTGAAATATATTAGAAAGTATTTTTGAAAACAATATTGCAATAAGTTAGAAAATCTAGAATAAATGAATACATTTCTAGAGACGTATGACCTACCACAACTGAGTTAAGAAGTTTTTTTTTTTGTTTTTGTTTTTTTAAATCTCTAAATAGGTCAATTTTAACCAATGAAGAACCAATAAAAAATGGCTTCTTAAAATAAAATCAGAGGGACTCAATGCTGGGTTCTGCCAGATCTTTAAAGAATTAATATTAATGCTTCTCACACTATGGCACAAAGTAGGACAGGAAAGAATGCTTTCAGTTCATCCTACAAAGCCACTGTGGGCCTGATTCTCAAACCAGGTAAGGATGAAATAACAAACCATAGACCAATTTCCTTGATGAACAAAGATAAAATATGCAATAAGATACTGAAAACTGACTTCAACAACACATTTAAAAAGATCACACACTATGATCAAGTTGCATCTGAGAATGCAAGGATGTCTCAACTTATGCTAATCAATAAAGGTAACACGGCATATGATAGAATAAAGCATATGATAGAATAAAGCATATGATAGAATAAAGCATATGATAGAATAAAGGACCTCAATCACATAATGCCTCAGTCAATGCAGGAAAAAAATCCTTAACAAGTTCAACAAGCCACTGTGGTAAAATACCTGAAGAAAGTGGGGATAGAGAACTGCAAACAGCATAATAAATGACACATACAACACATGTACAGCTAACATTATATTGAATGTGAAAAGGCGGATAGTATTACCTCTAAGGTCATATATAAGCAAGGCTGTTGAGTATTACCACTGTTATTGAATGCAGTGCTTGAAATCACACCCTGAGCAATAAGGAAAGCAGAAGCACTCCAAGGGGCCCAGACAAGAAGTCCAATTACCGCTATTTGCATGTCATGGTCCTTTATTGAAGGAATCTCAAAGACTTCAATAGAAGATATTTGAATCTCATAAACAATTTCAGCAAAGTTGGAGAACACAAAGTGAACATAAAAAAAATCACTAGTTCTCTATACATAAAAACCTAATCTGATAGAAAGAAAACAAAAGGAAAGGAAAGGAAGGGAGGAAGGGAAAGAGAAGAAGAAAGACAGAAGGAAGGAAAGAAAGGAAGAAAGAAAGGAGGAAGGAAGAAGAAAGAAAGAAAGAATGAAAGAAAGAAAGAAAGAAAGAAAGGAAGGAAGGAAGAAGAAAGAAAGAAAGAAAGAAAGAAAGAAAGAAAGAAAGAAAGAAAGAAAGAAAGAAAGAAAGAAAGGAAGGAAGGAAGGAAGGAAGGAAGGGAGAAAGAAAGAAAGAAAGAAAGAAAGAAAGAAAGAAAGAAAGAAAGAAAGAAAGGAAGGAAGAGCAGGAAGGAAGGAAGGAAGAAGAAAGAAAGGAAGGAAGAGAAGAGAAGAGAAGAGAAGAGAAGAGAAGAGAAGAGAAGAGAAGAGAAGAGAAGAGAAGAGAAGAATGAAAGGAAAGAAGAAAGGAAGGGAGGGAGGGAGGAAGTTAGTTGGGAGCCAAGTGTGGTGGCATGTGCCAACAGTCTCAACATGGAGATTGGCAGGTGAAGGCAGGAAAGAAGATCAAGAATTCAGCCATACCTCATGCTTAGACGTTCAAGGCCACTCTATGCTACATGAGACCCTGTTTTTTAAAAGAGGAGAGAGAGAGAGAGAGAGAGAGAGAGAGAGAGAGAGAGAGAGAGAGAGAGGCTAGGAAAATAATCCATTTGAAGTAGTTTCCCTTCTCTTAAATACTTATAAATAAACCTGAAGAAAGGTCTGAAAGACTTCTATGATGAAAGTGATAAAAATATTAAGGGAATCAATTGAATGACATTTTTCATAGGGAAATAAAGAATATAGAGTCCTCAGCCTCTTCTCGAAGGACAAAGACCCTGCTTAGCTAAAGGAAGAAGTGCTGTATTTATAAAACTCGGAATTTATAAGGTTCTAAGGCCCCTCCAGAAGACAAACAGTGGCAAAGGAAAGGCAGACTCTCAGGTCACACTACATATGAATTGGGCAGGGAACTCCAGGGACAGCTTTCGAGAATATTCTTCCATATTAGGCTTTTCCAGGAGGTGACTAGCTGCCCTTGAGTTGCCTGTGTGCTGATAGTCTTGTAACTTTGCTAAAGTCTTTGCTTTGTAAGTTTTCATGAACTGCCTGCATCTTACATATATCCCTGTGTCTCAATTCTGAGGGCAATAGCTGCACTGCATTGTAAAACCAGTTGGGTAGCTGAATCTTATGGAAACCCTGGTTTTTGGTGTTTTGAGGACTCTCCATAACAATTTCAAGGTGGGTTCACTAATTTGCTTTCCCACCAACACTATGTAAAGATCCCTTTCTCCCCAACCCTCATTATTATCATAGTTTTAAATTTCCGGATGGATGGTCACCACTCTGTCTGGGATGAGATAGACTCTCAAAATACTCTTGATTTGCATTTCTGTGATGATTAAGGCTTCTACACATTTTTCTCATGTACTTATTGACTATTGTATATCTTCACTTGGAAAGAAATTTTCTGTTCAGTTCATTACCCATTCATTGGTTGGTTCATTAAGTAGACTTGGATAGAATCAATCTCTCACTCCCCTCTCCCTCTCCCTCCTCTTCTACCTCTCCTCTTTCCCTCCCCCTCTCCCCTTTCCCTCCCCCTTCTCCTCCCCTCCCCTTTCCCTCCTTCTCTCTCTGCCCCTCCCACCCCCTCTCTGCCTCCCTCTATCCACATCTTCATCTTGTCTTCTTTGGTGCCAAGTTACAGAATCAGCCTAATTGCTCCCTGATGGGTAGATGGACAAAGAAAACATATCTTATGTATAGCTTCTACTCCACTTTCTCTCTCTCTCTCTCTCTCTCTCTCTCTCTCTCTCTCTCTCTCTCTCTCTCTCTTTCTCTCATACACACACACACACACACACAGACACACACAGAGAGGAATATTATCCAGTTATTAGGGAAAAGGAAATCACGTTGTTTTTCAGGAAAATGGATAGAACCATAAAACCGAAGATCCTCATGCTAACAGAAATAAGCCAGAATCAGAACCATGAGTTGTACATTTCATGATATGTGTATCATTAGGGAAGAAGGAAGAGAGGGGCAGAGACAGACAGAAAGAGAGAGGAAGGGAGGGAGGGAGAGAAAGGGAGAGAGAGAGAGAGACTACTACAGGACAGATAGGGACCAGAAAGTGGGAGACAGAAGTGTGGTTAGTGGGAAAATCATGCACATGTATGTGTGACAAATGCAACGAAACCACTGTCTTGTACTGTTAATGTACACTAAAAAAATGAAGTTCAAATAAGAACTTTAAGTTCTCTTCTCTGCAGTCACTCATCTAGTAAACAGTAGGCTTAGAATCTGTTCAGTAATTTCCTGCCCGTGATGGGACCTAAACTGCCTTACATGCTACCAACTTAGATGAATTTTAATATTTATTTCAGCGGCCAGCAAAAACAACAACAACAACAACAACAACAAGAACCAACAAGCTGGGCGTGGTGGTGCACACCTTTAATCCCAGCACTCAGGAGGCAGAGGCAGGCGGACTTCTGCGTTCGAGGCCAGCCTGGTCTACAGAGTGAGTTCCAGGACAGCCAGGTCTATACAGAGAAACCCTGTCTCAGAAAAACAAACAAACAAAACAAAACAAAACAAAAACCCCCAACAAACCCCTGTTCACTTCAGCCATTGCTTTACAGTGGTACAGGGTGGTGGCTCCAGGCTTTTCATTTCTCAGCTCTTTCAGAAGGAAGAAAATATTCTTAATGTTAGGGATTGTGGTCATTCTTATATTTCCTAGTTCAAACGTTTAAACTGTTGTAAAACCACAACAGTAACCGTGGCGCAAAGTCTCCTGAAACGTTTTCCTGAGTGAACAAACACTCCGGCTACCGTGAGTGTGTGAAGCAAAGGGAAGGACTGAGCTGGGTACTGGCCAGCCTAGCTGTGTGAAAGACTGGGGGGATCCTACGCTGCCAGCACAGTCGCTTGTCAAAGACAATGGCTGTCGGCACAGCGCCGCCGGGGTGTCAGGGTTGGGAGAACTGCCAGCGAAAGCAATCCTTTTTGTAATGTGTGCAGTCCTGGGCTAGGACATCAGCTGAAGTTCACTGTGGCTGACCCTCTGAAAAGGGCTTTTCACCAACAACACACCCACACAGACAACTCAGCAAGTTGGAGAATGAAGTTCTAGGGAGAGGCAAGGTGGTGTAATGGGAAAAGATTTGAAATAGGAACGAGCAATCCCTAATTTTAATTCCAATGTCGTGACTCTGATACCTCCTTTAACTTCCATTTTTCTTATTTGCTTACCTGCCCTGGCACCCAGCCACCCAGCCCACAAGGTTGCATTGAAAGCCAGCTTCTACTCAAGACCTTGGGCCAGATGATGTGGGCATTCCAGGATGCTCATTTACATATATTAGGGATGATAATAGTCCGTATACCTCAAAGTTGTAATGAGGATGAAAACAGTTTCTACGTAGTAGAAATGGAAATATTTCATATTCTTCTTGCTTACTTCATGAATGTATCCTGAGAATCATATGAGGTAAACATTATGAACTCAAAGTAGAATATGAATATGTGAAAAATAAATATTCTGACCAAAAGGAAACAAGCTATTGTTGAATAATACTTAGAGAAGGGGGCTGTGTGTGTGTGTGTGTGTGTGTGTGTGTGTGTGTGTGTGTTAGAGAGAAGGGGGGGACGTATAGATAGACAAAGAAACAGACAGACAGAATCTAGGGTCAGTTTTTTTTCCTTGTCTGTTTTAGTGAAACCAAATGTCCCAAAGCTAAAAATAGAAGATGAAACAACTGTCTTTGGAGTTTTTGAGAAAACTGAAAGATAACAACCAAGCCTGTTGCTTCAAGCTAAGGTTCTGATTTCCAGTTGTCTTAGGTGTTTGGGCTCTGCGATCCCTCACGGTTCTGCGGGTGGGAAGAGCTGGGACTGAGTTATGCTGCCCCTTAAAGGAAAGATGAGCTACAAGGCTTTAGTGTCAGAAGCAAGAAGTTGGGGTTTGCTTGTTTTCTCGGATAGAAGAGCCCGGGGAGAGACAATCCAGTATGGGCCACTTCTGCCATGTCCTGTGGGGACCAGGTCACACCCCGCTCATTACATCAGCACATCTTGACACTGCCCGGCTGAAAGCTGGGGTTCTGTGAGAGATCAGAAGGGAATGGATGTGAGGTCAGCCATGAATTCCTTCCATCCAAAACATCCATGGAAATAAAGACCAGAACTAATGGGCAGAATGTCCTCAAGAAAAGTCACTTTATTATTCTTTTGAGTATTTCAGTAGTTCCCTTGATTTTTAAGAGTCTTGTAAAGCCAGGTGTGGTGGTGCATGCATTAATCTCAGCCTTTGGGAGGTGGAGGCAGGAGGATGTCTGTGAGCTCCTTGCCAGTCTGGTCTGCATAGCAAGTTCCAGAACAGGCAGGGCTACATAGAGAGATTCTATCAAAAAAACAAAAAACAAAAAAAAACCAAAACAAAAAAACCACGCAAACAAACAAACAAAAAGAGGAGCTTGCGGTTGGAGTCACGTCTCTGTAATTTGCCTAAGAGAAAAAAAAATGCTATCTGTTCTTGCCAGTTAAATATCTGATATGTCCTTTATCAAAGGATAATGCATTAAATGGATTTTTGGGAATAGGAGGTAGAATAGTAACTTGCTCTGTCTATACCATGAATTGACCTAGTATTGCAGTATCTTCAATAACAGTGCATCCTCCCTCAGAGGGATATATACTATGTAAATAGACTTGTATGAGCTGGAGTGTGGCTAAGTGGTAGGGTACTTGGTAAGCATGGGGTAGGCCCTGAGTTCAACTCCAAGCACTGAAAAATAAAAATATTACCATTATTATAGTATATAATAGTATCTGATTTAATGAAAAGTGATATATTGGGTGAGTTTTCATCTAATATTTTAAGTATTTCTATCCTTTTATTCTCTAAAATATAATATGACATTATTGTATAGTGTAACAGTATATAGTCTAACTCAAAGCCAGTTGTAGCTATCTAGACCTCTTGGTTTCACATGGGAAAAGCTGACAGCTACTCGGCCCTCAGTCTGGCTTTAGAAGGCATTTTGACATGAACAATAGGGTAAAACTATTAAAACATTCCTGGATTTTCCTCAAAAAATAAAAATGTCCTTCCACTGTGGCCACACCACGTGCTTTATGTGGCTGTATGCACTGAGTGAACTCTTTGGTACTTTAAGTAGCTCATATCCATGGATGCTTGTCAGCCTTTCTATGCATTTGGAATGCTGTATCTTCAGATCCTAAGTCACTCTGAGTAGCCATCCCCATGGGACATGGCTGAGCAGTGGCCTAATGACAGGCCATCCAAATGGGACCTGGATGTTGGAGACACATGTCCTCTGGATTACACAAGCCTGAGGTGGCAGTCAAATAAGAAATCTAATCTTTGAAGTTTTAATTCTTTAAAACAAAATCCAAAAACCACATCCGGATGCAATGCTAGCTCGGTGGTAGAGCACTTGCCTTCCACATGAAAGGTTCTGCATGTGACCTCCAGATAAGAAGAAGAAGAAGAAGAAGAAGAAGAAGAAGAAGAAGGAGAAGGAGAAGGAGAAGGAGAAGGAGAAGGAGAAGGAGAAGGAGAAGGAGAAGGAGAAGGAGAAGGAGAAGGAGAAGGAGAAGGAGAAGAAGGAGGAGGAGGAGGAGGAGGAGGAGGAGGAGGAGGAGGAGGAGAAGAAGAAGAAGAAGAAGAAGAAGAAGAAGAAGAAGAAGAAGAAGAAGAAGAAGAAGAAGAAGAAGAAGAAGAAGAAGAAGAAGAAGAAGAAGAAAAGAGCCTACATCTAAATGACACAAACTTATGTTCAATTCAAAATGAACTGAACCCTCCCAGACAACAGTATTATTCTTGGGTAAAATAAGACTTAGAGAAATTTGAAATATATGACCTTAAACAAATCACTTGTGATGGGTAATTTTGTTTGTTTTTGGTTGGTTGGCTGGTTGGTTAGTTTTGTTTTTGTTCAACTTGAAACAGAGTCATCTGGAAGGAGGGAGCCTCAAATGAGAAAATGCCTGTATCACATTCACCTGTAGGGAAGTCTGTGGGGCCTTTTCTTGATTAATCATTGGTGTGAGAGGCTCCAGGACATCCAGGCACGGCCTCCCTAGCAAGTGGTCCTGACTTGTATGAGAAATTGACTGAGTAGCCACGTAGAGCAAGCCAGTAAGCAGGGTTTCTCCATGGTCCCCGCTTCAATTCATGCCTCCAGATTCCTTCCCCTACTCCCTGAGGGCCTGTGTATCAGAGGCTTTCCATGGAGATCTCTGGCCTGGTCAGATGTGAGAGCTCCAGTGAAGGGAAGTGAGTGTCAGCAGGGAGCAGAAGTTCCCTTTGCTTCCACTGCTGCAGTTGGCTCCACCTCTGTCTCTGCTGCGCCTTCCAGGTTACTCTCCTTTACTCAATGCCACCCTGCTCTGAGTTGGGTCGGGCTGGGCCAATGAGGGGCCCGACTAGCCACTGAGGAGTGCAGCAGAGCTTCAGGTGGTGTTTCGGGTGTTTGGGAAGAGCAGACCTCTTCGAAGTGTTACAGCTCTTAGGACAGAAGGCTTAGACAACAGAGTAGTTCTCTGCATCCCTTTAATCCTTCCAGATAGGATTCTTGTATACAGTTTTGGGGTGGGTAAAGGTCTGACAACAGGTACTTCTCATTGGTTTGGTCTGAGAGCTTTGGGGAAATCTTATTAGCATGTGGGAGGGCTTGGTGCTGCTTCTATGTGACTGATGGCCACAGACCTCTGAGGGGTAGGGGAGGCAGTAGCAGCGACTGGATCCAGGGGCCCCAGAGGCATGGCTGAACTCCTATGGTCCCATGAAGGCAAAAGTCACCACCCACCAGGTCTCCAGAGTTCAAGGCCTGTGCTCAACTGGGACAAGCTGTCTGTGCACAGTTCACTGCCCCATAACTCTCAAAGATGGACTATGCCCTGGAAAAGTAAGCTAAATAAACTCTCTTCCCCACGTTTTGGTGGTGTTGGTGGTTTTTTGTTTTGGGTTTTTTTTTTTCCCCCATGATATTTATCACAGCAATAGAAAGCAAACTCAGATATCATTTTGTGGTAAGAATTTTGGTTTCTTAAAATACACACACATACACACACACACACACACACACACACAGAGAAAAGAACGTGCTTTCATTTTATTCCCAGGTGTGGGACATGGGGCTGCTTCAGCGTGTACGAAGCAGCTGACTGATTTTCCTTGAGCTCTGGTGGGGGCATGATTCTGACACTTGAAGACAGTTTTATGCGATTGTGTGGTGTTTGGAATTCTGGAAAGTTTTCAGGGAATATATAAAAAAGGGCCCTGAGAGGTGGAGTTGTTGATTGTTGGTTGGTTGGTTGGTTGGTTGGTTGGTTGTTGGTTGTTAATGGTTGTTGTTGATTACAGTTTGATAAGTAGTCCTGTGCAAAAAGAAGAAACAAGAAGAAATCACATATCTTGACAGCAAAGATCAAACTTGCTCCCAGAAACTCAAGACCCCTGTTAGCAGGAACAGTCCCACCTATTAATGATAACACCCCCTTTTCCTTTCTATCCTTTTTTTTCTCCTATCTAGTGTTAGGGGGTTAAAAGGACAGAAAACAGATGGAGAAGGGTGGAAGAAAGAATAATCCACAAAGTAGCTAAAGCCTTGCTGCATCACTTAACTACATCAAGTTGTTAATTAATAATAGCAGTAATACTTACATTTGATTATTGGTAAGGTAGTTCCCTCCAATATTGCTATGGTCTTAAATAATAGCTTACGGCCACCCCCTCATATGGTCAAAGGATTCCACTTCTGAGATTCTGAGAAGACTAGTAGAACTGTACCTTACAGGGTCCTCTGTTTGCTTCTCTGTGCTGACTCTCTTCACTCAGAGCTCTTCCATTCCAGGCAGGCTTTGTTCACTTAGACTCTTTTCCAGGTTTTGGGGGTTGCTCTTTAATTCTGAGCATTTAGCTACTATCTCTCGCTGCAAAGGTTGGCAAGAGAATTCTGGCAAGTGGAGCAGATGTAAATAGAAGTGAGCTGAAAGTTTGTTCAGGACAATACCATAGATCCATCATCTCTCTACTCTACGGGGCTTCTTAGGCAAGATGGAGGGGGGGGGGGCTTAGAGCATGAGCTCTGGAGAACAATCACTGAATTCATTTCTTACACCTGTTCTGTTTTGGCCCTTTAACCTTGGGATTAAATTATATTTTTCCATAAAGTACTGGGAACAAATATACTAAGTGTTACCTATAAACGTTAACCAGAACTATATTGAGACATCTACAACAGTGTTCTCTCACATTTGAATGGCTGCCCTTCAAGGCAATGTTTGAACCTGTGCAAAATACAATAGAATATTCCTGGGATGATTGCAACAGGACAAAGGACCTTTCATGGTATTTCAACAGAAATAAATGGAGACTTGGCTACCCGCTAGACCATGCGTATGTGGCCTGTGGCTGGTTCTGAGCCCCTCACGGCTTTCACTTTGTCCCTGCCCACAGTCTTCAGCGGCCCCGTAGCTTTGATGCTTCCCTCCTCCCGGTTTGTAGTTCACTGTCATCAGCAGCCCGGTTTCCTGTCTTGTCATTGTCCAGCTGCTTGTCTGGCACCGCTAACTCCTTCCTCTTCCTCTCCAGAGGATGTCGACATTTCCAGTACAGACGGGCAACGCCACCAGCTCTTCTGGCTGCAGCTCTTCCTTCTTTAAACCTCCTTTGAAGCCTCGTGAGTTTCCTGTAATGACTGCGTCTCTGTTTTGGCTATTTTAGTACTTATGTGGCTTTTGATTTTGATCTGGATTCACATCTTCTAGCCAAAACCCATCTCCAACAAGTAGTTTGGGGTTTTGCTGGAAGGTAATTTGAATTTGTTTACAAGATCACCAACTCCCAATTTAGATGTCCTAAGACTTCTGAAGGGGAGTGGCCTTCCCAGAGTGCCTTGCCCTCATTATCACTAAGCTATGTTATTAGGCAGGGATGGGCTGTTTTGTTTGTGAGCTAATCCTGCTTCTTATAATTCTCAGTGCTCACTGCTGAATCAGGAGAAGCAGGGAAGTCACTTCAGCAGAACTGAAGAATTAAACACACACACACACACACACACACCACACACACCACACACACACACACACACACACACACACACCACACACACACACACACACACACACACACACACACACACACACACGCTGGTGCACGTATACCAACCACATAGAGCACAGGGCTATTTCATCATAATCATCTGACATCTTTTCTGCAGGAAGTCACAAATACAAAATAGATATGAACAAAAATAACTCAGTTGTCGTAACAGATGAGGAATGATCTCTGTCTTCTCCCTCCTTCCCCTCCTCCCGCTCCTCCCCCTCCTCTCTGTCCTCCTGTCTCTCCCCTTTCTCTTCCTCCTTCTCTCCTACCTCCTTTCCCTCTTCCATCTCTTCCTACTTCTCTCTGTGTGTCTTGATCTCTCTGGTCTCTCCCCTTCTTGTCCTTCTTCTCTGTTATCATTATTCATATGAATAATACAAAAAAAATCTCCCAGATATTTCTCTGTCTACTCTCAATGATTAGGGCCCCACAAGTGTTTGTTCTTTGAACCTTTCTTCCCCTGAGCAACTTTTGTGCTCCAGGTGCTCAGGAAAGAGATCAGATAGGTCCCTGGCACCCAGAACCTTCTAATTGGGTGGTGGTCATTTTTCACTACTGGGTGCTGGAAACTTTCTTTTAAGAAAAAGCCAGTGCATCTCAAGATTCCATGAGAAGAACACGAGGCAGGAGAAGACGGGGCTTATCCTGTGCCCCATCTCGAGGTTTCCTAAGAGGCCAGATGCAGTACAGAGCTGCTTCCTTCCTATTTCTGTTGCTCAGAACTCACAGCCAAACACTAAAACCCAGCAAATCAGTTGCCTTCCCACCATGCAGAGACTTTCCCTTGGCCGCTTGTTTTCATCAAATAAGAAGGTTCCTCTTACCTAACAGGGTTTCTTGTGCCCTGTCAGCCACAAGCCTAACTTCCAGCTCTTGTCCTGCTTTGGTTTTCTCCTCATAAAGACTTTTATTGGCTCTGCAGCATCACTATTTAGGCTCCCTGGGATGCTTACTGGAGGTCCACCATTCAAGAGTGACCGTTAAAGGTCTGGCTACGAGGCTGTCAGTAAAGTGCCTCCAATGCAAGCGTGAAGACCTAAGTCTCCCTCCCCAGCACCCAAGTGAAAAGCAGGGAAGCAGAGCATAAACCTGTAATTCCTGGGTGTGGTTGGGGAGGCTGAGGCAGAAGGATCCTGGGGCTTCTCTTCCTAGACAGCCCTGCCTTTAAAATAAAGTGAAGAGGAATTGGTGATTGAAAGATACCCAGTGTCAACCTCTGGACTCCACACACACACACACACACACACACACACACACACACACACCACTCATGCCCACAGAGCCAACATGAAGCTTGTAATCCAACCTATACTTTGGTCTTTTCTACTCTTTCCTTTTACAGAAGATTTATATTGAAACTTTTTAAAGCTCTGCTTCTGTGCCTCTTGACTTTTCCTAAAATGACTTCACCTAAAAGTAGCTGAGGCCAAGCAGAGCCCTTCTTGTAAACAACTGACAGGAGACATGATAGCCCTTAATGAGTACAATCTGGGCTGTCTCTGGCATTTTTGTGTGGACAAAATAATCAAAAGCTAATTTGAGCACAGAGGAAATGAATAAAACTTCTTGCCGCTGAAAAAACTCAGAGGAAATCAGGGTCAGGCAGAGTCCTGCTGTGCAGCTGGGCTCTGTCCTATGCCAGGTTCCTATTGCCCAAATGTCCCACTCTCTATCTGGGTGGGAGTTAGGATCTGGAGGGCAGAAGCTGAGAGACTGCCTGGGTTCTAGTCCCACCTATATCACCTGTAGACTGCATGCTATTTCAATAGCCAGAACAGATGAGTAAGAGCATTTACCTCCTAGACTCATTGAAGGGCTTAAATGAGACTCCATATAAAGCATGCTGTTTCTCTGGCTTGTAGTCGGGGCCTGTGAAGTATTGTGGATACGAGGATGACACTGGATCTCCAAGGAATAACCAGGTTGAGTTACAGAGTGATTCTGTAGGTAGATGGAAGTCTACAATCAGAAATACAAAGCCTGTTTCCAAAGGCCATTAAGAATTGACAGGGTGGCCAGGCAGTGGTGGTGCACACCTTTAATCCCAACACTAGGGAGGCAGAGACAGGCGAATTTCTGAGTTCGAGGCCAGCCTGGTCTATAGAGTGAGTTCCAGGACAGTCAGGGATACACAGAGAAACCCTGTCTCGAAACAAACAAGCAAGCAAGCAAAAAAAAAAAAAAAAAAACATAAACATAAACATAAACAAAAATGAATTGACTGGGCGGGTTGCAGGGACTCTTAAAGAGAATACCTGGTTCAGTTAGTAAAGCAGTGCTGTGTAAGTATGAGACCCTGAGTTTAAATCCACAGAACCTATCATAAAAAGCCAGGAAAAGAAGTGTGCCTGGATTCCTAGGACTAGAGAGTCTGAGACAAGGAAAAACCAGCAAAACCCCCAGCTCAATGAGTAACCAGGTCTGAATAAATAAAGTGGACAGTGATTGAGGAAGACACAAAATATCTATTTGTGGTCTACACACACACACACACACACACACACACAGCAGTGTGGTGAAATCAGCAGGAGTAAGGACACCCACTTTCTCTTGTTGCAGCAAATAGGACATCTCTTGGATTGGATCCAGTTAGACAAGAGTCTAAAAAGAGGCAGCGCCTAACCACCATGCTTAAGATGAACAGCAGGAAACTCCTTTGGTCTCTCTGTTGTGTTGTGGTCTATAGTATTTCTAAGAAGGAGCTTCATGGTTTTCTCCTCTAATACTTGACTTCTGTCTAACACAAGGAAAAGTACCACTGTTGTCATCCTCTACAAAGTCGAGCACATGCATAATTAAACACACAGACAGGTGACAGATGACAGGAATAATAGGTTCCATTCCAACACAGAGTGAAGATAATGACTTCCCTCTAAACACGCTAAATAAACCATACCATATACTGTTGTGGGATCTCCTTATCTGGAAACAGTTGTCGGATAGTGTTAGGTTACCAAGAATCAAGAACTTGGTCTTTTAGAGTTGCTTGTGCAGGTCTGTTATGAAGTTGGGAAGAATCCTGCTTGCTCTATGCACTCTGGTAATGCAAACTGATCTCCTCAACCATCATGATGAGCAACCAACTGGAACCTGTATATTCATGAAGTCATAGCCACCAAGAGCTGGAAGGACTCACAACAGGTGATGAAAGTCACTGCCCTCAGCTTCCCTTATGGTACTAGTTAATGCCCTAAGGGGACATTAACTTTTTTAACTATTCTTAATAAATTTTTATATTAATGAGAGTGTTAAATATGTGGTATAATCATACATCCGTGCTTACCTTCCTTATGTGATCTAAAAAATGTATTATGTGATTCCTTATGTGTTCTAATTCCTTATGTGATCTAAAAAATTCCTTATGTGATCTAAAAAAATGTATTCACAACCAATCAGTTTCTGATTGGATCTAAGACAGCCCCCCTCCATCCCCCCCCCCCCAGTGAGATGGAACTCATTCCTGGCACTAGTAACAGGGCCAAGAAGCTATGACTAGGTAGATTATGGGCCCTAGGAGAGAACCTATGATTATTATTCTGTCAAGTGGACTGAATAACTGAGTATTCAAAACATTCCCCATGACTTGCTGCCGTGCCTACAGATTGGAGCACCTCTCAACTCCCGCCAGAGAAGCTTCCTATAGTCAGACAATGATTGATAGAGACCCAGAAGTGGTCAATGGGAAAAGAGTGAGAGACTGTGTGGAGTGATCAGCCCTAAATGGGAAATCTATATCATCCCCTCCCACCATGGCTCAGGGAAGTAGACTAATGATGGAGTTGAAGGACTGAGAGCCAGAGGTAGAACATGACTTCAGGAAACACTGTTTTCCATAAATGACAGGGCAGGTGCACACATGAGTTCAGACGGGCTGTGACAATGTGCACAAGACCCGTGCAACCTCCAGCCAAACACAATCCAATCCCAGCATGAAGGTGGGTAGGTTGTCAGGAGGAAATCTGCCACTAGCTGAAGAGCTATGAGCTTCAAGGAGAGGGAGAGTGAACTCTCTTTAATCACATCACTTCAGGTAGGTGGACCAAATTCCAGGGCAGGCCTCTCTCCCAAGAGCAGTTGACTCAGTGTGGTTGAGGAATGGGTTCAAAAGTTACATAGGTAGGGAGGTGTCTTAGTTAGGGTTTTACTGCTGTGAACAGATGTCATGACCAAGGCAACTCTTATAAGGACAACATCTAATTGGGGCTGGCTTACAGGTCTAGTGGTTCAGTCTATTATCATCAAGGCAGGAACATGGCAGCATCCAGGCATGGTGCAGAAGTAGCTGAGAGTTCTACATCTTCATCTGAAGGCCATTAGAAGACTGGTTTCCATACAGCTAGGATGAGGGTCTTAAAGCCCACACCTACATTGCCACGCCCACTCCAACAAGGCCACACCTTCTAATTGTGCCACTCCCTGGGCCAAGCACATACAAACCATCACAGAAGGTTAGAGTAGAGAGAGTGGATATAGAAGCTGGGAAGGGTCAATACAACAAAAACACATCGTATAAAATTCTGAAAGAATTAAAAAATATCTTTTTTAAAAAGGAACATATTCATCCTAGCAATGTCAATTTTAGGAAGTATGAAACATAAGTTGAGAGAACAGAGTCATTTATTTGAGGCAAATGATAGGTAAGGTATTCAGCCTTCAACGGAAGATGATGTCAGTAGGGCATCTAAGAACCAGACCTGGCCTTTGACCTGGTTGGTTAGTTGTGTTTCAAGATGAAAAATATTTTCTCAATTCTATCCAGTTCCTCTTGGGGTAGACAAGAGCTAAAAATGAAAGAAACGACAACGTGTTTTTGTTCAGCCCGGGCTCCTGGGGAAATCCCTTAACATCCTCAGCTAGTTGCTATGGAGGCAGCCAGAGATGAGCTCAGCTAATGAATTTGGGCTGACACTGTTGTGGGACGATATGACAGTCGCAATTAGTAGACAACTGAGTGTTAGGATTGTGCACCAAATAAAAATAGAAAGGCCACAATACAATTCACCAATCTAAAACCACGAGGGTCCCCTCAGAATGTATTTCTAAATGTTGGCTGAAGGAGCTGTGCACATTGTTTTCCTGTATACCTTCTCGTCTGCAAAGATTCCAGGGAGAGCAATTTACCTGCACATTGTCGCCAGGGCACAAAGGATGGGAGCTATTTGGGGAAGTAGCTGAGTTTTTTAATACTTTTGAAACGTTGTATTCCAGCCTTGTAGGGTTTTTAGAGTTACCCGGTTGTCATTGTAGACATTCTTCTCCCAATCATCAGGTTAAGTAGAAAGGGTTAAAGAACTAGACACCATGGTTTTGTTTAAAAGGACAATGATTGTACCATTGTCTGTTCTTGTCTGTACTCTGGGCTGGAGGATTTTTTTTTCTTCTTCCTGTTCAGAGCTTCCTGTTTAGTATTGGTCTGAGCGTGGAGAAGCGTCACTCAAATTCTGTAACAACAAACTGCAAGCTAAGGCTTTTCTCTGCTTTGTTTAATTTTCCTGAAGTGCCCCCTTTTCCCGAAATGATTTATCGTTGACCCGGCATGTTTTTCATCTTACTCAACACTCCCCTGGGGACATATTTAAAAACACAACTTAACTATAGTTCTCCTGGGTAGGGAAGTGGTGGGCTGAGGCAATGAAACCAAAGCACAGATTTGAGTGACCGTGGGCTGTTGACTTTATGCTAGCCTTTCATAAAGGGAGCTTTCAAAACAGAGTGGCCATTCCGCAAACAGTGTGCATTTCGTGGAAGCCCAGCTGGCTTCACGCCTGCCTTTCTCCCGGCCACAATGATCCTAACCAGCAATGTCTTTGTGTCATGATGCAGAAAGTTGGCAAGTACACATGGGCATAATGCTGAAGGGTGACTTCTAAGTGGGGGAGGGGATAGAGAAGGAACCAAAACCCTGTGTGGTGACAGGCTCCTCTCTGACATTGGCTCTTGCAATAGAGTCCACTCACTACTGTTGCCTCTCCAGAAGGGAGTGTGGTATGTTATTTTTAGGCATAAATTGAAATTTCTTTTGTTGCTAAAGTATATATAAAATAGAAGCCTGTGTTAATTGACTTTCTTTTTCTTTTGCTGTGTTCTAAATACTTCTGGAGACATTCTCCTGTAATTAGGAAAATGACTAAAGTCTCTGAAGATGGAACTGTGTTAATGATGAAAAGTTTTGATGTCAAACCACCATTAGAATAGAGCACTAAAGGTTTTACAAGTTCTGAACACGATGAATGTTGTTGATTGCTTATTTCTAAAAGAATCTTCCTTGTTTCTTTTTCTCCTTTCTTCCCACCTAATCATAAGTCTGAGAAAGGCTGATTCCAGTTTGCATGAGTAGCCTAGTTGGTCTATACAATGTCTTCCCCCTGTCAGGAACAGACTCAAGAGTGGTCATGTGGTTCAATCACGGCCAAGTTTGTGTGTGTGTCTTAGTGTGTGTCTGTATGTGAGTGCATGTGTGTTTGTGTGTGTGTATTTTTGTGTGAATGTGTGTGTTGTGTGTCTTTGTGTAAATGTGTGTTTGTGTGTCTATGTGTATACGAGTATGTCAGTGTATGTGTGATTATCTGTGTGTGTCTGTGTGTTTGCGTGTGTGTGTTTGCGTGTATGTATTTTTGTGTGAATGTGTGTGTTGTGTGTCTTTGTGTAAATGTGTGTGTTTGTGTGTGTGTGTCTATGTGTATATGAGTATGTCAGTGTATGTGTGATTATCTGTGTGTCTCTGTGTGTGTCTGTGTGTGTTTGTGTGTGTTTGTGTGTGTGTGTGTGCCACATGAGTGCTAGGATCTGAAGTCTCAGATCCTCAAGATTGAGGAATAAGTACTCTTAGCTACTAAGACATCTGTCCAAGCCCACAGTAAGTTTTTAGAGAAGTAGGTATTTTAATTTTAGACAACTGGAGGCTCACACACACTTCTAAGAAGTACCTTAGCCATTTTAGATCTCTGTGGAGTGAGAGATGTGTCTGGGGAACACCACCATGACGCTTGAAAGATATGGATGTTTGAGAGTCAATTTTCTGACTGCCCTTTCATGTTTAACCTTTGAGGCCGCTCAATACCTGCACCGCAACCAGTTAGTAATGACGTTGCTTCCTTAAGAGCTAGAAATAGATTATCTGTAGGCACCACTTTTATACTTTTGGACTGTGGTCAAATGTGCTGGCTTTCTTGTTGATAAGCAGTCATTATCGGCTATAAGCACTCTTACAGCCTGCGATGCACAAAGTCTACATAAATTTCATGGACTGTTTAAGGATCATATGACATATGAAATAGCTCCCGTATAAACTGTTAGGTGAATTATAACATATAATTATTCTGAATTTTAAATTTTATTTAAAAATGTTTCTCTAAGAAGTCACTTGCATATTTTAAGCTCAAGGTGAATTTAAAATGTCCATGGATGGTAACAAGACGGTTTTCTTTCTAAAGGTCTGATGCACATGTGTACATGCAAACACATGCACACAGTCTGCAGAAGATTTTCTATAGGTCCTCAAATAGTCTAAGTTGACAATGGAATTTACACATGCTGGCTTTGTATGATACAGGCTAACCTTTAACCTAATTTCAGTACAATGCTTGCTAGTGATTTTTCACAAGTCCTGTTTTCCCTTGCAGGATACACACGTTGGAGAGTAGATTTTCTTTTCCTTCTTTTTTTCTTTTGTTATTTCTTGAGATAGAGTCACACTGTGTAGCCTTGCTGTCTTGGAACTCACAGAGATCTTCCTGCCTCTTCTTCCTAAATTCTGGGATTAAAGGTGTATACCAATATGACTCACTACAGATTTTATATGGATTTAGTTATATTAGTTATGTGATACATCCTGAATTATCAAAAGCTATGCTAAATGATAGACTATAACCTTCAATTAAGGTTCCTAAGACTGGACGTAGTGGCGCATGCCTTTAATCCCAGCACTCGGGAGGCAGAGGCAGGTGGATTTCTGAGTACGAGACCACCCTGATCTACAAAGTGAGTTCCAGGACAGCCAGGGCTATAAAGAGAAACCCTGTCTCAAAAAACAAAACAAAACAAAAGAATCAAACAAACAAAAAAGGTTCCTAAGACCAAGATCTTACAAATGCAGCTTTACTTTTACAGTGCTATGAATTTAGGCCAGCTTCACAGCCTCCTAAAACCTAACATTCCTCATCTACAAAATGGGGATAATATTCCCCTGACTAGGATATTATAGCATTGAGTTTATTTCTCCTCATTAAACTAAATGAACTATGACCACTGAAAACACAACCCTAGCCAGGTGAAATCCTGATTTTGAGAACCCTGGGACAGGCACAATGGCTCACACCTATAATTTTAATGTTTGTGAGACAAAGCAGAAGGGTCTGGAGTCTGAAGCCAGGCTGGGCTCATAGTTTAGGCTGTGCAAGAAGACCAGGTCTTAAGAAACATTTTTTTTTTTTTAATTAAGACTCATCGAGCCACTGATGTGGCTCAGTGGATAAAGCACTGACTTCGAGTGGGAAGACTCAGTTTTGGATACTCAGCACATAGAACCCAGGCAGGGGTCCTCAGAACAAGCTGCTGGGCTGAACTTGCTGAAATCGTCAAGCACTAGGTTCAGCGAGAGATCTTGCCACAGGGAAGAGCAATCAAAGAAAATTCCCAGTGTCACCATCGGGCCTCTACATGCATACACATGCACATCGCACACATGCATACACACATGTGCACGCACATATCCACATACACACATGCACATACACATGCTCTAGCATACTCACGTACATGTGGCAAATATACATAAGCACACATACACACTTACATGCAAACAAAATTACAAAAAGAATCATAGACCTGTGATGAGTCTGTGATACACATGGGTTTGTCCAGCGCTGGGCACAGTGATGATACCTCGCAATGGCCCAGACAGTGCTCACTGATAATTTTCACTATCTGCTGGTCACAGCTTCCTCACTATGAGTAATGCTTTCTCTTTCCACCGCTTCTCAACGCTGCTTCCCGAACCCATGTGACCACCCAGAGACATGGGTCATGGGCCACAGGACATAAGATATGAAATAATACTGCGAGAGAAACACATTTTTAATTCAGCCTGTCTGTGGAGATGGGTGGGTAACACTCTTGTCTCTCTCCTATAGAGAAACTTCCTTTCAAATAAACACACTGAAAAGTAAGGAGAGGAAACCTTACAAAATCAAAAGAGGATGTCAGGAAACGTGGGACGTGCGTGGGGTTGTTTTCTCTTCCCAGGTGTTTTCCTAATTAATCAAATGTATTTATAACTTTTGCTGATTTCTGATTAGCCATTTGTGTTTATAACTCACATTAAGGGAATGACAGTTTCAATCTTCCTTTCCTCAAATCCAGTTTGTGAAATGATAAAACCGTTGTCGAGAAAGGGAACCAATTTAACCACTTCCGGTTTGTTTCCCAGAAACATTAGCGTCTTGAAGCCATGTTTCTGAGATCTGAAAAGGACGCTCATGACATTGTCTTCCCTTCCTTCTTCCACAGAACCCACGAGGCTCTCAGCCACCCCATGTTCACTCAGAGGGGTGTAAACTAGCACACCTTACAGAAGCAAAAAGGACAGGTAAGGTTTTCTTTCTGTCTTAGATTCTGGTTCTTGCTTCTTTTAAAGGACTTTAAACACAGAGACAAACCAACAAGTGCTGAACTCAGAAAGCACACTCACACTCTTTAAGAGCTGAGCACGGAACAATCTCTTGTACTTTCCAGTGCCTGGCTGCATCCCTGTGAAAATGAGGGCCCTCAAGGCCTCCCTACCTGTACAGGCACACGAACACACTGCAGGCAGCTTTTCCTGCCTCCAGACGATGGGAATCTGCAGCCCCGGGTAGTTCCTGAGCAGCGCACTTCCTCTCCTAGGTTGAGGCATTTTATCTGTGAACCAAGTCCCAGAATTCCCACCTGGCTAGAAGCCAGAATAAACACGAGCATTGTCCTGCAGTCCTCTTCTTTGCTGAACAGATAAATAACAACGTCAGGTTTAGGGTGGGTTTCTTTACAACTGCCTTTGACTTTAATTCATACCTTTTCCTCAAAGAATACAGTGCAGTCCGTCTTTTACATGTTTATGATCTGAATCAGACAGATAAAAGATCAATCGCCATGTAGCTCCATCCTGAGAGCTTCCTTTCAAGGGGCAGGAAGTAGTGTTCTCTTAAAAGCAGCCCCCCTTTACTCCTTAGTTTAAAACCCTAGGAAAATATCTGTGGCAGACCTATGTTATTTTCATCTACCCAGCATCCTTCCTTTGGAAAAACCACGACTTCCCTTTCTGCCAGTCACTATGTCCCTCCTCTACGCCATCCATCCTGGGCCATGGACATAGGTGTGGCCAAGCCTAAAATTCTTCATTATATTAAAACAGTGGTGTGGAGACAGACTTTCTTTCTCTGAGGACACTGAAGAAGGGCACATCTCAGCGAACAGCTGCTATTTCCACATGTGGAGGACAGACAGAAGAGACTCAACAACAGGAGAAAGCATTAGAAAGGGGAGGCCTAAAGATGGAGAGGAGGAAGTGAGGAGTTGGAAGAAGTGGGGAGGAGAAAGAAGAGAGGGGAGGAGAGGAAGGCATGATGGAGGAAGAAAATGAGGGGAAGGAAGTAGAGTCAGGAGATAAGAGAGTAAAGGAGGAAGAGAAGCAGGCGCAGCATAGGGAGAAGAACAATCGCCACAGAACCATGATTGGAGACAGCTGAATCCTGAGCTTGTTACTTGTGTTAAAGGCCCAAATGACAACAATTCAGCTTAACGGCCTCAGCTGGCTTTATTTTCAATTCTAGAATTGGGCAACACTTGATTCCCTAAACTAGACTAAGTGTTCCCAGGGGCTGAGCCGAAGAAGTCAGTGTTACAGACAAAGGAAAGCTAAAGAAAGCAGAGACAAAGGGAACAGAAAAGGAATTAATTCCAGTACTCTCGTTGTAAAGGACAAGCAGGGAGTCAGAACAATAGGGCCACAGCTATTTAGTTAACACGGTGCTACTTCAGGTTACCCTCCTTGGTGAGAAGTAAGGCAGAGCGACTACTACCCTGTGGACTGCCGTGGGCCTATTTGGGAAAGTTGGCTGTTAGAGTCCCATCCTGATGTCTCAGAAGGCCAGATAGGTAGCTTCATTTCAACTGGTTAGTAAGAACGGTCAGTGTGAGTGACTCCATTTTCATTTTTAATGGGAGCCATTAGCTCTGCCCGGAGGAGCCCAGCAGGAAGCAAAAGCCTCCTCTGACTTGTGTAACTCTTGAGTCATGCAGTCTCTTCTTTTGAAATATGAAAGCCAGAGAAGCCTAACAGGCAAGGTAGTTGCTCATTTATTTCTTTGTTTAACAAATATCTGCTGCATACTTTCATGGTTTAAAACTGAAATATCTCCTCAATCTCTGCCTGGACCGCTTGGTCTCCAGCTGGTGATGCTATTTGGGGAAGTGGTGGGAAACTGAGGAAGTGGTACCTGCCTGAAGGAAGTGGGTCATTGGAGTAAGACCTCACTGGTATCTTGTCCCAGACCCCTCCATGTTTGCTTCTTTCCATGTGAGGTAAACAGCCTCATATGCCCTTGCCACCACCATGAAAGCAAACTATGGCTGCTATGACCCAAAACAAATATTTTGTCCCTTAAGTTCATTGCTCAGGTATTTTGGTCATTACTTCAGAAATCTAACTGAGAAAGCCAGTACAAGAGAAGTGGGCCCCTTGCTGAGAAGACACAAATGTGTGCTGTTTTTAGTGCATTGGAACTGGTTTGTGGAAGAGATTGGAAAGGTCTAGAAAAAAGTGAGTCAGGGAAAACCTAAGACACTGTAACTAGAACTTAACCGACAGTGTTCATGGGATCATGAGAAGACCAGGAAGCTGAGGGAAATGTGGACAGTAAAATCTGCATTCTAGAGGCTTCAGGTCGCAATGGAGACCTGGAGAAAGTTGTCATTCCTGTTATATCTTGGCCAATAATTTATCCATAATCTGTCCATGTCCTAAGACTTTGCCTGGAGATGAATATGTAAGTAACTGACAAATTAATTTGAAAGGAGATTTCAAGATAGGAGGGCATTCGGGCCGTGTATGGATATCGTTGGCTGCTTTCAGATAAGCTGACAGTAAGAATGGGAAACAAAATGCAGCCCAGAGGGATCCGAGACACAAGCGACCTTAGGAGGTGAGCTGCCGAGTATTGTGGTTGGAACTTGAATGCGCTGCCACAGGTTCGAGTGTTTAGTGCTTGGTCCCCAATTCATGGTCCAGCAGTACAACTAAGGGTTCCTTTTCCATTCCAGTTAAAGAATTAAAAGGCCGAAAAAAAATTGTGCTAGACAGGTAGGGAGATTGTCAATCCCATTGGTGAGAATAAGACCACTACCACAAGTTTTGAACCAAATTTGAAGCAAGTTTTATTGCGTACTGGCCAGGACCATGGATCCTGGCCAGGAGGGTGATACCTGTATTCCCAGAGTATGGTGCCCGGTTACATTAGTCAGGGACTTATAAAGTCAAACCTGCAAGGCTATAAGTTTCCTGTCTTTGTCCAATCAGGGACAACCATATATGCTGACATACTTCCTGTCTGTGTGTGACCAAGCACACATCCGGTGCAGCGGGGGCAACCATCTTGTTACAGAAGCACAAGCCTCTGGGAGGACTTGGAAGCAGAGGCAGACAGATCTCTGTGAGTTTGAGGCCACCCTGGTCTACAAAGCATGTTCTAAGAGAAACATAGTCTGGAAAACAAAACAAAACAAAACGTTACATCTGAAACCGTTTAGTATAAGTCAAACCTGTCTGTGAGTGTGCCCTTTTTTATCAGGAGACCTAAGAGATCTGGAAAAGCAAGGCTTGATTCTCATATATGACACGCATTGACCAGGCAGCTGCAGCCTTGGTGGAGAAGCTGGTTGCTTGCCACTGACAAACAGACAAAGCTACTGTTAGCTGTCAACACCATCAGAGATCTGAGAAGGATAAACTGTAGCAGGAAGTATAACCCAAATGGCCTCTGTGTCTATTAAAATGACAGAGACTTACCAGCTACCTGCATGATAACCCTAGTCCACTCCTGTGGTCTCCATGGCCTCACGGGGGTGGGGGGGTGGGGGGGGTGGGGGGGTGGGGGAGTGAGGGGGTGGGGGGGAGTGAGGGGGGTGGGGATGGGGCAGAAGTTGTAGGTCTTCAACTGCTGCACAGGACAGAATGCAGAAGGACTGAGAGATTTTCCTGGGGATGAGAAACTTGGGAAATTGGCCTACTTTGACTTAGGCTGGATAGACAGATAGTCAGCCCTATAACATCCACAGTGTGTGCAGGGTCCTGGCAACAGGCAAGGCATGGGGCAGTTTTTCCCAATGGTCAGCGTCACCACTGTCCAGATGTATGCCCCATGTGGGTTCTCTGAAGACATTAGGGTTGCCTCAAGGAGCTGGCATTTCTGTTTATCACAGGAAGGTTTTTCCTTTAAACCTTTCAAATGCCATATTCAGTAGAACCCTGAGAAGTTTTGAGGGTCATCTATTAAGTATACCTGATTTTAAATAAGCTTTACTTGTTTTTAGTTATTCCTTTTAGGCTTAACCTTGAAAACGTACAGAGGATGCTAAGTAAAGCGTATTCCTGCAATTAATTACATTAATCCTTAGCATGACTACAAGTATAGTTCTTGAAGGCATTAAAGAATTTGATCATTGGAAACAGATGAAGAAACCCACAGCCAAACACCAGGCAGAGCTCAGGAAGTCTGAGGAGGATTGGAAGGAGTCGAGGGAAAGATTGAGGGAGACAGAGGGGTCAACAGTACAAGAAGACCTACAGAGTCTGGGACTATGGGGGGGAGTCTCACAAAGACTGAACCACCAACCAAAGAGTGTGCATGGGCTGGACCTAGGCCCCCTACACAGATGTAGCAGATGTGCAGCTTGGTGTTTATGTGGGTTCCCCCCAAACTGGGGGCTGTCTCTGACTCAGACTCCGTTGCCTGCCTTTGGATCCCTTTCCCTTAGCTGAGCTGCCTTGCCTGGCCTCAGTGGGAGAGGATATGTTTAGTCCTGATGAGACTTGTGTCAGTGTGGGTTGGTACGGGGAGAGGGGAGGAGGAATGGGAGAAGGGGGAGGGAGATTAGGAGTAGAAGGAGGGAGAGGGGCTGTGATCGGGGTATAAGGTGAGTAAATAAATAAACTAATGAAAAAAAGAATTTGACCATTATAAGGTGACTGATCATTAACTTGCATGTTTTAAATCATCTTTACCAGTTTATAAGTTACTAGCTTTTATAAAATTAGAATTTGCACTTTTATCCTTGTTAGGTTTAACTTCAAAAAAAAAAAAAAAAACAAAAAAAAACCAACCGATTTTTGAATTGAGGCTCTTTTAGCACCAAAATAAAACTTTAAATCATAAATATAGTCTCACATTTTATAAACATAAAATATCCCATAGACATATAAATTTAAATCTTTTTTTTCTTTTTCTTTTCTTTTTTTTTGTTTGTTTGTTTTGTTTTGTTTTTGGGTTTTTGTTTTGTTTTGTTTTGTTTTGATTTTTAAGACAGGGTTTCTCTGTGTAGCCCTGGCTGTCCTGGAACTCACTCTGTAGACCAGGCTGGCCTCGAACTCAGAAATCCACCTGCCTCTGCCTCCCAAGTGCTGGGATTAAAGGCATGGGCCACCACTGCCCGGCAGTTTCAATCTTTCTAAAGTTTCTTTTTGTTTTGTTATTGTTTGTTTGTTTGTTTGTTTGTTTTTGTTTTTTAATATCATGGGGGCTGGAGAGATGGCTCAGAGGTTAAAAATACTGACTGCTCTTCCAGAGGTCCTGAGTTCAATTCCCAGAAACCACATGGTGGCTCACAGCCATGTGTAATGGGATCAACTGCCCTCTTCTGGTGTGTCTGAAGACAGCGACAGTGTAGTATACTCACATATGTGAAATAAATAAATAAAAAAAAAAATCCAGTTTTATTTATTTAAGTTTTTGCAAAACTCCAAAATTTTCTTTTACAGAAAAGTACAAGATTTCTCAGCTGTGCTCTTCAGCAATATCAAAATATAAGTTAAGTACCTTTTTTTAAATTCAAGAGTGAAAAGGGCACAGCCACATCTGGACTAGGCAAGACAAAACTCCAACAGTGAGAACAACTCAGTGTTCAACATCTGGGATTCCCTCGGAACACTATGGATCCTCCCTCCAAGGGGCCTGGGTCACCTCTGCCTCCACCTTCATATGGTCTCCTAGGCTCCAGCCAGTTCCATTGCATTGTTGCTGTTCTTTCTGGTGGCTATCACAGGGCACAGGCATCTCCAAAGCTATAGGTGTCTCCTGGGCTCTCTTTAGGAACTCCAGCCCTCCTATACAAACTTTCCAAACCTCTGCTGTATTATGTGACCCCTTCATGCCTGTAAAACCTGCACCACATGGGTGCTTCTGACATTACAAAGTTCAGCTGCCAGCACAATGTATGTTCTTACATATGAACACACAGAGGTGCACCTTAAATACATTATTAAACAAGTATTGTTTTTAATCATATCTTTTATAAACCTTGTTTTTATGACTTTGTTTTTGGGCAAGAATTATAACACAAAAATCCACCCAGATCCAGAATATCTTGGAAACACTGTTGCCTCCTTAGTTGATTTATGCCATGTGGTCACCTCCAATCAAGATGGCGATGAAGTCATATCCTCTATATGCCTTCACATTCTATAGCACCCAGGTGAGTGGGCCCTTCACCTCACCTGCACAGCACAGTAGAGCTGGCTCTGGATGTGGGGGTGGAAGGTGAGCTGGCCCTGAGGCTATGAGGCAGGAGAGCTGGTCCTGCTTCTTGTCTGTTGTCTGTGTGGAGGAGGTGTCTTCGTTAGGGTTTTACCGCTGTGAACAGACACCATGACCAAGGCAACTCTCATACGGACAACATTTAACTGGGGCTGGCTTACAGGTTCAGAGGTTCAGTCCATTATCATCAAGGTGGGAGCATGGCATCATCCAGGCAGGAGGAGCTGAGAGTTCTACATCTTCATCTGAAGGCTGCTAGCAGAATTCTGGCTTCCAGGCAGCTAGGATGAGGGTCTTAAAGCCCATACCCACAGTGACACACCTACTCCAACAGGGCCATACCTCTCAATAGTACCACTCCCTGGGCCAAGCATATTCAAACCGTGCCTCCTCCCTCTCTCATCCCTTGCCATCCATGGCAGGTGGGAGAGCTGGCCTTAGGGCCATTAGAGTAGGAACATGGGCCATGTCCTTCATAACACCTGGGAGAGAGGGCCCTGCACCTCACCTGGGCAGCAGGGTAGAGCTGGCTCTGGTTGTAGGGCTTGCCAGTGAGCTGGGCCCAAGGGCATGAGAGCCAGAGAGCTGGCAGGCTGACCAGCTCAGACACCTCCCTGGCCCAGAGTCAGGGATTTGAATTGATCCATCCCAATGTCTGCCCCATCTATGAATTGCTTCAGTATATGAAGGGAGCAGTCCTATAGATTCCAAAGTACAGGATCTCCATGATATAGGGCAACAACAGGATGTCTACAAGGAATCCCAGTGAGGATCCAGTGTTGGTAATGTAGTAGAAGCCAGAGGCCTAGTATCAGACCAGCATGTCATCGCAATGACCATTTGAAAGAAGTGTGGACAAAAGAGTATGTTGTGGACACACTGTGACACACTGCAGCTACCACAACAAGTTTTATTTTTCCTCTATTGGGGGGAAGGTTGCAAGGGTGGAGAGAGAGTACTGGGTGGGGAGGAGATGAATGGTATTGGGGTACATGATATGAAGTTCACAAAGAACCAATAAAAAAGTTTGAAATATTAACTTAAGACTTATAAGACTCAATAGTGGATAGTTAAAAATCTAGACAGGAGTAATCTTAAAGAAATCATGTGGTGTGACACCCTCTTGGGATGTAAACAACATGTGGCTTGCTGCCATCTTAGCTGATGGCCCCCATAGGATGGAGGCAAACACGTGACTGGCAGCCATTTTTACTAAGGTTATAGAGGATCCGTGGCTAAGAATGCAGGTCTTAAGAATGCATTGCCTTTAAAAAAAAAAAACAAACTTTGTTTTGCTTTAGCTGTCTTGATAAACCGAATCACATAAGAAAGTGTGATATTCTGTGATGTGCTCTAAAGGACAAGAAAAGTAAAGTTTCCAGTCTCTCTGTGGACGATAGTTATGACTTAAAGTTTTATTTTGGTGCTCAAAGAGCCTCCATTCAAAAATTGTTTGTTTTTCTTTTGGAGGCTAAACCTAACAAGGATAAAAATGTACCTTCTAATTTTACAAAAGCTACAGTTTTACGCTTCTCCCACTCTCATGGCTCTGGGGCCAGCTCTCCCACCTGCCTTGGATGACAAGGGACAAGGGAAGGGAGGAGGGTATCTTTCCCTTACCTCCTCTACCACCCAACAGACAAGAGGCAGGACCAGCTCTCCTGCCCTCACAGCCTCAGGGCCGGATCACCTTCCACCCCTACACCCAGGGCCAGCTCTACTGTGCTGTGCAGGCAAGGTGAAGGGCCCACTCTCCTAAGTGTTGTAGCAGGTGAAGGCAGCGTTCCCACCCTGATGACTTCCAAGGGTCAGGTAGGGCATGGGGCAGCTCTCCTGCCTGCCGTAGGTGGCAAGGGGCAGAGTGGGGAGGGGACACCTTTCTCTTGTCCATGTCATCACAGAAGACAAGTGGTGGGGCCAGATTGCCCATACTCATGCCAGTTTACTCGCACCCTCACCACCAGGGTCAGCTCATATCCAGGCAAAGTGCAGGGTCACTGGTGAGAGGCAGAGACAGCTCGTCTGCTCTCATGACCCCATGGCCTGGTCTCCTACCTACCACCAGTGGGGAGTGGGAAGGGGAGAGGTTAACTTTTTTGTTACAGATTTTTTAACCGTACCCAATAAACTTACAAATACTGAGGTACAGAAAGTTCATATAATAGACTTACAAAAGTTTTAGACAATTAAATGAAACCAGTAGTCTACATTCTTGGCTCTTTTGCTTTGCTCTCTTTTCTCTGTCACAAAATCAGGTGGCTCAGCTGACATAGGATGGGGAGGAAACTTTAGATATGCATGCTTGAGTCTAGAGAAGGTAGAGACATAACCCAATGTGAGAGCTAGATTTTCAATAGAGCAGAATAGCATAAAACAATTTTAATATTATCCATACCCAAAAGGCATTTGAATCCCTGCTACAGAGACCAGAAAACTCCAGAGATAAGAAATTCTGAGCCCTAGCCATCAAAGCAGCCATGGAAAATGGTGATGGCAGGGGCTGGTAGCTGATGGGGGCAGAGACAGTACAAACAAATCAATAAACACAGAACATAGAATGTTCATGCAGTCAGAAGAGACTGGTCAACAACAAAACACGTGGTGGCCACCTTCATTCATACACTTACCTGAGCCTGACTGATTTCCATCTTGGCTTCCAGTAACCAAACAACCAGAACGAGGCAGGGCAGTGAGACATCGAGATTTTTGCCCTGGATGAGATAGTTTGGATCCCTTCGTTCCAGATCTAGATCCCAACAGAACCAGATGTCACAGAAAATTACTTTGACTTACTAGGGCAGGCCTCCACAGGCTTGCTGCTTTTCTTAGCAGTTCACATCAGAGAGTCCGTGAAACCAAAAGCGCACCTCAGAGCGTTGGAACTCTCAGGGTGCTTGCCTCCTGAGAGGATCCCTCAGCCCTGGGGTCCTGGAGTGAAGCTCCCCGTTTAGAATTGGGGTAATTGGTCTGATCTCACCGGGGGGCCTTCCAGAAAACATTACTCCTACTAGGTAAGAGTCAGACCACACTTTCTGAGCCAAAGTTTTGAAGTAAGTTTTATTAAGTACTAGCTGGAACCCTTGATAATAGCCAGGTCCATCCCTGGATTCCCAGAATACAGTGGCAAATTACATTAGGGGCTTGTATAGGCAAAACCCCTAAGTCTATGCACTTCCTACCTTAGTCCAGTCAGGGGCAAGCATACATCCTGACGTATGTCCTGCCTACATACCTCCTGCCTATGTGTGTTCAAGCACACATCCTGTGCTGTTGGAACAACCAAACTTGTTCACAGAAGCAAAAACCCCTGGTTTGTTTTCTTGCACGAGCAGCCTCCAGTGTTCTAGGAATTATCTATCCTTGGGCAGGGGGAGAGGGGCTTAAAGATTAGAGGTATTTTCATTTTATAGATCTCTTAATCACAGCAATTAAAACTTAAAACACAACTTTCGCCATCAGAAAATCTTGAACACAGCAAACAGACGCAGATAGAATCAGTAGTTCATAATGGTTTGTTTTGGGAGTGAGGGAAGACACACATGCATCAGGGACATGGAAAAATAAAAAGACCATCTGCTAAGCCGAGGGGGAGCTTGGGAAGCCAGAATCCAGCCTCTTCTCTAGGAATTTTTCAGTCTCTGAAGGGTTTTCCCCTTACTTTAAGGTTAGGCAGCTTGAAGAAAGACAGGATGACTGATTGCCTCACAATTGTGTAAGGATTGTACTCACATCCTGAGTCAGCCCATCAGCAGGGGTCCAACTGTCCGGAGAAAAATCCCTCATGACTTTTGTTTTGCTAGGATTTTGTCTCAGCTCAGGAAGGTGATGAAGAATCCAGGCATCTTGGAAGTTCTTTATTACCTTAGTCATGAGCCCTCTTCTTATCTGCCTGCGCACCAGGGAGTCTGTCCCTCACTACTTAAGGATATTTTAGCAACTTTAGATCTTGGGTCCTAAGTCAATGAGGTGGGTCACTGAGGTGTGATATTACAAGTTATATTGGTCATCACTTGCTTCCTCGCTCTCTGCTTCCTGTCTCCTACAAAGCAAATACTTCTTCCAGTCTGTATTCCTGCTGTCCTGATGTTCTGCCCACGTGTATGAGCCCATAAGCTGCTGTAGACTTGACCTTCTGAAACCATGAGCCCAAACAAATCCTTTCTCCTTTACGATGTTTTATCAGGTTTCTTAATCACAGCTATGCTAGATTTCAGAGGCAGCATGAAGAAACCAGAGTGTGACCTCAGATGAGGCCATGTTCATAAAGACACACAGGGAAGGGAAGCCTTCCTCATGTGGGAATGGAGGGAGTCTGCAGGGGACACTTTACTGAGGCTTGGGAGTGAGGAGGTTGATCAGTTGTGGGGGCTATGTGCTGCTCTGTGGTCTCTCATTCCTGGAATTGTTTGCTTCAGGCAAAACAGACTATCTGGGAGACAGATTTTCTCTTCAAATGTTTCTCTCTGAACTGGGCAAAGTTGAGCAAAGCCAGCAGTGATCTCATAGAAAGTCTGTTTTTACAGCCCTCTATCAATCTGTGCAAACGTGACTAACACATAGGCCTACTATGCACCAGGCACTGGGTGCAAAGAAGGAGAGGGACTTTGTTTTTGCTTGGGATTTAAAAAAAAAGTTTGAGGTATTATGCATTTAAAGGTCAATGGCAAAATGAGCAAAAGACGCGAGATGTGAACTAGTTAATTACCGTTGGGAAAAACAACTGAAAGACTGTTCGTGTTGCAGTGTTGACTTAAGTCCCCATACAGGGCATTTGGATGGCTTAGTGGGCAAGGGTGTTTGCTGCTAAGCTTGATGACCTAAGTTTGATAACTAAGACTCAACATGAAAGAAAGGGAGAAGAACCAACTCCTAAGAATTGTCCTCTGGCCTCTACGAATGCACTGGGACACTTGTACACACAGAGGATAATAAATAAATAAATAAATGTCACAAAAGTTATTCCGTGTCCCAGCAGAACATCAGGAGCACCCTATCCTGTTGCCTTGTAAGTTTTTCAGGATGGTCCACCCTAACTAATCCAGAACTCTGGACTGTTAGGAATGGATTTGCCTCCTGGCCTAAAGGGTTCTTCTGCACTCTACCTTATCCTCCCTCCACATCTACAGGCAATGTGGTTACAGGGACAAGAGGTCCAGGAAGAGGTGTTTGGAACTCGCATGGTAATTTCTCTTGGCATCTGAGGGAAAGGTTCAGTTGGGGGTCATGGGCCAATCTTCTACCATAAACGATGAGAAGGCTGGACATGTGCATTTCTAACCTTTCTCACAACTTAAATTAGGATTTAGCGACTTCATTCACTCGAGAAGTATTGGAAGAAGCAACCAAATATTTCAGCAAGCCTGATACTGGGCCAGCAGTAACTGCAGACCATGCAGAGCTGATCATGGCAATAGGGGCATCTTCAATGCTGTGGTTAACTGTGGTGTGTTTTACTGTGGTTCTGGGTCCGGAACTCCTTTTGTCCCTACCCACTGTCCACTCTTAAGTCTGATCTCTAAGGAGTTTTCACTTGACCTTTAAAATTATCCCCAGATGGGGCAAGGTGGGGCTGGTATTTTCATTGGGAAGATAAAACCCAGAAAAATTAAGTGACCTGTTTAAAGTCAAAGGCTAGAAAATGGGCCAGGCAGTGGAGACAGAGGCAGGCAGAGCTCTGTGAGTTTCAGACCAGCCTGGTCTACAGAGCCAGTTCTAGGACAGCCAGGGCTACAAAGAGAAACCCTGTCTCAATCCCACCCCCCAGAAGATAATAAATAGTGAGTGGCATATACAGATGTGGTCTCCATTTCTATACTGCCTTTGGATATCATACTTGCTTATTGATCATTCCTGGTACTTGGGGCCAAATGAAAGTATAGGTTAGAAGCCATATCTTAGTCCCAGAAGCAGTTTCCAGGGCATAAACCTTATTAATAAGTTCTTTGAGGTTTATAGAGTACTTAGCTAACATGTGAAATGCTCTAGGTTTTATTCCAGGAAGGAAGGAAGGAAGGAAGGAAGGAAGGAAGGGAGGGAGGGAGGGAGGGAGGGAGGGAGGGAGGGAGGGAGGAAGGAAAGATGGGAGGAAGGAAAGATAGAAAGATGTGGGGAAGGGAGGGAGGGAGGAAGAAAAGATAGAAAGAAGGAAAGATGGAAAGATGTGGGGAAGGGAGGGAGGGAGGGAAGAAGGAAGAACAAAAGGACAAAAGAAAGAAATAAAGAAACAAAAAACAAAAAAGCCTTTAGAATAATAAATAATGGAGTAAAATGTAAAACGTAGGTGCTAATTAAAGACATTGTATCTTTATAGGAGGTAAGTATCTAGATTCCCATAGAGACACAGCCATCCTTCTCCTTGGGGCTTGTTTTAGTAGATATTGTATGAGAAGTCATGAACCAAACATCAGCCTGTCCCTAGGTTGTTGTTCCAATTTGCTATATGTCCTCATTTAATTTAGTAAACAACATATTTAACCTCAGATATCTGATCTATAAGTACATACATAATAACATTTTCTATTTATGTCCTTAGCGCCCAGAAGTCCAGAACACCTTAATAAGTGTGTAATGAACTGCGTTTGACTAAAACTGGAGATATGCAGCTGTTAACTAATGGCCGTGAAGATACATGAAGCCTCTATTAAATGCCAGATGTCTCCTCTGATCTGCATGGTGTTCTGAGACGGCTATTATGTCATGTGGTGAGAACTGTGTACGGTGATTTTACAGTGAGGAAACAAACATATGATTTGATGAAAGGATAACCATTTTAAATTATAGTTATTAAAATTCTATAAATCCGAACCGTTCCTGTTTTATAGCTCCAGCAGTGACTCTGTTCTGAACAGCAGGCACACAGAAGAGTTATTTTCAGGGGTTTGTAAATATAACAGATTACATTTGCCCATTAAGTAAATCTGTCTATTTCACTTATTTATTTTGATATTCAATCAGGCATTGTGCTAGGCATTTGGACAAAGATAAATACCATGATAGTACATAAATAAGGGTTTATAATGTGATGTGCTATGTAATAATAGAAGTATATGCAGGGCTTGACATAGAAACCAAAAAATAAGCTCTGCCTTTAGGGATGACTGGATATTGTTGTTGTTGTTGTTGTTGCTATATTATCATTATCATTATCATTATTATTATTATTATTATTCAGTTCTGGGGATGGAACCCAGGGCTTGTGCATACTATGAAAAGTGTTTACAACTGAACTATACCTCCAACATCTATATATCTTCTCTTTAATAATTTTGTACATCTATTTATTAATCAGTAGAGCAAGTGAGTGCTATGGCACATGAATGGAGGTTGGAGACCAGCTTTTGAGAGTTGGTGATCTTCTTCCATCACATGGAAGCCAAGGGTCAAACTCAAGTCATTGGGCTTAGGGACAAGTGTCCTTACCCACTGAGCCATCTCATTGGCCTGTGTATACTGGATTTTGAAGGATGAATCAGAATAATAAGGGGAACATATGAGGAAAGGGAGCAGAAGACGGTGTTTTAGATGAAGGAAACTGTATGTGCAAAGATGGGTTAGGCATACAGTAACTCAATAAATGCAAAAAACATAAGGATTTCTGTGTCTATAGAATCTGACACTACAAATAACAAGTTGGCTTGCACCAGTAGATGCAAAGAAGACAGCGTAAAGTTTCAGACAAAATAATAACAAAGCAATATTTATAATTTGGGAAAATGACAGTGAGGTGGTGTGGAGAATAATTTGAAGAGGAGAGGGAGACAAATGCCAATGGTCCTGGTGAGATATAATGATAATACATGTCAATAAAAATTAAGAGATTAAAACAAATATCTAGGGGATGGCATCAAAGAAATCGCTAATGAAAAGAATGTGAAGGGTAGGATGAAGCCCCAGTCAGCAGAATGGTTACTCAAGCAAGCAATAAACAGGAAGCATGGAAAGAATGGGTGTGATGCAAATTTAAAAATACACCTAGAAGCTGGGCAGTGGTGGCGCATGCCTTTAATCCCAGCACTTGGGAGGCAGAGGCTGGCAGATTTCTGAGTTCGAGGCCAGGCTGATCTACAGAGTGAGTTCCAGGACAGCCAGGGCTACACAGAGAAACCTTGTCTTGAAAAAAAAAAAATACACTTAAGAGCTAGTGAGGCAGCTCATCAGATAGAGCGTTTGTTGCATGAGTCCAGTGGCCCAAGTGTGATCCCTGGAATCCAGGTAAAGGAGAAACGAGGGAACCTGTCCCACAGTTCCACAAAGTTGTCCTCTAACCTCCATCCATGTGTGCACACACACTCCCTCCATCTCTCTCTCTCTTTCTTTGTCTCTGTCTCTCACACACACACACTTAGAAACACTAATGTACACTTCCTCTTTCTGTCTCTTTCTCTCTCTCTCATACACACACACACTTAGAAAAACTAATGCATACTTCCTCTCTCTGTCTCTCTGTCTCTGTCTATCCCCCCCCCCCACACACACACGTAGAAACACTAATGCACACTCCCTCTATCTCTCTCTCTCCCTCTCTCCGTCTCTCTCTGTCTCTCTCTCACATACACACACACATTATAAAAACACTAATGATAAGAACAATAATAATTTTAAAAATAAGCCCATTTCAGCAAGCATGTGATACAGTGGTTGTGAATTAGGTAGTGGAGCTATAGGACGTGAGTTAGATATGAGTCGGGACTGACTATATGAATCTATGTCATTGATTATCTTGTTGCTAATGACAACCATGGAATGAGCAATCCCAATAGGAAAAGAACATGTTGGAGAAATGTCCTATGTATTGTCTGAAACTTCATCTTTGTCACTAATAATTATTGGAGAGTGTGTTCTCATTGTTCCTGGGGAATATCTATCAAGATGTGGTAGAGCAGGAAGCAAGGGCCTGGCCTTTAATGCCAGCCAGCTCCAGGAAGCCTTTGAAGAGTGTTAGAGAAGTCATTTAGCAGTGTCCTTCCTCGGTCTCTCTACCTGCAAAATGAGAAGATTGGATTTGGTGAGTTTCTCCTCTGTAATTTTGTAACCAAGCCTCTAAATCTCATGATCTCCACATCTCCCCTGTGGGCTGCCAGGAAAACATGAAATAACTGGAAAATGGGCATCAAGAGAGACTTGGGCTGGAAAGAGCCACAGACCTTGTAATTTCCACCATGAATAATGGAAATCTGACTTTCAAAAAATATTCCTGCTGCAATTTGGGGGCAGTTTTGAAGGCTGTTCTGAAAATGTGAAGCTTTTTTTAATAAAGAAAATGATACTTGATCTTGAGTATTTGGGTTTAGATCGAAAAACCTCTTGACTATGCATTGGGGGAGGGGTGTTACTATGTAAGATTTTCCTATTTAAAAGCTGCCCACTTACCGCTTCATGCAATAAGCTCTATATAGCAGTCTGAATATATTTGTCCTTTCTGGCCAGTACAACTGCCTACAAGTAATACAGGGATAGGAGGCTTTCACTGTAATTGTATTCTGTTAAATTGTATGGTCTTAGAATAGCCAGTAGTCTAGATGACTATGCAGAAAGGTCTTGCTGATAGACAGACCTCTAGATGCTGAACTAGGTGTACAGAGAGCTGTTTCCTCTGCATCTCCTCAGGCTATGAGGTCTAATGGGCTGTGAGAACCAAAGACCATAGTTCAACTGGCAAGCAAAGCATCCATGGAAGATGCATACTACATATGATAAAGTCCAGGAGGAACACAGTTCTGTGCGTTGTTTTAAGGTTTTGATTGAGACACAATCCAGCAATGTCCTTATACTTAGCCTCTATATTAAGATTATTCTCTGAATGAGCACCAGAAATTATGTAACTCCTGTGGGGGAATGGGAGACAAAGACAGGAGAACCCCCTGAAACTCATGGGAAGTTAGGTTGGTGTATGTATAAGAGGAAAAAGAACAGAGAGAGCCTATCAGAGAAAAAAATGGAAGGCTAGGTCTGAGGCCCAAGGTTGGCTTCTGACAGCACACAAGCATTGTAGCACCTATGTGGCTGCTCATGAGCACATATACACATGCACATGCACACACACACACCATGCCCAAACACATGCACACATACACACACAAACACACACTCATATACACACATCATGCACAAACACATTCACACATACACAAACACACACTCACATACACCACGCACAAACACACATACACACACACACATGAACACATACACACACACACACAAACAAACACCCATACACACAAATATATACCCACATGAACACATACACACATATACAAAAAACACACCCTAGCACACACACACCTACATGAACACATATACACACATATACACACACACAAAGAGACAGAATGGAAGAGAAAATAAAGCTACAAAACTATATAATATCTTAGAATAAACACAAGAGATGTGTAAGGCTTACATGAAGAAAACTTTAAATTACGATTGTGAGACATAAAGACCAGCTAAGTGAATGGATTGTATCTTTTAAGAGATCCAGTACATGACAATTGAAATAGGAGACAAGGTAGTAATCAGACTACCATGCTCTTTAACAAACTGGAAAGAAAAACGAGAATCTATGTGTATTTATTGGCATGTTAAAAAAAAAAAAAACTCGGAAAAGATCCCTAAAACACCGACCTGCAGAGGACACTGAGCTGACAGAAGCCGAGAGTAGCAAATGGTGATGTTTATACCCAGAATGCTCACGCATTAGATCCACCAACTAACACTCCTCAGTTATGCTTGGAGACCACAATCCATCCAATGACGGTACAATCATTTTTCTAATCAGATTCTGGCAGGTGGCTTGCCGCTGTCTCCAGTCTTTTGCTAGGATGATCATTTCTGTAGTTAGTCGTGTGGTGGTAACTGTGGTTACTGAGTGGACTGAGAGATTCCTAGAAAGTTAGTAAAACACGTTTCTGGGTGTGTCTGAGGGAGTGTTTCCAAAGTACATTGGCAAGCGACAAGCGAGTTGAGTGAGAAAACGCTGCCATTACTGTGGTTGGCACCCGCCAATAGGTTGCCCCGTGAGGCAGTAGCAGAAGACCCTTTTACACGGTTACTTGAGTCTTCTTTTTAAAAACTCTTTATTACCTCTATTAATTTAGTGTGTCTGAAGGGGAGGCTGGCTTGCACAATCCATAGCAATGTGTATGAAGGTCAGAGGGCAACATGCAGAGAACCCTGGGCACCAAACTCCAGTGGTCAGGCTTGTTATCTAGGGATTTTACCCTGTGAGCTATCTCTCCAGCCCTGCTTGGCCTCTTTTGAGCTCTTCAAGTTTGTTTTGTTTGTCTTGAAGCTTTTTTTGGTCTGGCATTTGTTTTGTTGTTGTTGTTTGCTGCTATTGATTTTTGGAGACACACTTCACCTTCTTCAGCTTTTAAGCATAGTTCTGTATAGATAACAAACACCCCCCAAGAGGCTTTGAAGCCTTCCTTCTTTTTTTTTTTTTTTTTTTTTTTTTTTTTAAACTGGGCCTCCCTGCTTCTTAGACTGAGAAATTGCCGGTCTCCTGAGCTCTCCAGCCTAAAGACAGCTGCTGTGGAACTAACCAATCTCTGATAACTTATCATGTAAGCTAATAATACACACATATATACACACACATGTAAGCTAATAATACACACATATACACACACATAATACACACATATACACACACATAATACACACATATACACACACAGGCACACACACACTCCTGAAGAACACCAATGAAAACATTAGCTGTATCCCTTTTAAGTTTAATTTTTATAACCAGTGAACCTGTCAACCACAAGGAATTCCAGAAATAAAAAGCAAACTCTTTGAAATCAAAGCTCTGACTCCATAAGCCTTAATAGTCATGATCAGAATTTAAAAATAGAAACCACGAAAATCTCTGAAATAGCCAGGTTCAGAATTCTGGCTGTCAAGATAGCTCAACCAGTAGACGTGCTCGCTGCACAGGCCTGGCAACCGGAGTAGAGTCCCCTGAAGCCACGAAAGGGTGGAAGGAGGGAGCTGACCCCATGACCCCATGACCCCATGACCCCATGACCTCCTGAGTTTTCCTCTCACTACCACTCACGTGCCATGGCATGCATGCTCACAGCATACACACATGAGAGAGAGAGAGAGAGAGAGAAAGAGAGAGAGAGAGAGAATTTTAGAAAAGAGAGTTATACATCTTCATTCTCCGCCCCTTCTCCCTTTCCCACGCCCTCATCCACACATGTGCTTCTTTTGCTAATGCACAAGGAAGCATCCCTGTGTCACTCAGGCACTGGGAAACCTGCCCAGCAAATACAGAGCCATGCCAAATGATATCATCCATCCAAGTTAGCACAGGACTCATAGCTGACCTGTTTCACCGATGATCAAGGTTCCCACGGGGTCTCTCACCACAGGACCTTGCTAGGCTGGTAGATAACGAATGGCAATGTGACTTGTTAAGATGCCCACGCCTGTTAGTTCTCCTGTAGCTTCAGCGGCCTGGATTTGAACCTTATAGAACAGTTGTTCCCTTGTCTCAGGTGGTTTATAGATGAGCAGAAAGCTGGACCTTTCTGAAAGGTGCTCAATTAGGAGGGGTTATAATCTCCACGCCCAGTTCTCTGTAGTAAGGTGGATGATGAGAGGGTTTCAATGCCCACCATCCGGTGAGACATCATGAGACAGAAAAATTTTTAATGAAGCCACTTTCCTTAAGGAAAAGAAAAAAGAAAACAAACAAACAAATAAAAGCAAAAACAAAAGAAAGAACCCAGAAAGTTCCTTTCAAGCACTCACCAAGTCTCTCTTCTGTGGACACAATAACTCAGCCAGCGGTAGGTACAAAGCTCAGACCATGAGGCACATTTGGCTAAAGTCCAACATGACTTAGAGCGCTCTATCCTCTAGTACAGGTGGCTGGATATGGGCTCCTTCCAAAGTTCCCTTAATTGGATAATGCCTATATATCTAAACTATCATCTGTGAGCCTTTCTATGTTAAATGGAATCAGTTCCCCTACAACTGTAATGCGGCCTGAGAGGCAACCTACATTTCTAATATCCATTCCATGTTCTATGTATTCCTTTGGGCTGGTGTTAAACCGGTAAGGTGGGTTGTCTCTGTACCCTGGACCTGACTCTGTTTTTTCTCCTCTCCCCGTGGCTGTTGTCCCTTGTCTGCTACTGCAAACACTGTTTGCCCTCTACCAGCTGGCTGTCTTCTCTTCCCAAAGCGATCATGCAGCGACTGCCTACAGGATGACAGCAGCAAACCTTGGAGCAGACAAGCCAGCTGCTGCCGGCTGCAGATCATTAGAGGAAACCCGTCAGCTTCTTTCCTTTGGCCTTCCTATAAGGAAGTGATTGCCCACTGCTAACCACTCACCAGCTGGAACCTTTATGCATATTGCCAAATTAATGAGATTGGCGGAGGCCTCTTGAACTCTTCCCAGGGATTTTTCATTATGACACAATTTCTTCTGTATCATGCTCATATTGCTAATTGACAAGAAATCTCTGTAAGGTAGTTTCTGAGATGAAAGATGTCACATAAAAAGAATGAACCCATTTGAGGAGATATGCAAATTCAAGCAATATTACATCCTTCAGCAGATGCCAGCACTGTAGCCCATGGACCTATATCTCACCAACACATGGCTAGGGGCAGCAGCCCATAACATATGAATGTGACTTTGATAGAAAAGGAAAAGTAATTGCTCTCCCCACATGTGACTATGTGCATCCCCCACTGATTAGGCTTGCCCAAGCAGATCAGGCATCCCCACGGCTAATGATACTTACATCTTAGGACCCCGCTCTCATATGGGCTATGTCCAAGGCTCTATGCTGCCCATTTGGGTTTCTTCAATTTTAATTTGCTTTTCATAAAGAAGGCCTCTCAGGTTCCATAAGCTTCAGCATTCAAAAAATTCATATCTAAATTTGATCCAAACATACAATGTAATTTTCCATTTCTAAGTTTTAATTGTAGCCAGTGTATTTTTGGGAAATGAGTGAGCATATTAATATGATTACTAAAAACATAATTCACATGTCTTGATTCTTTAGCTTCATGGTTAGTTTTATAGATATTTTTAACCCTTTGGGAACATTTTTACATATCCCCTGTTGAGAGCAATTTGAAAACTATAAATATATTTATACAGATATAAGTTACCATATCTATACATTTATCAAGGACTGGACATATTCCAGAAACTTGTCAACAGGAGACAAGTTGAATCAGTTATGATGCATTCATATGAACACCACAACTGTCAAGGTCTGGGGAAGTGCTTAGGTGCTGTGTGTGGAAAGATTTCAAAGGTAAGATGTTAAATAAAGTATGCAGTGGTGTATAAAGGATGCTATACTGTACATTAAAAGTTGGCAAAATAATTACTTATTGACTTGTATGAGATGATTTTGAAAGAACACACACACAAACTAATAAAGGAGAAGAGGGGAGGAGGTGCCTGAGATTAGATGGCGGAGAAAGAAGCAAGGAGGGGACATTTTATGTGTCTGTGTAAGATGCATGTGTGCATATAGCCACAGGAAATGTAGTAACTATTCAAAAAAAAAGAAAGAAAGAAAGAAAGAAAGAAAGAAAGAAAGAAAGAAAGAAAGAGAGAAACTAAGGAAGGCAGGCCAGTGATGAAGTCCATCATCAAGACTGACAGTGTGAGCTCAATCCTCGGGGCCCATGTCAGGAGACAGACTCCTGAAAACAGTCTGTGATCTCCACAAGTGTGTGGTGCCACAGGCACCTCTCTCTCTCTCTCTCTCTCTCTCTCTCTCTCTCACACACACACACACACACACACATGCATATACATACATAGATACATACAAATACATGCACACATACGCACACACATACACATATACACATGCATACGTACAAAGACACACATACACTTACATACACATACACACATATACATATACACATACACATGCACATACACACACGTACACACATATACACACATGCACACATAATACACATACACTTACATACATACATACATACATAAGCATACTCACATACACATAGACACATATACATACACACAAACACACATGCACATACACATGTACATACATATACTTACACATACACACATGTACAGGCATACTCACATGCACACATGCTTCCTAAGGAAAATTATGGGAAAAGGAACTGAAGAAAAATCCGAGGGTGAGGCAGGAGAATGGTTCATTCCAAATCAAGAAGAATTCCAGACTTAAAAAATAACAATGGATAGATAAAAAGGAAGGAAGGGGGACATGATGCTCTCTCTCTCCTTGTTGCACTGAGTCCTCCATGCAGGGCCCACAACTTGAGTGCTACGTTAGCGCCTTTGTGACCCTGACTCTCGAATTCTCCCAACTCCACCTCCCGCCATCTCTTGGTCTCTGTTCAGACACAGCCTTCTTGACTGTGTTTGATAGTTACTTTTATAAACAACTAACTTCAAGGCTATTCTCTGTGTGTCCCCTGCCTTCCTGTTCTTATCACAATACAACGTTTGCTCTGTACTCCGCTGTCTCTGGAGCAGGCTTCCTTCAGAGAACAAGCCTCAGAAACCACCTGCAACTCCCTTGACTTGCTACCATTTCTGGCCACCCCCACCCCCACCCCGCCCTGTGCACCTCTTTTAGAGTGTGTATCTCATTTATTACCTAGAATGTCTCTCTTCTCTAGTCAAGTCCAGACAAAACACCTCTACACTGGCTGGCATGTGTTTGTATTGTCTGCTTCTGTGTTCCTGGTGCTTAGCGTTGGGCTTAGTAAGGCTTAGCAAGTGTTTGTTGAATGTGGAATGATCTCTTTAAGGCAAGGTGTGTTCCTTCTACAGCCCACATAAGGTAAGGACAGTATTGCAGAGCGCAGGGATTTTGCCGCCTGCCTTGGCGACTTCGTGACTTTAACCTTGTAGTCGTTGGGGGACTCAGAGGTTTATATGCTCTTCTTCATTCACTGTGCAATTCTATAAATATACACTGTGTGCTTGCTGTGGGCCAATATTCAAGGGACTGTGGTTATGTCATTAGATGGTTATAGCAGAATTCAAGACAGGGAGAAAAGCTTGATGTTCCAATAAAATAATGAACAATCTATTTGGGGAAGGAATTCGAGAGTGCTGCATGAACACATAACCAAATAAATAAAATTTTCAATTAGGGATAAAAAGCCTCAATAAAGTGGTTGAAAAAGGCCAGGGCAATCCTCATTAAAGAGACAGTATTTGAACTGGAATTAAATAAGATAGTATCTGTGAACATCCTAGACTCCTGCCTGACATATAATAATATCAGAAATAGAATTACCATTAATCAAAACGTGTCCAAAGAAGTTAGCACATCCCTGTAGTCCCAGCACGAGGAAGCTGAAGTAGGACGATTGTGAGTTTAAGGCTCACCTGTGCTGATTAGCCAGAGTGTGTCTCAGAGCAGCAATGAAAACCCCACAAGAAATGATGAACATTTGAGGAAATGTACTTAACCTGATTTATATTACACAGTGTACAACTATATAAGGATAGCACATTTTATGCCACTGATATGTAAAAATGTTTAATTTTATGCATCAGTTAAAAATAAATATGATTTAAATGAAAGAAAATGAAGTAATGCCTAGAATGGAAGCAGATACCTATGGACACATCTCTCAAGGGCTGAAGCAGGAGGATCAGAGTTAGTCTGCATTATATAATCAGACTATATATAAAAAACAAAAATTCCAAAGTGCATACACACAAGAACAAACTGAAAGCATATGAAATATATTGCCTTTTTAAGTAAAATGTTATAATGGCATTTATATATTACTTTTAGAGTGAGAAGACCTGTGAGTGTGTGTGTGTGTGTGTGTGTGTGTGTGTGTGTGTCTTGTCTTGTTGACTCAGTGAACTAAGTTTTAACTAAATGTCCTGTTTTTGCTCTGAAGTCATTAATACTCTTAAAGTGGCACCATCAAAGGATTTAATGACCCCAGCATCAGCTTAACACTGTACTCGGAAAGACTTCATAGAAACAGGCAACAGTGGCTGTTTATTAGTGCATTCATCGTTGCCTAAGGTCCCAAGAGCTCATCAATAAGTTCTTGCTGCTTTCTTGCATCTAAGGTGATGAGATGGAGAGAGAGAAATGGGTGTGTAAGGTGGGAGAGAATTCAGGGTATGTAAGAGTATCTTAATATAAATGCACTGCTGGAGAACAGAAAATAATTGGCAGTTCCTGTCTTCTTGATGTGACAGCACAACCCCTGGAGATCATTGGACGGTGTGCAGGGAAGAGCGGGTGAGGAGCTGCCTCAGCTTCAGGCTCTCCTCACAGAATCCCTCAGTCTTTGCACAGGCACTTGTTTTCCGTTGATTGTCAGCCACTAGCTCTTAGACTCAAAGGAAAGAGGTACAGAAGCAGATGCAGGGGAGCTGCGGTCCAAGTGAAGTCTCTGCTTGAGCTAGATATCCCAGGGGCATTCTGGGTATAAATTTTACATTAACCTTTTCCCCCATTTCCCTGCTCTCTGATCGTCTGTGCCATAATCACTGGTTCCAGCCTCAGGCAGCAGCAGCTACCTCACCACTGACCCACAGAGAGAGACAGGTAGAGGAAGGTGAAGCCAATGCCACAGGAGATGCAAAAAGTCAAATGGAACCCAGCAAGTCAGGGTAGAACATGCCACAGTATTTACATCACCAATTTACAGAAGGGGAACCTGGCACTTGAGTGACACACTTGACTAGCAATGGCTATTCAAGTGGCAGAGCTCCGATGTGCATCCAGTTACATTTGACCCAATAAATTATTCTCATTCTCTTCTAAGAAATCCATCCCCTTTCCAGACCACAGCCATGTATACAGGGACATGTGGCATGCATGTAAGATATCCTTACCCAGCTTTCTTTTAATACAATCAGATATGTTTATTATCGTCATATACGTGTATGTGTGTGTGAGCATATGGCATGCATGTGCCAGTGCCCAGTGTCAGATCTCCCAGAGCTGGAGTTAGAGGCAATTGTGAGCCACCCAACATGGTTATAGCAAACTGAGCTGCGGTTCTCTACAAGACTGAGATTTCTTCATAGATGAGCCATATCAACAGCTCATCCCATCCTGGACCCTTTGAAGACGCTTTTTGCCGTGTCTTTTATAATTATAGTAAGTCTCAATTCAGTTGTGAAATAGTTATTAAAAATACTTGATGTGAATTTGATTTCAAAAATGTACAATTGAAGCAGCTGACTCTCACAGCCAAGGGGTCCAGGCATGACTAAAAGTGTTCTGTCACTGGCTCGAGCATTATTGAAAGAAAGAAAGAAAGAGAGAGAGAGAGAGAGAGAGGGAGAGAGAAGAAAGGAAGGAAGGAAGGAAGGAAGGAAGGAAGGAAGGAAGAAAGAAAGAAAGAAAGAAAGAAAGAGAGAGAGAGAGAGAGAGAGAGAAATGAATTTAAGTACTAGTTTCTCACAATAGTCTCACTTTGAAATGTTCAATAGTTTTGCATGGCCCATGACTAACCTATCAAGTAGTACAAGATCATGTACTATGAAAAGCTATCAGTATACGATGCAATCCCAGCACTCAGCAAGCCAAAGGAAGGATTTCACAAATTTGAGGCTAACCCGGGCTATATAAAGTGAGATTTTGCCTCAAGAACAAAACAAAAATGGAGATCAAAGAGATGGCACTTGCTGCTTTCCCAGAGGACACAAATTTAGTTTCCAGCACACACAGTGTGTGGGTCCCAACCACCTGTAACTCTTGCACCTGGGGTCTTCTAGCATGTGTGGACATTAACGCACATGATATTTTTCATGCGTACATGGTATTTTTCATACACACACACACACACACACACACACACACACACACACACACACCCTTTTAAACAAGAACAAAACACTCTGCATAGCATCAAGAATCAAGCCAGTCAAATCAATATTATTGTCTATCATGTGTACACAGTGATAAAGAAAGCACTATTGGCCAAGAACAATGATCTACAAAAAGTTTGTAAGGAGAGCTACTTAGCAGCAATGAGAATTGGCTGTGTTTCCAGCTTTGGAGCAGGGCTACCCAGGAAGATCGTAGATCCGGTTTCTCTTGGTCTTTACTGAATTGCCGAAGTGTAGTAATTGATCTTCATCTCAACAGTATACCCTGGGAACCCAGTCATTGAAGGGTTCAGTGGCTTCTCAATAAGCAAGAGCATGACGAGTGGCTGTTTTAATGTAATAACCACATCTATAAGTGCAAAGTGCTAGGACATAAATTCACTAAAAAGAGAAAAAGGAAATGGAGTCTTGCATATCTGTGGAGAGCCGTGCCGTGAGCAATCGCCATTATAAGATGGCGCTGGCTTCCACTGCGCCTAACTAATAAACAAGCCTTATGCGCAAGTGCAAGAGTAAATACACGCCCAGTCACTGCCCATCTCGGGTGTAGTAATGGGGTGATGGGCGAGCAACTAATCAGGTGCTGTCACGCCACATCAGGTGCTGAAACGTCACGCTGCGGGCTATATAAGCAGCACCATTTTCCGGGTTCGGGGTCTTCCTTATGTTGAAGCAATAAAAGCTTCAACATCCGGTTGTCCGAGTGAATTCTTGCCGGCGAGTTACTAGCTCGGGCGAGACATATCTTTACATATATGTACAGATTTATGCCCAGAAGAAAATGAATGCATTTACAGAAAGTGTGATCAACAATGTTCATGTTACTAAACATGGTGGCACATGACTCTAATATCCGTACTTGAGATTCTGAGGTAGGAGGTTCATGAGTTCTGAACAATATTAGGTTACATAGAAAGATCCTAAGTAGTGGGGGCGGGGGAGCGGGGGGCGGGGACAGAGAAGAGGAGGAAGAAGAGGAAGAGGAGGAGGAATAGGAAATATCATCCATATTAATTTTCTCAAACTGGAAATTGTCTATCCGCATGTTTGCATCAACAATAAAGCAACACTGTGGTGTAGCTCAATGGTAATGCTTGCTGCAGTGTGTGTGTAGCTCGATGGTAATGCTTGCTGCAGTGTGTGTGTAGCTCGATGGTAATGCTTGCTGCAGTGTGTGTGTAGCTCGATGGTAATGCTTGCTGCAGTGTGTGTGTAGCTCGATGGTAATGCTTGCTGCAGTGTGTGTGAAGCACTGGTGGTTTCCTACGCAATGCTTCAAGTGGACATCAAGAGAAACACACACACACTTAGTAAAATGATTTAAAAAAAAAAAGAACATATTTACTCAGTGTCTTGTGTTTTGTTTTTCATTGAGTCAGGGCCTCACTTTGTAACCCTAACTGACCTGGAACATGATATATGAGATCAGGTTGGTCTTAAACTCTAGGAGATCCACCTGTCTCTGTCTCTTAAGTTCTGGGATTAAAGGCGTGCACCACTGAACTAGGCTTAAAAAGAAGATTTTTTAAAAGGCATTCTGAAATATATGAGTGAGAAGGAAAAGCCTCCAGCTATATCTGATGATGCAGATGAAACTCACAAATATTATCCTAAACAGATGAGCCCAGATACAAAGAACAGAATGTAGGATTCTGCTTGTATAAAGTTCAAAAGCAGATGAAATGAATCCTTCATTGGAGAAGCTAGGCGTTAACCTGACGAGGACTAGGGGCATTGGTTAGAACACTGTGACAGCTCATCGGCAGAGCATTTGCTTAGCGTGCACCAAGCCCTGAGTTCAGTTCACAGCACTGCAACAAACAACCCAAAAAGCAGTAGGAAAGATCTCCTGGGGTTCTGGAATGCTGTATTGCCTAATCTGGGTGTTGGACAGACAGCGGTGTTCACTGAACAGAGATGCCTGGCCTGCCGTTTATGTACGTTTCTGAATAGTTGTCATTCACCAAAATGCAATGTGTCCTTGACAGAAGTCGAATTATTCTCATGGGACCCTATAGTCAGTTCCCATGACATAGGTTGTTATGACAGAACAAGCCTAGCGCTTCCTCAGTCGCTTTGGTTTCCTCTCCCACTCTGTGATTTCCTGTTCTGATGTGTCTACCAGGAGGCTCTCAGCAAATCTGTTAGAATCAGGACTTTTGGCTCCCAGAACGGAGCTAAACAAACTGCTTTTCTGTACAAGTTGGTTGTTGAGCTTCAGGACGGATGCAAAGGCAAAGTCAGGAAAGCCAAGCCTCTGGAAACTCACAAGAAGAGTAAGAGACAGAACAAAAGTTGCTTTTTCGCAGCAGTTCTCAACCTTTTCTAACGCTGCAACAACCCCTCAATACAGTTCCTCACGTTGTGGTGACCTGAAACCATAAAATGGCTTTCGTTGCTAGTTCATAACTAGTTTTGCTACTGTTATGAGTCGTAATGTAAATGTTTGATATGCAGGATGTTCTTAGGTGACCCTTGTGAAAGGTCATTTGACACCCCACCACCACCATGGGGTCACAACCCACAGGCTGCAAACCACTGGCTTAAGGGCTCTTGTGCCTGAGCTCTCGCCTCTGCTTTGTGAAATCCTCACCTTCTTTGGCTTCATTGGATGACTCTTCATTCCGAAGTCTGAAAAATGCCCCCATCTTTCTGCTAAATCTGTATGGTACTTGTTCCAGGTGCTCATTTATTCCCACTCATTACAGTAATTTCTAGGAGTCAGTCCAGTGCAGTACTGAAAGTTTAGACTATGGAATCCACCAAGCTTCCAGGACTTTCTCTAACACTCCCCATATGAGCTTGGAGAAAATTGCTTAATTATTTTTCTCCTCAATTGTTAGGTGGAGATTACAACAACTGCACCTACCATTGTAGATCAATTGATTGTTGTTGCAAAGATGAAGCAAAGATAACAAAGATAACAGATCTATCGGTGTTGGGGAACAGCCAAATCTCGGGGAATGCAGCTTCCTACTGTTTTTATTTATTGTTATCTACAGATGGTACATCCTGAGTAATGTGGAATATGTCTTAGTACACACACAGCATGTACTCAGTAGGATTGAGCTGTACCCCAGACCTAAGAACTACAACCTCTATGGTGCAATATCCCCACATTGCACAATGCTGAGGTCTAGACTGTGTAAATGCTTTGTAACGTGTGGAATCCACTGAGAAATGGTGAATTATTTTTAACATGGCAGTACTTGGAGCTTCTTTGGTGCATTTCCACGTCTCTAGGGTTAGTCTAGCCATTATGTGAGATCAGAGTTGTCCCAGAGGAAACACTAAAAGTTCTGTGATCCAGACTCTACTCCCCCCGCCCCCAGTTTGAGATAAACCTAAATTGATAGTCACCCTCCCTGCCTCTGCGCCGCACGCTCTTCTGCTGTAGTGGATAAGCCGTTCAGAACCCACCTAAAGCCTCTCACTCTACACACTCAAAATGGGCTCTTGAAATCCCTCCCCTTCCTGCATCTCCCCTCTTTCCTCTCTCCATTAACATTTAAATATTCCAACTTTTTTTCTATCTAAAATTAAAAAAAAAAAAAACTTTAAAAATCAACCACCAGGGTCAAGGTTGTAGCTCAGCTGCACAGAACTTCCCTAGCACGTGTGTGTCCCTGGGTAGATCCCGGAACGGCGAATAAAATAAATACCAACACAAATGTCTCAGACCTATGTTGTCCTCAAGCTGTCTCCCATTTTCTTGGGTCTCCTTTATAACAACATCCCTCTGTTGGATTCTGCGTGGATTGTCTGTGATTTTATTTCTTTCTCTCACCATTTTCTGTTGACCCATTTCTACAGGGTTTCTGTTCCCAACTCTCCGCAGAATACAAGTCTCAGTTTGCCAATGACCTGGAACTTTCTCAGACATGTTGAACAGTGGGAAATAAACTTTTATTGTATTTATCCATTGTGTTTGGTTATTATTTTCTTAATCCCAAAAAATCTGTTCCAGCTGATAGGATGAAGCTAATCACTTCCACATTCACATGTCCAGTTTCTGGAGACAGTTTATACTTGTTAACCGTCTAGAACACAACCAACTAAATATGTAATAAGAGTCTCAAACTCAGCATAGCCATACTGAACTTTGAATTTCCTTCTCCAAGAAGTAGCTCCCTGTCAGAACATAGCCCTCACCTCGTCGTCCTCAAGCCTTGGAGTGACCTCTACTCCCATCCATTCCGTTCATTTTGCCAGGAAAGGTCGCCATCCCCTCTGCTGCATCAGCTTCCTGCCCAGTGAACCCGATCCCCCCTGCCAGTCTTCTGAATGTGGGAGCAGGGAATCCCAAGAGAAGAGGTCAATGTCGGTCATTTCTCTACACAGAAACTCCTCTAGTATCTTCGTGTGAACTAGGAAGCCCTTACACCTTGACCTCCAAACCCTAACAGTGTTACCTGCCTGATAGATAACCACCCATTACACTCCTCCTTTTCCTTACAGACTCCTAGCTTCTTCACTTTTCTACACACACACACACACACAAGAGAGAGAGAGAGAGAGAGAGAGAGAGAGAGAGAGAGAGAGAGAGAGAGAGACCACGACTACTATTCAAGCCTCACTAATCTCTGGGTTGCAGCTTGTAAGCTAGCAACCACCACCCCAAGGCTCTTCCTCTGGATTCCTTGAGAATCTAGAGTCTAGATCATCTCAAGACTCCCTGCTGTCCTTACAAGCCTCTCTTTAAGCATTAAACTCTGCTTTGAAAGGCCTCTCTGTTACTCATCCATACGACAGTGAGAATATGGAGATGAGATGAAATCTGTCAGATAAATGGCCTCCTCCCTCAAGAAACTGTTATATCACATTGGAGAGTGGCCTTCCTGGAAAGTTTCCTAGAAGAGGGGCCCATAAACCGAATCTTTAAGAGAAAAGAGTTAAGGGAGAGGGCGGGAGGGGGTGATAAGGCACACACTTTCAGGAAGACAGCATAATCGTGCGGGTATATGGGTAGGGTGCTGAGGCCGCCAGATGAGCCCTATCTGTCTCCAGAGCCTGGTCATGTGCTATGATATGAGCAGTAGGAACAGCTCAGTGACATGCATGGGTGGAAAGAAGTGACAGATCACAAGAATGCTACAGGAGAGAAACCAAAATAGACATGAAGGCTGCAGAACATTGCCAACAATGAAGGGGGACACTCGAGCATGGGGTTCAAAAGAGTGCCTGTTAGTAAAAGCCAGAGGCAGAGTTCATCCTGTAAGAAATGCTCAGGAACAATCCTGTTCCTTAGACAGGAAGGGTCAGAGACCTTCATGCTGACCTTCACTCGTCTCCAGTGAATCATTGTTCTTGGGATCCAGCCCCTCCTATGCCTTCAATCTGGGCTGGATCTATTATTTGCTTTGACTCCCTAGTTCTAAACCATATAAGAACCCCTTATCTCACCCTGAGAACATTTACAGTGTTTGAAAACAGTGGAAACTAGGAGGGAGAGCCGCTATACAATTTCCATGATACTCTCCTGCAGAATGTGTGATGTTACCTTACAGTGCATTAATTCCCTACAGCAAAGAGTCACCTGACCCACAAGGCCAAGTATTCTGAAATTACAAAGCAAGTAGAACACAGCTTCATCTTTATCTCAGCCAGAGCTAGACATTAAGATGAAATAAGGCTATAAGCAAGTAAAGAAGGTTATGATTCAAAAACTAAGTTTTAGAATGATTTGTCACACTATAGTCAATAAAATAATAGCCAAAAGTATAGATAGTGTTCTAAGTACTTCTTCACTATGCTGTATGAGATGGAATGTGTTATGTTCGGTATGTCTTAGGAATGAGGAAATCTAAGCATAGAAGTTCAGAGGAGTTAAGTTCCCACTCAGGGTTAGCACAACTTGAGAATTAGGTATTGACTCCAAAGTCTGTCTGTGAACCAACAAGCCCTACAAACCATAGTCACACATCCATTCATTCAACGTTTATAGAGAAGCTACCGTGGGCTCGAAGGGTGCACTATCAACCCAAACTAAGAAAAAAGAAAATCCGGTCTCATGGCACTTACTTCTAGTGAAGTAAGCTATAGAAGCTATAGAAGATGGGACAACACCCATTCATATGGTGTGATGGACATTGCTTAAAGATCTGGCTGCTAGCCATCTAGTCAGGTACACCTATTCACACTGGGAAATTATCCACTCTATTAGATGGAGTCTGTGGGGATTGTCACTAAAGGTGCCCAACTCTGCTAGCCATTCCAGCATGGGTGACTTTATTGTAGTATTTGTCTCTTCAGAATAGTAGCAACAAGACTGAGAATTGTTGGAGTTCCATCCCAGTGGTGGCTCCCTGATAAAACTATTGAGAGATCACTGCCACACAGACTTTTACCCCTGCCCAGATTTCAACCTGTTTATAGGCCCTGCTCTACAAATGTATTGATTCTGAGCTACCTGATGGCCTTCTAGAACTGGGAAGGGACTGGCTCTGAGGCTTATGATGAAAGAACTCCAAATCTGGAGCTTAGGAGAAGGTCCCTAAAACTGCTGAGAACCAATCGAATGTTAGTGCCTCCTAATCACCCCTAGAAACTTCATCTCCAGCATCTAAATATGAGCGGCTGGTATTTCCTCAGTCTTATGTAAAATCTTTAAGCCAAACTGCTGCAAGCTTCCTTCCTGAGACTATGTTACCTCAGTAAGAGCTTTGAGAGGAGCCATTCTGAAGCCAACACTGCAAGCCATTTCACAGCAGAGACTGAGGTACAACATCACAGGTTGGTGAAACTGGGATTCAAACCAAACTGTATGGAAAGCTAAGGTTAGAGCTGAGCCTGGCTTCAGAACCAGGCCAGCAGCATACAGACAAGAAAAACCAGCTTCCTAGGCCCCATCTAAACTCACCCAATCAAAATCTCTATGTCAGGGGCCAGGGATTTTCATTTCCACACACTAACCCGTGATCCTGAGTGCTCTCTCCCCCATCCCATCCTGAATTGGATAGCCAAGGTTTTCAGTGCTGGACCAGAGCACAGAGCGCTGTCTAAGATTAGGATGTGGGCATCTGACCTCACTAAAGTGCTGATCCTGATTCAGAAGGTTTGAAGTGAATCGAGAAAGCCTCCCTTCTCATAAATTCCCAGATGACTAGATGGGTCACATGGATCGGGATGAAGCTAAGCCGGAAGCTGGCGTCAGAAGGCAGGGAGGCAGGAGAGAACCAAAAAGCAGGCAGAGCTTCGTACTCATCATGCCTTGGCAAACAGACAGAATGCAGCCTAGGAGCCTGCAAAACCAACAGCTAAGCCTCTTAACGACAGCACCGTTGCTATCCTTCGGGCTTAACCTGTGCGGCTCATAAGCAGTTACAAAACCCGACCCATTAATTATGTCCTCGGATAGCTCCTCTACTGTTCCTGTCTCCCTGATTCCTGGTTCAGCATTTTAAGCTGAAACAAAAACAAAGAGGTGATTCTGAAGTGCAATCTCATGCAATTAGGTGCTTTGTTCTTAATTAGAGTGTAAAGTTCCCTTTCGGTAGGCCTTTGAATCCGAGTAGATAATCAGCTTCATGTTTACTGTTCTAATAAAAACTACTTTATATTATGAAAACGAAAGTGTCTAAAGGCTGACATTGATTCCAAATGATGTATGCTACAGAATCAAATTATTCCAAAGCATTTGTGCATATTCGATTACCAGAACTGGCCCGTCCATCCCTTCCCGTTCATCATTCATCGTTCATCAAAGCATTCAATACTAATTACAACTCAGGTATTATGCTGAGCGCTGGCATATGTTACTGACAGCAGATGGTCCCAAAGGCCTCATTCAGAAACTTGGAAATTGAGTCTCTGCATGGAGTTTAATCAAACTCTTAGGATCTCCTCCGGTGTTGGATTTACTTATTTAGTAGAAGAATGTGTGCAAATCCCTGTTCTGGGTTCTCTGGAGGAGACTGAGAAGTGAGGGTTGAGTTCCAGACAGTGAGAAATGAACAACAGGTGGTCTGGGTTCTGCTCGAAATCCGAGTCACATGAAAATTGGATGTGGATTTGTTTCTGGGTCATTTCCATTCCAGATTTCAGTGTGCACGTTTGGATGTATTATGCATACATATGCATGTCATGTCATACATGTAGGGGTCAGAGGACAACTATGGGAATTGGTGCTCTCTACTATGTAGGTCTTAGGGACATCAGGTTTGGTAGCATGTACCTTTACCTGATGAGCCATCTCACTGGCCCTAAAGTTTAGCCACCACAGTAGTTATATATAAAGGCAAAACTATAATTGAATTTATATTTGTGTAAGTGTAAGCAGTATATTCAGGGTAGTTAGGAGAACCTCAGAGCCCCTTATACCATATACAGAAGTATATTAAGCCTGTTTGAAATTCTCTGATTTATACACAAATTATTTCTAAATTCGCTGTTTTTAACACATATGAATAGTATTAAGTTGTGTCTTAAGCACTCATATAAATTCTTTATGATGGGACTAAGCTGTTTAAAGAAACTCCTGGAAGAGATAGGAGAGAATATGAAAAAGACAGTAAGGCGTCCAGAACCATACAAGACTGGAACAGCAATGCATCATGGGAAGAAGTGCATCATGGGAAGGGTGGGAGTGAAGGGCATCATGGGAAGGATGAGAGTGAAGTGCATCAAGGGAAGGGTGGGAGTAAAGGGCATCATGGGAAGGGTGAGAGTGAAGGGCAGTTGAGCTGAGGAACATATAAGAAGGGTAGAAGAGAAAGAAGAGATGCAGGAGCAGCTCACAATTACCCTGAAGGACTTGAGAAGAAAGGCAACACACCAAAAGCAGCTTTATCTCGTGGGAGAGACCAAAATGGACCAAAGTACCTAGAATAACCACCCACACATCATTCTCTATCCATGGGCACTGCCACGGTCTGCTGTGGTGTTTCCCATATGACCTAATTTTATGTATTGTAAATATATGTTTTTATCTTCAATTTTTTTCAATTAGAATACCTGACCAAGATACCAGGAACTTGATCATGTTCTCTGATGCATTCCCTAAATCTAGATCAACGATTGGCTACAGTGAATATGTAGCAAAATATTAATTGAAAGAATTAATAAATAAAGCTGAAAAGGAGAAGAAAAGACAATAATAACAGTGACCCAAACAGAGATACAATGAACAAAAATGGTAGAAAATAAATGGTAAATAAAACTGCAATTATTGTACAATTTAAGATTTAAGCAGTTATGTGCTGTGCTTTGAGTATGATTTGTTCTGGCCCATGCTCAGACTCGGGCCTGGTGCCCAATTTGTAGAGTTAAGAGTCAGAGCCTTTATGTGGTGATTAGAGTAAGGGGTTTAATATTATTCTCATGACACTAGACTTGTTTCCTTGGAATGGATTAACAGTGTTACAATAGGCTGTTACAAACAAAGCCAGAGGCTGGGTGTGTAGCTTCTGGATAAAGCCTTCCCTAGCATGTACAAGGTCAAGAGTTCAATACACAGGATTGTACTACACCCCAATGCTTCCATCTCTCTTCAGTAGTTCCTACACGCACTGTTGCTTTCTAGTCCATTCCACTGTTGTTTCACCCAGACCTTCTTCACCTCTGGAACCATGAGCCCCAAACTCTCTTCTCTGTAACTTACCCAGTCTTAGTAACTCTGAAACAGAAAGCAGATTAAGACAATATATGAGACCCTAAATAGATTCAAATACATTCAGCTCCAACTGTAGCATCAAAAAAAAAATTTATACACACACACACACACATATACATACACACACACACATATATACGTATATGTATATATATATATATATATATATATTCTTTTGTTTTATATATGTATATAAAACATATATAAAACAAAAGAATGTAACAATTCTAGGAGAGGAAAAACTGGTCCCTTGATTCCAACTTAAAGGATACTCAAACTACAGAAAAGCTCTAAGCCTTTCCACCCTTGGCTACAGAAAAGAGCTTTCTAGAAAAGCTTCCTTGCCCTGGGGCATCTTTGGACCCTGTGTGTAATGTCACTGGAGGGAGCATCAAAACTTAGTGGAATCTGCTCAGAAAAAGAAGAAAATGCTCTGGGATAAATAACCCGTATTAAGCCAGTGACTAGTCAGAAAGGACAATTGGACTAACCAGCCCTCCTGCCTGTCACTCCCTCCCCTCCCCACAGACAGTGCCCTATTGTTCGGATTGTGTTTATCTGAGAGGAGACAAAGCCTGGCTGTGTGCTTGTAGTTGGGTACCTCCTAGTACTGATTTTGCCAAATGTCTTGGTGGAACAGGAGTGATGGTAAAGAGGCTGGATTAGGCAAAAGACAATGAGCAGCTTGTGACTCTATCAGGAGAGACTCTTTCTTCCCCATCAAAGAACTGTACTTAGTTGGTCCTTGGCTGGCGTGCACTCACTGCCAGCTCATAGTTATCTTCAGAACCACAGAACATGCAGTTTTCATCCCTGAAAATGATTGCAAATGTCCATGAACCTCCCTCCCATTGTGGTCAGCTCCCAAGAGTGGGGGGCGGGATGCCACTATTTATTTTTATTTTATTTTATTTTATTTATTACAAGACAGCATCTCACTATATAGCTCCAACTATCATGGAATTCACTCCGTAGGTCAGCCTGGCCTTGAGCTCATAAGATCTTCCTGACTCTGCCTCTTGAGTGCTGGGATTAGAGGTACGAGTTTTCCATGCCTAGCTAGCAGGCAGTTTATTTTAGAAAGTCTCAACAAATGCTGACGTTTGTTTGTTTGCTTTTTTTGTTCTTGTTGTTCTATTTGGTTTTAAAATTGCATTTATTTATTTGAGGAGAGGTGAGATACATGCCATGTCACATGTAGAAGTCAGAGACAACTGTGGGGGTTGGGCTCTGCCAGTTCACCAAGTTCTCCAAGAGCACACTTAGGTCATAAAGCTTGGCAGCAAGCGCCTTCAGCCACAGAGCCATCCAGGTGGCCACTGGGATCGTTTTTTTTTTTTTTTTTTTTTTAATGTTATTAAGTAACGTTTAGGTGCACTTAAAAATTATTTAAAAATTTAAAATAAACAGTTTAAAAAGTTTTTTTTCTCTTTTTGTTGTTGTTGCTTTGGGTTTTGTTGTGTTGCTGCTGCTGCTGCTGCTGTTGCTGCTGTTGCTACTGCAGTTGTTGTTGTTGCTATTGCTATTATTGTTGCTGTTGTTGTTGCTGATGCTATTGTTGTTGCTGTTGCTATTATGGTTGCTGTTGTTTTTGTTGTTGCTGTTGCTGTTTTTGTTGCTGTTGTTGCTGTTGCTGTTTGGTTCAATATTGCAAAATGAACTCAAAGTTTTGTCCATGATAGGTAAGAAATCAACCACTGAGCTATATTTCTAGTTCTTGAGTTTTAAAACACATGTATTTTTAAGGAATCAAATGGTAGATGAAAACCATATTTTCTTTTGTTTTCTAAAAACAAAAAACAAAAAACAAAAAACAGAAATTGACCATTAGGTTGAAAATTGGCCATTATGGCCGTTCTACCACACAGGTGTATTTTTTTAGTGGTATAACTACATATTAATATTTCTTAGGAAATAGTGGTTTTTTTTGTTCTCTGATCATATATTTAATCTTTATATCATGTAGTAGTGTGATGATTAATTTCTGTTCATGGGCTAACAGGATTATGCCACAGACTGAATTTGGTGAACCACCGATGCCATCTAAACCTGTCCCCGATTATTATTCTTACATTTTAAATTGATAATAAATAAATAAACAAACAATAAATCCATAGTAAATCCATAGTAAAATGCATATCACATCAGTCTTGAGTATATAACTTAATGAACTTTGACATGTCTTCATTGAGAAATGACCAACATCAAAGTTCATTTCCAATGCCTTCAAATTTTTCTTTCAAGCCCCACCCACCTACCCACCCCAAAATGTAACAGTTATGCTAACTTCTAAAATGACAGATTAATTTTATACATTTTGAAACTCATATAAATGTAATCATAAGATGTGTGTTGGGCTGGTGAGATGGCTCAGTGGGTAAGAGCACCCGATTGTTCTTCCAAAGGTCCAGAGTTCAAACCCCAGCAACCACATGGTGGCTCACAACCATCTGTAACGAGATCTGACGTCCTCTTCTGGTGTGTCTGAAGACAGCTACAGTGTACTTACATGTAATAAATAAATGTTTAAAAAAAAAAAAAAAAAAGATGTGTGTTAATTTTTCACTTTTTTTTTTTTAAATACAGGGTCTCACCATATAACCCTGGCAGGCCTGGAACTTGACTATGTAGACCAGACTGGCCTTGACACACAGACCTCAGACTTTAACTCCATGTGTGGGTGTTAAAGACATGTTCCACCATACTAGGCATCACCTTTTAGTCAATGTTATGTCTGTGAGAGTCATTTGTGGGTTGTAAATATCAGATATGTATTCTTTTCATTGTGGTATAGTAGTCTAGTTCATGAATATTCAAACCATATGTGACCATTTTGTTCCTGAGCTTTGAGACTCTGTCTAGTTCTGTGGTTGTTACGAATGGTGCTGTTGTATTTCTCATGTCTTGCTATGTTGTCCTGGTTACCCATAAATGTAGTGATCCTCCTGGCTCAGCCTGTTGAATGCTAGAATTATAGGCTGTGTTGCCACACCTGGCTTTTCATATGTTTTCAACCATGTCTAGGAAAGGGATGATTGAGATAGAGAATGGTCTTGTGTCTTAGGGTTTCTATTACTATGAAGAGACACCATGACCATGGCAATTTTTGGTTTTGTTTGTTTGTTTGGTTGGTTGGTTGGTTTTTTCGAGACAGGGTTTCTCTGTATAGCCCTGGCTGTCCTGGAACTCACTCTGTAGACCAGGCTGACCTCAAACTCAGAAATTTGCCTGCCTTTGCCTCCCAGGTGCTGGGACTAAAGGCCTGTGCTACCATGCCCAGCCATGGCAATTTTTATAAGGCAATATATTTGACTGGGGTTGGCTATTGTTCATTGGTTTAGACCATTATCATCAAGGCAGAAAACATGGCAGTATGCAGGCAGACATGGTGCTGGAGAAGGAGCTGAGTGTTCTACAGCTTGATCCACAGGTGCTGGAGAGAGCTGATTTGAGCTTCCTGACCTCAAAGCCTACCCCAACAATGACACACTTCCTCCAGCAAGGACACACACCTCCTGATAGTGCCACTCTCTACGGGCCAAGCATTCAAATGCAAAACTCTATGGGGGTCATTCTTATTCAAACCACCACAGCATATACTTAGAGGTCATAGATATTGCCAGGTTTCTAACATGATTATGCCAATTTCCACTCCACAAGCAATGTGTAAACTTTCCAGTTGCCCCTTGTCCTCATCTGTTCTCATGCTAGTGGATGTGTAGCAATGTCTGACTGTGACTTTGGGTTTCCCTGGTGACTAAAGCTGTTGAGTGCCTGTTAGTATCTTTGTTGGTCATCTGGATATTATCTATGGTGATGTGCCCATTTAAATATTTTGTTTATGCTTTCTGGTTGGGGATTTGTCTTTCTCTTGTTGCACTGTAGGTACTTTTAACACATTACTGTCATGGACCCTTTGACGGATGCCTAGGATGGAGTAGTTCTCATAGTCTGAGGCTTTCTCCACTCTATGCATGGTGTATTTTAATGCTAAATCTTCTTCAGAAATAAAATCACCATATAGTAAGTGATAAACATAAAAGAAAGATCTTATATAACTTAGCAGCATTCATAATGTAATGATATTTATATCAATGACTTCAGAAATCTAAAACCTGCCCTCAAATAACTATTCTAGTTATTGAAGCACATATTCATGCCAAGACGATTATGTGCAAGGTACAGGGTCTTGAGGACAAAGACTCTTCTTGACTTCTGGAAATCCAATGAACTCCATAAGGTCAAAGAGCAACATATTGAATAACGTCCCATGATAGATGATAATAAGCACGTGTGCACATTCCTATGAGCTCAGGCTACAGTGAGCGTGCAACAAGAGTGAGATGGGAGCATAGGAAGGAGAGCTCTGAAACTATTTATCAAGTCATTTTATCTATTTGTCTGTCTGTCTATCTATCTATCTATCTATCTATCTATCTATCTATCTATCTATCATCTATCTCTCTATTTATCCATCATCTATCATCTATCTGTCATTTATCAATCTATCATCTATTTATCTATCTAACCATCATTTAGCCATCTATCATTTATCTATCTATGGAAATTGAGTCTCTCCATGTAGCTCTGGCTACTTGCTAAGTAGTCTAGACTGGTCTTGAATTTACAAGCCTGCTTCCTCAGCCTGCCAAGAGCTGAGATTCCAGGCATTTGTCACCACAGCCCACATGCCCAACTTTTGAAGAAAGAGGAACGAGTTCAGACTTGTGTTAGGACATAGAGGGATCAAAGGTAAATATTTACTCTCACTAAAGCAGTCGGGTTTCAAACCACCTGCACCAGAGTGACCTGGAGTCCTTGTGACACCTGCCAATTGCCACTCTTTCGTTTTATTTATTTACGTGTTAGTTTGTAAGGTTGGCATACAAATGACTTTCATTCTATTTTACACATATATGTCACTGTACTCTGTTTGGTTTTAATCCCCTAGCCCTTGGCTTGCTCCGTTCTTTTATTCAGATGACAATCCACATTGAACTATACCACTTTGATTTCTGTTCTTGTTGTGGTTGTTTTCAGGTTTTCTTTTCACACCCAAACTAGACTGCAGGAAACCAATATTATATAGGCCAAATGAAATGGTGGTGCAGGTTATACAGAGCCTTTCCTTGAAGTTTAAGTCCAAGTGTTTGGATTAAATCCAAGTGGGTAAGGTAAGCCATTAAAGAAATTGTTAAAAGGAAAACATTTTAAAAATCAAGAGGAGAGATCTTAAATGCAGGTCTTCTTCCGTCCCACTGTTAGACCGCTGCACTCTGTGAGACAGACGCCTTAGTCAAAGGCCAAAGCAGAAAGGAATAGTTTTGTCTTTTACATCTGGTTAGGGTTCAGGAAAACTGCTGTATAGAGAGAGTGTTAAATAAAACCATAGGAAGGCTTTAGGTTGGCCTAAGCTCCTGCAGTAGACCCAACAAAATGGACTCATTCAAATGAACTTTCCATTCCACAAGCCCCATCCACATAAAGTGAAAGAAGGCTGCAGGAGGTGAGAGCTGAGAGGTTAGAGTTGAGAGTTGAGAGTTGAGAGCTGAGAGGTGAGAGCTTGGGGAGGTCAAGTTTAGTCCCAAGGTAAGAAAAAATCCCTTCTAGTTGATATAGGAGAAGAGATAGCTGAGACCACCAATCCACTCATCATTGTCTTTCTGTTTTCTTTCAAAATCTGTTTCCACCTAGGAAGCTAGGTATCATTGGTTGGTGCGTTAAACACTTGTTCCAGTTCATAGAATGAAGGATTGCTAGGTTCTACAACCACAGCTAAAAGCCAAGCTGTGTAAAGCTGTAATTTTGTCTTCTGACAAGCCAGAGAGTAAATATTCTAGGCTTCACAGACCACGTGGCCGCTGTTACACCTACACAAATGTGCCTTCTTAGCAGGAGACAGAGAGTAACTCTAAAATATGTAAATCAGCGAGCAGGCTGAGTTCCAAAAAGCATCACTTGTGGAATTAGGTGGGCGGGATTTAACCAGTGCCAAGGAGTAATTTACCCAACCAGGTCCCAGATCATTTCCCTTAGCCTAGGGAGAGACTTCAAAGGCAACATTTAACTCCAAAATGCTTATCTCATGACAGCAACTCCTACCAAAGTGGCTTCAGTTTTAAACAAGTATAAATCTGGAACAAATTATGAAAAAAAAAACCATAAAATCCAGACTGTGATATATGTAGTCTACAGGATGAGAAGTGACGAGGGCAGGCATGTGGGTCGGGGTATGCAGAAGAAATGCTTTTCTACAGTAGAAATAAAGTTAAAAGATTTATCACCAAACACATGAAGCTTGCTTAGACCCTGCGCATTAAAGAAAAACAAGACCAGTTTGAACAATATCCAGAGGACAACTAGGGATGTTTGAATGTGACCAATTTATGAGATGATATATGAGTGTTTTATTTCTCTGACGTAATGATGAATCTGTAATTTTATGAAAGGGGATTTTATTCTCCGAAGAGCATGATACTGTTGAGGGGTAAAGTAAGTGTTCAAACTGTCAGTGGGAAACTAAGGGGAGGAAGAGAAGGACACGGTCCTTACCTCGGATGTGGTTAGGTGATAGCACACATGGGTTTCGTCCTGTTTTAGTTCGGTTTTGATTTTTGTAAGACAGAATCTCACAGCTGCACTGCAGTGCAGTATGTAGTTCAGGCTGGTATCAAACTCTCAGCAATTCTCCTGCCTCATCTTCCCAAGTCCTGGGCTTACAGGTATGAACCACCACTCCTGACTCAAAATACACTTTTGATATATTATTATCTCAATTATTTCTGTGGCTTTGATTAAAACAAATATAAAGGGGATGAGTGTTATAGTGATTGGTCAAAAGTACTACAGTCTACAGTATATAGAAACTGTACATATATACATATAGACAATATAAGTAATATATGTATATATGTGTGTGCGCACACACACACACACGTATTAAAAACTATAGTTTGTCCTTTTGCAGTCTGGGTCAGCATTTACAACTTTCATGCCCTGGTTACTCCATTCTCCATTCCTGTCCACTCATTTCTTCTCAGTCTTCCCACTCCTTTAGAGTCTCCTTCCTTGTGAGGAGGTGTAGGAAGTTGACCTGAATGAAATGATGGAGGCAGAATTGTCACAGGTGACAGAATCCACCATTCACAACTCCCCTGCCTCAGGCATGAGTCCTCCTTTATTTTCCATTTCTTTCTGTAGCAGCCCATATTCCCAGTTAGTCATTTCTGTGGTGGGACTGGTCTCTCTCTCTCTCTCTCTCTCTCTCTCTCTCTCTCTCTCTCTCTCTCTCTCTCTCTCTCTCTCTCGTTCTTTCTCTTTCTCCTTAGCAGTTACAGAACACTGCAAAGAAAACTGTGGGGTGTGATAGCAGGGTGGGGGTAGGGGTGGGGTGGGGAGTGGGGGTAGGCGATGAGGGTGTGATGGTGGGGGTAGGGATGGGGTAGGAGTGAGGATGGGGCTGAGGGTGTGATGGTAGGGGTAGGGGGTGGGGTGGGGGTGATGGTGGGGGTAGGGTGGGGTGGGGAGTGGGGGTATGGGTGGGGTGGTTGGCAGTCACAGGTTAGATACATCACTTAATTTTTGAAAGCCCCATTTTTCTTATTTATAAAATAGAAAAAAATTAACTTCCTTGCTATGGCCTAAGTCCCAATATATATATTTTTTAAGCTGGTAAGAGGTTTCTAGATATCACAACATTGATCTGGGATAATTGCTGAGCTCAGCCTGAAGCTACCCTTTATGTTCTACAAGAATGACTAAGAACATGGTAAAAGGGGAGGGGAGGGGAAGGGAGGGGAGGGTAGGGGAGGGGAGGGGAGGGGAGAGAGAGGAGAGGAGAGGGGGGAGGGGAAAGGAGAAGAGAGGGGTGGAAAAGGCTCCCCAGGGCAAAGTGCGAGGCCCTTTGAAGTTTTTTATGACTTGAGTCTGCCCAGATCACCTCGGTGGCTTGTCAAGCACTCTTGCAAAAACATGGACTTTGATTCCTTGAGTCTGGAGGGGGCTTGAGCTCTGAAACCCCGGGGTTTCTAGGTGTGTGGATGTGGGTCTTCCTGTGGCACTTCCGACAGCAGGGCCACAGGACGCTAGGGAACCAGAAGTCTTTAGCTCCGTATTCTTTGTAGTCTCTCTCTTCATTGTCATTCTTCGAGGCAGCAACCCACTTAACACGCCCGTTTTCAGTTTTCATTCAATTAAATGTGATGTTCCTTTCAGCACATTTTAATGAAGCAAAACTGCTTTTCAGAGGGAACAAACAGTAGGGTGAGCTGCCAGGAGAAACCTCGCTGAAGAATTCAGAAAGAATTAACACAAGGGCAGCGAAGGAGAGGGAGGGAAGGAGAGAGGGAGGGAGGGAGGGAGGGAGGGAGGGGGGAGGGAGAAAATAAACGCAAGGATGAGTTCTTAACAAACGTACAGGGTGAGCCCTGCTGTGTGAAGTAGGCAATGGGAGAAATTCTGGGTACATACAGCCTTGATCCGTCTGCTCCTACAATGGTTTGGAGCCCCACAGCCCTGGTAACCAAGGACAAGCCAAGGTTTAAAGAAATTCCTGGCTCCAGTACGCAGAAGGTGAACTGTGGCACTTTTCTTCCAATTTCTCTTTAGCCTACATGTCAGTACTTGCAGCTCTCTGCTCTCCCAGGCAGGAGAGGGTGAATGCTGGTTCTTCAGAGGCACTGGGGGCCACCCACTTGCCCAGCAGGTTCTGCCCAAATCAGGGCATTCCTTTATGAGCCCCAGTTTCTAGTAGTGCCCAGAGATTTGTAATTGTCTCTCTCAGCATGCGCAATATAGGTGGGATGTGGTATGAAAGAATTGAATAAACTTCTTATCCACAATTGTCAAAAAATAGTTGGAGATTAAAAATACACACAGAAACACACACACACACACACACACACACACACACACACACACACACACACACACACTAACCAAAGCAAGAAACACATATTACAGTCTATTAAAAAGCTAAGATTTGGTTAGGAACTGTGGAAAATAAAACTTAATGACACACCCTATTGCTTATAAGAAGACTTAACTTTCCTTATGGAGAGAGAACAGCAACACATTTTAAAAGGCGTAAGACTCAAATAAATGCTACAAGTGAATCAAGAAAGGAGCACGTGAGCTTGGAGTGCTGAAGTCCATTCAAGCAGGACCTGTGAGTGTCCAGGGCCTGCAGTGCATACTGCTGACCAAGTACTGGATGGGAATGAATGCTCCCCTGGGCAATAAAACCAAAAGAAGAAGAAGAAGAAGAAGAAAGCCTTCTAATTTCTTAAAACAATTGAATCTATTTCTCTCTGCCCTTTGCTGGTTATCATCCTCCCCTTGTGCATACATCCAGACCACTACTTTATATTCTTGACTGACAGCAGCTTGCTCTGCCCTTCAGATATATATATATATATATATATATATATATATGCAGGCAGATTTTTATATTGTTATTTTCATCTGCAGCCCACTTTCTTCTGCGGTTAGCAGACACCCCCAAGAAGAACCCTATAGGTCTAGAAACAACTGTTGCTGATTTTTCTAGTTTGAAAAAGAAACATTGTGTTATAATAAGATATTGAAACATAATTCCTAATGCTGTGGTATGGTGTGGGGGGGGGGGGGGCTTCAGGACTCAGAAGAAGAGACTCTGAAGAATAACACTCTTGCCCTCTTCCCATCCTTGTGAGAGAAGCTGGCAAAGGATTCATGTGGTTTGTATCCTTGTAGCCCAGGTACTGCATTTTGTAGCTGTATTTTCCATTGAATATACTATGATTAAATACTAGCCAATGAGAAAGGAACTAGTGAGCAGTTTCTAAGTGACTTCCTTAAAGAGAAGTTCCCTCTTGCAATCTACAATGGGATATTAGAACGATTATGGGACCAGGTAGAAAAGGCCATGCAGTTGGCCAACACGAACAACGGTACTGAAGGATCCTGGGTCCTGGGAGAGTACCTGTACAATTTTTGCATCTGCGTTTTGAGTCACACAAAGAGACTTTTGCTATAGTGTCTTTAGAGTTGAATCTCTGCCTTCCAGTACTTGTATTCTTTCCTTTGCCTACATTTTTTATCTCTGATTTACCTAGAGCAGCAGTTCTCAACCTGTCAGTCTTGACCCCTCTGGAAAATCTCTATCTTCAAAAATATTTACATTATAATTCATAACAGTAACAAAATTGCAGTTATGAAGTAGCAATGAAAATAATCCAATGGTTGGGGGTCACCACAACATGAGGAACTGTACTAAAGGGTCATAGCATTAGGGAGGTTGAGAACCACCAGCTTAGAGCTTCTTCTTTTTATGTCTCTGTGTCTGTCTCTGGGTCTGTCTGTCTGTCTGTCTCTCCCTTTGTTCTGGTGTTTAGAATTGAACCTGAGCTTGCTCTTCTTATATGAGGAACGAATCTAATTTCACCACCACTGTCCAAATAGCTACCTAGTTGTCTTGACACTATTTTGGATTTGAAAGTCCACCATCATGACATATGGGCAGTTAGGACTACTTCTCTTTGGGACTTTAGCTGAGGTCCCACGGGGTTCAGAGCTACCGCTGCCTGGTTGTTTGTGTTACCACTGTTGGATTTTTATCATAGAAGTCTAGAAGTATATTTTAAAAGTCAATGTTAACTAGTCACTTCTTCTAGCTATTTGTTATGTTTTCCAGGACATTCTGGTATATTTATTTTTTCCCTACAAACTTATTTCACATCAACTTTTTTTAGTTTCTGAAAAAAAGAGAGAGGTATTTTTTAGGGATTTGGGGGTTTCACTAAAATGACTTAGGGAACTGATAAGTCATCGTGATAATTTTGAGATTTAAAAATAAAAGCATGTTTTTACACTCCTTCCAGTCCTCTTTGTGTTTTTTGGTATTTCTTTTCACATAGTTTTTTATTGTTCTTGTTACATTTTAATTCTGGTGCACACACCCAACTCGAAGACAGAGGACACACTTCGAGCATCTGTTCTCATTCCATCGACGTCAATAGGTTTGATACCGGGCTCCTTTACCTACTAAGCCGACTTGCCAAGACTGTGTTTTGTTTTTCCTTGTATAAGATTGAACTTTTTTTCCTGTCTGGGTTGCCCTCGGCAGCCTAGGTTGGTTTCAAATGCATAGGTAGCCTACAGCTGGCCTCTAACTCGCAGTGAGCTCTAAGATTATAGACCACCACACCCAGTTTTGAGGTTCGATTTTTATTATTTGTGAAATCTATTCTTGTGTTTTATTTTTTTAAAAAATCTGCTTTAAATGGACTTTAAAAGAAGCATAACATAGTAAGGTGTCTGCGTATGTAAAACACTTAGGCTTTGGATGCTAGTGTTAGTTTTAGATGCTGGTACTTAACCGAGATGCTTTCCCATTGTCTACATTTTGTAACTGATGGTCTTGGGCGGTCCGCTTCAATAGAAATGTAACATAGCCTTGCATATGGCTTAAGCTTTTCTTTCCGCAGCCAAATTAAGAATATCTCAAGGAAGTCAGTGTTAGTACAGGTCGGATATCCTTCATCTGGAACACCAGAGAACAGGAGTCAGATTTTGGTTTGCTGATATGGGATGACAAAATGTACGCATATGCAAACAGCAAACCCATGCCGCCTGTCAGTGTGCAACAGTGTGAGACCTTAGAGCCTGTCAGACCTTGGATTTGGAATGAGTGTTTAAGTCAGTGGGAATTAGGAATATTCTTAGTCAATCCATCAGACACATGCCACATTCACAGCGCTAGCTATTGAGACCTTCAACTCTGAGCAGAAGTGTTTTATGTGAATTTAGACTTTATAGCACTTAGAGAGGTGTGCTCACTATCCATATTGTTCCAATCAAAACAGTTTTCTCACTGGACTTAGTGTGAACAAAAATCGAGGCAGAGTGCGTGGGAACATTGCACAGGTAGCTTTCCTATAAATACAAAATTATTTCTAAACTGAAGTATTTAAGGATCACAAATCTACTTTCAAAAAAACGGCAAACTTCAGTTTTTTAGCCCCAGGATCAGCAGCCTTTGTTTTTAACTAGTATTAAAAAAAACAAAAAAAACAAAAAAAAAAAACAAAAAACAAAACAATTCTTGAAAGGCTAACCAGTTAACATTTTAGAAGCCTTCAATGTGGGCTCACAAAGGAAAAGAGGAAATGTTCACTTGTGGGAGGTCATAAACAGTCACATGTCCATCCTCTGGAAACAAAAGGTGATGCTGATGATTGGCTGATTGGCCATAAAAAGTGGACTGGATGTCTCCTTATCTTAACGGCCTGGCCAGCAGATGAGCTGTGAACAACGCCCCATAGAAGGTAATACGGTTGAGATGTCCAGTTCAAAGGTCACGAGCTGATGCAATTTCTTCCCTGGGCTTCTTGGAAATTTCAGTCAGGAAGTGCCCTGTTGAGTCGGTAAGGCAACGCAGATGTGAAGGGGAGAGGGTCTGGTCCTGAGAAAGTTGTTAGCAACTTAAACAGATGTGTGGGGCAGGGCAAGTCTCCAGGGTTTTTGTTTTGTTTTGTTTTGTTTTGTTTTGTTTTGTTTTGTTTTGTTTTGTTTTGTTTTTCCCCCAAGCTGGAGAGGGCTGAAGCCAAGCTGTCCCCTCACTGTCAAAGTCCTACCATCAGTACATGTCACACAGGCTGCTGTGACATGTCACACAGGCTGCTGCAGCTTCAGGTGCACAGTGCCACTGCCCAGCCTAGATTAAGATGTGTTCGGCAGTAAGCAGCCCGCTGTGCTTGAAGCGACAACACTCATATCCCTCTTTAGACAAAGGTGATGCCCAGTGCATGGATACTTTCAACAGTAAAAAAGAACCAAGAACATAAATGACTGTTATTAGGGGAAGTTAATTCATTGAATTCTAAGAATCACTAAAAAGAATAGCTTGGCCAACGCAGCAAGTAAGTCAGTGGGAGAATGCTTGCCTTGTGTGCACAGAGCCCTAACTTACTATATCCAGCATTTTAAGAAAAATTAAAAAGAAATAAGCAAATAAAGTTGGGTACACACACACACGTACACACACACACACACACACACACACACACATACACACTACAAGTGTATTGTGGAGCACTTCTGCATTTGAACCTGAATTTGATACCTAGTCCCACAAACACACATGCATGTGTGTGTTTATGCACATATACATGTCATTTACACTTCATTCTGATTTGGGTATGAAACACATAAGAGGTTGACATGATTTGTAAGGAAGGGGGCGGGGAGTCTAGAAGAATGAATCCTGACTCATTGCAAACAACAGTAGTTTTGCAAAGCTGGGAAAGGTGGTGGAAACAGTTGCTCAGTTCTTTTTGTTTCCTTTCAGACACTTCCCTAGGCATTGCTAACCTCTTGACCCCTGTCATTCCAATCTTTGTACACTCTCTGGGTAATGTGGAGGGAGCGAGGGAGCCCCCCTCCCCCCCATCCCCTCCACCCTTCGTCTAACTAACTGATGGCCAGTAAGGACCAGCAGTAAGGGGATAGCACTCTCAGGTGAAGCGTTTCAGACTACCAGCTAGTTTGGGAGAAGTGACTCCATGAGCTCAGCCGTACTTTTGCTCTAGTTATTTGAATCTCAGCCCAACAGAAACCATGCCTCTTCCCACCTCTCTTAAATTTATGTGGCCAGACCATCATAAGAGGGAAGCTGTAGCCATCTATGTTCCCAGTGACTGTGGTGTCCCTGCCTCCCCAAGTAGAGCTATCCTGGCCAAGCGCAACTGGGGCCTAGGCCACATTTTATTGAAGTTACACAGTAACCAAATTAGTATTTTGACCAGGGCATCCTGACCTTGGCTCTGAATTTGGATAAGTAACAATGTATCTTTCTTAGTTAGTGTTTCTATGTCTCCTTAGAACGCCAGGACCAACAGAGATTTGGAGAGGACAGGATTTGTTTTGCTTACACTTCTATATCAAGGGAAGACAACAGAGGAACTCATGGCAGGATTCTAGAAGTAGGAAAAGTGGGAACTGGAGTAGAGAGGGAAAAAACAAAACTGGAGCAGAGGCCACAAAAGAGTGAGACTTTCTGGCTTGCTCCTAACTGCCTCCTCCACCTGTTTCCTTATAACCCAAGTGTGGTATTAATGGCCTTTTATGACAATCTTCAGTCAAGAAAATGTACCACAAGCTTGTCCACAGGCCTATCAGATGGGGACATCTTCTCAACTGAAGTTGCTTCTTCCCAAATTAGTCTAGTTTGTGTCAAGTTGACATAAAACTAACCAGCCCAAGAGCATTAGTTGTAAGCTTTCAAATAGGAATAAAACAAGTATTGTCCAAGGGGGCCAGCTTTGATGGAGCAGTAGAGTGAAAAGTGCTTCTTCGTATTGTTAAGAAATAAATATTAGCATACCACTAAAGAAATATTTTTTTCATTACTATTATTTTGTTCATGTGTTCATACTGTGGTTTTAGGGGTCAAAACCATGGCCTCTGACACAGAGATAAGTGGTCTGCCCCTCAGAGACATCTTCAGCACTATTTTTGTTTTTTATGTTTCTGCACTTTTTGCATTTTTTAAAAATAACAAACATGTTACATATCTATATATAGACCACTTCTTGGCTGTTTGGGTAATATCAAGTGCAGATGTAGATATTTTTAGATAAAGTGAATGAGGTCACAAAAAAGATCTATATTCTTAGAGTTTCCACTAAATAAACAGGATTCCTATTCCCCTTGGTTTGTTGATTTATTGTTTTCTTGACATGAAGTTTTATGTAGCCCCATCTGGCCTCTCACTTTCCGTGTATGTGAGGAGGCCCTTGATCTCCTGATCCTCCTGCCTCTACCCAAGAGCTGGGATTTCAAGCTCTTGCCACCACACTTGGATGTTTTCAATTAGCAGTGCTCTGGACACTTCAGCCACTGAAAGCATCGTCTTCTGAGGCTAAAAATGGGCTTGTCCTTGTCCTACCGTCCATCCTGTTGACTACTAGACACAAATTCTCTTGCTTTGCGTACTTTCCCCTTTTGACTAAAGCCATTTAATTTAGCTTGTGTGGAGGTCACCGCCTGGACACTCCAGCATGTCACTCCTAAAGTGTCATGGGAAAAAGCTCTCCTTATTTTTTAGGCTCCAAAAAAATCTTTGTTCTGAAGACAGCTTAAGAGTGGTCTTCCAGGCATTTATAGAATCTACCCATGATGTACATCATAGATTAGAATATGTAAAACATTGCTTCTTTTCAAATCTGTTCTTCTCCAGCTAAATAATTACAGTTTGTTTGTTTGTCTGTTTGTTGTCTGTCTGTAGTCAGGCATCATATGACATGACTTTGAATCTGTATAATTTTGGTGACTTTTTCCTGAATGTCTCTCAGATCTATAAACTTTAAAAAGGACAACCAAAGAGGAGTATAATTCTCTATGAGTGATCCAATCAGTACTGGATTGACGGGGGTCATTAATACTGTCCTTGTCACCAGGCTGATAGACTCTTTCCATAGCAGTAAGAGTGGTGTTACACACTCACTAGTTATGTGGATTGGTACTTATCTCAAGCTGCAATAACAGCATGCTAGGAACCAGATGATTTATAGACCGCTGAGATTCATTTCTCACAGTTATGGAAGCTGGGAAGTGCAGATTGAGGGTGAATTCATTGTCTAGGGAGGCGAGGTCTCCATTTCTCATAGATGGTGTCTTTCCTATGTCCTCTATTGATGGCAGGCATGAACAATGTCCCTTGGATGCCATGTTAAGGGTGCAATCCTTACCCATGTGGGCTCTTCCTTCATGATTTGTTCACCTCCCTAAGGCTCTTTTGTGAATACCATTGCCTTGAATTTTGAGATATTAATATATGAATGTGGGGAGGCACAAACATATAGACCATGGCAGTAACTGTGTCAAAAATATTAGGTGTACTGTGGCATGGGACAAGCACATCTGTTTTCCTTTTCTTGATATTTAATGAGTCAGTTCATCCCTAGCACATACATATCTCAAGTCAAGTCACTTCCACATTAATTTCAACATGGTGGTGAATGCCTTAAATACCACCATCTGAGAGGCAGAGGCAAGAAGGTATTGAATTCAAGGCCAGCCTGAGGAGGTGGTGAAGTATTTCCTTCAGTGATCTTTGCTTCACAGCTGGATACTCTTCCTTTATCGCCTGCTAACTCATTGGACCACATGACTTTCAGTGACTTCAGAACTGAGTCATTTGACATTTGTCTTCATTAGGGTTTTTATTGCTGTGAAGAGATACCATGACCGCAGCAACTCTTAGAAAGAAAAACATTTAATTGGGGGCCAACTTATCAGACATGGTGCTAGACAAGCTGCTGTCAGTTCTACATCTTGATCCAAAGGCAGCAGGAAGACAAAGTGATAACTTCCTCAGACAACGCCACACCTATTCCAGTAAGACTGCACCTCCTAACTGTGCCACTCCCTGTGGGCTAATGGGGGCCATTTTTATGCAAAGCACTAAAACGTTATTCTGAAAAATAAAATCTGGTGACCTCTTGCCAGCTCTGATCTTGGGTTCTGGACCAAATCTGACATGGCCTTTCCCTCGCCTCTTGGGTTCCAGACACCACTGTCTCCAGGCTCACACAGCTTCCCTGGTTTTCTCCCAAGCTACTGTCACCATGTATGGCACTCTGATTGAGACACATCAATGTTTCCACATTAGAGATGACCCATCTTTTGTCTGGTCTCCTTCAGCGGCACCTAGAACTAGAACATTTGTGCTCTTTCCAGGGGCTTATTAATTATTATTTTGTGTGGCTACATATATAGAGCTCAGGCAATAACTTAGCAAATATTTCTCACATCCATAAATGGATGTGCATATTTCAGTTCAAATGATTTTAGTTGACTTGGAGGGAGAACAGATTCTCTTATAGTGTACTTGAACAAATTCAAGCAAGAGGAAAAATTCTCAGAGAAGTGTTAATGTTGTGATATTATTAACAGATGGGTACAAGCACTTAAGATCTGGTTATTTCTTTTTAAAGTGACATGGCTAAACAAGTCTGTGGCTTGAGGTTGATTCCTGGAGTCCACATACGGTAGAAGGAGAGAACTGACTCCACAGTTATTGCCCGTGCTCTATGTATGTGGCCACACAAAATAATAATTAATAAGTGATTTTTCAACACCAAATGTTTAATGACTGTTTTAAATTTCTATTGCATTTTTACTCTGTGTGGTGGGAGTGGTACATGAGTGTGTGTGTGTGTGTGTGTGTGTGTGTGTGTGTGTGTGTATGCACATGTGCATGTGCATGCCTGGCACAAGACAAGAAGTTGTGGGACAACTTGAGGGAGTCTGTTTTCTCCTTCCACTGTTTGGGTCCTGGTACTGAGTTCAGGTCTTCAGGCTTGACAGTCTGTGTTCTTATCTCATGAGCCACACGTGCTTTAACTTTTTCTAAACATAAATCTGCCCAGGGTTGAAAGATATTGACCCACTAAGGAATGTAAATACCACTCCAAAAATACTGAATGGTTAGAGGTTTTGACGTAGCTCAAGATCTGGGGCCTAAGGCCTTAAATCCCCAAAAGCAATTAATTTCAACGTCCTGGTTATCTAATATATTTTCACATATATTTCACATGAAAAAATATGTTTAAGTCCACAGAGAACTCAAAAATTGTGAGAATCTTTCAAAGTCAAATGAACAAAATGTGGCAGAAGCTAAGGTAGAAAGATTGTGAGTTTGAGATCAGAGTGGACTATGTGGGGAGATGGTGTCCCAGAAGCATAAAACAAAACACATAAGAAACTCAGTATCTAGTGTCTAATTCTGTGGGGTTTTTGTTTGTTTGTTTTGTTTTGTTTTGTCCAATACTAGCCATTTCCAGTAAAGAAATCAGAGTTCCATGGCCTGTAAAGCATGGAAAGTTATACAGGTAGAGGAGAATTTAGAATTTTCTGGGAAAAAAAAGAGAGAAATATTTGCTATTTACAAAATTGTCTGCTTCCCAAGGTCACTTTAAATTTTTTACGGTTTAACAAAAAGTGAAGGTCACATCAAGAAAGGGTCAGGCACCTGGAAATAAATGTCATCATCAAATTATACTAACAAATTAAAAGTATGACATTTCGTCTAGAGAGAACAGAGAGGCTTCCGTGTTCACCGGTGGGCAGCTAAAGGGTTATCTTTAAGGGATTAGCCATTAAGCATTTGAAGTGCTCAATTTGGTACTCAAAAGATCACATCTCTTGAGTTAACCAGGATTACCTAGAGAGCTGGCATGTGCTGACAACACATTAGCCTGCAGTAATCAAGAGTTTCTGTCTTGTTTCCATGCATTGGAAATACAATACATGCTTAATATGGATGTATGCTAATGATAAGCAGTGGCACAAACAGTCAGCTAGTATCTGGGTGTGACATCAAATGCCAAACACTTTCTCTGCCACCTTAAATATTGACATTGTCTTTCCTGTCTCAGATTCTTATTGCAACGAAGAGAAATGAAAATAAAAGTATCTTGAAATACAAGTGAATCTGCCAAGGCCAATTAGCATTTGGGGAGAGTTTGGAAATAAAGTATTTAAAACATGCAATATTTTTTTAAAAAAAAGGAAATTTAGCCCATTCACTTTCATTTCAAACATTTCCCAGCACAGACCCACATTTGTTACAGTCACTTATTTATTTTTCCTCAATGATGACAGGTTTTAATACAAAGCTACAAAACTTGCAGCCCTGTAGCAGGCCTAGGATTGGAGACATTTTGTTTCCATTCACAAGGTTCCTCATTACCTTTCAGACAGAGCTGAGACTACCCTTGTCTAATGAATATTAATTTCCCTGTATTGCAATCTGCTCTGCCTCCTGTTGTTGAGAATATTCTCTTTTCCAAGTCACTAGGAGATTAGTCTGTTTACATTTTGATTGCACGCAACTGCTGTTGAGCCTTTCATCAGAAGGAAATCAATTCTGTAGCTAGATTATAGGCAACATTTGCTTAAATTCGAAACAACGTAGGCAGCAGTGGTTGACACTGAATGAATAGAAGGAAGAATGAGGGTTTGGTCAGTCAAGTGTTTTCCATGCTTGAGGATTAGTGTTGGCTAACTGATGATGCCCTCTGAAACCCCCTGGATAGAGTCTATGAGGGATTCTCTAATCAGGTTGGCATATGGGCATGTCCATGGAGAACTGACTTGATTACTGTGGTTGTTTGGATGAGGATGGTCCCATAGTCTCATGTATTCGAATACCAGGTCCCTGCTTGGTGGAACTGTTTGGGAAGGATTAGCAATTGTGTTCTTGTTGGAGGTGTGTCACTGGGTATGGGCTTTGAGGTTTTAAAAGCCCATGCCCTCCCCAATTAGATCTTTATCTCTCTCTGCTCAGAGCTTTTAAATAAACAAGTGAGCTTGTAAGTTCACAGATACTACTCCAGTGTCATGCCTGCCTGCCGTCATGCCTCCTGCCATGATAGTTGTGGATTCACCCTCTTAAAATCCCAATAAACTCTTTCTTCTGTAAGTTGTCTTGGTCATGGTATCTTCACAGCAATAAAAAAAAAAAAAAGGAATGAAGAATATTATGTTCATTGAATGGGAAGGCCCACCCATTATGGTAGCACTGCTTCTTGCATTTTTGTGCCTAGATGAGCCAAAGAGAGACAAGCACTAGTCATCTTGTATGAATTAATTCTCTCTCTCTGTTCATGACTATGAATGTAATGAGCTTCTTTAAGTTCATGTTGCCTTGATTTTTCCGCAGTAAGGTAGAATTGTGAACAAAGATAAGCATGTTATTCCCCTAAGCCACTTTTGATAGGTTATTTCCCCAAAGCAACAGGAAACAACACTAAGACACCGTGCAAGCATAGGGAGCTCGGCTTGATCTGATTCACACCAAGCTGGGCCTGAGGGCAGGCTCTTGTAATCCAAGGCAGAGAGACCTGGAGGTTGCTGGCCAGGCACATAACCCAATGAGAGACCCTGTCTCAAAGCTAAACAACAAGAGAGACACTTCCTGTAGAACATTTAAAGCTGAAGGTTGACCTTGGGCTTTACACACATGCACACACACACACACACACACACACACACACGGGGTGGGGGGCAGTCACTAGGTAACTGGAAAGCACATAGAAGTTATAAGCAGTTTATGTCACTGGTCATAAAAATCTCTGTTTATCCCAGGGCTGCTATTGGCTGGCAAGACATAAATGGATGTTGGTTCTTGTAATAGAGGACAGGCAGGTGGTATTGTTCACCACAAGATCGTCTAGCAGTGAAACTTATAGCACAAAGCTCTGCAGGAACCAGCCTGTTTCTGCTCCTCTGCGGAGTGCTATCCTGCACTGAAGCACACATTTGATATGGCAGCATCTTTCACAAGGACAGTGCTGGGAAGGACACAGTAACCTTTGAAAGACTGCTCTCAAAAACCGGACTTTCCATAAATAGAATTGAATTATAGAATATAAATTATGTAAATGACTTAGATACTAAGTTATATACATTTTTTTAAGACAGAGTTGTTGTTTTTTTTTTTTTTTTTTTTTTTTGTCCTTGGCTAGCCTGGAACTCTATCCATCAAGGAAATCCACCTGCCTCTGGTACCTGGATGCTGGGATTAAAGCCATATGCCACTACACTGAGTGCTAATTTATGTACTCTTATTAGAAAATGAAATTACATGGCTAGACTTTTAGTTCTGGAAAAATATTTCCTAGGTTAGCAGAAATTATATATATGAATGCTTTCAAGAATAATATATGGAATGACCCTCCTATCATAATTTGCACTAATTCATAGAGGAAGTGGTAAAATTAAAACCTATAATTTTGCTTAAATTATTACTGAAGCTGATAAATTCTGTATATTCAATCAATTGAGCAAATTTTGTGAGAACCAATAAAAGCCTGTGCACTTTTGTTTTCAGTCATCTAAGTAAACAAACACTTGAGTAGTTGAAGATTATTCAATAACCCACACAATGTTTGTTGTTATTTTAATTCAGTCATAGAAAGAAGGTCTCACTGGGAAAACATGGGATGAGAACGAAACCCCAAAGAGCAGTGCAGTGCAACTACCCATAAGCCCACTTTTTAATCATGACCACGATTGCTTTCCTGGTATATAGCCTTTGGATTTTTATATGCACAAATTATAGATGCATTTAAATAAGATGAGCTAAAATCACAAGTATTATTTAGCTTTTTAATTAAAAAATTATTTACTTTCTGTGTATAGGTGTTTTGCCCCCATGCATGTCTGTGTATCAGTTGCATGACTGGTATTTATAGAAGTCAGAAGAAGCATTCAATCCCCCTGGACTGAAGTTACAGACTATGGTGAGCCACCGTGTGGGTACTGGGAATTGAACCTAGATCCTCTGGAGGAGCTGCCAGTGTATCGCTCTAGCCTATTGTTTCTTCTCTGTCTCTGTCTCTGTCTCTGTGTCTCTGTGTCTCTGTGTCTCTGTGTCTCTGTGTCTCTGTGTCTCTGTGTCTCTGTGTCTCTGTGTCTCTGTGTCTCTGTCTCTCTCTCTCTCTATCTCTATCTCTCCTCTCTCTCTCTCTCTATCTATCTCTATCTCAATCTCTATCTCTATCTCTATCTCTCCTCTCTCTGTTTTTACTTCAATAACATATGTGACTTGTTTTCTTTTGGTCTACCTAGTGTCTTATAGTCACTATATACATTTTGTGGTGTTTTCTTATACATAATGCTAAAATAAATGCTTGTAAATAAATTTGTATATTCACTTTAGACGATTTTAAAAGAGAAATATTTTCATTGGAATTCTAAAATAATTAGTAAGGTTTTTGGAACACTTACCTTTTTAGGAACACTGAAATGAATGATAGTCTCACAAATCATATTACAAAAGCTACTACCGTCATTGTGGAAATCAGTGTGCTAGTTCCTTCGAAAGATGGAAATCAATCTACCTCAAGATCCAGCTATACCACTCTTAGCCATAGACCCAGAGAACCCTTTGTCCTACCTCAGGGACACTTGTTCAGCCATATTCACTGCTGCTCTATTCATGATAGCCAGGAACTGGAAACAACTTAGATTTCTTCCTCAACAGAAGAATGGCTAAAGAAAATGTGGTACATTTAAACAATGGAATATTACCCAGCTGTTAAAACAACAACAAAAAAAGACATCATGAAATTTGCAGGTAAATGAATGGAACTAGAAAAAAAGAAATCAATCTTACTTTTTAAAAGCCTGCCACGGAATTAATGGGAGACAGACTGGAAATATAATGATAAATGGAAAAGAAAAAAAAAGAATGAATTGAGTAGCTGAGTTAAATTATCTGTCTCTATGACCAAATTCAACTTAATTCATGTTGTTCAAAATTTTTCGTTATGTTTTTAATACCCTAGGCATCTTTAATGGATTCAAGAAATAGAAAACTTCCTATAAAAATCCCCAAAATACTTTTTCTTTTACTCCTATTGGAATATATATATATATGTCAAATAGTGGAAATTTATGGGCAAATCATGCTTTCAATACATATACAAACTCCTTCAGAGTGTAGACACTGCACTATAGATGTAAGCAATATTTGTTTATTTACTCCCTTGTCTCCATCTGGTACTTTCATGTGTGTAATTCTACAATATTCTATTTCCTCAGTTCAGAGCCAAGAAGTTCTCTATAAACATCCGACTTAAGATCTCATGAGATCTACTAACAAACTCATGGGAAATGCTATTTAGTATAAAAAAAAAATAAAGAACAGGTTTTGGTGATAACTAATTTTTTGATGAAAAGTATTTCCTAACATTGCTTGGTGTGAGGTGATATTTCTCAACCAGGGTTCTGTAAGATCAATCTTCAGGGTATTGGTAGTAGAACTGAATAGCTTTCTGCAAACACTCACCGGGAGAAGAGATTTGACCCGTGTGCTCCCCACAGGATGCAATGAGTGTTGAGAGTGAGAGTAAACTGTGAAGGAGCCGAGACTGTTGCCATTTCTGACTAGGCGACCTCAGCCTTGTGCCACTGTCCCCTGCTATGCGCTGAGGCTGGCTAGAACAACATCGGGCAGGCCCTGTGTCCGGGTTGTCTTCACTGGAAAGTATCATGGGCCATGGCTTCATTATGTGGTCAGCTCAATACCTTAGAGAAGCCCAAGCTAATGACAGAGCCCAGCCTTGCAATTTGTGTTTTTATTGGAATCCAGGAGCCTCAGTTTTCTTGGAAGAGTGACTGGAGTTGTTATATATATATTTTTACAGAAGACAGAATATATCAAGCATCCATAAAAGGGAGCTTAGGCGGGGGAGGGGCTAAATTTGTTTAACAGGCTTGGCACCATCCCTAAGCCCACGGAGGAACTTGGCTTCGTTCTGCTGTGTGGATTAGCCACAGTTTCAAAATCTGTAATTTTCTGTTATCTACCCAGACAGTCTTTTATTTATGTGGATAGACTGAAAATTGACGGTAACTATGAAACCTAACAATCTTGAGACAGACTTGCCAAGCGGCACCCTTTAGATCGGACGTGAATTGAGACGTTTCTCTCACTTAGATGACTCGTTTGCTCATGGCTAAAGAATGTGCCATCCATCACAATCCCCCACACTTTAAAACAACAACAACAACAAAAAAAAAACCAACCTCTTAAAAACAAGCCGAGTGAAACAGGACAGACACGCAACAAAAGAGAAGTGAGAGGTGATTTGGGGAAGTACAATGAAGTTCAGTGAATGACTTCTGGCAGATTTCTGTGGAAGCTACTGAAAGGGGAACTCCAAGACATGCCTTGCATTTGTAGTGATCTGGACCCGAGTTTGCATATTTTGCCATTTCAGAGTGCATTCTGACTAAAACAGCAAAAAATACCTCGTATGCGAGGTCAGTGAAGCTAGCCAGCAGAAGGGTAGGCGCATCCTGTTACAGTGCGCATAATAACAGTGGAGCTGTGATTCACCAGGTGTGACCCCCACAGGCAGGCACTGTATGGGAGCGTTTCACACGGATTAACTCATTTGTCTTCCTAACAAGCCTGTGAGGTGCATGCTATTCTTGGCTCAATTTTCAGGGAACTGAAGCTTGGCAAGGTCGGCGAGTTTCCAAAGCCGATTCAGCCTTAGGTTTGAGCCCCCAGCCCTGAACTCAGTACTACTGTACTAAAGTGGACTACACATTTTCTTGCCCACCTGAAACATCTGACGTGGAAGTCATTCTTGGGTTAGTACATTGTCCCCAAAGCCAACTTCTGGGGCAAGGTGGGCTTCTTCTATGGTAACTCTTCCAAGAATCTGTCTCAAGTTCCTTTGTCCCTATGGGGTCTGACAAGTTACAGATGTAACTGTGAAGGAAGTACTCCTTACTTGTACAATAGGCTTAATCAGGATACCTGCAGAAACATAATCAACAAAGTCTTCATTAACAATAGTACTTAATGTTGCCTGCGGATGGTATTCAAGGCTGGGGAAGTTGCAGTCTATCTGTTGAAGATCTTCATAACCTAAACCAAGCCGTACTTGTTGCAAAGCAGGTGGATGGATGTTCAAGATACTGAGACGTGCACTTGCCACCAATTTGCTTCCCCACAGAGTCACAAGATGGCCTGAAACTCCCACTGCTAATATCATTTATTTAGATAACACCACTCCCCCCCCCCCCCACACACACAGTGTGGATATAAACATGGCTTTGAAAAGATGAATACGCCAAGCTAGTCACTATAAAGTCTTGTGAGCTTCAATGATCAGAAAGACAGCTGGGCTCTGACGAAGGAAGAGAAATATAGGGTAAATTCTGGTACAAAATGAACATGGAAAATTCACTGATTTAGGTTTGCAAGGGACGGTTCGAGATGAAGTACTGAATTTATCATAAAGCATGAACAATAAGGGCAATGTAGTAGTTAACATGTAAATTTCCAGAGGAGTCCCCGAGGAGTGTTCATATCTTCCTCCGTGGATGGTCTCCTGTCATTTCTCCTATTAAATGATTCTTGTGGCTACTGCATTCTTTTTTTTTTTTTAATTTAATAGCTCTGTGTGGCAAAATCAATAGCAACTTTTTTGTTGTTGTTAATCTTTTGTGTGCTGAGTGCTTTATATAATCAATATCGTATTTAATCTACTCAGTAACTCTTTTGGGAATGTGCTGTGACCATGCATATCTTATAGGGAGGTGTCTCAAGCCTAGAGGAGCATTACTTATCCATGTTGTGGAGCTACTAAGTTCAAAGCTGAGACCACTCTCCCTGTCCCTTCCTTTCGGGAAAGATGTATTGGGGACATCGTGGTAAAGATCCACACTAAAAACAGACGAGAAATGCTAGGGAACTCAAATGGAGAACATAAATGTCATCGCCTTGGTTTTATCAAAGACTTCCTAAGACTTTGCTTCCAAAAATATTTTCTATTAGAGTCAGCATTTAAAAGCTAAGATAAAATCCTGGAAGGCTAAGGTTTGGGGGAAAAGATCTTCAACCTCATCCTTCTTTTAATAAATGGGGAAATGTAGGGGTAGTGTCTGGCTTAATAGAAAATCAGCACGATTGTCTATTACCAGCTCTTGGAAATGTTTACATAAAGCAAAAGGTATGACATAATCATTACTGGCCACATAGGAAAGAAAGTAGCAAAGAAAGAAACACACACACACACACACACACACACACACACACACACACGCATGCACACACACAGAGTCTGATTAGATTAGTTAAATAGTGCCTAGTCCAGCCAACTCAGCACCCTAAGTCAAGGGAATACCAACAGAGACTCCACCCCTCATTTGAACTTCACATTCTATCCCCAGTAAGCACTTAGCAGAGAGTTGGCTAAAAAACCCAATCTCTAATTTTGTAATGTTCATCCTAACGTGGAGAGTGTACATACTTTCTTGTTCTAGAAACAAACAGTTGAAGACTTGTTTAATGGTTAACCATGAATAACTCTTATAAGGTTCCATTCACTTTGATTGATGGCCTTAGGCACAATGAAAGCAAAATGAAAGCATTCTAAGATAGACATACAGAATATAGTAACAAAAACTGTCATTCATTTGACATTTCCCCAAACTCTCTGCATTTGAAAGGAATTTTCCACTACTGAACCGCTTTGCTACCTGCTACTGGGGAGTCCAAATTTTACTTTCCTCAGGGAGGGGTGGCAAGTTCACTACCCACAGCAACCTAGACAAGCTCTCTTGCGCTTGCTTCAGATCATATACCCAGGAATTAAAGATTGAAGGATAGGCTGAGCCTTCCCAAATCCCTCTGCTTCCATTATTGGCCTCTTCTGTTAGTTAAAAAGACAAGGTTAAAAAGTCTCTTCCTGTCTCTCCTTTTTTAATTAGAGGAAGAGCAAATAGAATTGTAGTTTTAGTTCTTCAGTTCAGGAGATTTCACTGTAACTCGTATGTCTAAGCCAAAGAGCTGGAAAAATAAGAAGTCCATCCGCCACTTCTCAGGGCAGGCTTTTAGGAGGTGTGGAGACAGACCGCCCCCTTGGTCCACTCTGCAGACTGAAGCGCTCTCTGTTACAGGAGGACCTCAGGAAGCCCAGCAAGCGGCTTCCGTGTTTGCTTGAGCTTGTGTGCGAAACACGAAACTGCACTTGATTCCAAATCCTGTATTTTTCAAGCTCTTTCCTTCATGAACTCGGGGTCTAGCGTATTGCCTTTCTTCTCTTACTCTAAAAGAAAGTTGATAACCTTGAAGACCTTGCCCGAGCTTCCACCCCATCGCTGAGTTCTGACAAGCATGGGGTGGGGCGTGGGGGTGAGGCTGTTCCTATCTTTTGTGATGATGTGGATGTCTTGAGCCCTGAAAGCCCCTACTCCTCTGCGGAGCTCCTACCTTGGCACTCACTCCCTACTTTTCTTCTATACAGATCTGCTAACTCAACAGGTTGGATTTCTGCCAAGCAGCTCTGTTATCTGCAATTCTAGCTGTTCCCCAGTTCTGATTTCTGCTCTGGGACTTACTTTCTGGAAGGAGTGAGAGACTCCATTGTGGGAGGGTCTCGGGCAGACTTGGATCTTAAATTTCGGGTTAAACTTGAACTCGAGGGTACAAGACTACCCTCTGACTAGGAAGTTGGATTTCCTCCTCCTCCTCTTCCTCTTCCGTCTTCCTCTTCCTCTCTTTTTCATCCCCCCCCCCCCCAACACAAGTCTTCTAGCACTAGAACTCTCTAGTATTCGGGGATCGTTTCACCAAGGTTCTGAGGGTGCCGAGTTCAAGAGTCTCCCTTTAGACTTCAGTCTCATACTTTACTCGCTCCATCAAATGGAAATGGTCTATTGGGAGCTGTTACTCATTCTAACAGATTTTTTTTTTCTCTCCTGAAAATTTCTAGGCCAGTGTCTGATTAGATAATCTTATGAAAGAGATACCATGCAGGAGATATCAAAGCCAACACCAAGGCTTCCAATCCATAAAAATGAAATCTAGTTCAAATCAAAGATCTTGCCTTAATTATCTTTTTTGGCCTCCAGTGTATAGCAGTGTTGGGCTCAGAGTGGGAATTTCACACATTTATTGCATTGAAGGAAGAAATGAAGAAGCCCTGTGGTGAAGAGTATTCTGCCCTGGGCTTTGATTTCTGCAATTATTTGTTTCAAATTTTTCTCATTTGAAATGTTTTTCGAACCAGTGAATAGTGATATTAAACGGCAATGGAATAACAATTGATTCTACTTTTAAGCTGAGGAAATCTGCCTACTCAGTAGCAATATTCGGTCCACAGTATTCACTTACTTTAGCAGCATGAGTTCAGCTCTGGCTGCAGTATTTATTAAGAATGCTGATTTGAGGCTATTTTAAAGCTGCATCTGCAGTATTTGCTGTGTGTCCTGATTTCCCTGTCTGTAAGATTTGTTATAACTGGTGATTCCCCTAGGAATGTCTGTGAAAAGGAACATGAGCTACTAGATATTACTATATCCGTACCTGTTGCTTTCCACACCAAGGGCTTAGTATGTAAATGTGTGGAAGGCAATTGGATACTGTAAGCAAACAAGTTAAAGGTATAACAACAACACATATTATATATTTTATTGTATATATTATATAACTATATTTATATATTTATTATATATTTTATAATTATATATTTTTTTCTGTGCTTAGTATTAAGTCTGGGACCCTGTACTTGCTAGCACAGTGATCTACCACTAAGCTACAGTCTCAGCTCTCACTTAGCTTCAAATACTGACGCCACCTGAGTGAGGTATAGATAATAGGCAGAAAGTTGTGGATCACAGAGAGGGACAAGGAACCCCACTTCTCTATCTGTGGGATGGTGTGTCATGTGGCTGTCACCAGGCACAAAGCATCACAGTAGTAGTGAAAAAGTTCTGTCACGCCTCATTCTTGTGATGTAGTTACTGTCTTGACTAACTTATAGTCACCTTTGGAAATTTTACATATATCCAAGCTACAGAGCAACTGTAGAAATAAGACAGTAAGTACAGTGTTTAATGGTATAGTCCATTACCAACATTCCTTTAGCTCTCCCTGTACTGCACCACTGCGTTTACTTCAGTGTGTGTCCATGTAGAAGTCTGAGGACAATCTTGTGCATTGCTTCTCAGACTTCGTTCACTGTTTTCCTTTCCTTTTCTTAAACAGGGTCTCTCACCAGCCTGGAACTCACTTAGCAAGTAGGCTAGGGTCACTGGCCAGTGAGCCACAGAGATCTCACTGTCTCAGACAGTTTTCCAGCACTTCAGAGGCAGAGACAGGCAGATCTCTGAGTCCAAGGCCAGCCTGGTCTATAGGACAAGCTCTGTGACATCCAGGGCTACACAGAGAAACCCTGTCTGAACAAAAGAAAAAGAGAAAGGATAAGGAAACAGTTACTAGATGATCAGACAGGAGGCCTGGGATAGATTGTGACCATCTGGGCGGCAGCACCTGATGGGATCTCAGCTCTTCTCCTATACCCTCTCACAGGCCATTTTATCCACGGAAGGCTACTACATACCCTCATAACCATCAGTCTCTCCTGCTTTGCTCCCAGAATCCTTCTCGCCTCTGCTGAAACACTTAGCAGCCTGCCTTGTGTTAGATGTGAGTGAATCTGTTTTTTCATTAGATTGTAACTCCTTAATGAAGAGAATGTGCCTTATTAATAACTTTATCCCTTGCAAAGTCATATACAGAGTTTCTGGCTTAGTCAGTTGACTAATGAATCCTAAATCGAACATGGATTGGAAAAGTGCTGGGCTGTTTATAGAAGATAATCTTGATATTAGAATTGAAAATGTAAATTTAGCACATGGATACTTTTGGTGCACAGATGCTTTGCTGGGAAAATGTCCTTAATTTTTTGATCCCACAGAATTTCTAGTTTTTACAAACCCCACATATTAATGTATCCAATAAATCAAGCAAAACAATAGCATCATTAGGAGCTTCTCTCTGTAGTTGAAATGCGTTACTCAAATAGCATTTAAGTTTAGGCAAGTTAACCAAAGCTATTGCGTTTCTTTGGCAACACACTTTTGCTGGAGAGAATATTATTCATGAGAAATTGCCAGTCTTTACTGTTCTCTTTGACAGTGAGCAAAAACTATGGAACTCGCCAGGCTGTACTCCTCTATATTTCTTTCACAAAATAAATTGATTTACATGTTCAAGAAACATTGAGACTTGGTGGTTAAGAAACTGAGGGTGCGTTTTACAAATAATAACGTACTTTCTTGAAAGTATTGTTATCAGCACATTTACTCTTCATAACTACAAACTGAGGGAAAGCCCTTCTTGTTACATTCACTGCGTGTACACTGATGGGCCGGTGGGACAAAGGCTTCTGCTCAGCTACTATAATGTAATTTTTGCATTTTACTTAAAACAACGGTTTTAGAATTTAAAATATTAATGACGCCACAATTGAGATATGTTTATAAATTAGCAGTTTGAATTAGTGATTGCTGCTGTTTTTGAAAATAGAGAAGTGACAACATGAAATGATAATGAATGGTCTGCTGGCCACCACTCCTGGTGGATCTCTCTCTCTTTTTAAAAATTAACATATTTTTATTGATTGGGAATTTCACATAGTGCACCCTGATCACCTTCCTTCCCAGTTCTCCCCTCAGGTCCCCCATAAAGATTTTAAAAAAACAACCCACAATTACAATTTGTGTTGCCCATGGTCAAACTGTTGGTAGCCAGTCCCTTATATAGAAAAGTAAATTCTCCCCCCTCCCACACCGGCAGAAGCCATCTATTATGGAGAGTTACACTTCTGCATCCTTATCACAATTTTAAGAGTCCTCCTCAATGGCTTCCTGTCTAGGCTGTTACTCTTCTGGGGATGGGACTGGAGTAGGGCTTATCATAGAAGCCTTCTATGTCTCTCTCAATTGTGAGTCTATTGATGATTGTTGATACACTGCAGAAGACACTTCCTTGATCTTTACAGTCAGTAGGATCATGGTCATGGGTCATGACCTCCACATGGCATCTGGCAACAGCACAGACCATATACATTCACATGACCTCAGCATGGTCTCCTTTGGCAGGTACAGATGACTGACTCCAACGTGGTCCGTAGTGGCAGCCTGGCCCAGGAACATCCAAATGGCCTTCAGTAGTACCATGGGCCCAGACATTGCCTGGTCCACAGAGTGACAGATCCTTCTGGTTGAAGACTTCTTTCTCTTGAGAAGGAGTCTTGCTATGTTGCCTAGACTCGTCTCCAACAACTGAGCCAAGTGGCCCTCCCATCACAGTCTCCTGAGTGGCTAAGTTGATGAGTGTGCTTCTCTTCTTCTGGAACCAGACAAGGAATTTAAAAAGAACTTGTAAAATAAGGAAATGTCTTTATAGTTATAGTTTCTGGGAGGGTGTTTTTAGCAGTGCCAAACCTTGGACCCAGGACCTTGCATACACTGAACAATGGCTCTGCCACTGAGCTATGTCTCTAATCCTCATTAATATTTTTAATTAGGTTGAAACACTCATGTTTGGCCTACAGACATTTATTTGTATGCAAAATGCAGGTAGGGTATATGTTTCCATTAACTTCACTGATGTTCAGGGGATCACTATATTCAGTGTCAAGGTGTTACGTTGCTAAGGTAGGAATGTTCATTATTAGAGACATGCAGTTACAGGAAAAGCTTGGTACATGCATTCCAAGCAACAAGGCAATGATAGTGAGAAGAGGGAAGGTGTGGGTCAGAGACTGAGGCAATGGGAAGACACCAGGCTTACACTGACAGGAGGCCTGATGCTGATGCTAGAGGAGACGTAGGGCACACATAGACAGGAGACATGATGCTGATGTTAAGGATCTCACACCTGCAGGTTTGTTTCGAACACGGTCCTGCTTTGCTTAGTTTAGCGTTGCGGGGGTGTGTACACAGTTCTGCGATGAATACTTGTTTAATTAATTTCATAACTCACACAGGATAGGCCAAATGTATGTTATTTTTTGTTCTTGCGGCTGTGACTACTACCAAAAGTCAGGAATAAATTAAAAGAAAATAAAAAATGGTGTAAATTAGAGATGACCGCAATTTCACTTTGTCAATGTTTTTAATCATCTATTTGATGTTGGACACAGAAGTTCAAAGTTTGTTTTTGTTTTTAACCTTAGAATTTATCTTAGTGGTCAAGCATGTGCTTAGCCTGAGGGACACTCTGGATCCTATCCTCCAGCTGAAAGAATAAGAAAAAGAAGGAGAGGAGGAGGAGGAAGAGGAGGAAGGAGAGGAGGAGCGAGAGAAGGAGGAGGGAGAGGAGAAGGAGGAAGAGGAAGGGAAGGGAGAGGAGAAAGAAGAGGAAGAGGAAGAGGAGGGGAAAGAGAAGGAAGAAGAGAAGAGAGAGGAGAAGGGAAAGGAGGAGGAAGAAGAGGAATAGGAGGAGAAAGAATAAAGTAGGGAAGTTGTCTTTTAAATTACTCGTAGCTCTGAAAGTTAAAAGATTGAGAAAGTCAAATTTATAACTGAGGAATCCTCTTCAGTACAAAACATGGGCATTGCATTTCTTATAACTATTTTGATTTAAATGTATCATTAGAGAAGTTTTCAGAGATCAAGTGTAAAAACTGAATGAGGCACTTTTGATACAGCAGGAGTGCTTTTAATACATATACTGCCTACACACCCAGGCATAACATAATTGAAGAAGTTCAATAACAAGAAATTTGTGCATAGCCTAAGTTAAGAAGTGGGTTAAAAAAAAAAAAAAGGAAAGGATGCATTTCAGCTTAGAATAGGCACATAAGTGGTCTTGTGTTTCTCCAGAATGAAAATGAATGTGAAAACCCACTTTTACACAATGTCTAGTTATATTTTATTAAGGTGTTTCTGGGAGAAAAATCTATAGTTGGAGCCTCTTTGTGTCCCTAAATTTGTAAGTTTTGAGATCACAGTAAACACATTTATCTATAATATGGGGCCAACATGGGAATTCAACAGATATTACGCTTGCATGAAAATGAAAAGAATTTTTATAAAATGTGAACAGTATACAGATTCCTTTCAGCCCACAATTCTTTCCTTGGCCAAAGTGAAGTTACTGGAGATGGCAAGATTGTATCTTCAGAGGATCTGACTCACTACTAGCTTATCCATCGACATCAAGCAGCGCCTGCTACAGTAAACACCTTTGTTATCTGTCCATAGAAGTGGCTCAGCTGCTACTACCAGATAAGGGAGGGGGCAGGAATAGATGTGGTACTGAAGTGTAAAAACCAAAGTGTTTAAATATTTACTTATTTGCCATTTGTTTTGTTTGTACAGTGTCTTACGCTGTAGTTCAGGCTGGTATAGAACTTACTAGGTAATACCAGTTGGTCTCAAATTTAGGGCAATCCTCCATCCTTAGCATCCCAAGCACTGAGCTACCACCACACCCTGTTCATAAGTAGCCTTTATAGAATGATTATTTTGAATGCTATTTTTATAGTAACATGCAAATAACATAATTGAAGAAGTTCAATAACAAGAAATTAGCCTAAGTTAAGAAGTGGGTTAAAAAAAAAAAAAAAAGGAAAAGATGCGTTTCAGCTTAGAATAGGCACATAAGTGGTCTTGTGTTTCTCCAGAATGAAAATGAATGTGAAAACCCACTTTTACACAATGTCTAGTTATATTTTATCAAGGTGTTTCTGGGAGAAAAATCTATAGTTGGAGCCTCTTTGTGTCCCTAACAGGCAATGAAATTAATCTTTATTTTCAGAGAGATACTAATTGTCTCCTTAATGAACTTGTTTCATATTTTTAGTCCAAAATACAAATCAAAAGATTAAAATGGCATTTGTTTTTATTTTTAGTTTTAGTTTTTGAGAACTTCATACATGAATATATGAGTATTGTACTTACACCATTCCCACCTCTCCTTTCTCCCTCCACCTCCTGTGTTCTTTCTGTTCCCTCTTGAATGTATGACCTCTTTTAATTGTTATTTATAACCCCAATAGCTTATCTACTTGGGACTAGATAACCTAGCAGGGACCCATCCCTGGAGAAGACGGATTCTTTCTCTCTCAGTGGCCATTGGCTCCTTACAGCTGTTCGTGAAAGGCATGTCCAAGCTAGCATGTCTACTGATGATGTTACTGTGCAGGTCTCATGCAGGCAAGCACACTGTTGGGATGTCATGGGTAAAAAGTATCATACCGAGGGAGGTAAGCCAGATCCAGAAAGACAGCCATATGCTCTTTCTCTGTGAATGCTAGCTTGTAAGCTTTAGATTTGAGCACGTGACTTGCAACCTCAGAAGCTAGGAAAGTTGAAAGGCATCATGGGAGAAAGGGGAAGGAGCTCGAGAGAGGGAGACAATCCAGTGCAGGTACTAGGATGGTGGGGAAAACAGAAATAGCACAGAGTGGGCTTAACGGAAGGGGAAGGAAGGGCAGGGGGGGTAACGCAGAGGGAGAGGTAAATAACACCTTGGGTGTTGGAAAAGCCACTAAAGCCTTACAGTTGCGTGCACACCTTTAATCCCAGCCTTCCGGAGGCAGAGGCAGTTGGACTTGAGTTTAAGGCCAGCCGGGTTTACAGGGTGAGTTTTTAAAGAAATCTAGGGCTGTACAGAGAAACTCTGTCTCAAAACAAAACAGAACAAAATAAACGTTTAAAAGACATATATATGTATAACATAGTCTTATGGGATGATGTCACATTTGGTGATAATTTGGTTCCCTCCCCCCAACCCCCTTCATAACAAAATCCCCACTGCTAGTAAGAGACAACTCCTTTTGTGTGGCTGTCGAGGGTGGGTGTGTGTGTGTGTGTGTGGGGAATCGAAGAGTATCACCCAAGAGGCTCCCCAGACAGTTTTGCTTATTGGAACTTGAAAGTGACGACTCTATTGCTGAAGACACCACATGCTTCAAAGAAAAGACTTCAAAGAAAGAAGCTAGAGCTGACCTCCTCCCTTAGGGCAGAGGGAAAGCTACCTCGGGGAGGCAGGGGGGGGGCAATTGACCCCACCCAGCTGTAAGGCCTGCAGACTACAGCAATGACCAGGAAAACAAGATACCCCCAAGGGTACAATAGTAACATTTATATATTGGAGATTACCAACAGTTATTTCACTGGGTTTAAGGACACTTGGGGGGAGGGTTCATCTCTGGTACTGTAAATCTAGCCGAGTATCCATGGTTGGAGACATCACAGACCCTACAGAAGAACCTACTATTGCAGATTTTCCAATCAATATTAGTTCCTTACGGTATCCTAAATATGTATCCTTCTATGATAACACAGGGCTCTCACCTCTCATCAAAGCTTCTTTTTACAGCAGGCAAGGCTGCTATAGAGACTGACAACTAGTTAGAAGCAGAGTGAGCGGCCATGGGCCATGTCAGCCCCAACTGGGCCATCTACAACACAACTCTCCCACGGAACCTCTCAGAAGATGGGGACGGATCGGTAAGAATATGAAGACCAGGATGCCTGCTGCACAACAGTGTCTTCTAAGCATGGCAGGGATGCCGTTTTTAACATTCAGACATGATGTCTGGGTTTTAGTGCTAGCATTGCAAAGACAGAGGGACAGTGGAAAAGGATGGAGGAAGGGAGGAGGGAGGGAGGGAAGAAGGGAAGGAGGGAGGGAAAGGAGAGTGGTGTGGAGAAAGAAGCCATGAATTCTATTTCACTTGACAGTTAAGACTTACAGGCTTACATGTACCATCCAATTAAGAAACACATGCTAGGCTTTGTATGCTGACAAATGGCTGTGGGAATTCTAAGAAATGCTATGTTATAAAGTGGGAAAGCTGGAAAAATTACTTGAAGACATGTCAGGTTGGAATTGAGTGTGTCAAATAGATGGTTTGGGTGGGCGGCAGGGAATGAGTGCTAGGCATCAGGGGAAACACAAGAACAAATTGAGTGATCAGGGTAAGATGCCTTGGACAGTGGTAGAGTAATTCGTGCCGTGCAGATCCGTGGTTTCCGAGCCGTGGGACCAGGTTTTACCCAGTCCCCTGGCTTTCTTCAGTTTTACTTCAAGTTTCTGAGTTTCTCACTTATTTTTATCTTGCAGATTATATTATATTACAGCATTCTGTCCTAATTTTTATATCCTTATGTTCTTCACTCCAGAGTCAGAACATAATTTCTTTCTTATGCAGACAAAGAGTGTGCTCATTTGAGGCGTGTGTGAATGCATGTGTGCATCTGCATGCTCATGTGTGTAGAGAGAGAATGGAGGCCAACCTTGAATGTGTCATCAAGAATACTCTTCTCTTTAGTGACAGTGTCTCACCAATTAGGATAGCATCCTCCTGCCTCCATCCCCACCCCCTGGCATTACGAACATATGCCACCAGGTCTAGCTTTTTAGGTGGGTCTTGGGGAATTGAACTCAAGCCCTCAAGATGCAAGGCAACTGTTTTTTAAAGTAACTTCCTTCCCATTTCTTAATTTCCTAGCCTTTTCAGCTACTTGTATTTCTTAGGCCATTCTTAGAGGCCCAGGAAGCTGTCCAGGTTGACAATGGCCAGGATACTTCAGTCCATGAATGTTTGTCACTTAGAAGGCCACAGGCAAAAAGACACTTCGACCAAGATGCTTGTAGCCCGAGGAGAGGCCATTCTGCTTCCAGCCTGTCTCATCCTTAGCTGTAACTATAACTGTAGTTCAAGGTCTACTGAAATGGAGAAGGTAAACTAACTAACCCACACAGATCTTGAGACACTTAATGGTTTTGATCAAAATCATGCAGAAAAAGAGAAGAACTGCATCTTTATTTTAACCTCCCACTGCGAGTTCAGCACTGTTACTGGCCTTTAGTGCTTGATATTCATAATTCGGGCCACCTCAAAACCTCCGCATCAGAAAACAAGACACAAAAAGCTAACTACCACCGCTGGGAGAGGGCAGTGATCATTCTCAATGATAAAGATGCCCAACAATCAGGTGCAGGTAGGCTAAACTTGGAGTCACCGATAGATCTGAGGTCTGAGCCTGGTCTCTACCCTTCCCTGAACCCAGTTTTACCACTAACTAGGCTTTTGGCCAAGTCATTTATTTATTCAGTGAGCACTATATGTCAGATATGCTGCTTGCCACTGGGATTTAAGAAAACAATGTGGGTCAGGCCCTTCCCTTAATAAAATTCTTAACAGTAGGCACACTGGATGGAGGCAGGCATGTGAGAGAAGCCTTATCATCAGGTGGCAAGAGCTGTTCCAGAAGTCTGAGGAGTACAGTGTGAAGTACCAGTGAGGGCTCAGTGCATTCAAACCTGCGACTGGAAAATGACAGAGCTCAGGAAAGTGCCCACGGCGGAGGCGGCCTTGCAGTTCTAGGCTGCAACCTACTCAGATGACCGAAAACAAAACAAAAAAAAAACGTTAAGCCTGACTGAACACTGGGCCCTGAAACAGCTTCATGAGAAGTGAAAGTGATTCAGGGGTCGCTGGAGTGAAATTGCTGAAAATTAGGGTCGATAAGTGATACTCTCTTTCAGGACAAGGAAGTAACATATGCAGACAAGTACTAGCCTGAGGCTTCTTCCTCCCCTCCCCCAAACCTGGTCCATTTATTTATTTATTTATTTAATTTGATTTTTTTTTGTAAATCAGTGTTGAGTATTCAACCTACTGGTCTTGAATATGATACCAACTTTCTAGATACCAGGATACACTTGTGGCCGCCTGTGACTCTTGCCATACAATAGGGTTCTCAATGTATATGTTTGCATATTGCCTAACAAATGGTTCATGCCTACTAAGGGTTGTAAAATAGGTTGTCATGAAGACTTGCTGGGCTAATGAACACAACTCACTTTAGAATAGCTCTGATACATGATACATGACCATTGCACTGCCTCGGCCACAGGAGGGAAGCTACACTTCTTAGGAAAAGGGCAGGATGTGGCTGCAATTCCAGTCTAGAACACATGCCTCTGTAAATGTAGCTTTTGCTCTCCAGTGGTATTTGTTGTCTCAGAGGCTTAATGCCTCTTACTGTCTGCGAACTTAGGTCTGGTCCTGGAAGCTTCTAGCCTCTGTACAATCTCATTTATGCCTAGAATGTTTTCATTCAGAGACTTGCCGGTGCATAAGCTCATCCTTTCTAGTTCTTTCTGAGCTCGGACTGGCTGGTTCAACTCAGCTGCTCTGGAGCAAACTGCTTTCCGAGATGACTCATCCAAACTGGCTTCTCTCTTGGCCTCTGACAGAATTGCTCTGCTTAGCTTCATACTAACTTTGGTGACATGTTCTAATCTTGCTCCTTCTCATTTTTTGGCTCCTTCACCTGTGTCTATCTTGTTCTCTCTCTCTGCAATTGTCCTGGTCGAACTGCCTTTTTCCTGTTTCTCTCTCTCTCTCTGTGCTCTCTTACATAGCTTTCTTTTCTTCTCTCTTCTTGTTGGGCGTATCCTATTCTGTCAAATCTTTCTCTAATTTGTCACTTTCTCTGACACTCAAGTAGATGTCACTATCAAACATGGTGCTTCCTTCTATTAACTAAGTTTACCTTCATTGTTTGGGATTAAAAGTGTGTACTAAGGTTGTGTCTGTATTCCAGCCAGAGCAACCATGTTGTGGGGTTAAAATTCTACTTACCTCCTTAGAAAGGATGGTATGTATACCTGCCATCAGAGTAAGTAAAAGGTACTATATACTTGGTGGCAGAACCCTTCCCAGTCAGGCATGTGGAGACCAAGGAATACATCCAGATGGTAAAGTTGTTGACTACTTAAAATTGCTCTTAAAAGCATGGTCAGTGGACAGAAGAGATGGCTCACTTCTTAAGAGTACTCTAGAGGAACAGGGTTCAGTCCTCAGTACACACCTGACTGCTCACAACTGTGTGTAATTCCAGCTCAAAAGGGTCCAATGTCCTCTCTTGGCCTCTGAGGGCACTAGGCATGTACATACTACATAGATATACATGTAGGCAAAATATCTATATACATAAAGCAATAGTTAAAAAAACCTTCAGAAAAAAACATAACAGTGTCAGGACACTAGAGTCATGAGAGAATTCTGAGTGTGAGAAAACACCAAGAAGAGAAGAGTCACAGACTCTTCTTTAAAACAGAGAAATGTTCGGAGTGTATTTCTGTGGCCCTCCAGGTGCAGCAGGTAGTTTACTTTGACTGTTGCTATTCACATGCTCCTATGGAAAAACATGTTTTCACCATGTGTGGCTTGGGTTTGTAATTGTACACATTACTCATGTGACTCTGCTTAACCCTCAGGATATAAATTGTCTGATGCTCTGAATAAAGTTGGCTATTAACATGAGACTTTAGCATGTCTCATTTTTAGGCCCTGTTCTCCATATTCATTCGGCCTAGTAGAGTGGTAAACAGGTCAGGATGTAGCTGAAGTTCTATTGCAGAAATGTGTTTCATGTTAAATGTGCCGTTGTGAACAGCTCAGTATCTTAAAACCTTTTTCTCAGATGTTTTAGTATTATGTAAATTTTTACATCACCAGGCCTGTGCTGTAAATGCCTTGACCTGCTGAGCCATTTCCAGGGCCTCACCACCCTTTAATTAAAGAATAGTTTCAAACAGTTATGAATTAGGAGTATATATGTGTGTGTGTGTAGTCAGATGACAGCTTACAGGAGCTGAGGTTGTGCCATGTGTCCCAGAGACTGACCTCGGGTTTTCAGGCTTGCATGCACATTTCCTCGAAACTCAATGGATGCCTTGGTGGTGACTTGTTTTCAGTAGGGTCCTAAACATTAACTTTCAAAATCCCCAGTCAGGATCTGTGGGTTCAAGGAAGTGCTTTTCTTTACCAAAGCAATGGTGGCCTTATGGTTATGGGTTTTTTATTCTCGTGTTCTGATGAGGTTAAGTTGTGTGAGGCCCAAACTGCTTGTTAAGCCAATCCAGTTTTGAATCGCACAAAATGACTAGATTTCTCCACTATTCTGCTTGAAAAAAACCACAACTAACTGTTGGAGAAAGGCGACTCCTAAGACTCCTCACAGTAAGGAAGATGGCCAGCTCATTTCTAAATGGAAACTCCCAAGTGCCACAACACATCAATCATCTGACATGTAATCCGACTTCCACTGAGCTGGAATGTACTTTAAATGTCAGGCCTTTGGATGAAGAATGTCAGTTTAGTGGGTTATGTGGCAGAAATGCCTGAATCTGGAGCCCTGTGTGTGTCGGACAAACAGCTTCTCTTCAAACAGCAGAGAGAAGAGTGAACAGAGGGTTATAAGCTGTCTTTTGAATAAGCATATTTCCTAATGTCTCTGCCCGTACCTCATTAAAAAGACAAAGAAAACAGCGGCGGAGAAAACATCATTAGGCTGATATTTGAGAAAATTGGAGAAATATTACACTATGGGTAGAGAGAAAAATTTACATTTTTTAGCTTAAGAAATTGGGAACTTCAAGCACCGTTATTATTATTTTAAATTAAAAGATCTTGGCATGCATTCCAGGCTGGCCTCCGATTCGTGGTTCTCTTGCTTCAGCTAGAATTAGCCTCGGGCTACCGAACCTATTTTCTATAGAGGCCAAGCTAGGCCTGATGGCGAGGCTTGCTCATAATCCCAGTACTAGGGGGCACAATGGCAGAGACAGGAAGATCACAAGTTTAAGGCTATCTCTGGTAGCTAATGAGGTCCAGGCCAGCTCAGGCTGTATGTGACTCCATGTCCAGGAAGTGGGCTGGAGCGAAAATCCTTCTCTTTGCACATTTTCTCCATTTTGCCATCCTTTCCACTCCCACATGCCCTCTGCCCGAATTCCTGTGCCCTTCCCACTGGCATGAGACTCTTGCAGTTTATGAAAAGTGAGGCAATCGGGAGTTCTTTTTCCAACGGGCGAATCTTTTGTTCGGGTGGGGTCAGAGATTGGTGCTGCCTCTGTTTCCAAACAGTCCTAAGTCTGCCGGCCTGGACTAAGGATCTGACCCTAACCTACTTTTTCAGAATGGCTGAAAGCGAGTAACTAAGACTTTTGATGCTCCAGGCCACAAGCCAGCTGTGTGACCTTGGGCGACAGGGTTACGTCTTCTCCAGCCAATGGCGATTAATGATATTTAAAAATCTTAATATCTTTTTCTGAACACAATCGCACGGCTCCGACATTGTACACACAGAGCTTTTAAAGCTCTCCCAAGTAATTCTTAAACCGCAGAACGCTTCTGAGAGCAAACATCCGGTACAGTGCGAGGACACCTGGGCTTCGCAAGTCGCCCCGTGGGAACCTGCGAGCTTCGCGCTGCTCCTCCGCCCACGCTCCGGGGAGCCCTGGAAAACCGATCCTCTCGGGATAGAGTCTGGAAAACTGGCTGAGACTCGAAGCCGGCAGCTTCCGAGAGTGGGTCACGCTGCTGGCGGCATTTAAGGACTCCAGAGCGGCACACACAATTCCAACCCGAGTAGCCCCACCGATCCGCGTGGGTTCCACCTCCTTGATAACCCGGACCCCGGACTTCACCCCTAGCCCCAGCCCCCACGTCGATGTGCCCGTTCCTCCTCCACGTGACACGGGCCGGAACCGTCACTTCCGGCGGCGGGGACAGCGCGCTTGCGCGCGGGGCTCGGCGCCCGGCTCTGCAAGCGGTTGGCACCGGCGCCGCGCCCCCCAACAGCCGCAAGGGGCGGGCGGCATCGGTGTGAGCCGGGCCGGGCCGAGCTGCGGTCTCCAGGGCACGCAGGCCGCCGGGCCTAGCGCCACGCCCCCCTCGGCCGGCCCCTCCCTCTTCCCGGGCAGCTCGCGCCCCGCGCGCCAGGCTCCGCCCCGGCCCCGCCCCGGCCCCGCCCTCCCCGCTGGCTCTGCGGGCGCCGGGCAGCTGCAGCGGGCGGCCAGGGCTGCGCGCTCGGGACGCGCGGAATGTGAGGCGCGGCGAGCCGCTGCGCACCGACGCTCGCGCGCGCGAAGGGCGGCGACCCCTCGAAGACGGTCGGCCGCGCCCGGCGCTCCGCTGTGCGACGCGCGGGTCTGGGCTCTCGCCCTCGCGCGCCCTAGTGCCCTCCTGGTGCCCTCCAGCGCGCCGGCGGGACCATGAAGAAGTTCTCTCGGATGCCCAAGTCGGAGGGCAGCGGCGGCGGGGCGGCGGCTGGCGGGGCCGCGGGCGGCGGGCTCGGCGGCGGCTTCGCAAGCTCGTCCATGGGGGTCCGGGTGTTCGCCGTCGGCCGCTACCAGGTCACCCTGGAGGAGTCGCTGGCCGAAGGTACGGGCGCGGCGGGAGGCAGGTGAGGGAGGCCGGGGTGTGGCGGCGGCTGCGGGGCCGGCCCGGCGGCGGCTGGACAGTGGCTCCGGTGTGAAGCCGCTGGCAGCTCCGGTGCGGGCACGATTGCCTGCTTAGGAGTTTGAAATCTTTCTCTGTTCTTCCTGGCGCGAGGAAAGAAATAGAAGACGTCCCAGTAAGTGATGTGGTGTCATGATTGGACCCGTGACTCATTAGGGGGTCAGATGGAGCAGTGCTGGGACACTGTCTGGCCGGTGTCCTGCGTTGCTTTCGGGTCCGAGCCTCCCGGACTTCCAGGGCGGTGGACTCCGCTGGGGTTTGTTTCTGCTAAAAACCAAAACAAAACAGGACTCCCAAACCACTGTATATGGCTATATGTATACAGATAATATGTCTCTCTCTCTCTCTCTCTCTGTGTATGTGTGTGTGTGTTGGCACGGTCTTCCAAGTTCAGTGGCTGCTTAGGGGTGGCGTGTGGGAGTAAACTTGAAGCACGTTTATCTTCGTTGTTTAGAATCTTCACACAAGGTCCCGTTTTTTGTCCTCTCTGTGTCATTTTGTTAGTACTTTAACAGGCAAAGTGGAACAGTTTAACTTTTCCATGTGAGGTTTTGGTGGCTCTTTTATTGTCTGAAGGAGGTTATGACAGCGTGTAAAAGCATAGCTAGGGAAAACAAAGTTTACTCCGTGTTAAAAATATTTCTTGACTTTAGTTTTGTATCTCTGGTGTAATTGGTTTGTAGAAAATACTTTCTGATTTCTTATTGCATGCCTTGACCTCTGAAGTTTTGAATGTGGAATATTAAGAAATATGTTGAAAAAGTCCCTGAGAAATAATCTCTTGTATGTATGTGAGTGACTTAAAAATAAGAATAAGAAAACCAGAGACTGTAGGGAGCCGTCTTGATATTCTGTGTTTGAAAAACAAGGCAGCTCCCATTTGTAGTTTTGAAATTCCATGAACAAAAGGAACCAGCACAAGAAAGAGCTGAGGGCTTCTGTCTATAAAATAAAGGAAAAGCAGACTTACATTATCAGGAGTGTGTGTCTTGATTTTGTAGGCCATTGTTCACATTAACAGCACCGCCCCCCCCTTCTGAACATTGGTGAAGTGGAGGGACGAGATTGCCAGATTTTGAGAAGGGTTTCTGAGTGGTTTTGATAGGTTTGTTCTATTGCAAACTTTGCTAGCTATTGATTCAAGAGGAATTTCAAGTGTGAACTAAGTTGGGTAGGTGTTAGCATCGGTGGCTGTCAACTCACGAGTATACTGTCAGTTGTTCAGTAGTACACTGAAGTGTAGCTTGAATGGTGTTAGCCCTTCTCACTGAGTTTCAGGTCTCTTAGTATTAAGAAAAGTACTAACATTTCATCAGTAGACTGTAAATCTTATAGCCCTCACTCTGTTACTCAGTAACGGAGCATTGATATCACTGTTAGAGTGTTCAGTGTGTGTGTGTGTGTGTGTGTGTGTGTGTGTACGCGTGCATGTGCAAGAGGACACACACATGAAGGTAGGCCCGTCACACCAGACTTGAGACAGTTCTGCTAAAGTTACTAGGCAAGCCTTGACTTTTCCATCCTCCTGCTTCAGCCTTCTAGTGCTGGGCTCGTACGCAGGTTGTTATCAACATGCACGGCTTCCACTGACTTTTGCTTTAAGTGTTTCTGTTTGGTATTCGTGGTGTGTATCCTGTGTGTGTGTATGCCTGTGGGTGCATGCATGTGTATGCCTGTGTACACTTGTGTGCAGAACAACGTTGTCTTCCTCACTTGCTTTCCACCTTAGTTTCTAAGACATTGATTGCACTCAGAGCTAGGCTGGCTAGGCTGGCGAGGTTGGCTAGTCAGTGAGCTCCAGTGATCCACCTGTTCTCTTTTTCTGCTAGCATTGGGGGCCCCCAGAAGAAGGCCACAGTGCTCAGCTTTTACATGGAAATTGGGGATGGGATCTGAATTTAGGTCCTGATAATTGCTTGGCAAGCACTTTACCTTTTGGTTTCTGCCTCATTAAAATTTATTTCATTAATTGCTGGGCGTGGTGGTGTTCTCTTTTAATACCAGGCAAGTGGATCTCTGTGGGTTCAAGGCCAGCCTGGGCTGCATAATAAGTTCTAAGACAGCAGGGCTACAAAGAGAGACCATGTCTCAAAAACAAAGAAAAAAAAAACCCATGAAAATAGGTACTTACTTGGCTTTAATGAGTGATCAGGTGGTAGGTGGAAGCAAAGGTTGAAGGAACTTTTATGAAAGATGGAATTTCCTGTGTTTACACGTTGGCTCCTGGGTCAGGTTTAACTCTAGAAGGCAGGGCCCTAGGCTTCTTTCCGATGAGCTGGGCTTCCCTTTCTAGAGCACACAACTGAAAGACTATTCACTTTAATTTTCAACATTCTGCAGGCTAGGTGAGATGCTAGGCACAAGTCTGGTCCACATATAAATATGATTAATCAATAATTGACAGACTTGCTTGTCATTTGAGGCAAGTGTGTGTGAAGAGGCGTGGCATTCAGCGTGACTGCTTGTCTTTTCAATATACCACTCTCTGTCTTACTCTGTAATTGACTGTGTTCTACAAGTTGGAATGAACACTGGCTTAGCAAATACTGAGTCACTGCTTCCAGGGGAAATGGCAGGGTTAGGTACCACAGAGCCTTGCTTCGCAGCATCCTGGTCGGCTGATTTATATGTGTGCCTATCCTTTGTGTTTAAAGACACCTTGTTTAGTGTCGTGTTAGTGATTTCTTTAGTATATCATATCTCTAGCTGAGGCCAAAATGAAGATTATCTCACAGGTTTTCTTTGTAGGAAAACCAGAACGTCTCTTGCACCTGTGTACTCTAGCTTGTGCCGTGCTCAGGAACCTTTTTAAACACAGAGATCACCAATAAAAAGTAACTGAGAAGCAGATTACACTCTCCGTGGCCGGGAAAGGACCCTTGCTGACGGACAGTAAGAGAGCTAAAGTAGGAACATGCAAGTGAAGAGACTCAGCTTTCCGCCCATTCGTTATATCTGCAAGTGCCAAGAAGTGCCAAGAATAGGGACTTGGGGAGTTTCAGCAAGTTGAAAAACGCGAGAGTGCTGAAATGGTGACCGGCTCTTGTCCTACACACGTGTGCATGGATTTGAGTAGTACCTTAGCTGCTGCAACCAAAGCATGTTCAGGGGCATACTTCTGTGTGCGCTGAACTGTTGGTGCAGTTCTCTCTGTGAAACACTTTATGTCCTGTCCTTCTAGTCAAGCATGTGTATGCTTGAACGTGCTTGGATCTCTCCCCTTCTCCCGCTTTCAGTTTCTACTGAAAGTTTTTAGGACTGATACCATAGCGAGGCATGTTCTTGTGTTTTCTCAAAAAGTGACTCAGTTTCAGGAGTTGAACTAATCCTGACTTAGAGCTTTTAAATGAGGCAGAGTCACCTGCCCGTCTTAGCGTGAAACAACATCCACTTGCCAAGCACATATAACTCAGTGCAGCCTTTCAGCTCTCATTAAGAGGGAGGGCTGGTTTGCTGTCCATCTGTCCATCCCAAAGAAGGGTTTTGATGCTTGTGTAGGGGAGCAGGAAGAATGCTTGTTTGTTCAGTTCTGTTCTTTTGAAACAGGGTCTCCTGTAGCTCTGGCTGGCCCCGACACTCGCAGTGTAGCTGAGTCCCAAAGTGTGAGCGCTTGCCACACACCACACTCAGGAAGTTGGTTCTTGTGGATAGTTATTTTTTCCACCCACATATTTAGTGTAGAGAATGGCCTTAAAGGGGATGTCAGGAGTATAACATGGAAGATGGGCTGAGCCAATCAATCTTGAGGTTCCCTGGGCCGAATAGGCATGGCACTGAGAGCATGGAGACGGTAATTCCTACTGTATGGTTGTGCTGCTCTCAGTAATTGGAGAATTACAGAAGTCTGTGAACATACTGCCTTCTAAGCATTGGCTGTGTGGAGTGAGTGAGTCTAAGCTGAATATTAGCTGCTCCTCATTGTTAATTTTATAGGAAAGTAGTAACATATTGTACACTTAATTTTGCAGTAAAGGCAGTAGTAAATGTTGAGTATTTTAGTGGAAGAAATCATCTTTGGCTACCCAGAGACTTAAGTTAATGTTACCAGGAGAGGACAGGAAGGATAGAAGGAGAGTTTCACAGAAATATCAACGATTGTTGGGTTCCATGTTCGTATTAAGTGTGGCTCATATACAGGTATTCTCTAGCTCAGTAGGCCCTTTAGTGTAATGCAGAAGACACATGTTAAAGAAGTAGAGACCTTTTGGTTAATGTGGTTAAAAGTGAAGAGAAAGCATATGGCCTTAGAGAGAACGGTTGAGTCTAGGGAACGAAGAAGAGCCTTTCAGCACTTTAGCAGAAGCCAAAGGGCAGGAAGGAAGTGTTGGTGAGTGAGCTGTGGAGAGAGGGCTATTGTAAAGTAGGCTGAGAAGGAGCAGGCCCTGTGTGAGGAAGACCTTCAGGAGCTGGAACGTGCTCAGAGAGCAGTGAAACATGGAGATGCTCTTGTTGAGCAGGGTCATGTGGACCGTGATGATGGGTCATGTTGGAGACAGCTCCAAGGTGGTGGTGATGGTGGACCATGGTACGGGGCTTTGCTCAGCAGGCTGAGCTGGGGTTTTATCTAAAACGTAACAGGAAGATAATGAATAATTTTTAAAAGTAACTGATTTTCCTACGGTCATACCGATTGCTAGATAGAAAATGGTTGAGAAATGTGTAAAGTGAAATGACTAAAAATGACATAGTAGAGATTAAAACGTTAGTGTTCAAATGTAAGGGGCCTTGGAGGGTCTTTTGAGGAGGGGAGAAGGGTCAACGTGACTTGCTTATACTATACCACTCTTAAACGGAAGTAGCATTTGCTAAGTACAGGACAGATTTGGGGAATGACCGAGGTTCCAGAGGTGTCTGAGAAGACATGCCTAGTGGGACTTGGGTGTGTGGTACCTGATACCCTTGCTGCAACGTCTGGAGCCACACTTTAGACAAGTGTGGAGTTGATGCCTGGAAACCTGGGCTGTTTCAAGAAGGGGCGTGGAGCTGTACTTGCTTGATCTGTTTGTGGGCCTGGCTGTTGCAGCCCTTGGTACTCTTCGACCCTCCTTCACGGTTTCACCCCTGGACTCTGCTCCAGCCTCAGTGTGCTGCTCTGCTTCTTGTGACTCTGTGACTCACATTGGTGTTTGCCTGTCACTTTACTTGGTGTAATCCCTGCTCCGAAGTAATGGTTATGGTAGCTGTTTTCTTCCTCTGGACACCTGTGGCCATTTGCTTTCATCTGTTGTATCACGTTCAGTCTTTTGTTTTGACATGTGATCCTGTTAGCCCTTAAAAACACTAAGATAGTTATTTATTGTTGGTCTCTTACCTCTCCTAGGAGATAGTAAACTTTGGGAAACTAGAAACACACACACACACACACACTCTCTCTCTCTCTCTCTCTCTCTCTCTCTCTCTCTCCCTCTCTATCTTTCCTCCCCTCCCTCCCTCCCTCCCTCCCTCATTTTCTGAGACAGGGTTTATCTGTGTAGACCTAGCTATCCTGGAACTCACTCTGTAGACCAGGCTAGCCTGCCTCTGCCTCCGGAGTGCTGGGGTCAAATGCATCTGGCTAGAAAGAATCTTAATTGCTGCTGTATGTACAAGTTCCTGTACTCTTCCACGGTCATTCAACTGTGATGATGTTTGAGTTTTAAAAGTAAACGTATTTCATTTTATTCATGATTACTGTAGACTTGAGAGTGCTGGTGCATGCCACAGCACCCGTGTAGAGGTCAGAGTGGCTAACTTTTGGGAACTTTTTTTCTCTTTCTTCCATGGGACCTTGAAGACTCAGTTCTTGTGGGCTGGTGCTTTCGTCCACTGAGGGAGCTCACAGCCCTGGATTCTGTTTCAAACCACATGCTTTTAATATAATTGAAGATGTAATTTGCAAGTTGAAAAGTACCAGTGAAGGGCTCTTTATTGGACCATCAAAATCTTTTACTCAGGCCAGGGGACTCTGCATTTTTTTATTATTATTTTTAAACGTTTGTGAGGGCAGGTTAATTCCGAGTGTCATTTCACTGAATTGCTCTAACGTCAAGACCAGCCTGGGGTCTGTGCATAGTCCCCTCATCCTGCCGACATAGCTTGCTTTATTCTGCAGAGGTGGCTTCTGAGAAAGAAAAGCACAGCAAATGAAAGCAGAGAAAGGCACAGCCCGTGCACCTGTGAGAGAGTTTTCTGTGAGTGCAAAGGAGGCGGCGAGGTCTCCAGGATTCCCGGTCCTTGGCTGCTGGCCTCTCGTGCATACCCAGTGCTTATAATTGTTCTTTCTGTGTTGAGTTCGATTCTTTAGAAACATTCCCTCCCTGAAACAGGGATTCAGTGTATGAGAAGACTGAAAATGGGATCATATGCCATTCCCACGGTATGCCAGAGGCCGGTCAGTGTGAGCAGAGCTCAGAGTCAGGCGAAAGCCTATCCTAGCCTTGTGACGGTTTGCTCTCAGAACAGCTGTCGGTTGCCACATTGAATCCGCCTGCATCTTTATCTCAGGCCACCTAGTCTCTAGAACTGTGAGAAATGAATGTTTTGTTTATATCCCAGCTTCTTAAACTGTGGGTCACCACCCCGTGGCTTATGTAACAGTGTGTGTGGGTGTGCGCGGGTGTGAAGAATTTTGGCAACAGTAAAAGGTTTCTGAATGACCAAAGACTAAAAATTAATTGAAAATCAAACGTGTAAGGCCTCCGGGGTGCTCTGGAGGCCTCCTCTGCAGCCTGGGATCTGAGCACAGAGCATGCACACCTTGCCTAGCGCATGCTGGTTTACCATGCAACATCAGCAAACACCGCCTGCAACATCTTGGCTCCGGTGGAGAGTTGGCGTTAGGAGTTGCAGTGCTTTTACTGGACACACTTTTCTGCTTTTCTAGAAACACAGTGCTTTAAGTACAGAAAAACAAAGCGGGAGGGTTTTCCTGTTGCCATCCCTCATATCAAATTAGTTTATATTCGGATTGCATTACATTACATTAGAATGTTTAAAAATTATTATTTGAATTGTTGGTTTGATTTTTATTAAAAAAATTGTTTAATGAATTTTGGCTTGAGTCTACGGCAGACTTTCTGACAATTTCTGAAATGGCCCTAAACTCATGTTTGCCATTTTGTACTGAGCGTCAACAACTATAAAGTGGAAATATCAATCAGTGGACAAACATTGAAAATACTTTGTGTTCTGAAGAATCAAATATTTAGCCAAGATATGATTCCTTGTGTCTAAGCAAATGAGGACACTCACTGCGTTAGTACATACATTTGCTTTTATTTTAATAAATGGGAAGCTGTGTGTGCCAAAGATTCCTTTACATTTCTGTACAATGTGTTGTCACTGAAGCATGATGGGAGTATCTGTTTTGCATACCGAGTACCTTTCTTAGGCAGAAGGGGCTTATGGGTGGACAAAGCTTAAGAAGCCCTGGTTGGTCCATCACCCAGCCTGTGGTATGTTGATCTAATTGGCAGGAGAGACCAAGACATTTCTGTTTTATTTAGCTTGTATTGTTACATTTGACTGGAGTGCAGACACCTGTTGTTGTGTCCCCTGCCCCTTGTTAAAATTGGGTATTGTAGGAGACATTTATTAATACAATTTTTTACTGCAAACCTTTTGTTTGCTCCTGAAACCTGTCTCAACCTATGGCCCCAGGTGTGGCATCTGTTTCTCATGTGATAGCACCTACTCAATTTTTTTCTGTTCCAATAAAAGTTTTTCGTTATTTTAAAATGTAGCCCATTTAGGAGTTGGCTTGTCCTGTGTTACCTCTACATGTTGTACTCACAGTAGACATTCAGTGTGTTTGTGAAAGGTGAATCTTTGACTTCCACATGACCAGAAGACCTAGTAAATGCTACCGTGAGCAGACCCACTCACTGGCATTCAATATGGCTGCCTGTCTCTGCTGGTTTGCAGCTAACAGTTGTTCCCCTGCCCCCTTACTCCTTTCCTTCACACTGCCACTGAGCCCCAGCCCTCAGCCCTGCTTTTATGTTCTTTGGTAGAAACTAAAATAGGAAGGAACTGGAAGACGGTACTTTATAATAGTGTAGGTATAGTATTAACTAGGTGGACAGAGACTCTGCATGAGATTGGGTTTTGAATTTTGGCTTTTTTTTTTTTTTCTGTTTACTTGTCTAGTTAATTTTTGTTTAAGTTTTATTAACGTTTATTTAGGTGTGGCTTTCAAAATGTTCTTGCTTGAGGTCCCTTGACTGGTATTGCTCCACTAAAGGAAGTCATTACATATTAGGAGCTGGGTGGTTCTAACTGGGCCGTGTATAACTCTTCTTTCGGCAGAACCCTTTTGGAGACTGGTCAGTTGCATGTGGCCATCTCTTGGGTGGGTGGGTGGGGGGTAGCACCTAGGCTTAATTGGATGGGTGGCTGAGAGGGTAAGAGATCAGGAGGAAGGGAAACATCTTTTGGGGCTCTCCTCTAGCTTTGGGACTCCACATTGGAATTACTTAGTTCTATCTTATCACCTTAGTAGACCTTGACTTTTCTTTCCGATTAGGACATTTGTAATCTTAGCACCAGGTCAGAGAGAACACCCGTGGTGTATATGGTTTTGTTCATAGCACATAGCACAGCGTCATTAACTTGACATTCTTCCATACTTCACTTCTAAGAGGCAAAAGAGTTCTGACACCCCCTTCCCTGCCTAAATGCTATAGTTACCCGTTTTCCCAGGGGCTTGATGGCTAGACCTTTGTTAGGACTGGCTTGGACTTTTACATTCTTAACTGTCTTCTTGTGAATGGGATTATCAGTAGGCTAGATTTTACTGTTCACTCTGGAATCATTAAGATATTTATACTAAAATCGTTAAGCAAAATAGTGAAATATTTCACAACTGAATCCTGTGAAGTGTTTCCCTAGGAAGCGTGATCTTATGCAGTGACTCACTTTCATTCTGTGACCTGCCTCATAGACTGCTGCTGAATGCTTGTTAGTGTCCTATCCTTGGTGTCAGGAAAGTGATGATACAGATTAACCAGTAGGGTGCGGACTTTTTGTTTTTTGTTTTTTGTTTTCAGAATTAGGGTAAATACATGTGTTGAGCTGTGCATAATCTTTTGATGATGTCTTCTGTGATGACTAACAACTTTATAAGATAGCTAATTGCAGTAATGTGGATATCAAAGTTTTTGTGATACACACACACACACACACACACACACACACACATATGGTCGATTAACATTAGGAGTATAGTAAATTCTGAATCTCATTAGTATAGTGCTATAGTTAATTGATCCAACCTGCCCAGTTAAAATCTTCACAAATAGTCAAGTGGACTGATAAGTATTTGGCATTTAAAAAAAACCTTTTATCAAAATACTACTTATATATTCCAAGTGAAAAACTTCAGAATCTCAACCCAAACGAGTGTTTTTTATTTCTAATCTAGTAAAGGTAGTGCTGTAGTTTCATTTTTGTGCTGACTCTTCATGGGAAGGGTGTAAAGAGAAGAGGGGGAACCTTGGGCTCATGGTATCAGGCAGACCGTCAGACAGCCTGTGGCCCCTGACTTTGTTTCTGGGCTGGGTGAGGTGGAGCCGTTCATCTCAGAGACACAGAAGGGTGTGGGACCTCAGGCACAACTCCAGTGCTCACTTCTTCTGTAGGACATCACCTCCCAAGAACTTGTTGCCTTGTGTGACTATAATTCAGTGTATTAACCCATGGGTGATGTCAGAGCCCATGATTCAGTGATTTCCAGCTGGGTCAAGTCTTCAACATGAGTTCTCTTCTCTTCTCTTCTCTTCTCTTCTCTTCTCTTCTCTTCTCTTCTCTTCTCTTCTCTTCAAAAAGTACTTCTTATTCATACTTGAGCACATTATTATCTTTTTATTATCTTATTTCAATGGTAGGTTTTGAATCTATGCAAGTAACCTAGATACGGTAGCTCATGGGGGCCTAGACTTAAGAGGGTGGTGCAGGAGTATTGCTTAGGATTTTATTATGAGATCCTGTCTTTAAAAGAAAAACAAAACAGAAGACAACCCTCCCAGGTCTGGATTTTCTTTCTCTCTTTTTTTAAGATTTCTTTATTCATGTATTTTGTATATGTGAGTGCTCTGTCTTCAGACACACCAGAAGAGGGAGTCAGAGATTCCATTAAAGATGGCTGTGAGCCACCATGTGGTTGCTGAATTGAACTCAGGGCCTTAATCAGTGCTCTTAACCACTAAGCCATCTCTCCAGGGTTTTATTGTTTTATTTATTTATTTATTTACTAACTATGTATTTGTGATAGTTTGATCCAAAGAAGATGTAGGAAGCACATTTATGAAATTTTTTCGTTGTTCAGAATTGGATTTTTATGAATCTCATGAATTTGTAGAACAAGACACTTTGATGCGTACATGAACAGTTTGTTTGTTTTTGCATCCCAGCACTGCTGTTGCTGGAAAGCTGCAGGCGTCTCAGAAAGTTAATGTTGCCTTGACAGGCGGCCCAAGAGGACAACTTAACAGAGACCTGTCTTAGCCATGGCTTCTGGGACAGCAAGGAGACAGAATAGCAAGAAGCCTGTGCTGCAGCAGAGTGGCTCACCTCGTGCTGCACAGAGCCAGAGAGAAGGGGAGAGCACAGATTGACCTGTAAAAGCACACCCCCATAGGCCTGTCCCTCCCTGCCCTAAAACCTCGGCACCTCTGAATGCTGCTAACAGCGAAGGACTGAGTACGAAACTTAGCCTTTTGGGTGCAGCTCATATTCAGATTGTAAGAGCCATGATGGATGATGTGAAGTCAGGTCTATTGATTTTCACCTTTTGGAAAACTAGAGATAGGATTCGTGTCTGGTGTATAAAATCCGGAATTAACGATAACATATCAGTCTCCCTTTGAAAATGATCTAAACATTGTATTGAATAGAATTAGTATTGTCGAACTGACAGTCTTTAGAGAATGCTAGTGCTCCATCAGATTTTTCATAATTGAACTGCTTATTTAATTTTAGTTCCCTCATTTTTAACTGCGGGAAGGGAAGTAGGTGATGGAGCCCAGAGTCACTGTGCTGGTGTTGGTTAGAGTGTAGCATGCCCTTAGACCTCATGGCTCTACCCTAGCACTTCTTCTAATGTGAATGCCTCGCATAGGCCCTGTGCACATACAGCAGGCCTCTTGATGAAGACGAGGACTTGCTCGTTGGTGTCAGGAGGCTGGAGGACTTTGGTATCTCTGAAAGACAGCTAGAGGCTTTTGTTTTTGGTTTTGGTTTTGGTTTTTCGAGACAGGGTTTCTCTGTATAGCTCTGGCTGTCCTGGAACTCACTCTGTAGACCAGGCTGGCCTCGAACTCAGAAATCCACCTGCCTCTGCTTCCCGAGTGCTGGGATTAAAGGTGTGCGCCACCACACCCGGCCGACAGCTAGAGTTTTTAATGATGGAGGAGTATGGGGGTGCAATGCTCCTAAACATTTTTATCTTGAGTTTCAGAGTTGAAGCTTGTTTATTCTTTTTGAAGATCATCAAATCAGGTGCTACAGCTTTTGGGGCAAGACTGATTAATTTGGAAAGTTTAAAATGAGTTGACTTACAATTCTATTGGTTTAGAGGTCCATAGTGGCAGGGAAGGCGTAGCAGCTAGAGAAGGACGCTGAGAGATCACATCTCAGCTTCCTTAGGAAGCAGGATGGGGGAAGGTAGAGGGAGAAGGGCCCGGTGCATGGAACACAACAGAAAGTAGTGTGAGGCTATAGACTCTCACCCCACTCCCCACCCCGTTAATGTACTTCCTCCAAACAGGCTCCATGACCTGAAATTCCATAACTTTTCCAAACAGCACCAACAGCTAGGAACCAAGGGGTCAAACACATCAGCCTCTGGGGGACAGTTCTCATTCAAACCACCACACCCGGCTTCCGTTGAATTAATCTGTAATTCTTCTGCAGAGAAGTTCTGCCCTACATGAGATAATGTATCCATGCTCTTCACGGTACACCATGTAGAACTACACCAGTTTTGTCAGCTGAACCCAGCAAAGCAGCGCCTAGCAGAGCAGGGTCCGTCCTAAATGGATACCCCTGTCCCTCCCTTCAGCCACCGAGAAGCACTAGTCTGTTTCTAGGAATCTGAGCAGTCTAGACACTTCCTAGAAGTAGAAGCAGATAGCATTTGTCCTTTCATGCCTGGCTTTCTTAGCATCATCTCTTCGGGACTAGTCTCTGGTATAGTTTGCCTCAGAATTTCATTCTTTTTTTGTTGTTTTGTTTTTGTTTTTTTTTTTTGTTTTTTTTGTTTTTTGGTTTTTTTTGTTTGTTTCTTGTTTTGTTCGAGACAGGGTTTCTCTGTATAGCCCTGGCTGTCCTGGAACTCAGGAGACCAGGCTGGCCTCGAACTCAGAAATTCTCCTGCCTCTGCTACCGAGTGCTGGGAATAAAGGCGTGTGCCACCATGCCCGGCAGAATTTTATTCTTTTATCTTTTATCTTTTTTTTTAAAGGCAGGGAGCCAGCTTGCCTAAGCCTCTCAAGTGCTGGGGTCACTGACCTGTGCCTTCAAAACCAGCTCCCCATCCTCTTAAAGTCTGGTGCTGCTCCATGTGTCACATGTCACATTTGGGTGTCTGTTCACCTGTTCATGGACATTTGGGTTGTTTCTACCTTAGGCTGCAATTGCGTGTATATATGTTGAGATGTATATGTGTGTTGTGTATAATATATATTTATATATATACATATATATATATGTGTATGTATATATGTGTGTATATATATATATGTGTGTGTGTGTGTGTGTGTGTGTGTTTGTATGTATGTATGTATATGGTATGCAAGAACACATGCATGAATCCCTAGTTGTACAACTTTTTGTTATCTATTCTGTGCCTAGTTTTCGGAGGCTTCCATTCTGCTTGTCATAGTGTTTGTACTGTTTACAGTCCCAGCAGTGCGCAGTGATCTCAACTTTCCAGCCTCCTCGTCTTTCCAGTACTTGGCCATGTTCTGTGATTTCTGTGAGCGTACCCTAATGATGTGTCGTGGCTTTCATGCACATGTGCCTAACCATTTGTGATTTTGAGCTCCTTCTCATTACCTAACTGGCTATGTGTTTCATATCATTAAATGACATGAGAAATGTGGCTTGCTTTTGCTGTGTAATGGTGAATACATGGTGAATAATTGAGAAAAAGCTTTCAGAATCCTGCCTTACGGAATACCATTTTTATTTGAAGGCATGGCTGACAAACTGATTATGCATTTAGATCTGGGTTCTGGCAACCAGTTCTCTCAAGTGCTGGAGTTGAGTGTCATTTAGGGAAAACAACTGACAGGTGTTATTAATGTTGGAATTTGAACTTTCAAAAAACAATTATAACCCTGGAGAACGTGTATCTGCTATTATAACGTTGACAGCCTCATTACTTTAACGGCTGAGGAGACAGGTGATATTAACAAATGCAATTTAAAAAATTGTATAATGGAACAGCTGTATAGTTTGAGGTGTATTTTCCAACACATCATTTACAAAGCACATGATTAACACATGGATATTAAATATAACAGCACAAAAAGTCAGTGATAAGGTTTCAGATGCCATATTGCAACTGGTCTTTAAGAAACAAATTGTTAGTGTTTTACCTGAGTAGGAAAGAATAACATACATACATACATAGATGTGTGTGTGTGTGTGTGTATATATATATATATATATATACATATATAATTTTCTAAGAAGACTATTAAACATAGTCTTTACCTACATCTATGTGAAACTGAATTTTCATTATATACTTCATGCAGCCAAAATAACATTACAGATTTACATATATAGACCTAGCACTAGTAAGAATCTTTTTCTATTCTGTATGGTAAAGCGGTCCTGGGTTAGGAGCTAGTAGTCATAGGTGTCTGCTGGCTAGTTTGGTCTAATACATATGATATGCATAAACACAAAATTTTAAAGCTTTATTATGAAAAATGTAAAAGATATATATATATTATTTATAAATGTATATTCATATTAAATATATGTATGTGTGTGTGTTGGTGCCTGAGATTGAACTTTGGGTCTCACATATGCTATATGGACTCTGTTTCACATACCTAGTTCCTGATAGTTTTATAATATTGATTATATATTGAAAGAAGATTATTTTATATATGTTCAGTCAAAGGAAATATATTATTAAAATTAATGTTACTAATTGATATTTTAATGTAACTGTCAGAACATGTAAAATTCTATATGGCGTACATTGTGTTAGATCGGTGCTGTTTATGGCTGAGCTAGTGTGTATTGTTGGTTGTATGGACTATACACTTTGCAGCTGATACTGCTTGTTTAGGACTCACAAATACCTGCCTCTGGTTGTTGTTGTTGTTTTGGTTAAAGGATTTTAATAGTTTGTTTCTTTCTTTCTTTATTGATTTATTTGTATGTTCTTAAACTGGCGTGGGACCAAAGAAACCTCCTTTCCTTTATTTAATTCCTTTGGGTAATTTGTTACAGCAACAGACAGGTGACTGACTCAGTCCATTAATTCTAAAAATGACTATTCTACTGTAGGAAAGAAAATGCGGGTAAGAGTAGAGAAAATATCTTATGTGGGCGTGGAGGTAAGTTGAACTGTCTGGCTGCATTCAGGCTCTGAGAGTGAGAGTTGTGAGGAGGGGTTCTGTCTGAGGAGCTGGCTGCTGTAGCTGGGTTAAAGTTTTTAGGACTGTGGCTTGGCTGCTCCAGCCTTTGATACAGTGTTTCTCAAACCCAACGCTCTACAGCCAACCTGGGCTTGTTAAACTGCTGCTCCCTCATGGGGCCTGCGCTCCTAGCAAGGGTGAGGTGATGACACTGCTTCTACTGTCACAGACCGCCTTGTCCTGTGAATCCACGAGAGCTACCGTGAATACCCACTTTGTTATGGCAGGAACCATCAGTAGACAGACACTGTGCAGAACTCAGAGACCTCTGCCTGCCTCTTGTTTCTGATTGTTCCTGTTGTGTGGAACCATAACCAGCAACTCCCAGCAGCTCAGTCTTCAGGTTCATCTAGGTCTTTAATCTCAAGAACAGTAATTCTGTATTGAGGGAAAGACTTGAGGTCTATAAGGATTCTAGGTGTTTCTTCACTGTTGGGAGTTTGACTGATGTGACATGAATACTGTGTAAATGAGGAAATCGTTGTTCCCATTATTGAGTATTCTTTTCTAGGAATAATCTCTTTTCCTCCTCCCTTCCCCCCTCAGTATGTGTCAGGGGTGGTAGCAGCAGGGTCTCACACTTTAGCCAAGGCTGCCCTGGAACGTAGCATGTAGCTCAGGCTGCTCTTGAGCTCATGCATCTCTTACTCAGGCACTCCAAGTGTGCTGAGATCCCGGGTGTGACTCCAGGTGTGCTGAGATCCCGGGTGTGAGTCCAGGTGTGCTGAGATCCCGGGTGTGGGTCCAGGTGTGCTGAGATCCCGGGTGTGGGTCTAGGTGTGCTGAGATCCTGGGTGTGGGTCCAAGTGTGCTGAGATCCCTGGTGTGAGCCACAGACTCAGTTTGTCTTTCTCCCTTTAAAATTCATTCAGTGAAGTTTTCTTCAGTTAGGTCCTGAAACTCCATAAGCTTAATAGCATATGCTCATATTGTGAATGAAATAACCTTTCATCATTAAAAAAAAAAATCATGTTGATTATTCTGATCTTTGAGATATCATAATTTGCCCTTGGTTGGTTGTGTAGTCTTACTTTAAGGCCTAAGAATCAAAGATAAAATGAAAGTCCCTATGTAGGAATGTCTTGTCTGGATGTTTTTAATGGGCTAGTCTCTCTAAAGGTGACTCATGTTAGTAAAGAAAAATTTTAAGTCACAAAATGTGAAATTATATCACTTGGTGGAAGGAAACAAAGGAAAATGGGGTGCCTTCTAGAAACCCAACCCGTTTCAGTCTCTCAGCTTTGTTGTATGGATTCTTTAATGTCACAGGATGGCTCAGGAAGTAACTTCTAGATTATAGGAATAACTTTGTAAACTTAGTTTTATTTTCTTTGTCACATGTTACCTTCCTATCCTCTCTTAACCCAGTCTCTGGCCACCATTCTTTTTGTCTCTGAATTGGACTCTGATAGGAGTTTCAATAATTGAAACTCTGCTGTACTTGTCTGTCTGTAGTGGGCTTCTTTCACTTGATTGTGTTAAGACACATGGAAGGGTAAAACCTAACAACTATGCCATGGTACTTATGAGAAAGAGCACAAAAGAGTGGACAAAGCAAAGTGCGTGGGCTTTACCAGCGCTAAGTCTTTGTGAAAGCGGATGCCGTGCTTGCCGGGAAGGAAGGTAGGAGGATCAGGGGCTGAAGGCCGCTCCGGCTACATAGACACTGCTTCAGACTCATAGAGATCCACCTCTTCCTTCTGTCCGAGTGCTGGCATTAAAGGTGTGTGCCACCTCACAGGTTATGGGAATAGTTTATAAATGTCGTAGTCGTAGACACCTGCACCAGTGAAAATGACTTGCTTTGTTTCCTTTCTTGATTACTTTCTATGTCATAAAATAAGTTGTTTGATTCTGGAAAGAATTTGCAAAAGCTGACCATGTTCCTTCCCAAGGGTGACTAAACCTGCTACTTAAGAAGTTTTAGGGAAGTCACAGTGAATTCTCTTACCCAGAAACCTTCACAGAATTTCACTGGACTTATTATTTAAAAGCATATGTGACTAATTGGTCTTTTAGGTAAAATGCCTGCCTTAAGCCAACCACACATCGTTAAGATCCATGCCGCTAAGTTGAGTGATAATTTATGCTTGGGTACTCAGTGCTTTGATGACAACGTACTCTGTGCTTGTGACACTGGCTCTGTCCAACATGTTAATTGTTGAATTTTATTTTATTTTAGAAGTACTGGGACTCAAATTCAGCACACACACGTTAGGTAACGAGTGCCCTTCCCAGCTGTTTCCTAGTCCTGTCTGAAAAGTTAACTAACTCTAATCAAACTGTTTCTATAAACTGTGCTCACACAGCTAAGAGATGGCAGTGGTATTATCACGGCTTTATGCTGGAACATTTGCAGAAATCTTCTAGTTGCCTAGAGAATTTCCCCATCCATTGTGACCCCCAGCCCCATCCACCCAGAAGTTGTTCTATTGCTCTTGGCCTTCTGGGGAAGATTGTCAGCCTAGCAGGGTCACACTGTTGCTGCCTGCCTCTCCCAGCAGCTCTCGGATGTTAGAAGCATCTCAGGTGGAGGCGAGCTCTCTTGCTCACCTCTCCTCTCTGTACAGTAGTGTTGTCTGGCTTGAGTGTCCCCTTCTTGCTCCTGTTGTGACAACTGCAGTGAGTCCAGAGCACAGCTCCCCGCTGTGCCTGGAAGACAGCTTTCCTAAGTTATCCTCCACCTTGGCTCCTATGGTCTTCCTGCCCCCTCTCCCACAGTGATCCTAGCCTTGGGATGAAGAGTATGATAACAGATGGTCCAGTTAGGGCTGAGCACTCTGCATTCTCTCATCCTGTGCATGCTGACCTGTTGGGAGTCTCTGCTGATTGCCATTTTCTGAGTGAAGAAACTTCTCGGGTGAGAGATGGGCAAAGCACTGATGTGGGGTTTCAGCCATAAGTTATTACAATACTGTGTCAGCTTATCAGAATGATGATAGCAGATTCTCCACGGCCCATGACCTACCTAGCCACAGGCTCATTAATAGGAATGGGTTCTAGCTTCTGGAGTGGCCTTAAATCCAGTCAGAAAGAGGTTAGTTACTCCCGGAAGATAGCCAAGGCCAAAGGACTGGCGAGAAGCTGGAAATGTGGTGGAAGGAAACAGGGGAAATGGGTATACTTGTTGGATACCTTTCGGAAACCTACCCCATCTTCTTTTCCTCTTTTTTTCTGTGCTGGGCTGGATTCCAGCGCTTTGTACATGGACCTTAACCTTTAAAAGCAGTTGAAGAGACGGTTTAAGGATGGGGAGAAACACGTGGAACGGGAGTGTTGAAAAGGCAGTTGGTTACATATTCCAATCCATTTCTATATGAGCTAGCATCTCCTTTTGAGATTGTGTTTTAATCACAGCGTTTCTCCCTTCTCTTCTCTCCCTCCAGAGCCTCCCATATGCCCCTGCTCACTTCCCTTAAGCCTCATGGCTTCTTTCATCAGTCAGCTCTTTGATTCATCAAAATTCATGATTTAAACGCTGTTGTAACATATTATGCTTATTTGCATAATGTCTGTAGCCATTTATAGTCATCATGATTATCTAAAGAATGGTGCTTTTGTTGTCCCAGGCTGTGCTTCCCTCCAGTGTCTGATGCGCATATAACTATTTTCATTGGGAGAGGTTTTCACGTTGATTGTAATGTTGAATGTGTATTGTTTAATATACAAGTTCTGTCTCAGTATGACTGGCTTTTAACAAAAGAGAACATTTAGCATTTTAAAGAATTTTAAAAGTATTATGTCATTACTACTTATTTTTAGGTATGTGTGGTGTATGCACACTTGTGGAGGCCAGAAAGGGCATTGGGTTTCCTGGGGCTGGAGTTAGAGGCCCCACGCAGGTGCTGGGAACAAACCCTGTTCCTTTGTAAGAATAGGACACTGCTGAGCCATCTCTCCAGCCACAGTGACCGGCTTTTCTATCAAAAGTGCGGCTTGTTTATAAGGCAGAACCCAGGCTGAACATGCCTGTTGGAAGAGTTTGACTAGCTCTACCCAGATGATGCCGGGTTGATCAAACTGGTAAGCCACAAGGATGCTATCCAAGTGGGTTCCAAAATAATCTCTTAGCCAAGTTCCCAAACAGCTCAGCAGTAGTGGCAGACTTTTTGCTTGTTAACCCAGGTCAAACACAGACTTCTTCATTGATGTGTTCCCGTTGTCCATGTTGTTGGAAAGCAGTGATGATGTGGGCTGGGTTTCCATCCCCAGTGGGGAGAGGACACACTGAGTCTGGAATACTAAGCACAGGGACTTGGGAGCAAATGTGCTCCACTCTGCCTGACAGATCTGATAAATAGCAACTAGACAAGCTTTCTTTGTAAGGGAAGAATTCTACAGATTGCTCCTTCGGTTTGAAAGTCTTGTTTGTGTTGAGTAACTCAAGGTAAAGTATTTGAAACACTGTAGCGCGTGCTTTTCTTAGAGCTGACACAGAATGGGTAAATATGTATCTGTTTCCTGAGCCAAGACTTTGGTATCAGGCTTGCAGTGTAACAGATAGAGGCTCTGCTGATGCCTCTGCAGTGTAGCAGATAGAGGCTCTCTGCCGATGCTTTGGCTCCGATTGGGATTTTCCTTGGTATCCTTTTCTGAAGTAATTACAGAAGGCACTGTGTTTCCTTGGCACGCTTGAGATGGTTGAAGTGCCAGTGGAAGCACTGGCGGGTTAGGGCCAGGGCCGTGATAAAAGGGGAGTTAACATATCCTGCTCACTGTGATCTGGTTCTTCTTCCACATTTAAAAAAAAAAAAGTGGATTTTCATTGGGGTGGATGTGAAATTACCACACATCCTGGCTTCCTTGTGGATAGTCAGGGCATATTTTAATGCTTTCTGTATGCTAGCTTTCTTAGTCTATCTTGTATATTTAACTACCTCAGAACTAGGTGACTGGGACGTAGTTGTATGGAAGTTATTTAATGTCAGGTTAGCTCAGTTTCCAGGTATTCTAAATGAGTTTTGCTTCCTGGGATCAAGTCATGTTAATGCTTTGTGTTGGAATGGCTTATACTATGCAGTACAGCTCCAGTTCTGAAGCAGGGCTGGGTATTTAACCCACTGGCTCATCACTTTTTAAAAAAGCATGAGTGCCGCCAGATGGTGGTGACTCACATCTTTAATCCCAGCACTTGGGAGGCAGAGGCAGGAGGATTTCTGAGTTTGAGGCCAGCCTGGTCTACAAAGTGAGTTCCAGGACAGCCAGAGCTATACAGAAAAACCCTGTCTCGAAAAAACAACAACAACAACAACAAAAAACACCCCCAAAAAACCCCCTCAAAAAAAAAAAAGCATGAGTGATATCATCACTTTAGTTCCCAGTCCTACAGAAAACAAGAGCAGAAGAGGGAAACATTAAAATAGCTATTTTTGCATAGTAAAAATAGAACTATTATTATAAGTTAAACATTTAAAATAAAAAACAGCAAGGTTAGGCATGATAGTAACAAAGTTCAGATTTGAATGACATTATTCCTGTACAGCAAATATCTAAATGTAGTAAATCCTAAATTATATTTTATTTCATATATGGGTTTGGAGGGTGACTATATTACAAAACATTAGTATATAATGTCAAGACTTTTGTTTTCTGCAAACAAGTTTATTTTTTTTTCTCCATTAAGAGGCATCCAAAATATTTTAAGATAGAAATATACATTTTATAATGCTAATTAACTGATTTTTCTTTACCTTGTACTGATACCTTACCAGTCTGTTTATTCCTCCATTAATTCTCCACATGATGGGTCAGTTCACAAACATAAGTCCTGAGAATTTATAACTGTAGAGTCCTGGCTCTCTTGCCTTTGGTACAGGTATGATACCAAACTATGGCTAATACTCTCTCTTTTTTTTTAAGTTGTAATTTTTTTAATGGATATTGTCTTTATTTACATTTCAAATGTTCTCCCCTTTCCCGGTTACCCCCTCCACCCCCCCAGCGATGCTAGGATGAAGCTCCTCCTTTAGAGAGCACAGTGCTCTTCTCAGCTGCATGCTACTGTCCAGGGTTTCCCTCCACTTTTCCTCATTCCGTAAAGAAGACAGTCAACTTACGGCCTTGTAAGTCAGGATTTTTATTCTTTTTGTTTGTTTGTTTTTTGAGATAGGGTCTTAACTATTTAGTCTTGAACATGCTGTACAGACCAAGCTGGCCTTGAACTGGAAGTGGTCTGCCTGCTTCTGCCTCCCATATGCTAGACTTACATATGTGTAGTGCCATGTCCTATCAAACAAATCACTCTGGGGTGGACTGCAGGTGAGCAGGGTGGAAGGAGCAGGTGAGCAGGGCTGCGGGGTGGAGGGTGGACAGCAGGTGAGCAGGGCTGCGGGGTGGAGGGTGGACAGCAGGTGAGCAGGGCTGCGGGGTGGAGGGTGGACAGCAGGTGAGCAGGGCTGTGGGGTAGAGGGGAGCAGGTGAGCAGGGCTGTGGGGTGGAGGGTGGACTGCAGGTAAGCAGGGCTGTGGGGTGGAGGGAGCAGGTGAGCAGGGCTGCGGGGTGGAGGGTGGACTGCAGGTGAGCAGGGCTGCGGGGTGGAGGGTGGACCACAGGTAAGCATGGTGGTGAAGAAGAAGCTGAAGCAGTGTGTAGAAAACAACACTTTCACATCTGGGCATGACAACTAGCACCACTATTTTACCTCAGAAGACACTGCTAGAACACTATTTCAGACCAAAACGTCCACATAGTCTAGTCACAGCATGTACACAGTGAGTTAGCCATACAACATGGACTTAGTAAATGCTCGTAGTGTGTCAGGCCCGTGCGACAGCAGGCGGAACAGTTAGCCACAGCAATCCATTGAGTTACTCATGAGCTTTAAATGCTGCACAGCGATTGAAACAAGACAACAGTAAAGCCTCAGAAGGGAGAAGAAATGAAGCAGGGCATGATGGTTATAGAGACTTAGCACAGTAAATCCAGGTGCCTGGAAAGGTAGGGGGAGCTGTATAGAGATGGGGAGGCAGGGAGAAAGTCTCAGGTGAGTGCATTCCAGGTAGAACAAAGTAAGAGTGAGGCCCCTGACATGGAGGGGTGTAGGGGTGTGGGGTGGGGTGGGGTGGGGGCGGGGGTGGGGTGGGGTGGGGAGAGGTTAGAGCAGAGGAAGAGTCAGATACTGCAGTCTTCTGTCTCAACGTAAATCTTTTCCCACTTTTTTCTGACTTCAGTGAAATGGGAGCCACAGAAAGGATGTGAACACAGAGGTGACATGTTGGGCCACTGTGTGGAAAATCAAACGAATGTAAATATCACACGCAGGAAAACCACCTGGGGGAGACTGTGATGTCATTTTGGTAAAGGTGACTAGGGCAGTAAGGATTTTGGGAAATGGACTCATGCTGTATTCCGAGGGAGGAGCATAAAGGCCGAGAGATGAAAATCGTACAAAGAATGCCCCACCACAGAGGACCACAGCCATGCAAGTGAAGGGGCCCAGACAGTGAGTCGGGCTGCACAGGTGCTCCATTTTGTGAGCAGTGAATGAAGTCAGTTGTCGAGAGCACAAGAGTGTATCCCTGGAGATTAAGGAGCACACCCTCTTTTCAGTGTGTATTTTATGACTTCTCTTTTAAGATTTTTATGCATTTATTTATAGTACTGGGGATTGAGCCTAGGGCCTTAGCCTATTCTACTATTGATCTACATCTCTACAGTTCCTTGTATTTTGAGACCGCATCTTATGTAATCCAGGCTGGCTGCCATCTCCTTATTGATGGAATTACTGATGTGTGCCAGTACGTCTGGCTTTTTAAAAATTTGTGATGTACTTATTTGGTACAGTGTGATATTTTGATACATGTGTATAGTGTGAAGTTATTAAATCCATCAACTTATTTGCCATTTCTTTGTGTTGACTATTCTAAGTTCTATTTTAACATATTTTGAAATATATCATAAACATTGCTGACTGTAGCCACCTGCTGTTCTATAGACTGAGCTTATTCTTACTGTCTAATTTTGTCATGATTGGAATAAGATTGCTTCCAGTTTTTATTGTAAAAAAGCAGAGCAATGAAGTTAATACTGAAAACAGTTTAAGAGTTAAGCGTGACCATTACATGGAAGCACATGAAGTGGTCTCGGACCGGAAATTCCCACCAAGTATGCTGACTGACTGCGTTTTGACCACCCAGGGCATTTTTGCTTCCAGGATGAAACAGTTTTTCTATTTGAAATAATATTGACAATTAATTGTCAAATTGAAAGTACTTTTTCTAGGAGGGAACCAGAAAGAACCAGAAAGCTGTTAAACAGCTTGTTATATTAATGTTAAACATGGTCTATGATAATGTGTAAATGCACAGTACACTGAGCTTGTCGGTGTAAATGCACAGTACACTGAGCTTGTCAGTGTAAATGCACAGTACACTGAGCTTGTCAGTGTAAATGCACAGTACACTGAGCTTGTCGGTGTAAATGCACAGTACACTGAGCTGGTCGGTGTAAATGCACAGTACACTGAGCTTGTCGGTGTAAATGCACAGTACACTGAGCTTGTCGGTGTAAATGCACAGTACACTGAGCTTGTCGGTGTAAATGGACAGTACACTGAGCTTGTCGGTGTAAATGCACAGTACACTGAGCTTGTCGGTGTAAATGCACAGTACACTGAGCTTGTCGGTGTAAATGCACAGTACACTGAGCTTGTCGGTGTAAATGCACAGTACACTGAGCTGGTCGGTGTAAATGCACAGTACACTGAGCTTGTCGGTGTAAATGCACAGTACACTGAGCTTGTCGGTGTAAATGCACAGTACACTGAGCTTGTCGGGAGTGGAAGTGGCCAAGATGAGCTGATGGTGTGTGCCCTGGGGAAGGGGTCCACTGCAGGCTGATGGGAACAACGGTCTATATTTAGTTATAATATTTCAGAGAGATTGAGCAATCTGATTGCTGTCTGAAGTATTACAGCTTAAGGAACTTTCGTATATTATTTTAATTTGAAGTGGTTCACTGTGTATAATCACTGTTCATAGTTGCTTGTGCCATAGGGATGTTTTTGTATGTGTTTTGAGATAGGATTTCTTGTGGCCTTGAACTCATTCTGTAGCTGAGGATGACCAAGTGCCTGCTTTTATTTCTCAAATTGTTGGGATTACAGGCTCACTTGGGTACCATTGATTTTTTTTTTTCTTCTTTAAAGGCTTTACGATATCCAGTTTAAAAATGGTTCGCCTTTTATAAGTAAGGTATCATGCTTATTAAGTCAAATTTTCTTAACAAAAATTTGGGAAGGGCATTGTTCTTTTTTGATTTCTTCACTTGTCTTGTTCTTCACTTCTGTTATTTCTAGATCCTTTTGTTCATTATTATACATTTTGTTTGGCAAGTGGGTAGATGTGGGCTGTAAAAATCATTAGAACCAGAGATTTATAGGGGAATAAAAGACATGGCTCTCTCTTGTTAGACTAGCTGTCTGCTTCCTTTGGTCTCTTTCTTATCTACAAAGTGGAAATATGTTAAATGCTATGTGATGTTACAGGAATGAAATAAAATATGAACCTCAATTCTGATTCATTCTCCTTACTGATAACAATAGCTTTGGCAAGAATGTACGTTGGTAATCATCCCTCGTTAGAAAGAGTTGCGCTTTTACGAGAAAGCCTTGGATTTGCTGACTTAACCTAGGGCTCTGTTGTACCAGAGATAAGCAGTCAATGGGAGGAAGAACCGTCTTATGCCTCAGATCACACAGACACACGTAAGTGCCTTTCCTACTTATCTGGAACAGGGTTTCAAAGTCCCATCGTTTTTCTGTGATTATGGCTGGAGCTAGGAGTTGCTGATAGTTAAGTCCTTCCTCTGTTTTGCTGATAAAATGTACAGGGAAGAAGAAAAGATCACATGGGAGGTTGCCCCCCCACCCCCCCACCCCCACCCCCGTTTGCTTTCTCTGGATACATTTCATAGGCATCACCACCCATGGCCAAGTCTTGGATAAACATGCAGTGTTTCATGTGTTGGGATGTTGGAGCTGAAGGTTGCTAGGCTACCAAAAACATTCTCTGTCACGAGAGACTTAATGGTCCCTTTGGGAAAAGTCTGTAGTGTAAAGTCAGCATTAGTGGCTGTCTTAGGAAAACTGCTTCTCAGTGGCCATGGTGAGGTTGGGTGGCAAGAGGGGAAACATTGGGAGAGCAGTGGACCTGGTTCTGATCCCCAGCTTACGTAGGGAAGGGTGGACTAAGCCCAGAGCCTCAGAGCTGTTAGAACTGGGTGGAAATAATCCCGGCACTTGGGAGACCGTGACCGGCTTGGACCAAGTGATGGAGTGCTGTCTCAGCACAAGGGCTATGGATGCAGCTCAATAGAGAAACCTCAAAGCACAAAGAAAGGTGGAAAGTGCTACAGGGAGTACCTCATGCCCACCTCGTAGATGTAACTAACCACAGAGCATTCACAACTTTCCTTTACAACATGTGGGCAGATTTAAGGACTTCTTCAGAACATTCTTACGCACAGGTAGAAGAATGTCAAAGAAATTAGCAAGTGTTAGTTTTAACAAGGGATTTGAGAAATTACCCCCTTTCCTTTATGGGAAGACTGAGCAGTTTTAGTAATTCAAAGGTTTTTTCATTTTGGTAGCATCCTGCTTCATGTTTAATACCCAATGAAATGCTGTATTAGTAAATAGTACCAGCTACACTGTGTGGTACAAACAGCAAGTGGTGAGAACTAAAGTTCATGCAATGAATAAGTCTAATTGTGTGAACATGCAGTATTTATGCAGTATGGCTTTATTGCATGATTCTGATATCTTGTAGTGACTTCCAAATTTTTTGACTTTTCCATGACTCCGTTTCAGTTTAATAATTTGTAATCAAGCCACCGGAACATAATCACCAGAACATAATTTGCTGTTTGATATGAGGGGAGTACTCTGGGGCTTATCCCAACTATGGGTGGATCCTGTTAGAATTGAAAGGAATTGCTTAGACCAAATATTGCTGAAACAAACAACCAGGAGAAAAGAATTGTTTTTACATTGAGGAGAACTTCTACTGATTGAAAGGAAAGGAAAAGTCTTAGGGAGAGAGAGAGATCCCAAGGACATGCAGTTGATCCATGGCAGAGGCCCACAAACTCAGGTAAAGATGCTTAAAGTGAGGGCTGGTGGCTCTCAGAGACAAATAGCAAACTGAGAGGCATTTCCTGTCAAATTCACAACACTTTCAGTGCTGTGGAGGTCTCCTGAGGGTGAAAGAAACCTGGCTGAGTTGCTTGCAACTAGAAGTTTCTTTGACATTTTAGCTAGTTGTTGAAAGCATTGAATTTGAATTTGAAGTCTGTTTTCCCTTTACTGACTTAGCTTGGGGAGCTTTTCTGTAGAAACAAAAGTTCCAGCCCTTAGGAATGTTGTGTTTCACTTCCCAGTACCAAGAAACAAACAAAACCAAAACCAGTTAGAACTGAGCTATCCCAGAAAGAAGTACAGCAACAGGAGGGCATTTAATGCAACATCATCAGAAATAACAACAAACAACCACACTCCCCAAGACACAGGTCACCTGAATGGCTTTTGTTATGTGATGGATTATATGTGCATATATGGTATAGTAATAGAATAGCTACTCGTTAAATCCTGCAGGGTGGCTCGATAGGTGCCAGCGTGCTTTTGCGGCTGCTGTGGTATCATTCTGTTAATGGTGGTTGTGGAAGAAGGCTGACCCTAAGACACATATGGTTGAGGGCTTTTCAGTATGATGGGACCCTTTGCCTAGTTCTGCTTGAACCATAGCCTTATGGTGCTGGATACTCAGTGGTCACCAAAGGTCGTCCTGAGATAGTGGCTCCATGTTGTATTATGCCAATGAAAATTTAAAAATGCCAACTCTGGTGAGAATATGCAAAGTGGAAGCAAGCTTTGTTTATAGAACACCGAGAGATTGAGACATAGTGAGAAGCTAAAGAAAAGAGAGAGACTCCTGAGAGATTGAGGAGTTTCCAAGAGAGGAAAAGGCTACTGAACTGCTCTGTTTAAGGTTTTTGTGGGAAAACTGGACAAGAGTGGAGGCAAGCTCTGTTGGGATTAGTTAACTCTCTGGGCTAACAGGGACTGAACCAAGAGAAGGCTGCATGCTCTGTGCTCTGTGTGTCCCTTTACTTAGCCCAGTCAGGGAGATGGCTGTGCATGTGCCTTGTTTCTGTGTCCTCTGCCCAATTCGGGGTGGCTGAAGCTGCCTCTGTCCTTCTCTGACTCAAGCTTTGTTGCTCCTGACCTTGACTTTGTGCTGTGAGTCACTTGGGCAACATTTGGATTTCCAGCCTTGTATCTCAAGGTTGTGCCTTAGACTGTCTCGTTGCTCTCACGCTCATGTGACTAGGCATGTTGCTCCTCGATGGTGCAGTGTCGCCTCTCTCCCAGCCACCACCATGTAGTTCTCTTGGTTACCCCATATTTAGCTTCCTGTCTAGAGGTGGTCTAACGTGGTCTCTTAGGTGGAAGCTTCTTGTTAGAAGTGGTCTTAGAACTTAGAAGAGAAGGACACTATCTTAGCTAGGGTTAGTGTGGTGATGAAACACCATGATCAAAAGCAACTTGGGTAGGAAAGTATTTAAGTTAGGTTTTCACATCATAGTCCATCATTGAAGGAAGGCAGGACAGGAACTCAAAACAGAGCAGGAACCTTGGAGGCAGGAGCTGAAGCAGAGGCCATGGAGCGGGGCTGCTTACTGGCTTGCTCCTCATGATTTGTACAGCTTGCTTTCTTATAGAATCCAGGACCACCAGCCCAAGTATGGCACCACCCACAACTGGGCTGGGCTCTCCCCTATCGATCACTAGTTAAGAAAATGTCTACAAGCTTACCCGAAGCCTGATCTTATGGAGTCATTGTCTCAATTGAGGCGTCCTCTTCTGTGATGACTGTAGCTGTGTCAACTTGACATAAAGCTGCCAGCACAGACACTTGCACCTTATGTGCCTCTAGGGCTTTGTGGTGGCCATCTGTCCAGCTGCCAGTGGCCCAGAGCCCTGGCCACTTCTCACCTGTCCAACTTGATTACGTCATACTCAATTCCAAGCCTCTGATTCGTCACCTCAGTGTGTCAGATGCTGCTGTTGCAACTCTGTCTTCTCTTTAACCAGCCTCTGTTTTCACTGTAGCAGTGTGAGCAGCTTACAGTGTTCGCCATGGTCCTTTCTACTACCAATGAAGAGCTAGCTCATACATGCATGGGAACACTCGTTAGAACAAGCAAACAAACGAAACTCATGTGTTTGTGTAATAGCTTGTAAAACCTAGGTAGAATTATCTACCAAAGCCTATCATCATTTAATTTTATGATCTTGTGTGTGCGAATAGTGGGGAGAGGGGAGGGAACACCTCAGTTCAGTGTTACATAAATTGTTTCATACAAGAACCCTGAGAGAGCGAGGTTTTTCTCTAGAGTGTAGATCTAAGAAGGGAAGTGACTCTGGGTTAATAAAGTCAGCAGTCGCTTTCACTGACACATGTACTTAGGCCAGTGTACCCTTATTCTCCTGTCAGGTCTGTATCCCTTGCAGATTCTCTTGTGCATTTTGAAAACATCTAGAGTGTCTCATATTTTCCAATAATAGCACAAGTTTAACAGTCATGCCTTTAACGTTTTAACAAAATCAACATGCCTATAAGAAAAACATGTTACAGAATGTTCTATACCAGAAAGGAGTCTTAAATGAATGTGAGACTCTTATCTTAGATTTGATAAAATAATTGATTTTTTAATAGCACTATCTATGTATTTCAAATGAACTACTTTCTCAGATGCAGTAAAGAGAATGTCTCAGTAACTGGAGTAGGTAAAGAAAGCATTTACTGTCTCTCACTTGAGTTCTGGAGGGAGGTTTGCTAATTCAGTGGTCCACCTGTCCTGAGCCATTTTCTTTCTAATCGCCATGGTCACAGATTATCTACATCATGTCTAAGCATCATCTTACAGAGAGGCCAGAAAGAAGAGTGGGGCCTTCCCTACCACACACTCTCATTTGGGCGGGAAATTATTCCCTGCCTTCTCAGTACCATGAACTAGAGCTGGTGAGTACCCAGCCCTAAAGTAAGTTGCTGATAAGCAAATCAGATCCCAGATTGCATGGGATACCATACACTCATCCCTGCAACTGGAGGAGAGGCCAGCTGTCTCTTCTTAGCTATATTAAATGTTAAGTAGTAGCTATACCTTGCCATCAAGATGGGTGGGTAGGAATTAGCATTACAACAAGTTATGTGAAGACATTTGTGTATCCTGAGTCACAGGTATCTGTGGAAAAGTAAGGTTTAGTCTGTTGCCCTTTGAGAGAGAAGCAGATTCACTCGAGAGGCCTATGGCTCTGTAAGTACTGTCCTCACTGATGCAGAGGCCTGTGACTCTGTAAGTACTGTCCTCACTGATGCAGAGGCCTGTGGCTCTGTAAGTACTGTCCTCACTGATGCAGAGGCCTGTGGCTCTGTAAGTACTGTCCTCACTGATGCAGAGGCCTGTGGCTCTGTTAAGTACTGTCCTCACTGATGCAGAGGCCTGTGGCTCTGTAAGTACTGTCCTCACTGATGCAGAGGCCTGTGGCTCTGTAAGTACTGTCCTCACTGATGCAGGAGGGCAGCAGGTGGCTCTCAAGCAGGAAGCTGCTCACTCTACTTACTTTTATCCTGAATATAGTCTGGTGATTTTCCTCTGTTATTTAGCTCCAAAATGAGGGGGAGGGGGAGGGGAAGGAGGAGGGAAAGAGGGAGGGAGAGGAAGGGAGGGAGGGAGGGAGGGAGGGAGGGAGGGAGAGAGAGAGAAAGAGAGAGAGAGAGAGAGAGAGTGTGAGTGAGTGAGTGAGTGAGTGAGTGTGAGAGTGAGTTAAAAAAATTTCCCACTATGTTGCCCTGGATGTCCTTGAACCAGTCTGGTTCTGAACTGACAAGAGATTTATTTGTTTCTTCATCCCAAGTGCTGGGACTAAAGGCGTGTGCCACCATGCCCAGTAAAATTATAGTATATACTTTAAATGGTAGTTTCTGATTGTTTTACATTAATTGGGCTTCCTCTCATAGGTGGATTCTCCACTGTTTTCCTGGTGCGGACTCACAGTGGGATCCGATGTGCACTGAAGCGAATGTATGTCAATAACACACCCGACCTCAACATTTGTAAAAGGGAAATCACGATTATGGTAAGTGAGAGAAATTTTCTTTTTTTTAGAAATTTGGATCCCTTTCTTTTGGTTTTATATCACATTCACAGTTTTTTAGGCAAGTTATGTATTAGTTTATACACACTTGCAAAACTTGAAAGGTCGTTCAGTTAAACTGTTCTGTGGGAATTGGTAGTTGATGGCGCCTGGCCACACGTGAGCCTAATGCCCAGGTCACCCTTTCCTCGACTGCCCAGTGTGGGTGCAGCAGGTAGGGCGCTCACTGCAAGTGTGTGGGACTGGGAGGGTAGAACACTTCACAGAATTATGTAATGCACACCAAGTTCACCTACCCGACACTTTAAGAAATGCAGTCTTCCACGTACCACGACTCCTTCTCTGTTTTCTTGTTCAACTGGTCTAGGCACTGTTTTTCTCATGCAGAAGGAGGCTCCCATCCTGAAGGTGGTGACTATATTAGCTTTCCACACATTCTACATTCATCTTGTGTTTATATCCACAGACAACAATTTGTGGTCCGTCCCCCCCCCCCCATTTCAACAGTACTGCTCTTCCCTGGTTTTCCTGTGAACTTTACAGTGTAGGGCCAGTTGTCCATCATTAAGGAAAGCTCTTACCAAATACTAGTACAGTAAAAACATCTTAGTAGACTACTAACAACCTCAGTGCTCTTGGGACCTTCTGGTTCGCACTTCTCTTCCCCCACCTTCTCAGTTCTTACCTGTGTACACATGCACACATGTGTGCATTCACTTAAACTCGACCTCTGGTAATAGAAAATTAACTGATTTAGTTAGCGCATTCACAGTATGGTATAATCACTACCTCTGTAGCTTCAATACCTTTTCATCACCCCTGAAAGAAAAGCCCTGCCCACTTAACTGCCCATTTCATGGTCCCTTCACCCAGCCCCTAGGGAGTGCCCTGTCTGCTTGGGACTTCTGCTCTGAATATTTCTGATAAATGGGGCTGTACAATGGGTTTTTTTTTATTCTTATCTCAGTGCCTGTGAGGTTTGTAGACATTGTAGTGTTCTTCAGTACTCCATTTCCTTTCTGTCACCACACGATATTCTGTCAGCATCCCAGTTAGGCATCTGGGCTGCTTGTACTTTTTTGGCTGCTGTGACTAGCTGCCACTGCTGCACACATGTGCATGTGTGTGACTAGCTGCTGCTGCAGTGCACATGTGCATGTGTGTGACTAGCTGCTGCTGCAGTGCACATGTGCATGTGTGTGACTAGCTGCTGCTGCAGTGCACATGTGCATGTGTGTGACTAGCTGTTGCTGCAGTGCACATGTGAATACATCTCCGTGAGTAGTTTCTCACCTTGGCTTATATGCCTAGGTTCTTCTGTAAATGTTTGAGGAGCAGCTAGACTTAGAGTACAAACTGAACCACACATGCTCTTCCCAGCAGTCCTCACTGACAGACAGCTTAGTTAATGCCAGTCCCACGTATCTCACTGCCAAGGGGACTTCCTTCTTTATATCAACCTCTTTATCAACACTTACAAATGTGATCTGGTTTTTTGAATATATGTGATCTGGTTTTTTGAATTCCAGTTGTTTCTGTCTCTTAGCTAGTTTAGAGATGATTAGGTTTTGAGACATTTTATAGATAAAGATATTAGCAAACAGGTTGATAAAGAATTGCTTCAAGATAATGGGGACGCTAGATTGAGTTCCCTAACTTGGGCCTAGATAATGCACTGCTGTGTATAAGTCAGTTTTTCTATGGCATTCCAGCCTGGATTTCCACCTTTATTCTCCCCCGAGTTTATGCCCATCTCCTCAGCTTTCCCAGGCAAATCTCCATGCCTCTCACTATTTCCCTGAATCCCCTCTCTTCCTGCTAGTGTTCCACGCCTGTTTCCTGCCTCAGCTCATCTGCCATCTGCTTTTTTTATTGACAGGTGATGCTTGTAAGAGATTATATTATATTGTAAGAGTTGTAGAGAGCTACAACTGAGCCGTGCTCTTTGACTCAATAGAGTTAGTATACTTCTGAGACAGGGAGAGGATACTAGCAGCTGCTCCAGTCACGTCTTTGCCTTTAAACAAGGAATAGTTGGAAGATTACACGTTTGCAGTGGTGGTCTTTAACTGCTGTTTGGCCACCCACCGCCCACTGTATGAGTTAACGTGTTTTGCGTATAGTAGTTCTGACTACAGACTGTTGTGCACAGTTGAAACTCAGTGTACTGCGAATGATAGTAGTTGCAGGATCCCTGAGTGGACTCTGACCCTCTTTGCAGCCCCCATATGCTGCTGCTGCTGACCTTGTACCGGGGGAAACGTTGTCAGACTTTCCATTTGTTATTCGCTTGCACACAGCACTAATAGTATCTTTAACCTATGCGCTCTTTCTCACAAATGTTTTTTGGCCACTTGTTCCTGTTTTAGCTTTAGTGAAAAGTACATGGACCCATGACTCCATGGAAGAGTTCAACATAAACTATAATGTTTAGGAAAAATGTATGAAACTCATTCATTAACATTAGTGCTTAATTCCTCTATTTTATTTTTATTTTATGTTGTATTTTATTTAGTTTTCAAGACAGTGTTTCTCTGTGTAGCTTGGCTATCCTGGAACTCTCTCTGTAAAGCAGGCTGACCTTGAACTCACAGAGATTCTGTCTGCCCGCCTCTGCCTCCTAGCAATTCCTTTTCTTTTTTTTTTTTTTTTTTTTAAGATAAATACTATTAGGATTCTAATACTTTATTCTTGAAAAGTATGTTATGCACGTACTTTGGTAGATTAGTTCTAACTTATATCTGTTTATTTTGTATGGATCTGTGGGGGCAGCATGTGTAGAGAGGTCAGGGCAGCTTACGGGGCTTGGCTTTGTCCTTCCACTACGTTGGTCCTGAGATTGAGCTCAGGTCCTCAGGCCTGGTGGTCGGTCAGTGTCTCCACTGGCTGAGCCATGTCACCAGCCCTTGGTAGATTATTGCTTTTATTACTTTCTTGATGGAACTTATAAACAAATGATTATTGGTTATTCATCTTAGATAATGACTGTTCCATATGTATTGAGTTTTTGATGAAGTCATAAAAATCCCTGACTGAAATACTGTATTCTCGTACCTTATTCCTGCTTTTAGAAATTTATTAAATCTAGTTATTTAAGCTTATAACCATTACTCTTAGAAGTTTAAGATTTATATTTTCTAATTTTAAAGATTTTATTTCTTTTTCACAGAAAGAGTTATCTGGCCACAAAAATATTGTCGGTTATTTGGACTGTGCTGTCAATTCAATTAGTGACAATGTGTGGGAAGTGCTTATCTTAATGGAATATTGTCGAGGTAAGTATCTGTCTTCATTTGTAGTGTGCTAAAAGAACATCCCTTTCCATGAGCATGAGGTCCGAGGTTTCTCCCAGGGCAGCTGCTACCTTCTTCTCCATGCTTTATTGCAATTTCAGCTTTAATGACTTAATTACACATGCTGTTAAAACTTATTTAAAATCTAATGATAATTTATAATTATGACAAGAGCCTGCAAATGGAGAATTAAACAAAGTGATAATTGGGTTCAAAACAAGAAACCCAGGCTAGTGAAGTTATACTTGTGGTTGTCTGTATAATTCTTTTGTAACCAAGAGTTAGCGTTGCAAGATGTACTGTAAACACATTTAGGCAGCACATGCTAGTTTTCTTAGTGAGTGTGTATCTGTGTGGGTGTGCCTGTAGGGGGATTTAAAAACATTTTTTATTATATTTCTTTGTGTGCATATGTGTGCTTGAGTTTGTGAAGGAGGGCACACACAAACAACAGTGCCCATGCGTAGGTCACAGGACCACTTGTGAGAGTGGCTCGCTCTCTCTCCTCCCATCACGTGGGTCTTAGGGATCAAACTCAGGTCCTCAGGCTGGGTAGCAGTGCCTTTTGCCAGCCCCACGCCCAGCCATAGTGCTTGCAGTCCACTGGCTTTAGAAACAGGGCATCCCAGTTGATCTAGAGCTCATTGAGTAGGCTAGGCTTGCTGGCAATGAGTCCAAAGGGTCTTCCTGTTTCTACTGCTCCAGCATTGGGATCACAGGTGCCTGCCGCCACACCTACTTCTTACAGGTGCTCTGGGATCTAGCTGAGGACTGCACACTTCAGTGCAAGCACTGTACCTACCGAGTTGTCTCCTCAGTCACCGTTGAGTTTCCTCTGTGAGATAGGATTCATATAGCACAGGCTGTTCCCGGAACTGATTCTCCATTCAAGTTATAGAGCCTGCAGTTTTTAAAAAGTGATTTTTAAATTTTTATTTTATGTGCATTGATATTTTATCTGTGTATATGTATCTGTGTGTGGGTGTCAAGCCCCCCAGAGCTGGACTTACAGACAGTTGTGAACTGCCATGAGGGGCCTGGGAATTTAACCTAGGCTTTTGGGAAAAGCAATCTTAACCACTGAGCCATGTCTCCACCACCATAGAACCTGCAGTTTAAATCATAAGCTCAATGGCTTTTATTCATTTGTGTCAGAAAATAGGAAAGCACATTTATTTAGACCTAACATAGTATTTAAAATAACTGTTTACTTGCACAGCGACCTCAATAGTAATAACACATACAAAGTACCCCTGACTTCTACTCTTCGCATGTGTGAGGAGGAGAAGGGCTCTCAGTCTATTCCCTACAAACGTAGTGTCACTCACTTGGTTTTTGAGAAGAAATATTTACCTGATGTTTGAATCATCAAGGTTTTTTTTTCACAGGAATTTTAAAATAAAGCATGATTTCTGTAGGGGCTGGAGAGAGGGCTTGCAGAGAACACAGGTTCAGGTCCCAGCTACCTATGTGCTGGCTTATAACTAACTACCAGGTTAACTAGCTCCAGGTTCAGGGGCTCTAACTCCCTCCCTCTCCCTCCCCCTCCCCTTCTCCCCCCCCCCCCACATACACATACACACTAATTTATGTGTATGGTTCAAAAAACCCAATAGCTACTGTGTTGCCACACATCTTTAATTCTTGTACTAGGGAGGCAGAGGCAGGTGACTGCCTATGAGTTTGAGTCCAGCCTGGTCTATATAGAGAGTTCTAGGCCAGTCAGGGTTACATAGACTCTTCAGAAAAAACAAAACACAAGCAAACAAACAATAGCAGCAGGAACAAAAACCCAAAAGCTGGATAGTTCTGTTCAGCCCTGGGTTGGCTAAGCAGCCTCCTGACGACTTAGGTTCAACTGTTTAATTTGAAGCAGGATTTAGCTGTCCCTTGTGAATATTTTATTTCCGCCATCTTGGATCCCCTCCTCCTATCCCTCCTTTCCCTCTGTTAGGTGTTGACTCTCTGAGTGTGTGCCTCTGAGTGGAGTCTCCAGTCTCTTGGACTAATTAGTTTTTCCTTAACTTTTTGGTGAGTTATGGGTGGAGATGGTTTTGAGATCTTGAGTTTCATGTCTTTCCTTTCCCTTTCAAGTACTGGCCAGCATTGACACTTTCGCTTCCAAGGACAGAGGAGGCTGGGGCAGGGGATGGCCAGAGATGAACACGTCTGTATTCTGTGCTACATCTGACCGTCAGTTTGGTTACCTAACAGAATGTGCAGTGGTGCAGAACTTAGACGGTGTTGCTCTGTTTTCTCTCCAGTGTAGTTGATTATTCGTTTGTTTATGTGACTGACTTTCTGCATAGAGACGATCAGGTAGCTTTCTGGTTGTCTCCATTGTTTTGAAGATCACAGTATGTACACTTCACGCATTCTTCTTGTAGGACACCCTGTTTTCTCTCTGTGTCTCTCTGTCTCTTTCTTTCTCTCTCTGTCTCTGTCTGTCTGTCTGTCTCTCAACCATGCTTGTGTTCTCATTTAAATGGATGTTTGTCTTCCCTCATTTGATTATCTTTTCATTTATTTTTGATTTCTGATTCTTTGGAAGCTTCCTTGAGTGTGTGTTTCAGGTTTTCTATAGAATTTTGTGCTTTTGCTCTATTTTAATTTTTAGTAATTCTTCCTTATTCTTTCCTGTATTTTTACAGTTGCTCTTGTTTTGTTTTTAAGCCATTTGAAATTAAGAAATTACATGTTTAGAATATTTTTTCCCTTTGCTCTAACGTTCCTTGGAGTCCTCTGCGTTGTTGCTCTGTTGTATCTCATGTGGGAAGTTTGCTGTGTGCATCACAGATCATAGCATGCCCTCTGAGCTGGCAGTTTTATCTTAAAAAGAGGAATGCAGAGGCCTGAGTTGAGTGTTCATAGTTTCTTTTCCCATGTGAATCTCCCATGGGGGAGGAGTGCTTTGGAGAAGCAGGGGATGGGAGAATGAATCCTCTTTTACTTCTTTTATGGAAGTCACTTATATATTAAGACGAGGGATCCGGTATAATACACACAGTTCAGTCACACTGGTTGTGTAGGGAAGGGAGGAGAATGGGTTATGTAACCAGTACATTACTTGCCCCATAGTCTAGCTTTTCAATACTTACAGGTATCTTCTGTGCCATGCTTCTAAATTCATGGTCTTGTACTTCTTAACTTGCTAGTTTAAAGTTAAAGCAGGGTTTTCAACCTGTGGGCCTGGACCCCTTCGGGTTTGAATGACCCTTTCATAGGGGTCACATATTAGATATCCTGCTCATGAAATATTTACGTTATGATTATAACAGTCGCAAAATTAGAGTTATGAAGTAGCAATGAAAATCACTTTATGGTTGTGGGTCACCACTCCATGAGGAACTGTTAAAGAGCTGCAGCATGAGGAAGGCTGAGAACCACTGACTTAAAGAGATAATGTGTTTTGCAGACTTTCGGACCTCACTGGTTATTTGAGTATCTTTGTATTTTTTTATGAATAACTTAGGAACAAATTATGGCAATGTGTGACTTTCTAAGTTTGTTTTGGAAGATGCTTTGTATTAATTTCTCTAAGCTGTATCTGTAGTAGCTTTTGATTAATAACAAAACCCTTGAGGATTCAGTGGCAGAAAGCAGCATTTGCTCATGATTGCTTACACATCTGTCAGTAAGCGGCTGTGGGTGGAGCCTGGCAGGGTGGTGGTGCTGAATTGTCAAAGCTTGTTCAAATGTCTGTCTAGTAGCTGTGACTAGTTGGGGTAGTTCTACTTCCTATCTTTATCGCTCTTGTTGGCCCTAGTAGGGTCTCCTGGGGTGGATTTCCCTATAGAGATAGAAGGAACAGATGCCCACAGAAGCACCTAAGCTCTCTCCCCTTCTCAGTTGGATGTGAATATGTGTGTGTGTGTGTGTGTGTGTGTGAGGGCGGGGTCTGTGAGTAAGAGTGTTGGGATGATATTTAGGACTGCAAACACAACTGATACTTTCTGAAATCTTTGATAGTTAAGAGTCTCAAAAAACAAAAACATGTTTACCTCTATGCCAGGCAGAGGTGGCGCACACTTTTAATCCCAGCACTCGGGAGGCAGAAGCAGGTGGATTTCTGATTTCGAGGCCAGCATGGTCTACAGAGTGAGTTCCAGGACAGCCTGGGCTACACAGAGAAACCCTGTCTCGAAAACCAAGAACAAAACAAAACAAAACAAAACAAAACAAAACAAAAGGGAGTCTCTGCATTAGCTTGTGCCATTGAAAGGAAAAGAAGCTTCCATGACCAAGGTTGAGAAGAACACTGTCCCTGTGTCTCAACATAAATGTTTAAAAGGCAGTGTGAGAGCTGGAGAGATGGCATAGAGGTTAAGAGTAATGTCCCCCATAGATAGGTTCTGAGTTCAATTCCTAGCAACCACATAGTGGCTCCCAACCGTCTGTAAAGAGATCTGGTATCTTCTTCTGACCTGCAGGCATGCATGCATGCAGAATGCTGTATGCATAATAAATAATTTTTAAAAATGCAGTTTGACAACATGTCCACTTAGCAAGGAACACTATTAGCAACCTCTCCCTCCTGATCAGCGGTCTCCCCAGCCGTGCGCCTTGGCTAGGTTTACAGTACCAGGACCATGGTTGCTGTAGCAGCTCCTGCTGGTTGCAGAGGCTGCAGAGGCTGAGGTGAGGGGGATCATGAGAGTTTAAGTTCAGCCTGGCAGTGAGAGGCGTAAATCCCCTCCTGCAGAACAGTGTGCTGCCTCCAGCAGGCAGCCTGCTGTGGCACCGGGCAGCAGGTCTTGTCTGGCAGGCCTACGGTGTGTGTGATCCACAGCCAGGCAAGGTTGCTGATCATTTTTCTCCCAGTCCCATCCTATTATTTCTTAATAGGAGTAAAGCATTAGTGGCTTAATTCATCAGATCCCTTTATCCTATAATAAAGGCGATATTTTAAAATGCCAGATCTATAGTTCTCTTTGGCATTTGAGGTAAAAATATGAGATGCAGCTGTCAGTGTCTGACTTGTCGGGCACTCCTCACCTTTCTTTCCTGCTTCCTTGGCTGTATCAGCACGAGGCCTGTAAGTGTTATTTGTTGTTAGATGTTTGTACACAAAATCCATCATTACCCACGTGGTCCCCCAAATCTTTGCCCTGTTAGTTTGTCATCATTCTGTGTCCATGTGACTCTCACTGAGATAAGAAAAGCCTATGTTCTTCTTTCTCCCCCTTCCTTCTCATCCTTGCCTCAATCTAAATTCAGATTTTCCAGGTGAGCTCTTACATATTACTATGCAGTGGTACAAATTATAAATCATATATTTGTGTCATTATTTTTCTCTTGAAACACTATTGATCAAATGTTTGTTTGTCACACTTTATCTAATACAAAACAGTATTGAATGACTACTGCTTCAAATAAATACATCATTAATTGTAAGGAAACTTGCAATTTCAAAAGTGGCTAAATGTTAAAAAATGGCAAATAGTATTAGCAAGACACTGTCTTGTCTAGTGTTCTGATCTCAGAGCTGTAAAACGTAGGAAAGCATGCCATGAACCAGTGCAGTGGTGGGTGTCAGGAGCGTTGTGAGAGTTAGCAGAATCATGGCTAGTGCTGCAAAGGCCTTCCTGGGGCTGGCATGGTTTGGAACATGTCCTCAGAGTTACTTGTTGTTTAGCTGGGCAGGTTGTGAACCAGATGAATAAGAAGCTGCAGACAGGCTTTACCGAGTCAGAAGTCCTACAAATCTTCTGTGATACCTGCGAAGCTGTCGCACGATTGCATCAATGTAAGACTCCCATAATCCACCGGGATCTGAAGGTAAGAACTGGGCCACACGTGTTCTACACTTCCAATTTGAAATGCCCCTTTTTTCCTCCCTGCTCCTGTCCCCTCCCCAAGACGCTGTGCAGTTTGCTTACGCGTCATGCCTGCTGTTGATTTTCTGACCTTTCTCACTAGAATATAAGGATCATGAGGCCTTTGATATTGGTTTGTTTTTGCGTGTGATAGGTGCGTGTTCTTGAACATGCGTGGTACAGAGCAGAGGTTCATTAATTGTTTAGTAAATAAATGAGTGAATGCCTCCCTCGTTTGAATGATTAAATACAACGTTATATCTTATGATAAAAGTAAAGTCTCATTTAGCATATAGGTTGTAGATGGTCATGAAAGCTAAAGTAAACTTTATTAGCATTTTAGTAATGTAAATAAGAATAAAAACAAAAGACATTGCCAGAGTAATAGTAATTTATTTGGTCCTTAACATATTTATTTGGTACAGACTGTGTTCTGAGTACTTCAAGTATTCTAACTCAATTTATTTTAACAACAATTCCATGTCATAACTATTATCTTCCCTGTTTTTCTGGTTAGAGAACCAGAGTGGGAGCAGCTAAGTAAATTGTGCAGTGACGTAAACACTAGTAAGCAGCAGCCGGGGCTCTCTCTGAACCTGGGTTGTAGTATTTAGGACACTGGAGTAGCCACAGTTTGTTTTAGTTGTTTTAACTCTGATTTCCAAGTTAAAGTGTAAATTTAAGATGATGGTGTAGGCTGCATCAGAAAAATCTACATTTGAAAATGCCTACTTTCTTAAAATTTTTGAGACTTGATATGGTAGTGCCATCACTGTAAAAAACCTGACCACATGCTTCAGGTTGCATTTAGAATATTGTATAAAATTGTCAGATGTAATGTATAAGGTGAATATGAAATATGAATGTATCTTGTCTTACTCTTGAATCTGGCCCACATATAAAAAATAATTTAAAACTAACAGCACGTCTGGTTTTAAATAGTTTGCATGTGAATATTCAAGCTAAAGAAGTTAGTCAGAAATGGATTTTAAATTTTTTCCACTATTCCTTGTCTGCAGGTGGGCTGAAGTCTAGGGATGGAGAAAAAAGAGAATTTTGACAGCTCTCAGTTGTACTTCAGAGAGGGAATTTAGGAGGTTAGGATTGAACAGTTTTACAAACCCTTCTGGCCTCCTGAGTTCTGGGTTCATCAGGAATGTCCCACTGCCTGCTCTGGTCCATCTGTCTCTGGCTTAGGTGTTGTCTGTCAGTATATATGTGTGTGTGTGTGTGTGTGCACGCGCGAGTATTTCGTATATATGTACCTAGCACCTGATCCCAGCAGGTTAAAAAACAGACAACTTTCACTTTGAAAATAGTAATCACTGATTTTCTTCTCTTAAGGTAGAAAATATTTTGCTAAATGATGCTGGAAATTATGTGCTTTGTGACTTTGGCAGTGCCACTAATAAATTTCTCAATCCTCAAAAAGATGGAGTTAATGTAGTAGAAGAAGAAATTAAAAAGTAAGTTTTTATATATTTTATTTTGTCTCATAGACATTTTGATTAACTTTGAGTCTGTGGCTAGCATTAATACAAATTTTATATTATTCCATTTGTAGATTCCTTCAAAATGAAAAGGATTAATATATGAATAGATAGTCTAATAGATATTCGATAAGTACCATGAATGATTTTTTTTGTCTGTGTGGTAAAATTAATAATGAAACATGTAGAATAAACTATAGTGGCTAATAGAACCATTAAGAAAAATTTAAGCGATTTAGAAAGATTAATTTTGAATGTTTATGAGTTTGAATGTTTTGCATGTGTGTATACATGCGTGTAGGGCCCATGGAGGTCAGAAGAAGACATTGGATCCTCTGGAACTGGACTTAGAGATGGTTGTAACCACCATATTGGTTCTGCGAACTGAACCCTGGTCTTTTGCAAGAGCAAGAAGTGTTCTTAGCCACTGAGTCACCTTTCCATCTCCTTAAGTGACTTTTGAGTTGAGCATTGTGTCTGGTGTTTACTGAAATGGGACAGTGGGTGTTTTTGAAATGTAAATTGCTTGAAACATGTTAGCTGCTGTTAAGAGTATGAACATTACATGTATCAAAAGCTAGGTAGGAGGAGTGTGAATGCTGAGACTGTATGAAGTCATCTTGCAAAACTTTCTGGAAAAATATCACACATGCTTGTAAGAACCTAACTTTTCTAATTTTAGCTTTAGAAAGTAGAACAAACTGCCTTAGAGCACTTCCTGAAGTGACATAGTTGACAGCAGTCTGTCAGAATAGGGTCTTCTCGGTAGTGTCCTTCATCATAGGTTCTCAGGACGAGGAGCTGCTCAGAGAGCTGATGTCTGACCACTTGTTTAATGCAGTTACATAGGCAGTAGTGACGTATACTATAGACTACGTATTTCTACTCAGAAAACAGCTTAGAACGACTTACTAGACTCTGCAAGAACGGGCCCTCAGTAAACATGCCTGCACGTCCCGTAGAGCACAAGGATAGAAACACTGGATGTTGGCTTCCTAGAATTCATGTCATTAAACCTCTTGTGGATGAGTATTTCTGGTGGCTCCTTGAGGTCTCAGGGATCTCTGATCTGCTAGATGTTTAATTTGTTGCATTGTGGGATATAGTTAAGGCTCAGTGCATTGTGGGATGTAACTTAGGCCCAGTTAAATTTTATGATGGTTGGAGTATGGCGGGCGAGGTCAGCTCATGAAGAGTTTCCATCCTCAGTTTAGGAGCGGATGGTCTGGTTCTTGCATTCGTTCCCAAGCACTCATTTCAGGGCCCTCTCGGGTTTTGGTTCTGGGATCTAGTGATAAAGTTCTGCCGTTGTGAAGCTTCTGTTCTGGTTCCTCTGCAGTAGCACATTGAGACATCTCGCCTGTAAGAGTAGTGTGCAAAAAGTGTGGTGTTAGGATGTTTTGATTAAATTCTCCGTGCAAAATAAACACTAAAAAAGATTTTGCTGTGATAAAGGTTGTCTGTTCATACTCTTATGATTTCTGCTATGAGATTTGAACACTACTTGATTAAAAATATCTGTTCCTAGTAGATTTGGTTTTTTTTTGTTAATGGATATTGATTTATAGTGTCTTTCAATTCCAAAGAAATTAGGTTGGTATTCATATTAGAACTGTACATAATGTGTATAATTGAGTTACAGTAACAAGATAACTTTTAAGAGAATTATAAAAACTCAGAACTTTTACTACTGTGTGTGACTGGGTGCACTAACATCTATAAACCAAACTCCTGAGGAAAGAGATGAAGTTAAATTTTGAGCATGCAGTTCTACTTTTAATATGTGAAAATATTTTGATAAGGAGGCTGTTATAGTTAATTGAGTTATTTCATGTGAGTCAACAGATATTATTTCCAATAGATGGTCATTTAAGTTTTTATTAATAAAGAAATTCAACTTTTATATAACTAGAGATACTATTGCAGTTGCTGAATAAAAGTGTCTCTGGATACTTTGTTTCATTTAACTCTTGATAAATTTTAAAAACAGTGTCATTTCTATATATTTCTGAACCCAAAAGCCTTTTAGATTGTGTTTTAGAGAAGCCTATCTTACCTGTCTTCTTGGTTTTGAATGCATCTCCTTTGTTTAATTCCTGTTGCCAGATACACGACTCTGTCGTATAGAGCACCAGAAATGATCAACCTTTATGGAGGGAAACCGATCACCACCAAGGCTGATATCTGGGTAAGGCGCCAGGCTGTGCTTGGTTGTAGCTGTCTGAGTAGAGCTGCCTGCTGTGTGTCTGCTTCCCAGAGGTCTCCTTTCCTGCAGCCAGGAGCATCTGACTCAGGGGAATGCTGGGATGCCCTTGTTGAAGAGAGGGGATAGGTGTAAGTAATGCAGCTGCCTCCACAGCCATGCTTAGGGTTTAGATTATAGGTGGATGCTCACACTTTTTGGTTTTAAATGAGTGGAATTTTTGGCTGATGGCAATGTATCTGGATGGAATTGTTAAGCAATTACACTATAACTTTCTGGAATATTTTACGTTTTTTTGAATGGAAACTAGCACAATTCTAAACATGTCATTAACTACTCTTTATTGAAGGTCCTTATTTAGTATATTTTTACTTGGATTTAATTAAACCAATAGATAGTATTAATGTATAGGAAAAAACCTGCTTAGGATCTCACATCTCTTTCAAACTTGTAAGTAAAATACGTTTTGGATTGTATGTAATAGTCTAAGAAACTATCTTAAACTCTGAATGCATTAAACAATAACTGTTGGTTACATTTGCACGAGCATATTATTAGAGTACACTTTTAAAAAGTAATTGCAGAACTTACAAAAGAGATATTTTTGTTTTTTGCATTTCATTAAAAAATTACCTATTTTATGTGTAAGGCTACATGTCACAGTGTGTGAGTGGAGGTCACAGGACAACTTTTAGAGGTTGGTTTTCTCCTTAGAACTTGGATTCCAAGCATCCCAGTCGGGCATCCAGGGTTAGCAGTGATAGCTTCCCTGCTTGAGTTACCTTGCCGGCTCCACATGTGTAAGTGTCAGCCAGTGCCTGTCTGCTTGCCGGCTACCCTAGCCTGCTCCCTCCCGGATTTGGGAAGCCATAGAGAGCCCATGAAAGAGATGGACAGTCTTGCAAAGTGGTCAGGTCTTTGGGATCTTCTTATCTGCTTATTGCAACACATTTATATATTCATTTATTTATCTATTTATTCATTTTTTTGGTCAGTGATTCTTAGGGTAGTTGATTTTTTAAGATTAAACCAAATTGGAAGAAAATTTGTTTTAATTATTTTGACATTGTTCCAGTCCCTATGATTCAGTTAAATTTCCTGTCCTTGGCATTAACATTGGATTGATTTGATAACTTATAGAAATGTTGATGGTTATGTATGTACAGAAAGCAGAATGGGTTGAAAATTAATCTATAAAGTAGAATTATGACAGGAAGTGACGGTAGCGATTTTTTTCTGGCCTACCTGTGTGGCTGCTCAGTTCCATGGCACCTGAGCGGTTTCAGCAATACAGCAGCTGCAGCCGGCTTCACGGCTTCTTTGAAACCAATGGGTGGTTTTGTTTCCTGAAGCACAAAGTGATTATCTAGTATCTTATTGCAAAGTATGGGGTCGTTCTTCATTTGTCACTTTTAAAACAAGGGTTAGTATATATGTAAATAAGTACATAAAGATCTAAAAGAAAAAGCGAGCCAACCTAGTGTCTGTCTCCATGTCCATGGGGCGTGTCCAACGCTTGTTGCTTAGCGCAAACGGAGCAGAACCACTACATGTCAGGTGGGAGTCTGCTCAGTTTGATCAAAACTTGTATTTGCTGGTTCTGTTTCAAGAAAACATGCCAATTAAAAGAACCACAGTGTTCAGGTGAAGTAGCCCTATAGCATTTTATATTTTGGCAAAACTGTTTTTCCCTTGAGAGTTTCCCTTGTAGGCTATTTTTATTCTGACATCTAGTGTGCTGACTAGAAATGCCACATTAGCTTAAATGAGGAAAATGGAACATGATGATGGCCTTCAAAACCAGCCTGCTCCATCCTTCTTTTTCTTACGAAGTTCGCATTGTGTCAAGTGACTAAGATGAGCGTACTGTGCTTACACGGTGCAAAGTCGTTCACTCTTTTTCCCACCATTCCTTTTCTGGGGGGTGGGGGCAGTGTACTTGAAAGCACTGCACATCTCAACTCCATCCTAAGAGCCCACAGTCTCCTTTTAAAGTAAGCTGGCATTGCCAAATTATGTGTGGACCCTCACATTTACTCTAAACCAAGGAAAATGTCCAAGATTTGATTGGCAGGATAAAATTGGTGGAAATGCAGTTCTCATTTGTATTGAAGGTCATCTGGATGGTGGAAGGATATAATTTAATGCAAATATTATGCCTTCACTAGTATTTTTACAGTCGTTGAATGGGGATTTCATGTTCAGTTTCTTGTTTTATCTTCCCCATAGAAAACCAGTTATCATTACCGTTTTAACCACATCGACTGGGTATTTCTAGTTAGTATCATTACCATTTTAGTAATAATATAATAGCATATCAATTTTTCAAGTAAAGGTTTGGAATTTCTAGATCATTGAAATGTCTTCACTACAAGAGTGTTATCATTGAAAATATTATTTTAAAATTAGTGTTGTACTTACAAAGGTTTCTGTATAGTATAGTCTTCATAGACATTATAAAAATACTTGTTAGTTGCGGATGGTGAGATAGATATGTGGGAAATGTAACAGCAGAAAGCTTATCTGCTAATTAGCTTAGCATCAGCCATAACGCTGATGCAGCTGTATGCTAACTGCTGGATAACTTATTTAAGTTGGAAATGCCCCTTATCCTTGTGGCTTGAAGTGTTATCTTTTGTCAAAGTGATAATTTTGTGAACCAAAAATCCTTTTTTCTTTCTTGGGAATTTAGCTCAGTGGTAGGGCGCTTAAGGCCCTGGGTTCGGTCCTCAGCTCTGGGGGGGGAAAATTCTGTCAGAGGTTTGAGCTGTGACTTAGCTGTAAATGCACTCTGCTACTTTTGTAGAAAAACTTGTCCTTTAGAATGTTTTACCTTCATGTCAGTAAGTGACTTACTGATGCTGTGAGGTTTATAAACTCATGCAAGTTTGGCAGACAGAGACCTTCTCTTTTGATGCTACTGATTAGTATAGAAAAATGTTTAGTATTATATATGGAAGCAGAATTAATTTTAATGTTTGTGTGTGTGTGTGTGTGTGTGTGTGTGTGTGTGTGTGTGCACGCGCGGTCCCACTATGTGTGTGCTAGTGCCTGTGGAGGCCAGACATGGTATCAGACTTCTGGAGCTGGAGTTAGAGGTGGTTGTGAGCTTCTGACATGGGTGCTGGGAACTGAACTCAGGTCCTCTGCGAGAGCTGCACATATGAATTGTTGAATGATTTCTCCAGCTCCAGAGAGTTAATATTTTTTTATTGCACCTAACTTGTTTTTTGCCTGTGTGTATGTGTGGAGGCCAGAGAGCTATTTGAAGACCCCTCTTCTCTTTCCACCTCATGAGCTCTGGGCATCACACTCAGGTTTTCAGAGTTGTTGGCCTTTACCCATCTTGCTGTTCCTTGAATCAGTTTTTATGTTATGAAATAATGACCGGTAAGATTTATTGTTGGTTGTCTTAACTTTGATGGACAACCTACTCATATTGTGAATCATAGAATTTAAATCACGTTTTAGAGTAAGTTTTAAGATAATTTAAGACCAGCAGTATGTTCCCTTTAATTGGGGTTACTACTGCTGTGATAGGCACCATGACCAAAAGCAGCTTTGTGGAGGAAAGGGTTTATTTTCTCTTATAGCTTCTATGTCCATCACTTAGGGAAGCCAGGGCAGAAATGTAGAGGTAGGAACTGAAACAGAGACCATAGGGGAGTGCTGCTTCTTGGCTTGCTCCCCATGGCTTACTCAGCCTGCTTTCTTACGTCCCGCAGCACCCCCTAGCCCCAGGGTGTCCCCACCCACAGTGGGCTGGGCCCTCCCAAGTCAGTCACTAATTATGAAAATGCCTCCATAAACTGCCTGAGGGCAGCTGATGGAGACATCTTCTCAGATGTAGCTGTGTCAAGTTGGCAGTACTAATTAGGACAGTACCAAGTAGATACTGTTCCATCCAAAAGGAACCAGCTTGGTTTATTTTCGCTACCCATGATACAGAGAGCAGCTTATTTAACTGGTCACAGATGCAGCAGAGAAAGATCATACTAACTACTTTTAAAAAAACATTAAACATTTTACCTGGTTAAGTAATAATTTGATCTAAAGTAGGAAGGTCTACCTTGTTGTTGGTGTGAAGTGGCCTGTGTAGCTTTGGGTTTCTTGGTGGTGGTGCTGAGGGCTGTGCTCTGTCCGGCCTTGAGTATTTAAGTGAGTGGGCTACCACTTCGGTCCAGTTCCAGCTGTGCCCTGGGCTGTTTTGTGTTCTGTGGTTGGATGCTGAGCACTAATGATGTTCCCATGTCTTTGTTTTGCAGGCCTTGGGATGTTTACTGTATAAACTTTGTTTCTTCACTCTTCCTTTTGGTGAGAGTCAGGTTGCTATCTGTGATGGCAGCTTCACCATCCCAGACAATTCTCGCTACTCCCACAACGTGCATTGCTTGATTAGTAAGTATTCGGAATGATGTATTAATATTGTTTTTTTCAGATACTGTACTTTAGTGCCTGCTGTTTATATTCTTTCTTAAATCTACATTTTTCATTTCATATAATTTTTTAAACTATAGTAAAGATATTTTTAAAAAATGGCTATATTACCTCTATAGAAGAGAAAACAATCTAATTACTAATGAGTACAAGAATATTCTTAACCTTCTAGATAAGATTTTTATAGCACATGGCAGCAATGACATTATTAAGGCAGCCAGAATTGCTGGGGACGCTTATAATAAACTTTAATTGTTCAGGTTTTGTATCTTTGAAACCAGATATCCACGTAGTTAATAAATAGCCAGATTCCCTTTCCTTCTTAAGGGCCTTTGCTTCCTTTTATAAAGAGACTATAATTTAACATTTTGTACGTGTAGATTGTAAATTTCCGAGAACGATCTCTGAGGGGAGGGCGGCTGTTGGACAGTAGCTTCGTTGGGGCAGTACTCACACCGCTCCCTCTGCTCTGACTAAAGCATCCTTAGCACTGCAGCTTCTTTTCTGCACTTTAAATACACACTTGTAGCCTCTGTGGCACAGAACAGAGTATACATATGATAAAGATAGCATTTAAACTTAGCGAAGAAAATAGTTGGAAATCGATCATTTCCTTAGCCATTTGTGAACAACGATAGAGCTAAGTCTTCCGTTTTTTTTTTCTGTTAAAACATCACATAAATAAAATATTTAAATCTAAAGAATAAGATAAATGCTGAAAGAAAATAGGCATGGATTTAATCATATGCCTAGAATATAGAAAATGTAAGTGGCCAACCCCAGGAGTTATAAAACGTAGAGCCCAGTGGCATAAAGCTTTCTGCCTTTAACTGTGCCCATCTGGCTTGGGTGTTGTGGCAAATACCTGCAATTGTAGCGAAGGGGAGACAGATGCAGGAGAACACAGCAAGGGCCTGGTCACTCTGAGTTACAGTAGGAAGATTGTCTCAATAAAGCCAAGGGCTGGGTACATATGGCTTAGGGGTAGAATGCTGGCCTAGTAGGCACATGGCTTTGGGTTCATTCTTGATGTGTATTTGAGAAGTGCCCAGTGTTCTAATGCATGGCTTTCTATAAACCAAGGAGAAGGGCTCCAAGGAAAATACTGGTCATGATGTCCAAGAGAAAGGGACATAAATGATGCAGTGTGACTTGGAAACTTTTAAAGCACAGAATTTCTATGGTACAGATTTGTTCAAAGATACTGGAATTTGGGGAATTATATCATCTTGATAAACAAAGTATTTTGTGTCATCCAGAATGGGAGCCCGAATAATGGAGAAGTGCGAAAAGGGAACAGCTGAAGCTTGGCTTTGCGCTGCCAGTGTGAACACTTAATTATGAAAGCATGTAATGCATATGTGTGTGCATGTGTGTGTGAACGTGTGTGTGTGTGTGCTTGTGTGCTGTGCTCCTGCATGACTTGGTCCTAGAATCCTGAGTGGGGTAAGGAGGGAATGAAGAAGCCAGACATCCATACGGAAAGCTAGGACCCAGTGGTGTGGACTCTGATGGAGAAGCCTCAGCATCCGTGCTCACTGAACAAGGAGGCGGTCTTCATTGCCTTAAGCACTGGTCCGGGGGTGGTGAGAAGAAGCTACAGTGCATGTTTCCTGGATACACCGTCAGTATTTGCACTTTGCCCTGAGGAGGCTGTGCCATCCCTCCAAGCCTCACCTGAAGACAGCTTTGCCACTCTCATGGGGCTGAGGCAGTAGGGTTCTTGACGTGGCAAATTCATTACTCCAGCGAGACTCAGGGACTCAGGGCATCGGCAGTCATGGGAATTTTATGATACGTATTTCTTTAGGACACCACTTGCTCTCTGCACTTGCACTGAGGGTTTTGCTTGCAGAAAGCTCCACGTCTGTTCTCTTCATACCTGTGTAATGGTGTCAGCTCTCGGCATGAGTCTCCATGGTTAAGCACCTGGCAGCATTGCTTGTGTGTGTTTCCTGGTCTGTGCCAGCACCAAGTCAAATTGGAGCTGCCTGTCTGGGCAGTCTAAGTCATGGTCCTAGGTCCCCACGGATCGGCTTGTCAGTCTAATGACATTGCTCCAGCCTTATTTTTTCAACAGGAGTTCTGTTTCAGTGCACTATTTTGTAAAATTATTTTTAAATCAGCAGACATAATTCCATGTATATTTGAGTAAATATTAAACTCTTAACTTTCTCTCTCTTATATAATAATGTTCTCAAAAAGTTTAGATGAATAGAAGCATAACATAATCCCTACTAATCATAATGCTCAAAGGTTAGAATATGGGCTTTAGTTGCTATGTTCTCTGGGTAATTGAGTTCTAATGTTTTGCTGCAGACAATTTTCTATATCATTGTAGCTATAGCTGTTTTCTTGCTGAGTATAATGTTTTAGTAATAATTGAACGTGCAGCTTTGTAGGAGTCTTGAAGTGTCTGACGGCTCAGAATGTTCTCATTGACCAGTTCTGTGTGGGAAACGGAGCAGCTCATGCATTGAAAAGTGATTTCATGCCTAAGGATTCCTGAGTTTCTCTGTGTTTATGTGTGACACCCATATGTGTGTGGGAATGTGTTTGTGTAGTGCTGTGGTAAGCATGATAATGCTGTTGATAATTTTAGGTTCAATTAGAGTTTAATTAATTGCTAGTTTACCGTGTTCCATATGCTTCTTGTATTTGACCATAAATATGAGCATTTAAGTTTCTGCTATCCATTTGATTGTGCCAGAAATGAAAAATATCAGATAAACTAAAAACATTCAAGCACATTTGGAATTATACTACACCTATGGGCTTTAAAGCAGGCCAGTGAGATGGCCCAGTGGGTAAAAGTGCTTGCTGAGCAGGTTCAGTGCTGCCAGAGCCATGTGCAGGAGCCACCGTGGAAGGAGAGAACTGAGTCCTCCCAGTTGACCCCTGACCTCCACAGTGCATGCTCACAAACCCACAGACACACCAATCAACAGTTGTAAGTCCTAATAGTTTACCTCCTTGTCAAAAATTTTATAGTTGTTATTTTTAAAATGCTGTAATAAAGTATAGAGTTTGAAAAACCAGCATTTACTTACTTATAATGTAATGCTGAAAACCTATTTGAATTCTTTGAATTCTGTTGTTTATACCTTTCACATAAGCCTTGCCTGCTTCCCATTGTCATATTTAGTTGTCTCTGTGTTTATAAAAGGCAGTTAGTGTTTTCATTGCTTTAAACTGAGTCCTGCATTCAGAAAACCGAGTATTGTATAGCTGTGCTTTCATGGTTTTTGAATTTCAAAGTTTTCAGTGCTAAATTTGATTCATTCAGTACATATACTTTTACATAATTAATTGTAGTACTAATGCTATTTATATCCATTTGATGTCACTCAGAATGTTTGAATTAATTAATCACGAGGTAATAGCCAGATTGCTAAGGCTGTGTAGTTTTGTGGTTATGTAGGTATTTGGATATACTCCTGTTAGCAGTAATCCAGAAGGAGAGGTTGTGACTGTGTATTCGTGATAAAGCTGCTTTCATTAGTCTTATCTTTCTTTCCTGTAGACTTTCCTTAAAAGCAGCAATTTTCATTTGATTTCTGTTAAATCCATGATGCTGTTGCTGTGAGAGTGGGGAGTGAGCACTTTTATTTTTGAATCTAAGAGTTGAAAAGATGGCCAACAATGGAGAATGAGAAATATCAGTAACCCCAACCCCAATTGCTTCCCTTAACCCTTATTCTTACCCTATCACTAACACTAACCGGAGCCCTATCCCTCACTCGTACCTTAACCCGAACCCTAAGCCCAACTCTTACCCTTACGTAAACACTACCCCTACCCCCACCTCTACCCTACCCTTATCCCAACCCCTACTCCTTCCCCAAAACCAAACCCCACCACTACCTTTACCCCATGCCTACCCCTGCCCTACCCCCAACTCCACACCTACACCTAACCCTACCCCCTTTTAATCTTTCCCATGCCTCAGCCTTACCCTTACCCCTACCTGGGTAGTTCTGGAGATAGACAGGGCCTGCTTACGTCACTGTCAGCTTCAGTCTCTTAAAGTGGGTCATGGACACACAGATGTGTAGCAGGGCTAGTAAAACCTGTGGAGCCCACCCATCAGACTCAGGTTTACCTGCGGCTGCTTGTCTGCTATAGAACATTAGGTACCTCCATCTGTTTCAGAGGCTCCCGCACAAATGATTGGAGAAGGCACGACTGAGAGGGAGGGTGGAGGGACCGGTTAAGTGCAGTACTCGCTGTGAGATTCTGAAAGGCACTTGAGAAGTACCACCTCTGAGTTCTGGTGGGAGCTTGTGAGTAAGTGTGGCTGCCTGCCCTTCCCTGCTGCGATCCTCCCACTGAACAGCCACCATTACAACTGTGACTTTGCGTCACACTTGGTCCTGAGGGTGTACTCTGTACATCTCTATAGGTGTTTCGGGGCACAACCTATAGCTTTGTGGTGACTCTCCTGAAGGCATGCCACACTTCATACATTCCAGAATATCCTAGTCCAGCTAGGAAGGTTCTCTGTCCCGCCTCCTCTGCACTGTGATGGCTGTACCACGGAGCTTTGTTTCTCTGGCTTTTGGTTCACAAGCTGCTTGCTGTCGTGTGGTTCTGGCACTCAGCTCTTTTATTCCAATTAAATTAATTTTAGCTCCTGTGTCGTGGAAAGCTGGAGTTGTCTTAATTCTCCTAAATGTATTATGGGAAATAAGCAGTATACATACAGAATAGTCTATTTTTCCCTGTGTCCCACTTGTCTTCAGAGGTTATTAGCATATGTCTACTCTTGTTTTATCTATGCACTCACCTGTTCTCTCACATAGTTTTGTGAAAACTACCTCAGACACATTAATATACCTTTGAAAGTAAACCAAGTGTAAGATAGGACTTCCCTGAGGACGCTCACTCATTCGTGCTGGATTATCAGCTGGCAGTTAAAGGCTCTGTCATTAACTTGTAGGGCACTCATCAGGACTATCACACATGTAGTTTCCTGGCATATTTATAGTGCCACTTACTGTCCTACTTATAGTTGAGTGTATATATATTCGGTTGTTAAATTTAGAATAATATACCTCACATGTAAACATCTTTATTAATCTACATGGGTTGACAGATGCATAAAATAAAAGTGCTTATAATGTAGTTTCAAAATTACGGTTTCTCAGAAAAAGCTTCAGAATGAACAGTGAAGTTGTCCTTTTCAGTATGTTACTGTATTACTGTAATGCATGGAGTTCACTGGGAGGGAAAACTTCATGGAAAGAGAAAATCGGTACATTCTAGGCAGGAAGACTCGGATTTCTAACAAGGCATTTCCCCTTTATGTTGGTGAAGCTGTTGGATGAGAACCGGTGCAGGGCTTAGCTTTGTCTAGGCGGAGGCATGGATCTCATTCCGTGAGACTCGACTACCGTGGTCCTGGCTGAGGTCCACTGTGACTGACTGCAGAGCCCTCACTCTCCCTGCTGCCCTGTGGGGATGTGGACGGGTGCTTGCTGTCCTTTCCTCTCACAGATGTGTATGAAGCCCAGCTGCTTGATGAGTGCTTTGCGATGAGAAGTGTGTGGAAATGAGCTGGAAGTGCCGCTGGTTTCATCAGGAACTACGGAAGTGCTGAGACCCTATCCCAGGGTGTGCTGGGCGCCTTTGTCAATAGAAGGGTCACCCAAGGGTGATGGGAGAGATTGTGTTTCTCCAAGGCTAACATTGGAAAAAATGGTTTTGTTTGTAAACAGGGGTGGGTGAGAGTTGTGATAACCCACATTATTCTTTCACTTGGAGAACGTAGTGTAATTTCTGTGTTCTCTGCCTTTGCTTCTCAAGGCACTGCCACCTCTGTTTCTTAATCTATTCCTTCCCCAGAAAGCACATCTCTTATAGAGTATGTGGTTCAGTTGTGGACTAGGATTTAAGACATTTTAGACATAGGCAATCTATTTGGAAATTAAAGATACCATTCTCTTTAATTATGCATTTGTTTGTTTGTTTTACCATTAATTTATTTATTCACTTTACATCCCAATCATGGACCCTGTCCTTCTAGTCCCCTCTCACTCAGTCCCTCCCTGCCACCTTCTCTACATACCAACCCTCTTTGCCACTGAGGGCAGATAAGGCAGCCCAGTTAGGGGAGCAGGATCCACAGGCAGTCAACAGAGTCAGGGACAGACCCTGCTCCAGTTGTTCAAGACCCATGTGAAGAACAAACTGCATATCTGCTACATACGTGCAGGGAGCATAGGTTCGGCCCATGCCTGTTCTTTCACTGCGGTTCAGTCTCTGGGAGCCCCCAAAGATCTACGCTATAGTTAAGTCCCAGCATTGAATTGGACTAGAGCTGGCAACCTTGTACTTACGGCATGCAGTAACCCAGGGAGTACATTTTACAGCTCCATTTCTTAAAGAGTTCAAGATTGTATATTATTTAAATTAAATTCTTAATGATTTCATATTGAATTTTTCTTTTTTACTATTTCAGTGTTGAGTAATTTCCATTTAAAAACATCTAGAGATTTTAAAAAAAAAGGCTCTTTTTTTTTCTCCCTGTGGATTTTACTAATGATTATTAGATATCTCATTATTTGGAGTTTAAAATTAAATCTGGGGCCTGGTGAGTTGGTTCAGTGCAGTCAGACACTTGCTGGGTGCAGAAGCCTCAAGACCTGAGTTTGATCCCTGGAATATGTGCAAGTGTGGAAGGAGGGACCACTCCACAGAGTGGTGTCCTGACAGCCGCACACGTGCCTTGACACATACCCCACCACACACACATCCATCAGTCCATAAACTAAAACAGCAACAAGAAGCCAAAGGCGCAGCCATGACTGCATTGGATAAAGTCGCCGTCTTTACTGCAAAGTGAGAGCATTTCATCTGAAAGTTCTAAACCCATGATGTTCCAAAACCTGAAACGGTGGGTGTGGACTTGATGTCGCGTGGAGAGTCTCACATCTAGTATCATGACCAGTTGTGAAAATGCAGGTGCCTTAATATCACTGTGTAAGATTCCTTCAGGATCTGTGTATGTGAGTCTGAAGGCTGTGCTTACGTGTTCTAGAGAGAGAATTTCCTGATAGAGTATTGGCTAGAGCACACAGTACAGTCCGCCCCACTTCTCTTTACTGCCAGCATGACACACAAGCGTCACAGGCTCCGGTCAGGATGCTTGAAGCCCGTTCTTTGTAGAAATGGAAGAGGCATTTCTTGGATGAAGGGAGGTGTCTGAGGAAGCGCATTCTCTACCACAGTGCTCTCCTCACTCTGCAGAGCTTCTTTTCAGCTAAACTGAATTTAGAAATTATCTCCCAGGTCTCTGTTGGAGGACTGTGAGATGTGATCTGCCGTCACCACAAGTCCTTTAAGGATGCTAACACTTAAGCCATCTTTAACGAGAGTTGAAGGGATTTATCTGCCTTTGTATCAGAAGAACTGATTTACTTCATGACATCTGTATTATAGATGCTATGATTCATGTAACAGGCAGGATTGTGTTACTCTGTGGTGACAGAAACCGAATTTGGAGCCTACATTTATAGTGAGCACCACCCACAAGGGCCTCTTCCCCTTTGATCACTAATTGAGAAAATGCCCCACAGCTGGATGTCATGGAGGCATTTCCTCACCTGAAGCTCCTTTCTCTGTGATAACTCCAGCTTGTGTCAAGTTGGGGGTCATGTTTTCAAAAGTTTAATGTCTGCCACCTCTCTGGCCTAGAGATGGTCTGTGACTGCCTCTGTAGTGCATTCATGCGACAAGTTTGCTTTCAGAAAAAGTTTCTGCCATTTTCTCTAAGCATTACCAAAGTCGTCTAGAATCAAGGGATTGTGGACTAGCAAACCCCCTTCCATAATGTGTCTCTGTAGTATTTGTCTTCAGTTAAACAGCTTACTGTTTGATCTTCTATTACAGGGTTCATGCTTGAACCAGACCCCGAGTGCAGACCTGACATATTTCAAGTATCCTACTTTGCGTTTAAATTCGCCAAAAAGGATTGTCCGGTCTCCAACATCAATGTAAGTAGTTTTTCAAATAGGTAAGACTTTAAAATCCATTTTAATTGTGTGTGTAAGCAGGCATGCATGCTCTGAGAGCTACCTGTTTCTTGACAAGTGGTCCTGATGGTGTCATGCTGTTTTTGTATGAAGCCTCATTTCTTAGACTTTGCTCAGGTATTATGGAGAACGTCAGCAGGATATCCATTTTGCACTGTGCAGAGAAGCACAACATGGCACGTGTCAGTCACAGAGCATAAGCTGTTATTAACGTATTTGATAGAAGGGTTTTAAGTGTTTTGGTTTTGTTTTTTAACCAAAAGGTGTGGTCAGGGCTGGCGAGATGGCTCAGTGGTTAAGAGCACCAATTGCTCTTCCGAAGGTTCCGAGTTCAAATCCCAGCAACCACGCGGTGGCTCACAACCTTCCGTAACAAAATCTGATGCCCTCTTCTGGAGTGTCTGAGGACGGCTACAGTGTACTTACATATAATAAATAAATAAATCTTAAAAAAAAACAAAAAACAAAACCAAAAAAACAAAAGGTGTGGTCAAATAGTATGCAGATACTAAGTCCAGTGTTAAATTAAAAAAAAGGGGGGGCTTTGAAGTGTAAATAGCAGAGGCATTGTAAAGGGAGAGACCTGACTTCAGTTACACTTATCAGTAGCTGAGTTTATATCTTTATGGTGGCCTCTTGTTCTCCTGCTGTAAAATTATGGTAGCAATTATAATGATTAATGTGTAGTCCAGTAGCCGAGGCTAGGCCAAGTAAGACACTCATTTGGGGATGACTGATTTTACTCAAAGATTTTGATTTTTCTCTCTCTTTTTGCATGCTTCCTTCCTTCCTTGCCTGCCTGCCTGCTTTCTTCTCCCCCTCCTATTTTTTAAATTTAGGGGGGGTTTTGTTGTTTTTTGTTTGTTTGTTTGTTTTGTTTTTGTTTTTTTGAGACAGAGTCTCTCTCCATAGCCTTGGCTGTCCTGGAACTCACTCTGTAGACTAGGCTGGCCTTAAAGTCACAGACTGTAAGGCTCTGACTTGCAGTCACTTCCTGCACAGTGCCGTGAACTACTCATGCCACGTTTCTGCTACTGTTAACGAAGGTTTCTAGCTTATCATTGATTCCGTAGACATTCTGGTCTGACTTGCCCTGGTTCCTTCAGGTGTAACCTCACTCTCCTACTTAGACTGTGTGATGCTCTGACCTCTCAGTGGGGAGAGTCCCTTTGCCTGAGGTGTACCTGCCTTCAGCTTTCAGTTCAGCTCCTGCTTATGGTGACCCAGACTGACACAGACACGGCTTTAAGATGAACTGTCCTCCAGGCTTTACAGCCTCATGACAGTTATGAGTAGTACTTAGAAACATGATTGTTGTCCTGGTTGTTTTCTTAGTTTCTGAAGTACAAAATATCATTGATTTATAAATGTGTTATCATTTTTTTTAATTCAAGGTTTACCCAAAAGAATAGTGTATACAGTGATTCTGTGATCATCTTCTAATGATTTCTGTGGGCATCAATATGAAGATGACATGTCTGTAAAGGGATATTTACAGAGTAAATCTGAGGAATATGTCTGAATACTAGTATTTCACGCAGTGCTTTAAAAGTTTAATAGTCTATCTATAGCATAAGATCATAACATGTTCTTTTTTTTTTCTTCTTCCAAGAATTCTTTTCTTCCATCAACTCTTCCCGAGCCGATGACTGCTACTGAAGCTGCTGCTAGGAAAAGCCAGATGAAAGCCAGGTAGGCAGGGATGCGCTGTGGCCGATGGGCATCTTGTCAGAGGAAAGGCTGTAGTTTCCATTCCATAAACACTGTCTCCACTTACCCAGTATGCCGAGTTGTTCAGTCTGTGGTGCTAGAGCTTAGATGGTAGGTGAGGAAAAACAAAAGCTCAAAGGTACACTAGAGGGCCTGACAGCAGGCTCCTGTGAGCGCCCGCTCACCAGGGAGGGCCTGAGGACCGACCCGGACTGTAGGACTGTTGATGTTGCAGGGGGCCGTCTCTGTGGACATGTGGCTGTCGTCATTTTTGACTCTGGCTAGTCTGAATTCAGGGAACTGCAGAGGCGAGTTAATAGCTATTAAGCCTATTACTTCTATTTAAGGAAGGAAAAAATAATTGTCACAGGCCATTAGTGTATGTAGTTTGTAGAATTTATGTGTGTATGTGTGCTTGGTAAAGAATCAAGTTTGAAATCTTATTTTTCAGTAATTTACTCCATTAGTAAGCTTTTGCAGGCAACTTGATTATTAAAATGAACTATGATTGGCTATTATGTAAATGATCTTGCCGACTTCATTACATTTTTAGACAGCTTGTACCATACCACTCTGGTCATCTGGTCATCTCCCCTGTTATTATTAGGAGACCTCATACCTACAATATGCTTATACAATTTTCTGGAAAAAAAATTGCCTTCCAAAGTTTTTTTTTTTAATAACTTCATGCACCATAATAGCTTTTGATCATGTGTGCTTCCCTTACCATTCTTGTCTCCTCCCACTGCCCCCCTTCACTTCCTCTTCCCAAACAACCCCCTTCTATATTACTTCCTGTCTTTCTTTTTATCACCTACTGAATTCCTTTAAGGTACCAACCGGAATTTTCTGAAATGTTGTCATGCAGTTTTTTGTTACTTTCCTTTTAGAAAGATAAGTGTTGGGGGGCTCCCTCTAGTGGTACATAGAGGTATTATGAAAGAGGGGTAGTGTGTGCTGCAGGAACTGTGGGCATGATAAATCAGGCATATACAGTGTTAGTTGTTAAATCATTTGAAATCATATTAAGTGAAGTCACTAAAAATATAGGAGAGATTTATTAATGTTTTATAGAGTTTATAAGTATAGAAAGCAAAGTTGAAAAAATATGTAATTTTCAGATTATATTGGTCCCACACTCATGCACATACTGGCAGTACTAAATGGACTGAGTGGGTATCAAAAACAAACAAACAAACAAAAGATCTCATGAAGTTGTGAGGGGCAAGTTTTGAGGGAAATAAGGAGGAAGTTGGAGGGGAGAGATTTGGGGATTGGATTTGTTTCAGATACATTGTGTGCATGTATGAATGCTAAAAATAAATTTACCTATTTTTATTGTTGTTTTGAAATGTCACTTATGTCTGCTAATCCTTGTTTTCAAAATTGTGCTTGCTGTTCTGCTGTGTGCATTTGGGGCTTATGCGGAGTCCCAGTCAGACATTTCTCCTGATTGCCATTCAGTGTTCTAGGACAACAAAGGTTGGGTGAGCAGGCAGCCTGACTTGGCAAGCACTGGCTTCTCTGGTTTTACCTGCTCTAGGAGACAGACAGCATTTTCTTTCTCTTGAGTCCAAGTGAGGGGGATTATTTCTTGTGTCTTTTTAAAGAACTGGATCTGGGTTTTGTACAAAACCCTGTGAGAACATTGCTCTCTGTGCACTCTCAGTCGTAATGCTGTCCCTTAAGTCTCCTGTACTTCCAGCTTGGCAGGCTGACGTTTCAACAGCTATGGCTGCCTGTATTGTTTTCTTTATTAGCTTTATTGAGCTGATATTCTGAGGTGGATACTTAGAAGGAAACCAGATGACTGATGTGGTCATCTGTAATAATCAACTGTGTCTGTATTTTGTAGAATGAATAGTAATTTAGAGATAATTTCATTATTTGGAATGAATTATATTTTTCTATTATAGAATAACAGATACCATTGGACCAACAGAAACCTCAATTGCACCAAGACAAAGACCAAAGGCCAATTCCACTGCTGCCACTTCCAGTGTGCTGACCATTCAGAGTTCAGCAACGCCTGTCAAAGTCCCTGCTCCTGGGGAGTTCAGCAACCACAAACCCAAAGGTAATTAGCCTTTGCAATTCTGACCTTTCGATAAGGTTTGTTTGCCTTGGAGTATAAATAAATTTAATTGACCATCGTAAAGCACAGAGCCCAGTGCTTTAAGGAAAGCCTGGCTACATGGCTCGGTCAGTAACGTGCTCGCTGTGCAGGCATGAGCACCCAGGTGGAGATCCCTGCCCCCTCAGTAAAGACAGATGGGCATGGCAGTGTGCTTCCGCAACCCAGCCTGGGTGTGAGGTGGTGCACGGTGTGGTGGGAGTGGGCCGCTGCGGGGGATGGGCTAGGGGTAGAGACAGGCCTGTTTCCGGTTTGAGGGCCAGCCAGTCCAACTGCAATGACAGCTTAGTGAGAGACTTGTCTTTAACAGAAAAACGTGGGACAGTGACTGAGGACATCCAGACCCCAACCTTTGTCCTCTGCATGTGGATGAGCCCTCTCATGTACACACACGCACACACACACACGCACGCACGCACGCACGCACGCACGCACACACGCACACACGCACCACAAGAAACTGTCTACTGATGTCCCGTAAACCAAACCTTTTTTATTTAAATTAAGGACCTCAACATAAAACCAGATACACTGAATCTGAACTATTTTTTTCTAAAGGCAAAGCAGAGTTATTAGTGATATAAATGTTTATAGAAGTCTCGGTTTGCTTTGATATATGGTCATCTCTTTGATATATGGACCCAAGCTCATCTCTTGGGTCATCAGCCGAGAGCTTTGAGGCTGGCTGTACAAGCGCAGGAGACTTAGATTGGACAGGAAGGGATTTCAAGTTCATCTCGTAGTGTTACAGGTCTCTCGAGCCTTGGGGAAGGAGCCATGTGGAGATGACAGCATAAGCACTGTCTCATTTGATTGTGAGAAATCGTTTTTATAATGCTTTTTTGTTTGAGTCAGGGTTTCTCTGTGTAGCCCTGGTTATCCTGGAACTTGTTCTGTAGACCAGGATGACCTCACACTCACAGAGATCTGCCTGCCTCTGCCTCTGTAGTGCTGGGATTAAAGGGATATGTCACCACCATCTGGCCTGTTTTTATAGTCTTAAAATGCATTATGATTGTGTAATGCCTAAAATAGATATTCCTGTAGAATATCTCCAATAGAGTAAATTTAAATTTTTAAGGTGTCAAAGATGTAGTCTGAAGAGTCACCTCCAGAAGACCCTTATTTACATAATATTTCCTGACAAATCTGTCCTGTTTTAAGTTTTTATTACAGATACTGTAGTGGTTAAGAATACATATTTGAGTCATGAATCCGATTTGAGTTTCATTTCTCCCATTTTCTTTAAACTAACATACATAATAAAAGCATGTGTAGCTGTCTACTCGGATTCCTGAGACCTTTACCTGTCTGCGTAACATAAAGCCTGATCCAGAAGTGTTATGAGATGGTAGCTGTCACTTATTACTACGTAAGTCTAGGCTCAGGGACAGCAGGCGATGCTTCTCTTTGCATTCATTACCTCGCACATTGTGGCAATGAGTTTGTGGTATTGAAATGCATCAATTGGAATATTAAATCCATGGATAGGAGAGATGACATTTTGAACTCATTTGTATATCATTCCCATTTCACTTAAAAATCATTTTCTGTGTGTAGATGTTTTGGCTGTATATATGTATACCATGTATATACTTGGTAGCAGGGTCCAGGAAAGATGTCTTGGAACTGGACTTAGAGACAGTTGTGAGCCACTGTGTATGTGATGGGACCTGACCTGATCCTCTAAGAGCAGGGATTACCCGCAGATGCTGAGCTATCCCTCCAGTCCCCAGTGACATCATTTGCTGTTATTAGTAGTGTGGTGGTGAACAGCTTTACAATCAGTTCTTGACTTCCATGCCGGTGCATTTGTCTGAGGATTATATTAAACATATCTGGGGGCTGGAGAGATGGCGCCTTGGTTAAGAGCCTTTGCTGCTCTTCCAGCAAGCCCTCACTTGGTTCCCAGTTCATACATGAGGCTGCTCAAATCTTCCTGTAAGTCCAGCTCCAAGGGCACCTGCATGAACATGCTCTCTCACACACACCTCTCGTAAAGGAAACTTTAAAGAGGAATATTCATTTACAATTTGTGAACAGTCAGATTTGACCCAAAGATTCCAGGAACTTACAGCATCAGCCACAGTTTCAGTCCCCTTTACTCTGGTCTTTGCAACATTTGAGAGTTGTCCTGAGCCATCTTGGATAGGGTAAGGCATGCAGGTGACTTTACTGGAGGTGGCCCACTGTTTTTGCATGGCTGTGATGGATAAACTGAATTGCAGGGCCTTCAGAAATTTCATCTCAGGAGTGCTTCTTGCAGCTCATATACCTTTCCTATCACTATTACATAGTATAAGGATTCCTGGGCATAGCCCACCCTATTGGGTAGATTTCCTACAGATCAACATAAAGATGAACTTTCATGAATTAATACTGTTTAGATAAATTAATGACTTTATAAAATTCCTCATTTGGTTAAAATAATTTTAGGAAGAAAGTTTTAAAAGATGGTTTTATTTTGCCAAAAAGATATAATAAAATTTGAAGCAAGTATAGAATGTGCCCACTCCTCATAGAAGGTAGGTAAAGGCTGTGTAATAAAGAATACAGTAAACTTTCACAATTACACTGAAAAGAGAAATAGGCTTGAGACAAATTTGTGATCAAAGAAAAACATTCATTTTAGGTCAGATCCAAGGGTGAAGCCACAGATGTGCTCTATGATAAAGCAAGGCCATGTGAAACCATTGCTCTGAACTTATAATGAGCTTACAGATTGGAACACTGCTTTGAACTTACTGCCCACATCCTTCTGTAACTCCCCTTTTGTGTAACATTTTATTTATTTATTTTCTAAGAACTTCTGTCTATAGAAAGTCCAGAGAAAAGAAATAAAATGTGCCTTCGGGGCCTCTGCCCCATCCATCCATTCATCCATCCATCCATCCATCCATCCATCCACCAAATGTCTATGTATGGTATTTGGGGCTCAGCCCCATCTGTACATTTATGTATATATACATGTATACGTATATGTCTATGTATGTAAACACACTTAAATATTTGTGGAGTTGGTTGAGACAGGTGGTTAGAATGTATGTGTGTATGAGTGTGCGTGTGAATCTGTGCATATTGCCTGTGTAAAAGATTTAAATTCTTTTCCTTTCCTTTCTCTTTGGTTCATGAAGAGTTAAGGAGTGTAAGCCTCTCACCTGGCCAGCGAGAGGCTCCAGGGCAAAGGAGAAAGGAACTCTACACTTAGTCCTTTACTTAATTCCCTGAGGCCGCTGCCAGCAGGAATTAATTACCAAATGCCCATCTGCTGTCTGTCTGTCTATATTTATGTACGATTAAGATAAAAAAAAGAGTTCAGAATTTTTTGCTGGGCATTCAGTTTTGTTCCATCAGTAGTATTGACCCCTTAAATCCCATCTGCTATCAGCATGATCCAAATCGCCAAGACTGCTTCCTCATTGGCTGCCTTCCCCTGGAAACTCTGTGATGCTGGGAAGGTCCCTAGCAGGTAAAAGTTTTTGAAAAATGCTTGCCCAGTGGTCGGTGAAATGATTTTTCTCTTTAGATTATTTTCTCATCCAGTGTTTTTATTAATTTAAAAAACTTGCATACAAAGTAATGGATTTTATGTTATTCTTATATATGTATGAAATATATGTACATATGTAATATTATATATGTTAACCTTCTCACTGTCCTTTCCTCTTTGTCCCCCCATAGCCCTCTTGTTCCCCCCAGATACATATTCATTGTACTTTTATGCCGCATATATTCAGTTACCCTCTCTGATCTCTCCTTTCTGTTAGATTTCTTTCTCCTCCCTAATCTCTTTTTACTTGTGTGTCAGTGTGTGTTGTATGTGTGTCTGTGCACAAATACAAGCCACAGGAGGGTGTTGAACCTCCTACTGTCTCACTCTCTGCTGCATTCTTCTGAGGCAGGTTTCTTGATGAAATGTGGAGCTAGGCTGGTAGCCAGTAAGCCCCAGTCCTGGGCAGCAGGGTACACAGCTCCGTCCTGATTGTTTATCTGGTTGCTGGGATGCAGGAGCCTCAGGCCGCACAGCACAGTGAGTGCTTTTACCCACTGAGCTTTCTCACCCAGCTCCATGCACACTCTGGAGGCAGGTTTTCTCATTGTACCTGCAGCTCACTCATGTGGCTAGGTTGACTTCCTAAGATATTTATTTGTTGGCGTAGTAGATGACAAAGTGACATTTCATGAACAGTTACAGTTATAGTAGATACTTGGTTTAAACTATGTAATGTTCAAAAAGGTCTATTATGAAACCAATGTCTTAATGACTTGAAATCTACCCATCTTAGTGAAATTGTCTGTGTATTAATGTTTTTGAAATATAGGAGCATTGAGACCTGGAAATGGGTCTGAAGTCTTAATGGTTCAGGGACCCCCTCAGCAACCCCCACAGCAGCATAGAGTCCTCCAGCAGTTGCAGCAGGGAGACTGGAGATTACAGCAACTTCATTTGCATCGTCATCCCCACCACCACCATCAGCAACAGCAACAACAGCAACAACAACAGCAGCAACAACAGCTGCAGCAACAACAGCAACAGCAACAGCAACTACTTCAAAATGCTTACTTGCAGCAGGTAGTATTTTTATGACTTTATATAGGGAAGTGGTGTTGTGAAATTCACACAGCAGTTGAGTACCATTGCATTCACTTTTGTGTTATTGATTTACAATGGGCATATCATAACGTGAACTGTATTCAAATAAACATCCTCAATTTCCTAATTGCAGAAGAATGTTTTATTAATTGACACTTGATGCTAAGTAAATAGATGTACTGTTAAAATAGATTGCACCATGGCTTTATGAAGTGAAAGTGTTTACTGATATTCAGAAATAAGCATCACAGATATATTTTAAATCTACACCAGTGCTACCATGGGAAAAATGTTTTATTTTCAAAAGAAATACTGTCTTTTTATTATTTTCTTTTCTTGCCCTTCCTGTTTGTCTGTGAGCCTGGTAACCCTGGGTCAGTTCTGCAGCTCGGTTTTTAATGTTTTCTTTTATTTTATTTTGCCTGTGTTGGCACATAGGCAAAAAGGAGGCATCATTCTGTCCTCTATAAAATCCTGCAAAATTCTAGCCTCACTAAACTTTTCTACATGGCACTTCTGTAAGCACAAGCATTTTATCATTATCCAAGGCATGTGTGAGCCAGCTGTGTACAGGACACTCCACTGGGCTGCTCCCTCTGTGGTTGGCTGACAGACACAGTGGGGGTGGTGCTGGGGAGGACAGAGGAAGAGAGTGAGGAACCTGGACTGTAAGAGGGGTCACTGGAGGCCATGAGTGTGTTAGCTTTCCTACAAACATCCTGAAAGTGTGCTGGTATACTTTTAGTTACACTCTATTTTATTACTACTTTTCAAACTAATTTGATGAACATACAGAAATTTACAGTCACAGATTATTACGGTTCTTTTATATTGTTCTTAAGATTTTACTCTCTTAATTATTGTGCCGATAAAATCAGAAATATTAAAAACAAAACAAACAAACAAACAAAACAGAACTCAGGATGGAGAAATGGCCCAGTGGCTAAGAGTACTAGTTGCTTCTCCAGAGGATGTAGGTTCAAGTCCTAGTGTCTATATGATGGTTCACAGCTATCAACAAGTCCTGTCTCAGGACATCTAGTGCTCTCGGATTCTGTGGGCATTTCGAGTACACAGTGTACCCACAGACATGCAGGCAAAACAGCAGTCATACAAAATTAAAAATAAGTAATAGTGGCCGGGCAGTGGTGGTGCATGCCTTTAATCCCAGCACTTGGGAGGCAGAGGCAGGTGGATTTCTGAGTTAGAGGTCAGCCTGGTCTACAGAGTGAGTTCCAGGACAGCCAGAGATACACAGAGAAATTCTGTCTCAAAAAAACAATAATAAATAAATAAATAAATAAAACTAAAAAAGTAATTCTGGCACTGGAAGGCATGGATATTAGTTGTCTTAGTGTTCTATTACATTGAAGAGACCATCACCAAGGAAACTTATAAATTAAAGCATGTAGTTGAGGGCTACTTAGAGTTTCAGAGGGTTAGTGTATCATCATCACTGTGGGGAACATGGCAGCAAGCACACATGCATCTGCTGGAGCAGTAACTGAGAGCTCAAATCTGATTCGTAAGTTGTTCAAAGAGAGAGTGGGCCTGGACCTAGCATGGGCTTGTGAAACCTCAAAGCTCACCTGCCACTGACACGCCTCCAACAAGGCTACACCTTCTCCAGCAAGGCCACACCTTCTAATTCTGCCCAAATATTATCATTAACTGGGGAACAGCATTGAAACATATGACCCTATCGGGGGCTTCCTCATTCAGGCCTGCACAGTGTTCATTCTGTTTCTGTTTTGTCCCCTCTCCTAGTATCAGCATGCAATGCACCAGCAGCATATACTTCAGCAACAGTTTCTAATGCACTCAGTGTATCAGCCACAACCGCCTGCATCCCAGTATCCTGCCATGGTAAGGGCTTTGTCGTGTCTAGACGTTCTTACAGGCATGTATTTCTAAGGCGGAACTTACAGTATGTATGATGCTATTTAAAATTCATTCTTCAAAACTCAGTTTGGGGCCTGGGAAGATGAGTCAGTCCAGCAAGTGTGTCATGCATGCACGAGGACATGAGTGTAAATCTTCCACACCCATTCTGAAAATCTAGGCTTAGTAACTTGCACCTGTGACCCCAGCAATGATGAGAGGAGGCAGAGATGGAAAACCTCTGGGGTTTGCTGGCCAGCCAACCTAGCCAAATCAGTGAACTGTAGGTCCAGTGAGAGAGACTGTCTCAAAAAGGAGAGAAAAGGCTCAAGACAGCAGATACTGACTGTCCACGCATGCAGATTGGCTCACGTTACTTAATGAGGGATGCTGGAGAGATGCTCCCTTGACAGTGTTGCCATGTAAGCACGAGGGCTGGGTTCAGATCCCAGGCTCCAAAAGCCAGCAGCACATGCTCCACCCCGTGCCCTCTGGGTGGGGACGGGGACAGGGACGTGGACGGGTGGCTCTTGAAGCTTATTTGTCAGCCGTCCTACCTGATAAGCTAGTTGAGCCCCAGGCTCAGGGAGATCCTGACTCTACACCAAGCTAGCGATCGATAGACATCCGATGTTGGCTTTGGCCTCCGTGTGTTCTTATGCCCTCACCCCTCCCATGCTCGTGTGTGTGTGTGTGTGTGTGTGTGTGTGTGTGTTCGCATGCACACACACACTCAAGTAAAACTGTCACTTGACATATTTTCTTTGAAGGCAGATGTCTATTCTCAAACAGCCTGCAGTTCAACTCTTGCATCTGAGAGTGGCACATTCTAACTGTCTAGTGACACTTTTGGCTGTAAGAGCCCTGTTATCTTATGTCCTCTGTCTCTTCCATTCAGCAAGTGTTTGTTGTGTGTAAGTGAAACACAGGGCAACTATGCCATGCATTTGCTCCAGGAAGCAGCCTGCCTTTTCTTCTCTGATGGGAATCAGTTTACTTAACCTATTCCTTTGTCTTTTTCTTAAACTACTTAAAGGACGAGTTTTGAATCTGGCTAAGTGAGTGTGGCTTTTGAATATTAGATGGGTTTAAATGTCTCTGTGTAGTTTTCTGCTCACAGCTCCTTCTTCAAGTGCTCAGTGATGTTGGGGGTTCCATGGGTTTCTAGTTGTGTCTCCATGGCAGGGGACAGGAAGGAGCATGGTAACTAGTGGCAGGGTGCAGTGCTTTGGTGACTTGGACATAGGCTTTGTGTTGCTTCTTGTTTCAGATGCAGCAGTATCAGCAGGCTTTCTTGCAGCAGCAGATGCTAGCTCGCCATCAGCAGCCAGCACAGCAGGTATCACCCGAGTATCTTACCTCCCCGCAAGAGTTCTCACCAGCCTTAGTTTCCTACGCCTCGTCACTTCCAGCTCAGGTTGGAACCATAGTGGACTCTTCTTACGGTGCCAACAGGCAAGTATTTTCCTGGAGGATGCAAAGGCACACACCATGGAAGTGGGCGATACTGCAGGAAGCGTGGAGTGGCTCCTGAATGAGCTCGCTTTTGCTATTACGTAGAGCTGATTCGTTCCCTCCTAGTCCTCTGTTGTACATCATCCTTTCTCCCTCTCCATCTAGCATGGCTGCCAGTTCCTCTCTGCAGACAAAGGTCAGCCACACAGAAGGACATTTAGGAGTTTATTGGTGTACACATTCAGGCATTCTTTGTAATTTAAGTAGAAACAAAATCCAAGAAAACTACTTGAGAGGTTGAAAATAAAGAATCCTTGTAGACATGTTAACTTTTTCTACTTATGTGTTGCTACTGCCTTCACCTAACTCAACCATTTGTAAAATTTGTACGATTCGGTTCAGTTGACATTTTAAGTATATCATGCATAGCAAACTTAGTGTAGTTGAGAAATTGTGAATTTTAACTATTCAGATATATTGGTTAGAATTATTGTATGGGTACTTTCTATGGGAAATCATTACAATAAATTGAAGAAATTTGGTACATTATTTCTCACATTTAGATATGATATGAATTTAGCAAGTTTTTCAGGATCTTGGAATTAAGAGTCAGTATTAAGGGTTGGGAGAGAGCTTGGTAAAGTACTTTTCCAACAAGCCTGAAAGACTTAAATTTGATCTCCAGGCTCTATTAAACAAGCAGGGAGTGAGAGCACACACTGCAACCTCAGAGGCTGTGGAGACAGAGGCAGAAGGGTCTCTGCTCAACCAACAGAGCCCAATTGACAAGGAAACAAGGTGGACAGCCCCTGAGGACCAACACTTGGGGTTGCCTTCTTCCCTCCACGTGTGAACACACACAGACATGCACAAAGATACATGTGCACACAAAGACACACCCCCTCCCGCCCCAAGGCAGGAAATATCGATATCTTTAAATATGAAACTGAAATTAATTGTTAAACTGGGTGCTGGAACAGCAAAGAGGCCCCTATGCCCAGGTTCAGGATCTGCAGCAGTAGCTGAGAGAGTAGACAGCATGAGGACAGCGACACTGTGCTGTCAATTGAATTTGTCCAGGGAGGGCAAGTGTGCCATTAGAGTTCTGTGTGTGTGAGTGAGAAAGGAGAGGGAGACAGAAGGAGAGAGGTCGGGGGAGAGGGAGAAGGAAGAGGAACGATAGAGATCTGTTACATATTGGGGAGACACCAGGAAGGAAATTTTAAAAGATTAATTCAATGACATACATTTCTGAAGCAAAAGCAGAGGTGTATAGGCTGGGACAGCCGATTGCTTTGGAGCACTCAAAGGTGTGCATCGGCGTTTGCCATTTACTTGCTCACTCTAGCTTTTGTCTGCTTAGCCCTCTTCCTTCATACATTCAGGCATTATTACAAGGAAGCTAGGGCCTAAAGTACGTGCAGGGAACACATTAGATCCCGTAGGATCTAAACTATGAAATGCGAGTAGTGCTCCAATAAAGCTATGAAGTTAGTTCCTCTGTGACGAGAGGAATGTAGCTTTTCTTGTTAGAATCACATAGTCTGCTTGATGCTAGTTCATATACACGGCTAAGCTGCTGTTTTCATTAGGAATCCACATAGCAAGGACTGAGGTAAACTCCTCAGCACTGCCCGAGCCAAGAAACAAGGAAAAAAAGCAAAACAGGGAATAATAAAAGATTAGATAGTGCGCACACTGCACAACAGTAACGTGGATCCCCTTACCCAGGTTTCCACAGTCAGTACTCCATTTTCATTGTGCACGGCTGTACTCCAGACCCTGGTGAGCTTTCAGAACTGTAAACCGTATGTAAGTCAATAGCCCTAAACCTCAGTGGTCAGTGTGTTGGCCTCATCAGTGCCACTGGGTCTCGTTGTAGCCTTGGCTGTCCCGGAGCTTACTAATCCACCAGGCTGCCCTCAGACTCCGGTCTCATCAGTCTTAAAGCGAAATAATACATACAAGAAAATCTTTCCATTTCTCCTCTGTCTGTCTGTCTGTCTGTCTGGAAATTGAAGCCAGGGCTTTGGGCCTTCCAAGCACAGATTCTTGTTAGTTGTTTCCACAGCCCCCATGCTGCTTCTTTTTTTGTTGTTGTATTTTTTTTGTTTGTTTGTTTGTTTTGTTTTTTGTTTTATTGAGACAGGGTTTCTCTGTGTAGTCCTGGCTGTCCTGGAACTCACTCGCTAGACCAGGCTGGCCTAGAACTCAGAAATCCTCCTGCCTCTGCCTCCCAAGTGCTGGGATTAAAGGCATGCACCACCATGCCTGGCCTTATTTTATGTGTCTGAGTGTTTTGTATGTGCACCACTGGGTTCCTTGTGCGCACTAAGGCCAGAACGTCTAGCCACTAGTCTCCTAGAAGTGGAGTCACAGATGGTTGTGAGCCACCATGTAGATTCTAGGAACTGAACCCAGATCCTCTGTAAGGGTAGGAAGTGCTGTTTACCACTGCGTGTCTCTCCAGCATCCCTATCTGCTTTTAATAATGAATACTATTGAGTCTTTAATTTGTTCAAAATGCTTTTAAGTATTTACAGTTATGCAAATCAAATGCCATTTAAAGAAATGCACTGTGGCAAAGTAAATAATTGTGACTACAGTAAGACAAATAGTACGTGAGGTTAGGGGTTAAGCTTCATTCTTTTGGGGTAAAAGTATAAACAATTTGTTAACCCCACACCCCAGCCTAGTGCTGGAGATGAAACTAAGGTCTTGAGTCTCATTGTGATACCATATCCCCAGCCCCTGTAGATGTGATTTAATATGTCTTTCAATTGTGTTCCAGAAACAGTCTCTGAATTCATCCAGAGTGGGAGGAGAGCGGTTCAGATAGGAAGCCAGACAGTTTGAAGCATGCTCTTTTGAGTTTTCCCACTGCTGTGTGTTTTAAGGTCTCTGCAAGTCCGTACACGTCCTGTGGACTAGGATGCAGAGGAGTGAGGGGCTAAATAAGGAGCACACTAGCGTGCAGTTACATGTGCAGGTGGTTCACACTGCAGCCGTGGTCTGTCCAACCTGTACTCTTACTTTATGTCTTTATCTTTTGGAGACAGGGTCTCACTCTAGCCTAGGTTGGCTGGGAACATACTATGTAGCTCAGGTTGGCCTTATAGGCTTAGCTGCCAGAGTGCTGGCATTCCAGGGATGAGCTACTATGGCCCACGTTTTAGTTTCTTTCTGGGATGAGTATTGAATCCCGGCTCTCATGCATACCAGGCAAGCATTTTATCCCCAAGCTACAGCCCAGGCTCATCCTGTACTTAATCTACCATCCGCACTCCAGGTCTTGCTCCAAGAGTTTGTGCAGTGTGAAGTGAGGCACTGAAAAGTTCCCTGAATTGTAATGTTATCCCTGTCACCCTCTCTCCTCTCTCAACAGGTCAGTTGCTGAGAAAGAGGCAGTTGCAAATTTTACAAATCAGAAGACCATTAGTCACCCTCCTGACATGTCAGGCTGGAATCCTTTTGGAGAAGACAATTTTTCCAAGTTAACAGAAGAGGAACTGTTGGACAGAGAATTTGACCTTCTAAGATCAAGTAAGGGACACTTGAAGGCTTATTTTGCTTCACAGTAAAATAACAGCTATATAGTTGAGCAAGGCCAAAGACTGTTAGAGGTGGTGTCAAAAATTCTTTTTGTGCACTTGAGGGAAAAATACAGGCCACTTTCTTTCATATACTGTTAAGCTGTGTTGTGTTGCACATTAGAAGTTAGTTGCCTGATAGTAGCTAATAAACTCAAGATTGCTGATATCTTAACCATTAAAAACTATCTATGAATGTGCAATTCATTACATCTTCAAAACATGGAAGGTTAATGCTCAAGTAGGGAAGACACTGTCAGTCTCTTGCCTTACTAATGGCTCTGTAGCTCTTTCCTGCACACTCAGTACGAGATAGTGTGGGTCTGAGACACCCTTGAGCATGCCCAGAGAAAGCGTGGGCTGCACGATGGTGATGGCTTGTTGTGTCCTTCACTGAGTGGTGACAGAAAGGGGCTGCTTTGTTGTCCTGATATGGCCAAAGTTTAATAATTTTTTTCCACTTTAAATCTGAAATCTCAATGTTTTTACTTGGAATCGTTAACTTTTCTCAAACTACCTAATATATACATCAAGCCTTGCCACATGTGTTTTAGAAATGATCTCTTTTGGAAGAGTGTAGGTTTGAGGAGGTTTGCAGAATTAGGGCAAGGAGCTCATTTTATGGAAAACATAGGTGATTTTCTAGTTTCTGAGGCTTGTATGTATATGTGTGTATGTATGTATATGTATGTACATGTATGCATATACATACATATACACTGAGCATCTCTGTTTTGCATATAAAGAGAAGGGCCTAAGAAATGACTCCCAGTTTCTAATTCCTGTTTTATTTAAGTAACTAGCTTTGTGAACACATTTAGTAAGTAGAGTGCTTTGTCTGAATTAGTATGTATTTTATGTAAAATTCACAGATGGCTTACATTTATGTAAAGAATTCCTGTAAGGCACTCATGTTTGACATCTGAATTTGTATTTTGTATATTGGTGATTAAGCGTGAGCATAAAAATGAATTTTAAGCCTCTGATATACATTTGTTAACTTTGATAAAAAAATCTTACCTCATATTAAAAAATGTTTTTAAATCACATTTTTGTATGGTATTTTTCCTGGAGTTTCTGTTAAGCAGCCCCAGTTTAGAAAGGATGTCAGTGGTCTTAGAAAGTAGGAAAGGGAGATTAGGAGGTAGTCAAGGCATGATAATTTATAGGATTATTTTAGTTTTTTAATGTGTGTGTGTACGAGTGCGTGCGTGCATGCGAGTGTGCATATGCTCATGTACGTGTGTTTGCATGCCTGTCTAGACCTGAAGTTAAGAGTCATCTGTGGTCCCTCTTACCTTATCATTTGAGGAACAGTCTCTCAGATGAACCCACAAGTCAAAAATAGAGTTTTTCTAGTCACTTTGTGTGGAGTCTTCCTGGCTGCCTGCTGAGCACTGGGGCTGCAGTCGGCCACCACGCACGCCTAGCATCCACACTGGGCATTTGGACTCTCTCCTTAAAGCTGGTGCAGCAAGGGTATTAACTAAGCCATCTCCCCAGCCAAGGGTTCCTTTAGAAGCAGAAAGTAAGTTTTAATGTGCTCTGAGAAGGATCTACTAACAAATACTTTTAGTTTCTTGGATTAAAGGAATATCTCTTGTTCCCCCTTCTAAATGACAAGGGCCAGGTGAAGGATCTTATTATTTTGTGTCTTATAAAATATGCTGTTTCTTTGGTGGAGGCAGGAACTGTATGCAGACATGGCTGCATGTGTAGTTTCGTCTTTTAAATTTTGGAATAACTGTTTTCACATTGGAAGATAGGCAACATCAGTGCTGCACACATGGACGTGTATACCTGTTGACAGAGGCAGCTCAGACTGCATCTCACTGCATCACAGAAGATGCCAGGTCCCAGACGAGAGCCCAGGAGCCATCCATCGCTGCCATTATAAACTACCCGCATGGCCTTGAGGAGGGGCACCAAAACCACAGGGCTTCTGCACTCCACCACATAGCATCAGAAACTCAACGTTTCCCTCCCTGCTGATGGCATCTCAGTGAGGTCACTCAGTTGCCGTGTCAGGCTCAGCCCCTGCCACTTGTAAACTGGGATCGAAGGGACAGGATTGTTAGGGGAGCTGAATAAAGTGATTGTCTCTACATAGGGGATGGGAGCCATCACCTCATGTCTTAAGATGCTTAGCTGGCATCTTGAAACTATATTTAGTTCACTAGGTTTCTTGGTAAATTAATCAAACGAGAGTCAAGAGTGTACAGCACTGACAGGATGGGCAGATGTCAGCAGGGAGGCCAATAGATAGAGTTCCATGTTCTTAACAGTAAGTGAGTGGACTGGAGTTCAAAGGAAGGAGTGGCACTTTTAGGAAAATCTATAAATCGATCGTGTCTGGGGTGCACTTCAGAAACATTCCCTTCTGCAGTCTTACTTAGGTGTAGCAGTCATCTTTGATATCTCTTCCAGTACAAAAGTAGCATATCTCACATTTGATCTGTATGGTAGAGTTGAAATCATTCTGATAAGCAGGGCCCTCCTCTAGGACCTTAATTACAGTGGAAGCCTGACTGTACACTAAAGAATGGTGGATGTTCATTATTGCTTGGTTCTTCTGTCCCCAATATTTTTTTTCCAACCTGAAGAAATAAGTTAAATGCACTTGAAATACCACATAGTTCATTTGTGCATTTGTTACTAGGCACACATGTTGTTTTCCAGAGTGGTTTGTAAAAGCACACGTCTTTGGTTAATGAAATACTTGCTGGGTGGAGACTGACCACCTTCCCGAGGCTTTTGGGTGCACACTATCCCTGCAGGTGACATAGAAGTTGCAGAGTGTCGACCATTCAGGGCTTCATTGACACTCAGGATTTTCCTGATCAAGTGGTACATGGCTATTTTGTTTAGTAGGAAAAAGATAACATTGACTAAAAAGATATATTACTTGTGTACTTCCTATAGGAAACAATTTTAAAGAAATAATAACATTTTTGAGATATTAAAACTGATATCATTGATAATATTTTTTAGTAACCTTTATGGAAATAATTGATTACCTGTAACAGGCATTTAACATGTAAAATAAACTATTGCTGCTTTAGCTCTCAGTGTAAATGAATGTAATTTATGGTATAGAATCTTTTAATGGTTCTTTTCTAATGAGAATACATTAAACCAATATTAAGTAATAATAACAAAGTTTGTCTCTGATTTTTTTTTTTAATTAAGCTTGCTGCTGTCATTATCTTTGTACCAAAGCATCAGATGAGTATGTACCCCTCAGGGGTCTAGTTGTTACGATACTTACTATGTTAAACAGGAACGGAAATAACACATGTTTGGGGAAATTGTCAACTTGGATTTGGTTAGATGGTGGTGTCCTTGTAACTGCTAATGAAGAACAGTGGAAGGTTGATTCTTGGACAAATAGATTTACTGTTTTCTGTTTAAAATTTCAACAAAATGACTAAGAGGAATAACAGAAACTCAAGGACTGGTTGTTTTGCAATCTTACTAAGTATGTGGTATAAATTTTGAATATACAACAGCTGTAAATGTAAGGGTGTCTAATTGGTTTATGGTAGTTTTCAGCCATTCACTTTTGTTTATTGTGACCTGTTACAGTGTCTTCAGTGTAGAGTAACGATTTTTAGGCACATTAGACTGACTCTGTACTACCAGTGAATACTTCTTTTTACAACTCTAGTTGTTAACTGTTAAGTCTTTGTTTGAGGGCATCATCTATTTAAGCTGCATATTTAAAATATCTTCTAGAGTATTTTGACTGCGTGGTGGTATGATGGAAAGGACTCTGCTTTCAAAATGTTAAAGTCCTACCCCTTTTCCACTGTTTGTATCATTTGAACACTTTGAGAAGAATCTGTCTTCACCTCCCAGCACAATGTTTTTATGTGTCAGGTTGAGACAGATTCCTTATGTGTAACCCAGGCTTTGTTCTAACTGAAAGAGAACCCATTCATTCGAAACTTAACACGGGTTAGGGGTGACCAGGTCTTTAAAACGTAGCTCCACAGTAAGCATTGTGTTTTCATATCTATGTGAGTGATTGTGTAGTAAGTTAATGTGTATTTATTTTGTAGTCTGTGTTCTGAGACCCAGATTATGTGAATTTTAGAAATGTTAAGTGATATAAAAATATTCCATTAAACATTGATTTTGTGTTTTGTGGGACAATAGAACATGATGCATTTTGTTATAAATGTATTCTGACTTCTGTTTGAAAATAATTAAGTAAATGAGTTTTTTTATATAACAGTAACTCCTGTATTTTTTCCTCTTGGAGACTTCTATATAACAATTAGCTACTCCCACATGAAGGTTTTTGTTGTTGTTATTGTTGTTATTATGTCTAACTGCACAGTGCTGTTTATGTATTTACCACAATTTGCTTGATTGTTGAAGATTATATACCAAATGTAAAAGAATTCCAAGAGCGATGTAGTGATTTTGCACTTTCATAAGCTAGGGAGCCATTGTTACAATCTTGTTTTGAAATTTGGAGAATATATTGAAAGTGGAGGTTTCCAAGTTCACACTTAGATTTTGTAATTCATCACACCTGTGTTATAGGGGAAGCAGCTGCTCTGTGTTAACCTCCCGACAGGGAGGATGCAGGCGTCACGGAGGCTGTTTCTAGTTCAGACTTAAGTGATTTGGGGGAATTACCCTTCTTGATGATGCCCTTGTGGCTGTCACTTGGGTTGTTCTTTTGCAGTCTGTAAGGACAGAATCTAGAGGGTGTGTAGAAGGCCGAGGAGCCCAGGAGGACCCTTTGATACGAGTGCATGCATGTTCTCTGGCATATAGATGCCCAGAGAGACCCCTCCGCTGTCCTTCCTTCATGTGCCAATGTTGCATCTCGCTACAGTAAACTGGTCATAAGATGGTCTTCATTGTCTTTCCAGAAAGATGCTATGGAGCCGGCTCTTTAGTTGGTGCTTTAACCTCTAGCCTCTTTAACTTACCAGAACAGTTCTTGAAAACAAACTAGCAAGAAAATGGATTTGACTCTTTTTTTTTCTTTCAAAATGGCTACGGAACAAAGGTCTACTTGAATGCCTAAAATTTCTTTCTTGATAAGTGTCAAATAGTACAATTTTGATTGCTTAAAATCAGAAAAGAGGCATTATACCAACAAGCCAGAAAGTGCTTAGCGGGCGCGTAAGCATCCCTAGTGAGTAAGGGAGTACTGCCATGACCGGGGATCGGGGATGAAGGTTCTTTCTCGACTGCTCTGCGATGCTCATGCTCACCCTGTGTCTCCATCCCCAGCTGCCTGCAGTCTCTCTCTGTTCTGTCCCAGGAATCACTCTGTCCTCCTGCTTTCCTTTCCTCTTTGCTACACTACAGACCACATTTGTTTTCAAACACACTGTATACATTTTGTAGTGTCTACTACTTTAATGCTTGTTTTTCATATAAGCTACGTGAGGGTAGGGGTCAGAACAGTGCTGTGCTGGATGTATTACCAAACACTGAGCTATTTGTTGGATGAATAAATACACTTTATGTGCGTGCGTGCGTGCGTGCGTGCGTGCGTGCGTGCGTGCATGTGCTTTGTTTGTATGTAATAGTACAAAGTGTTGGGGAAAATGAATAATGTCAGATGGAGTGAATTCCATTTTTCTGACTGCTGAGGATTTGAATTTACCAATTTTATGAGTGTATAACCATTTGCAGTCTTTTTTCTTCTGTAGGTTTTTGGTGAAAGTGCTAAATGTGTCTTTGTAATAAGCAGGGTTTGAAACTCAAGTTCAATATGTTACAAATACAAATAGCTAGTATTAAGTGAACCGGGCTAATTAAGTAGATTGAATTTAATGTAATCTAGCACTGATTAATCTCCTTGAACTTGATTTTGTAGTAACAAACAGGCATTCATTCACCTTCGGACAAAGCCCAGTCCTTATCAGAACAGGGCTGTGAATTATGGTTTTCAAAAAGGCTGTTGTTTTAAGTTTTACTTTGGTTTATACTGTATTTCACCTTTTGTTTAAAACCATCTTTATTTTATTTTATTTTTGTTTTGTTTCATCTTATTTTTGCAGACAGGCTCGGGGCGAGCACACCCTCAGATAAGACTGTAGACCTGCCCCCCGCTCCACATAGCCGTCCTCCGGAGGAGCCTTTTGCTTCCGTCCCTTTCATTTCTCACTCAGGCAAGTTACATGTGTGGCATCGTTGTCTGTGAAATGCTCAGAAGAGGCGGATGTTAGGTACAGAAGCTTGAAAATAGGAAGCGTGTAACTGTTAGCCATCTAATCTTCCTAACGTGTGGCCTACGGAGTTGCTGCTGTACGTTTGCCAAAGTGGGAAATGCAGTTTTTTTTCACCAGTTACTGGGCTCTACTTAAAAAAAAAATCACACGTGAAAATATCTCCTATATTTAAAATATACTTAAAATACTTTTATACTTAGCTTTTGCTTAAAAATCTGATGTTTTCCTAGCATATGCATCATTTCTTATAACTGTCTTAATGATTTTGTATTTGGTATGCCACTAACTTCGCTTCTTATGTTCATGCTTTTGATTTTAGTTCAGAAGTTGAACGCTGCTGCAACTTACTATGTAAAATTTTTCCTATTAGTAATTTCAAAGTAATTGTGTGATGCAGAACCCCTAGCAAGATTGTTTGGAATTACTGTCATATTCCGTATTCTATCTTTGCTCTCTGTCTGTCTTCCTGCATTTCTGCTTACTGCTCTTTCATTGTTAATTTTATGGATGACGCAGTATCTGTAGCAGGAACAGCTAGCTAGCTGTGTATCTGCTCAGCCTTCTGTGTGGTTCCTCACACTGCCAGTACCCTTAGTCAAAAGTGTGTTATTTTTCTTGTATTTCAAAAATGCTCATCACTTCTCAGGGATCTTAGGACTTAGTGACTTGAGTTCCTGATGCAGGAAGCAGTTTCAGTGCATTGTTGTTGTTGTTCCTCTTCAGCTGGAGCCCATTGTCCTGCCTATGCTTGCATGCACATCCCCATGCAAGCCACTCCCGAGGGACACTGGGGGAGTGGGTGGGCCTGAAGCTGGGACTTGGAGGGCCTTTCCTGGGTGCTCTTTGGGCACACACATGTTGATGTGGGGACTTTTGTAATTGGCAGTTTGTTCACACATCTGAGCTTGGGTGTCACTGTGGTTTTGTTGAACTTTGTGTGTATTCGGTTAGATGTGAACTTGTTGAGGGTTGGGAGCTTGGCTTATGTTTGATCTTGCCCAATAACCAACCCAATAATGACGTAGTAGTCATTGTTTGAAACCGTTCCGGCTCTCCGTAAAAGGCATTTCTGAATATTTCCTAGAACCGGGGCAGTTCGGATGAGAGGGCTCTCACTCTAGGACTTGTCAGCAGGGAGAGCATTACTAATACTGCAGTGGTTAGGCCTGGAAAGTCAGTGACGGAGCAGACCGGCCTAGGAGGGATCGCTGGGACAGCAATGGTATCCTGATACTTTGTAGATTCAAAGTTTACTTAAAATAAAAAGTCTAAAATAGATAATTACTATTGGGCAACTATTAGGAAGTGTAGAGATACTTTGTTGAGACATGGGAGGGAGCAATCAGCCATGGACTTCCTGGCAATAACTCTTCCATAATGTGTTTTGGTTTAAAACACATTACATTACAGAACATTCCAGGTGTGTTCTGTCTCTGAACCTTGTCTCTCTCCTCCACCGTTGTTGCTACTTTTATTTTTTTTGTGCATGTATGTGTGACTATGTGTGTGTGGGTGTTGGTGAGAGCCATAGTGGAGGTCAGAGGGTGACTGGGGAAGATGGTCTCCTCTTTCCACCCTGTGAGTTCCAGGAATTGAACTCAGGTTGTCAAGCCTGGCACCCTTTCCTGCTGAGCTGTTTGCCAGCTCCAAACTGCTGTATTTAACGCCCAGGTGCTCAGGAGCTTGCCTTGAGGATTTCTTTTTAAGCACTGCTATTACACATGCACACGCATGCACGCATGCATGCACGTACACATGCACACACGCACGCAAAATGTATATATATATATATATATATATATATATATATATAAATATATATTAAAATGTATACATACACTTAAGATGTATATGTACATTTTAATACATTGTCATTCACTAAAGTATTTTTAATTTCTCACATGTTCTAGTGTATTTTGATTAAAGGTTCAAATTCCAGATACTTGAATTACTTAATTAGTTAATGTTTAAGACAGGGTCTCACTGTGTAACCCAGGTTGTCCTGGAACTCACAGACTTATTATACATAATTATATATTAATGGTATATTAAAATCTCCCTTAACAAATCTGGCAATTTTCTTGTAATCACTATTATGCCATTCAGTTTCCTCCCAACTCATTAGTTCCCCTTTGGATATCAAAAATGCTATTCTGTGCCCAGTGACACAATGGTCCCTCAGTCCAACAGCATATCAGAGCCCAGTGACACATTCTATGATCCCAGCACCCTTCAGGCCAAAGCAGGGGATTCCAGATTGAAGGCTTGTATAGGCTACAAAGTGAGGCCCTGTCTGAGAGCAAGCAAGACAGACCCCTCAGGCACAAGACTGTGTTCTCCTTTTCCTTCCTTTGGGACATTGTTCCCCATTAGTTTCTAAGACAGTGGAAATGTGACTCTCTGAGTTGACTCTGGTACAGACAGTCCTGTTTAATGATACACTCACCTTCTGGAACATACTGGAAGTCACTGACGTTCTTGAATTGTATTTGAAGGGTTTTCACACTTACTTTGCATTTCAGTTGTATTTTGGTCCAGGTTTAATGAACTTGGGTCTGAAGGTTGGCCTACCTGTAAAGTGATGAGGTATGTCACTTCTTCCTTTAGAGTCAGTTTATGATTCTTGATGGTCAGGACTTCTTTTTCAAGATGTTGGCAATATTATTTGCCGTAATTAAAATCTGCCATATGTTCTATGGAAACGGGCTCAGAGGGTGCCAGTTACTTTGTTTAAGTCACATAATTAATAAGTAGGAATCCAGTTCTGATGTTAAACTCTTCCATAAAGAGTAGCATAAATAGTAGTAAGCAATTAAAAAATGAAATGGAAGACAACCTGCACCACCAGTCAGATAAGAAAATGGCCCATCTTATGGCATCTTGTGTTTGGAAATAGTGCTCACAGCCTGTGTGGTTGTCTTCTTGCATTCGGACTCTGCCACTTGGCCTGCCTTCAGAGCAGTCCTGCAGATTCTCATAAAACCTTTTGCTAATCCACTAATCCGGAGGCCTAACATGATAAATTGTTGGGAAATGACGGCAGGCAGTATGCTTCCAATTCACAGTGTGCTTTAAAGTGCCCCTCCCCTCCTCTGCCTGGATGATAGGACAACAGACGGCATGTAATTACAATCGCAGTTCAAGCCATTTATCCTCTATAAGCTGATACTAAAGAAAAGAGCATTGAAACAAAATTTCCTTGACACAGCAAGCTTCTTACATGATTAAAAGGATGCCAACTGTTTGCCCTTTGAGCGGAAACGAAATGGGAAGAGTTGCAGTGTAGACAGAATGTGGCAAATGTGCTTTGTCCCTGAGGAGGGGACTTTCAGCAACGTGGCTCTTCGGTAGTTTATGAATTTACAGGTATATACTTTGCAGGATTGATTTAAAATAGTGAAGCATTAACTAGGACTTCACTTCTTAAATGAAGTGTTTAAGAGAATACTGTTAACCACTGTATAAATATCCAGCCAAAGAAATGCTGTGTTAGATATCCCCTCCAAATTTGGATTGAGTATTAAAGGTTCCATTTAGCTTGTGCAAGAATATACCTTTGAAGTTTGAACATCTAGAAATTGTCTTTTGTGAAAACTTACAACCCAGAATTGGTCAGTTTATTCTCTCAACATTCTTTTGGTGAATTCCTGTTTTTGCATCTGTTTGGTGAGGTAAGCTTGTTTTCAGAACCCCCCACACTCCTCCCCTTCCCCATTCCCTGCCCAACACACATACAGTTGTGTCTGTCACCCATTGTCAGATGTGGTGACAGAGGAGGCATGGAGCCTTCAGAGTGACAGAGGAGCAGTGTCTCACAGGTTGCTAAGGTGCTTTGAAGTCAAACACTGTCTTACTCACCCATGAAAGACAAAGCAAACGTGATAAAAGATATATAAAGAACCCTTAAGGAACAGCTCAGTTCAAACACTGTTGAAGCAGAAACAACAAGTACCCATATGGTAGTACTTTCCCCTGTTATGGCATGCCGCCATAGGGGGCAAAAGGAAGCAGGCAGGCCAGCTCCTGGTCGTACTTGGCAATGCTTTGGTAAACTGTGCTGAACATTGCCTGGTGACGCTAGTCCAGAGTTTACAGGTCAGAGTTCGAAGGTAGTGTCTGCAGCAGGAGAAGTCACTGAGGCTTTAATATATGTGGCTCCAAACTCTGGTAACTATCAAATTCCTCATGTGTAAAGAGAGATTGAACTAAATGTATGTCTACAAATCCCTTGTTATTGAAAGAGTTCAGGATACAGTTGAAGCTAAGAAACAGGGTTATAATTCCAAAACAGTGAAGAGATGTAAGAGAAGGCCCAAGAACTGAAATTTGAGTGGTACTAGACTAAACCTTTCAAGAAATAGGAAGGCATGATGGCCTGTGGACATGGCAAGTCAGTTCTGAAGATGTGTTTCAAATGGAAGAGAAAGACATCTCTAGCATAGATCATAGCAAACCTTAGAGCAAACCTTACAGATCCCAGTGTATTGGGAAGTCAGTAGTGAGGAGTTGGAGAGAATGTGGAGAACTGGTGCTGCAGTAAATATCTTGACCCTTTGACACCTTCCCTGGGGCATCACAAGTGTGTAGTTAGGGCTCCATGAAGAGTACCTACAAGTGCCATGACTGCTGCCCACAGTCTCTCTGCGTCTTCACTTTAATCCCTAATAAAAGCCGTGAGGCCGATAATGCCATTCATTCTGCAGGTTAAAGAAGCAAGTCACTGAGTAATGAAACCATCTAAACTATAAGTCTTCAAGCAGCTCTCTAATTTAGCTTAAGAGGACTTTATGTTGTATGTATATTTTTAGGTAGACACCAAACAGTTGTTATTCCACTTCTTTAGTCCATGCTGAGATGTTGCTAAGGTTACTGAGTGATTGGCACATTCCATCACTGACAGTGTGGTGCACGAGGTGTGGGAGGTGAACAGTGGCTCTGGTCAGAAGGATAATTGGAGTTTGTGCTTGCTCTCTCCTGTTGCTCAGCGAGGTTCTCCTGGCTCTCGTGGTTTAAATTAGGATTTCAATGCTGGATACTTTATAAACTAAAAAGATATTTAACACTTGAAAACTTAGGGCTTTTACTGATCTCCTCAGATCTGCATTGCTTATCCTAGTCACATATTCTCAGGCTTTTGGTCTGAGTGAACTTGCACTGTTACTGGGATGCAAACAACACTTGACAAAATGATAACGTGCTCTAATTTCTGACGTATGTGTGTGGGTGGGTGGGGCGGTAGGGAAACATTTCTGCACGTGGATTGTGTCCAGAGCCCACTCTGGTCCAGGAGCTTCTGAGGTAAGGTCTTTCAGGGGAAAGTCTCGGTGTTTGAAATTGTTCGGACTCTTCACAATGTTGAATTTCTGAAAATGTTCTCTCTTAAAATTGGGAATGACGGTTTTACTTGGAATCTGAGCTAATTTAAAATTTTATTCATGTTTTTCTTACTTAAATGTGGAACATATTAATATATTACTATTTTCCCTGGAAGTCTATTTAATATGTTTCAATTAAGATTTATTTATTTTCTTATTTGGGAGACAAGTATTTTAACTAATAGCTCTCAAATGATTATTTTACTGCTATTTATTAATAAATAATAGCTTGGCCATAAAGATTTGGCCCTGCCACTTGCTTATTAAATCTGTACCTAAATGTTAAGCTTGCTTTTTTGTCCCCTGCAGTGACAGTGCATCTTGCTAGAAGACTCCAAAGACTGATCATTTTAGTGTGTTGTTCCCAGGCAGGGAGCAAGAGTAAAGAATGGTGTGGCCAGGTGTTGTCTGTATCGTGCACCAGCGCTGCTGTGTTCCCAGGAAAGTCAGGCCCAGATAAGACAAGCTGCTAAGTCCATGAAACCAGATGCTCCCCCTGTCAGTTACTAACGGTGTAACCGAGAGGATCCATTCTCAGGGTGTCTGAGCTGTGAGGAACCTGCCCAGTACTTACTGGGAGTGTTCCCATCCCCCCACCCCCCCACTTCAAACTGTTATTTTTACATTAACAATACAAATCTCAGATGATTATGTCTACAGGAGAGCCTGAAATTCAAAGCAGCATGTTCGGGATATACTCTCAGGAAATTAACTTTAGCAGTGAGATAATCCTGATTAAATTTCATAATAAATCAAATATGTATTATTTAATCTAACAGCTGGGAAGAAGCAATCTGTTCCCAGAAGCAAATAGGAATATCTGAGGCATTGTCCTGACTCTATTTATTTCAGCATCTGAGTGTTTCTTTTTCTCAAACTAGAGGAATATGTCTAAGCAAAGAAATGGTTTGTATATGCTGAGGGCAGTTTTTAGCTAGAAGTCATTTTGTAGTAGTAACTATATATATTATAACTTAAGGTACTATAGCCAGCTTGAAGTGCCCTTTGGGTGGCTGGCGAGGAGCGGGGGAGCTGTCTTTGTGCTGTAGTAAAGGGCTGAAAGCTGTAAGATAACAGTTGGCTCTCTGCACCCTTAGACCCAGCCCACTCTGGACTAAAAACACTAAAAGAAGATGCACCTCTCCTGGGCACGTTCTTATCACACCCTAAACAAACAAGAATGTATGGAGGTAGCATGATGCTGTATTAGAGTTTGTAACTCATCTATACAAAGATGGTTGATGATACGCAGGAAGAAGTAGTAGGTTATACATGCATTCCATTCTTCATAAGGCACACAAATGTCAGGATTTGAGTATCTGTGGGAGGTAACAGTACCTCCAAAGCCAAAGGATTCTAGAACTAATTTTGTTTTTGTATAATTTACATATTTCAGCTCTTAAGTAGTTCCACAGTAATGAAATGGCGGTTGACTAGCTCGGCTGCTGCAGACAGTGAAAGCCATCCAGGATTACTGTAACTTGCAGCCAGCACTTCACCTCCTCAGCAGATGGTGCTAGAGGTCTAACTGTGAGCTGGTGTTGACTTGGTAGCATGGATGCTGGTGGCGTGTTTGCAGAGGCCACATTACTGCATTTGACTCAAATAGCTTACAAAGGAGCAGGCACTGGGGGGGGATGGAGAACCATTTAAAGAATGTCTCTGTGGAGTCTGAGAACACAGGATAAAAAGGAATATGATAAATGCTTTTTATTGTTGCTTTAGTTTTAAGAAGGAGAGAGACTGTAGTAAAATCACTGTCTATACAAACCAGTTCTGGAGTTGGCTGTGACTTTTCTGCTCATTTTGAAAGCACTTCTTTCCCACGTGTTACACTGTGTCCCCATGTATATTTAAAGAGATGTCGTTTCCAGGATTACAAGTTGACTCTGGGTATGTGCATATATATTTGCTTGTATACTTGATTTTGATCAGTTCTCAAGTAGATCAGTGTTGTGGTTTTGTTTTTGTTTTGTTTGTTTTTCCTTTCACTTTCTTTTTCTTGTTGGCCAAGAATTGCTTCTTCTGTTCTTGCTTCTTCATGTGTTCCCTCGCACTTAGATTCACCCATGGCGCCTACACGTTACAGAAGCTGATTGAGTATGGTAGGGGAAGTGAATTAATCTACTTCTTGCTGCAGATGATGAGGAAGAGTTCATGTAGTGTCAGGCACTGTTGGTACCCTCCCCCTTTAAGATTTATTTTTATTGTTGGTGTACGGGTGTTTTGGCTACATGTATGTCTGCACACTACATGTATGCAGTCTTCAAGGAGGCCAGACAAGGGCATCAGATTCCCCAGGTGTTCCCTTGGTGCTTTCTTAACAAGGCAAATGAAGTACAAATCTGTTCTTAGCCCCATTTCATTCATGTTTTAAGAGTAGAGTCGCTGTCATCCTGGAGGGGTGTTTTTCTTAGCTCTGTTAGTTGTCTGTGGGAAGGAAATAATAGTGCATGAATTAGAGTGATAGCAACGTCTGAAAGAGGTGGCTTTTCCCTTTTGTTCTCTGAAGGAAAACACGCACGGCTCCTGGTTTTTCTGTTGTAACTGTGGGGAAACGAGAAACAGCCTAGATATTCTAATGACGGTAAGGATGCACATGCCTCATCTTAGCAAGCTTTCTCAAGAAACCGTGGGTTACATTGGCACTTGAGAGGGTCCATGAAGATGGCAAGAAAACCACACAGAAGTAAGTCCACAGTTAGTTGTGAAAGTGGCTCTGTGTGTCTCTTTACACTGAAGGAAGGTTTGCTTCTGTCGATCTGATCCTAAGTAGCTGAGGAAGGGTGGTCAGAAGGAAGAGTGGAAAGCGGCTGGTGTCTTCTAGACAGAATGGAGCCATTGTGGAATGGAACAGTCATCTTGGGAAGAGTGGACTCGGGGTGTGATGGGAACAGAAAGGTGCTTTGGATGATCTCTCCATGAGTCCTGCTGTGGTCAGAGATCTGGAAGGCCCCTGGGGATAGAGAGGTTTCTAGAGGAGCTGCAGGGTGGCATTTACTCAAGTCCTTGCCTTCTAATCTGTTTATACAGGTTAACATGCTACACTTCATAAAGGTAGAGAGTCGCAAATGTGGGGGCAGTCTTGGTTTCATCAAATTAGATTCTTTGGTACGAAGGCAGAGCACCAGGTGCATCCTTTCATAGGTTTAGCTGCCCGAGACCACATGACCTGTTTCATTCTTGATCCAGGATGAATCATCGGATGGTCCCCCAGGTGTCTGGGCAGTGTGCATAGTGTACGCATGGCCATCCATGAGAGCTTAAATGTCTTCTTAAGAAATTGAGTGAGGGTAACTCACTCCTCTGGAACCATGTGTGTCTTGTTTTCAACAAAAATCCATGACTGTCCAGCATTACTTCAAAGGTAATTTTTTGTTGCTGTCTTTTGGTTGTTTTTTATGTCAGAGGAACAGTGTATGGGTGAACAGTGAAAATGTGAACCTGCGTCCATTGGGTTTTGGTTTGTTGGGATGATAAATAACACTGAAGCTTTTAGCTAATTTGAAGGACCGGGCAGAAGATGACCTGTGTGGTGAAGTGTAGTCTGATGCATTGTCTGCAGTATCCTTCCCAGTCACTCGTGCCTCACTAAGGTCAAGATTTGCAATAAACTGCACAAGATGACTGGGCTCTGAGGGCCATTTTCTGTCCCTTTGCTTACAGCTGCCCCGTGCGGCTCAGGTATCTGCCACTCCCCCTGGAAGCACTTGTCTTGCTTCTGGCCACTGTGCCCACCTGGTTTTGCTCGGCTGTGGCTGTTACTTCCCAGCTTGCCTTGCACACAGCTTGTCTTCCTTGGCTGACTCCTGGGTCTCTGTCCTTGGGCTCAGCTTTGCACGTTCTTTTCTTTATCTTATTAGGTGATGATCCCGAAGGCTGTGGCCTTTTCTGTGTATTACAAAGTGATACCTTCCAGACCTGTGTTCTTCAGCTAAAACTCAGCCTCATATTAAATCACTTCACAGCTGCTTCACACGTGCATCGGGGTCTCAGAATGATGCTTTGATTGCTTCCTAATTCATTCCTCCCATGTGAACAGTAGCCACATCTCACGTTCTTTCCTGTCTCTCGTTTTCCCACCTGCGGTGGACACTGAGGACCACATGGTGTCACTTCCCAAGTCCTCTCCACCTGAAGAAAGTATTCCTGCGTTTGGCTACTGTAAGAGTGTGTGTGCACACTTTGTCAGAACCCACCTTTGAGGGTCAGAGCACAGCGTGTGGAAGTCAGTTCTCTCTCCCACCACGAGGATCCCAGGGACTAAACTCAGGGTGTCAGTCCTAAAGGCACGTGCTCTTGCTCTCTGAACACCTCCCACCCCCACCACACACACACACACACACACACACACACACACACACCTCTCCCTACAGTCTCTCACTGCCCTAGAACTTCCATAGTTGGCTAGACTGGCTTGCCAGGGAGCACCAGGGGATATTCCTTGTTTTCCCAGCACTGAGGCTACAAAGCCCGTGTGAACGTGTAGCCTTTCACATGGGTTCTGAGCAGTGTAGCGGCCCAGCCCCCTCCTGACCATGTTCCAGCCACATTATCCCAGTTTCACTATCTCAAGGTCCCAGAGCTTTTCATCTGAAGCAGCTAGAAGCTTGTCCTTTGTACGGCTCTTTCTCATGGTTCAATCCTGCCTTCTCCTTAAGGAGGTCTTTACTGACTGCTGGAGGTGTAGGCTTGGATTTATGCACCCATTTTCCCTCCTGTGAGTTTTCCAGCACATTGGAAATGTTTTGAGTACTGACACTGAGTGCAAACTCCTGAAAACAGACATTTGTTTGTTAAAGGTAGTAAGAAAATGCAAGTGACTGAATTCTGAGCTAAAAGTACCTCCCTATAGTGTCTGAATTGTCATGATATCCCTTTCTATATATACCAGTTGCCACTCTTGGAGCAGTCATTTTGGTTACACATGTGCACAGAGCTAGGAAACAGAGAGTAAGGACGATGAGATATGATAAGTAGGGATGGTTGGCCAGCCACAACACTGGAGCAGGCCTGCAGTCAAGGATTCTACCAGTTCATCAAGTACCACGTGTGCAGGGCATCGTCCAGGGGTAGTCTTGGAGGTCTGTCCTGTGGGCTGGGTCCATCAGGTGAGTTGTAAGATGTGATGCTACAGAGCAGCAGAGATGTTAGGCCAGCATGGCATCATTGATTCCCTCATGTCTGCTGGGTTCCTCATTCTGATAGCGAGTTTGAAGGACCTGGGTTGCTACTCAGTTCCCGAGCTGTCATAGAAAGAATTCAGCTATGCGTGTAATAGGTAGTACCATAGAAGACATCAGAGTTGTAGCTGAAGGCAAGACAGGACAGTACACCACACACAGGGTGGAACGTCTCAGGGCCAATAAAAGATTTCTGATAGGTAGCTAGCCATATAATGGAGGTTCCGAGTTCCGTTGTGAGGGGTACAGAAGGGAGTGAATGAATGGATGAATGAATGCGCAGGAGGAGATGGTCTTGATGTCTGCTGGCTGGAGGATCTGTGTAGCTAGAGGTGCAGTAATCTAGAGGACCTGGTGATGAAGATATCCTAAAAGGGGGCTGATACCCTTAGGAATTCCTGCCTTCGAGTACTGGTAGGATGCATAGTCTCGGGAAATAAGCATAAGAGACGTTAGACTGGAATTTCCCATGAAGATGTCAGCTAAATAGATGAATGTCAGCCAGAACTACTGCTGTCTGAGGCATATAGCTTGCAGTTTACAACTGGCTAGGCTGTAGAGGGAGAGACATGAGGACAGGGCTGTGGGGAACTTCCTAGTCTAAGGAGGTGTTGGTGGAGGAGTGTGGGCTACAGAGTTGTCAGAACTTGACAGTGTGGACTTTGCAGAGCGGCCATGTCGGAGGAACGTGAACAGTTCCTCTACCATCAGCTAGTTAGTTTTCACGACTACATATTGTACTTCAGTCCTCAGTAACTGTTTGACAAAACATCTTAGTCATAAGGAGAGGAAGAGGTAAGTGTTTGTAGTTTGGGTCAATACAAATTGATTCTCACCTCTGGAAACATTCTGTTCAGTAGGGCAGGATACTAGGAAGGTAGCACATTTTCAGGTAAACTAAGGCATCTTAAAGATGTGCTAGTCATGTGCTAGTCACTTCATGAAGTGCCTTGATAGTGCCTGTGCCCGAGTTGGTCCTTAGCTTTGATCAGTCTGTGTGGGAGAGATCCACACTACCTTAAAGCATCCGTTTCTGGAAAGCAAAGTGCAGAAACAGCACACACAGGGCACGCAGGCAGGTGGGTATTAGTAAAGAGAGGACAAACACGGGGTTGAAATGAAGACGTTTACTTGGCGAGTGGAGAGGACCGTCAGTACCCTTGTCCTATCGAGGGCCTGTATGGTGCTGTGGATGCAGTTTCTTTGTCCCAAGGGTCTGTGCCACATGTCCAGAGAGACAAGTGTGTCGGTCTGCATTTCAGGACATGGCCAGAGACTAGTAACTGTGCCTACTCCCTGGACGGACATGGCATGCCACGTGTTCAGTTTAAGAAGATACTGAAATATTGAATACTGTAATGATTTCTCTTTGAACTTTTAGGTTCTCCTGAAAAGAAAACGACGGAACATTCTCCAAATCAAAAATCTATCACTGCAAACCTTACCAAAAATGGAGGCTCAAGTCCACTATGTAAAGATCAGCGAGCCGGAAAGAAAACCTCCGAGAATCCCGTAATTAGGGGTCAAGTACAAAAGGGACATGATGATTCTGAAAGTGATTTCGAATCAGACCCCCCTTCTCCTAAGAGCAGTGAAGAAGAACAAGAGGATGAAGACGCACAGGGAGAACACGGGGACTTTAATGATGACGACACTGAGCCGGAGAACCTGGGTCACAGGCCTCTGCTGATGGACTCTGAAGATGAGGAAGAGGACGACAAACACAGCTCTGATTCAGAGTGTGAACAGGCAAAGACCAAGAGAGGAGACACGAGCTCCCTGCGCAGGGACAAACCTGGCGTGGCCCCAGACACAGCCCTCCTGACCCCGGCCCGCTCGCCTGCTGATGCGCTGACTCCCAGTCAGGAGTTCGATGTGTTTGGCGCTGTTCCCTTCTTTGCAGCGCCTGCTCCGCAGAGCCTGCAGCACAGAGGGGATGGGAAGAACCTGTCCCAGCATGCTTTTCCAGAGCAGGAGGACTTCGACGTGTTCACAAAGGCACCCTTCAACAAGAAGGTCAGCGTACAGGACTGGCCCGCGGTGGGGCCAGATGCCCGGCCTCTGCCTGCACGGCCCAGAAGTGTAGATATATTTGGCTCCACTCCCTTCCAGCCCTTCTCCGTGTCAGCCAGTAAAAGTGAAAGCAAGGAGGATGTTTTTGGGCTCGTGCCCTTTGAGGAAATAACTGGGAGTCAGCAGCAGCAGAAAGTCAAGCAGCGCAGCTTGCAGAAACTCTCCTCTCGCCAGAGACGCACAAAGCAGGATGTGTCCAAAAGCAATGGGAAGCGCCATCACGGCACCCCTACCAGCGCAAAGAAGACGCTGAAGCCCCCCTACCGCACGCCCGAGAGGGCCCGCAGACACAAGAAGGTGGGCCGCAGAGACTCCCAGAGCAGCAATGAGTTTTTAACCATTTCCGATTCCAAGGAGAACATCAGCGTCGCGCTGACTGATGGCAAAGACAGGGCCAGTGTCCTGCCATCTGACGAGAGTCTGCTGGACCCATTCGGTGCCAAGCCCTTTCATCCTCCAGACTTGTGGCACCAGCCCCATCAGGGCCTAAGCGACATCTGCGTTGATCACACCACCATTTTGCCTGGGAGGCCGCGACAGAATTCAGTACACGGGTCCTTCCACAGCGCAGAGACATTGAGAATGGATGACTTTGGTGCCGTGCCCTTTACAGAACTCGTGGTGCAAAGTGTCACTCCACAACAGTCCCAACCGGTCGAACTAGACCCCTTTGGTGCTGCTCCATTTCCTTCTAAACAGTAGATACTTCAGGTGGACTCAGCAATAACTCCTGTTTCAAAAAAGTATGAATAGTTTTATGAATCTGGAAGAAAAAGTATTTGTATAGTTGTTTATATCATACACTCTTCACAGGTTAATCAGGATAGGTGATTTTTAAATAAACCAAATGGAATTGTTTGTACAGGGTAGTAAGTGGATGCCTTCTTCAAGCAGGAGGAGGCCTAAATCGAAAGTTCCAAGGGCTTTTGCTACTGACAGCTAGCTCAGAGGTTCCCGTGGGCTCCCTGGGAAAGCTGCTGTGTAGCCGCTGAGGGACAAGAAAGCTTATCACTTCAGATATCACATGTCACCTAGGTGCACACCCCAGATGCAGCGTTTGGGGCTGAATGAATGCTTCCACCATGAGGAAACAGCCTCGAGTGCTCTTCATACACTGCTTCGTAAGGTGGAGCCAGAGGAAACTGACTGTTGTGCCTAAAAATACTGTTTCATTAAAAAACAAAACAAAACAAGTGCCATTAATAATGGACTCTGCAATGATAAGTATATGAAATAATGTATATATTAACTCACTTTAGCCCTTCTATGGTGTATGGCTCAAAACATGTATATGATAATATATATGCAGTTTCTAATCTGTCAAAAATAAATTTTTACAATGTGGAATGCCTAGAACAAAAATACAAAGAGAAATATCTGGCATTTGAAAAAAATGTAAAAGAATGATACGTAAAAAGAAAAGCAACATTTGGTACTTCAGAAAGACTTTGTCTTTGAATGGGTATTTGCCAAAACCTTTATCATCATGCCCCTACTGAAGTACATTGATAGAAGGGGGGGGGCAGGTTATATAGAAATTTAATTTCAGAAACAATGTAGCTGAAACTTTAATTTTTAAAGAAGTTTACAATGTAAAATCATGTTGCATTTACTGACCTACTTTCTGCCAGCCCCACCCTCATCCAGCACTGGGGAGTCCTGGGCTGCAGTTCCTTCAGGGTGCTCCGACAGTGACAGACTCTGCATGGACAGCCAGACCCTCAGTGGATGGAAGAACTGGGTGGTGGGACTAGGAGCTTAATTCTGCTACCCGACTGCATCAGTAGTGAAAAGAACTAAGCTACCAAATTGCCTTTTAAAAAAATATCACCAGTCATAATAAGAAACTTGAAATTTTGTAGTTGTGGTTAGTGATAGCAGTTATACATCAGTTAATGTGAATGTACTATCCGTGCGTCCTGTGTCTGTCGTAAGTTATGATTAGCTTCTTTACAGATGAGCATTTGAAGTTTCTAGGTCAACAGCTATTGCTATTGATTGCTATATTTTAAGTTGCCCCCAGTTAGTGTACCTTAATGAGTAATCTTATTAAAACCTCTTAACTTTAGTGCCCCAGAAGGTAAATCATTTGCCTACTTTCAGAGTTCAGAACTTGGAAAGAAGCAAAATACATAACCAAGGCATGGTCCTTTTATATTTCTTGTCTCCTCCTCTGCAAACTCAGTGGGGGTAGTGTGGACAGGAGCAGGCCACACCATGCCACGCAGAACCGGGCTGCACCACTTACTGTCCTGTGCCAAAGGCAGAGACTATGTTTGCACCTTTTTTTTTTCTGGTTCTCAGGTTAATTAATCTAACTAACGCAAATGGTAGTAGACCCTTTAAGCTACAAAACAGATTCAGTAATGCTTGCTTTTTAAAGTAATGATGAACTGATGTGGTCTTCTGAGTTGTGAATATGAAATCAGAGTTCCACTTGCCTTTCAATGCACTGAATATTTTAAGGTGATTCACTGACAACAACCCCTCCAGCTTACTCTGGACAAATTCTTAGGAAACAACTCTGCCACAGCTTAAAATGTTTACATTGCCTCTGACAGCCCAGCAGGTGACACTCCTCTTGGAACCCGCTCATTGGACAGATGATTTAATTGGAGGTCCAATGGGTAGCTCCTTTGCATTGCTGTTAGAGGCATTTTCTCAAGCTGAGGAGACTCCATTTAAATTTCAGTGTCAGCTGCCACTGTCACTCTGTACAGCTGAGCCTTAGGTAGCGAATTCCCTCACAAGAACTTGGCTCCCCCACTTACCAGCACCCAACACTCACTCAACAGCTGGCCCAGTTCTGGCTTAAAGAATGTCATTTGGGTGTGCCCTGTGCTTCTAAGTATGCAAAGCAGTTCTAACTAAACCCGTTAGACTTGAACATCAAAGGGAAGTCACGTGAGGAACCCAGAGTTGTCAGCTAGAAGCTTTACCAGTGCTCATTAACTCTGAATCTTCTTAAAAAGTGGACCCTTTGCTCCACTTTGAACACGTCAATAAAAGGTTAGTGTCGCCAGAGAATCTTTTAGGGCATTGAAGAAATGGATCTAGTACAGCACAGCACAGAGGTTGCTCAGTATGTAGCTGGAGAAAAGGTCTGCTCCAAGCAGGGTGAGAATGGAACTGGCTAGAATATTAAGCACTGCAGTGCTCCTCCCCTGGGCTGTGTGTCCTGGGCAGTTAGGAAATCACTTGGCTCTCAGATGTGTGCACTTTGCAGTCAGTGCTACCCTGTTTAACAGGAACTGACTCCTCTCATCTTCCTGATGGAAGATACTAAGGTGGTGCCCACTCTGGCTCCTCTCCATTCGGCCATCCAGGCCTGGGTACTTCACTAAAGCATTGTTAGAAGGTGCACGTGTATTAATATCACTACTTACGGGAAGTTTGGGTATATTTGCTTAATACCTGTAGAGTGCACAGTGAACTCTGTTATTTTTTTCTTTTCTTTTTAAGCAAAACTAGTCATCAAATTACATCCAGTTTCTGAACTGATGGTCTACTGTGAGATGATGTATCTACTGAGAGAATAGCAAATGACTGTTGGGAAAAAAAAAATCTATACTCGGTGTTGTTTTCTACTAAGATAAAAAGATACTTGCACACCACGGCTCTCTGTTATGGAATTAATGTGAATTTAAAAAGGCAATCGTTGTTTCTTTTAAGAGCATTCACGCCTATTGAGGGAGTTTACAAAAGCCACTAAAAGGAAGACATAGATGAAAATACAGAGGGCTAGGTCTGGTTTAGGTTTTTAGTCTTTTTAGTTTTTAGTTTTTTTTTTTTTTTTTTTTTTTTTTTTTTTTTTTTAGAATTCACATTGCTACTTTCGGGAGAACTGATTTCCTTACTATGTTCTTTTTGTGACTGAAAGGTCATCCTATTAATAGAAGGAGTAGTAGCCACTTGTTCTTTCTTTTGCGGTGCTGGGAACTGAACCCAGGGCCTCGCACACGCTAGGCAAGCGCTTTAGGGCTGAGCCACACCTCCAGCCTGGAAGATCCCTTTTAATTGCTGGCAAACAGCTTTAAGTGCACTTTCTTTGATTACACTTCCATGTTTTTGTTAAACTTGAATTTTCTGAAGCCTTTTATGTACCACTAAGCTAATAACTTTAATCTTTAAATAAACCGGGTTTATATCCTTAGTTATATTTCTAATTGTTATAAAACATGCTTTCTAAAGTAACTTAAGCCCTCAAATGTAGCTGGGAGACATTTGAAATAGAATTCAGTTGCTTCCCCTGTACCCAGAAAAGCACTAATTTTATTACCTTATTGCCTTTATATTGCTTAGTCTTGAATTCTGTTCACTATTTTGTTTGAGATTTAAAGTTATTTTCTTACTGTATTTATCATACCTACTGTTTTAATAATCAGCCTTCTTTAAATGCAATAAATCCCAAATGGATTGCTTATTCTTTATAATCAATGTCTTTGGAGTTTTTATTTTTATTATTTGTATCATTAAACGTTTCATGACAAACTTCTGTTCAGTTCTTCCACCCTCATCATGGATTCTGTCTCAGTTTTGTGCTCTGTTCTCGGAGAGTTCATGGGCTAGGATTTAAGAAAATGCACTTGACCTGATTTTTCTGCAACAAGAATACTTCATAACACACGTGTCACAAATTTACCAGTGTCATGCTTGGGAGGCCAGAACACGGAGCTTAGCCTTTTCAATTACGCCTCTGCCACAGGTTTTAATTTGTACCTTGTTTTTTTTGTTTGTTTTTTGCTTTTGCTTTTTTTTTTTTAATTTAAAAGACTGTTAGCATTATTTTAATTAATTTGATTAAGTATCTTAAGTATAAAAGAGGCTTTGGCATATTAAAGAAATGGACTATGTTTAAGATTGGTGCTCTAACTTGGGTGACAGAGTTGCATTCTCAGCTTAGAATGCAGTATTCCACAATCTGGAATCTGATTGGTAGCTTGTACACTTTCTCAGGTGTGAGCAGGTTCATTTTGTTTGGTATGAGTGGACTTGGGTTTTGAAGCAGTAACCAATGCAAAGCAGTTACTTAGATCTGAGTTCAAGGCCAGCCTGCTCTACAAAGTGAGTTCCAGGATAGCCAGGGCTACACAGAGAAACCCTGTCTCAAAAAACAAACAAAACAAAACAAAAAAACAAAAACACACACACCAAAAAAAAACCCAGTCTCTCCAAGGAGGAACATACACTGTTCGAGATGTTTATTGAATACTTCCTTTCTAGGACGGGCTGGCTCAAGCAACACAGGCAGCACAGCTAATACTGCTGCTGGAGCCAAGATGTCTTGGAACTCTTGTGTATTAAGAAAGCACACAGGCCCGGCATGTGCTGGGAATACCTGCATGCTGAGAGTCGCTTGATACCGCACTGGAGGGCTTTCACAGAAAACATTTTGAAGGGTAAGTTTCAGTGCAGTTCTAGACCATTCTTCTCATCCCACAAGACCACAATTCTTAGCAGCGTAAACAGTTGGTGTGACAACACATAGAGGAGACCCCTCTACCCCTTCCCTAACAGCCAAGCAGCCTCACACTGGTAGGTGGAGTTGGAAGAAAGGTGGCTGATTGGGGACTCAGACTTTCTCAGCAAGTGGCGGGAATCCGGAAGTGCAGGCCACATTAATACATTAATTCCACATTAATACAGGGCAGGGTGTATCTCTAGGGGGATACCTGCCAAGTGAAGAGTTGTACAGCTCTGCGTTCCTCAAGCACAATGTCACAATGGACACTCTGCCCAGTGGGATTACAGCTGCGACAGTCCCTGACACATCATTTGACGCTAACATGCGATTTCAGGCTGTAATGTATCACAAAGAAGGCAGGCAGCACACATTTAGTAAACCATGTTTATTTACATATGCACACTGGGCCATGCAGCTACTTAGCTGCACTTAGTGCCACAAAGATGAACAACGGCTTGCTGCGGGAAAAGGGGCTCCATGGAGGAAGATGATTGTTTATTAAGTGAGTTAACTGTGTCTCTACAAATTGTTATCATTTAAAACAGTCACAGATACTTAAAAACAGTATTTTTAAAGTCTTAGCTTTCCTAGTATGTATAAGCTACTGAGACTAGCTTTTTTTTTTTAATACTGTAGCTGGAAATACAATTTTCAACTTATTTTAATAAACTAATAAAAACAAAATGAAATATACATTACTACAAAGCTCAGATTTTAAAGCAACTGTCAAATATTCTTTAATGTGAATAAATTTTTTATCAGTAGTGCTATGCACACAGTAGATGGTCAATAAATGCTGACATACAGAAGTGTTTAGAGTTGACAGCAATCCACAGTCATTCCTTTATAATAAATACATTATAAGGATAAATGAGAACAATAGTTTTTTTTGTTTTTTACAATACTGAACATTTCAGAGAACATGGAATAACTGTCCCTCCAGTTAGACTTAGGTCTTGAATTTAAAGAACAGTTGTTTGGGAACAAAGTATGTTCTTTTTATGTGTGTTATACATTCACCAGTTATTACAGAATTCATGTACAAAAAGAAGCCAGGCATTTTAGGACTTAAAGTAAAACTTATATGGCTGGGCATGGTGGCACACACCTTTAATCCCAGCGTTTGGAAGGGAGAGGCAGGTGGCTCTCTATGACTACAAGGCCAGCCTGGTCTATATAGCAAGTTCCAGAGCTACAGAGTGGGACCCTGTCTGGAAAAAAAAAAAAAAAAAAAAAAAAACTTAAAAGGCTCAATATTTTTTAGAAGAATTCATAATAAAAATGGTTCTACATCTAAAATTACTGAATTTTACTCTTTTTTTACTTAATAACTATTTAGTATATTTCTTCTGGCCAAAATGACAAAATGTGTATTCAAGAACAACCCTGACCAATCAAGGATATTTTCTGAAAAAAATATCCTATTTTTGTTATATCCAGGTCATCTAAAATTGAGCATATGAGCTGAATTTGTAACCCTAAGATACAACAGCCACTTGCAAACAGTGTTCCATCATAACAATGGCAATGAGGTGGTGTCCTATACAGAGCTCACGGGGAAAATTCCTGCTAACATTCCAGCATGGGAAATGTAAGTTCCAAAACCACTAGACTAGAAAGAAGCCCTCTGTAGAGGCATATCTACTTTCCTGATACTGCATATACAAAGTACATTTGGGAATAAACATCAATGACAAGAAAAAAAATTGATGATACATGAGTTAATTCCATTTAAAAAAAAATATACCAGTATTTAAAACAGCTTGTCAACCTGATAGGAGACTGAGGTGGTACTCTGGTTTTAGTGGACAACAGAAGGTTTCAGGAATACTGTGAATGATTTTACTGACACATGTGGGAAGAAGAAGGTTCACACTCTCTGACAGGGCAGGGAGATCTACTACTGAGTTTAAACAAGACTAATGCTTCAGCTCTCCACTGCCCATGGTGTCCACACTTCTTACGTTGTCCGTGACTCGCTGGTACAGCGTAAGCAGGACTGGAGCCGACGTGAATGGCCTCACCGTGATCCCATGAGCCGTCTGCATGCTCTAAGGCTGCATGCTCTAAGGTCCGTTGCATGGTCAAGAAAGGGCCACCCAGATCGCATGGCCTTCAAAGTAGCACCCATACAGTTTTGAACCCATAGAACTTAGGACTACAGAATTAGAGATGAAAGTTCTTTGGGAAAACTGGGATCAAAATTCAGTGTCAAGAATCCAATTATAATATGGAATTAAATAACTGGAGCAAAATTAGTTGGCTGAGGACTGGGCTATCAGACAGAGTGCTGCTCAGGCATGGCCTAGTCTCCCATCTAAGATTCTTTTTTAAGAACAGTAGTGCACGTTTGTTTCTCTTCTCACCACCTTTCTTAAAGGCAGAATTAAGGTTTTTGCTAGCAAACATAAAAACAAACAAACAAAAAACCAAAAAAACGATCACAGCAAAAACAAAACAAAACCCTAAATGTTCCTAAGGAGAGGAGAACCTGGCTACGGGCAGTAAGTCAGGCGCCCGTTTCTCACAGACTGCACGAGGGGGTGGGGGGGTGGGGGGAGGGGGAGGGGAGGAGACCTGTGAGGACTCAGCTGTGCTGCTTAGATCGGAGCAACACAGGATGTAGCAACCCTGGCTCTGAAGAGGCACTTAAATGTGATCACTTAGTGATAATGTCCCCTCCGAGAGTCTTCACGCAGGATATGCCTCCCTTGCTCACGGACAGGAACTTTTCCTCATGAATGAAGTTGGTCTTACACACAACTTAGAGTCGTTTCATAAACTGCTGCTACTCAAAACATTCTCGACGCATTTAAGTTTCACTGCAAACCATCGTTGCAAGGGTCAAGCTCAGTTCTTACTACAGATCCAAGTATATTTTTCCATTTTTATAAAGCACTGTGACTCATCAAATAAGAAAAAGTTAAAAAAAAAAAAAGGAACCTTAGAAAAAATGGGGTCTAAACTTCCCCACTGTATATTGCTGAATGACTGGATTCACCAGGGGCCATACCTGGAGTCACAGGTGGGAAACATAGTCAGGGCAAGGCTTGCTGTGTCTGTACTGCATGACATACACCGTGGACTGATGCCACCAATACAGCATCACTACTGCAAGGACATGCCAGATCTGGTGGCTTGATCCGAGGTAGTTCAGTTGTCCTGGAAGGGAGACCAGAAAGAATGGCTGATGGTATTGTTTCAGCATGGTACTGTTTCAGTATTAAAAGAAAAACACACGTCGACCTCTGGCCAGATTAATCCAGATCCAAGTAGTTTTAGGACAATAGACTCATGTTTAAGGTTTTATTCATTCCTTAAGCATGCAAGTTAATTTCAGAAATGCTGCTCCCAACTGTTTCTAGATGACATCAGGCATGTTTGGGTAGTATAGCCTTAGACCTCAACTTTATTTTTTGAATGTTAACTTGTGTGGACCAATGAAATAACTCAGCAGGTAAAGGCCCTGCCATCGAGCTTGATGGACCCTGCTAGCCCTCAAGTCCATGGGGACTAGAATAAGAGGGAGCCTGCAGAGGGGATCCTGCCTGATCCGAGTCTTGTCCTCTGACTGATGCTTGACACTATGACAACCCCCCTTCACAGCTCATGGTTGCACACATGCAAGCACACACACACAGTAAATGTGAAAAACATTTAATGTAAGGTTTAGTTTCAGCAATTTGGTCCTTTGTCTTCCATGTCTCAACACAGGAAAGTACTGTATGAGAGACAAGAGGCGCTGGTGGTCCAGACCAGCATGGCTTAGGTGTCACTCTGCCTGCTGGAGCACATGCATCTTCTGCCTGCTAGGTGAACCTGCTCGCTGTTACACTGGGAAGGACCGTTGATCATTAATATAGGGCAGCTTCCTTATGTCCCGGTCAACAACGAGACTAACTAGCACAACTGCCGGCACTCCCTTTAGTCCTGCTATGGTGGCGTGCTGTAAACACCTCTCTAGCAGTGGTGGTAGGAAGCTCAAAGCCAGATTGGGAGCCTTGACCTACTGCGTAGGATTGTGTGTGGCACAATCCTCTCACCCGTAGGATACGCTCCTAGATACCACCCTGGAGTGATTTCCTTCAGGCATCAGAAATCACAGAGAAAACTCTAATGCACTTGTAGAACAGTGACTCTGAACCTGTCCTTTTGTAAGTGCCCTTGTGTCTTTGCTTCCTGCATTTCTTGCTGTTGTCTCTGCACATGAATTTACTGTATAAGAACAAGTTGGTATGGACAGAAGAACACAGTGGCTAATGATACTGCCCCATGATAAAGAGAACAGGGGTCCCATGACCTTGGAGTCTGATGAGCACTGTCACAAGCTCATAACCAAACAATAGTGTCAACCCCAGCCCCTGAACCCAAATCATTCTGTGACACAGAGGCCTGGGACTCACAGGAGAGCAGTCCTCTTGTCGAAAGCCCCCTGAAATTTAAAGTTATAGATTAGGAATGCTAGGAATGGAAGAATCATTCCATAATTAATAATACTGGGAAGTATTTTGATTCTCAGAAGCATTAATTCAAATGTATTTTTAGCAGAGAGCTATAAAATCGTGATGAACGGGGCCTACCTGGAAAGTACCGTTCCGGGACCTTGGAAATGTAGAACAGGAAAGCAAGAAGAGCAATCACGTACATCACAATTACTCGGGGTGCGAAGTCCTGGAAAACAAAGCAGGTTCTTTTAGGCTTCCCCAGTATTGCTGACACCTACTGGAGGTCAGTGGTGGGACTTAAAGGTTGCTGCGTCTCAATTATCCTGCTGATGGTCTCCATAGTAATGGCCTCTGATCCTTACTCCACAGGAATGATCCACAGCAACGAAGGGCAGTGTCAGCCTGAGAGTCTGGCTAGAGCTGAGACTGCCCACCTCCTCTACACAGTGGTTACAGAGCGCATGTAATGAGAGCTGAGTCAGCAGAGATTAAAGGCAGATCTCAACAGTCCTGTCTGTGCCAAGCAGGCACAGCTACAGTAGCTTTCCACATCCCAGATAAACACCCTGAACCACGGGAAGCTCGCTGTCTCTCTGCGCATGCGCGGGCCTAGAGGTCTTCCCAACTATGGTGAAAACCAGTGCGCTGAAACACACACACTGTTCCCAATTCTCATTACATACCTGATTTACCAATAATTTACATAAGAAATAAAGACACCTCTTTCCTCCTTTTCAAGTATGTGAGAACGATCCTGGCCGTCTCCAACTCCTAAGTCTCAGATTTCTAACCACCTGAGCAGCTACCTTCAACCACCAGTTAGGCCTTACCCTCCCGGAAATCTCATCTTTAGGAGCGGCAGCTTTCCTCTTCCCATCTTTAAAAAACAAGAGCTTTTCAATGAATTTCTTCGAAGTTTCCTTTTTGCTTCTTTGATAGAATGATTGGTGACCTTATTAGAATTCTGTTTTTAAGAACCACTGTCTTTGTTCTCCAGGTTTCTATCTTAAGTCTTGTGAAAATAGTATTCAAATTTTCCTAAAATACATCAGCTAAAAAGTTCTTCTTCATTATAAGCTTAGCATAATTTCCCACCTCTAAAATTAATCGTTTCTGTATCAGTTGCCAGTCATTCGTTTCTGTATCAGTTGCCAGTCATTCGTTCCTGTTAGAGTTAAACTACAGGTGGCAGCTTCTCATTCTATTGTCTTACTCTTGGAGGTCTAAGATGGCTAGAGAAATGGTGTCTCACACGGAACAGGATGGCTCGTCACAGCTGTGTTTCCTTCCTGGTCTTTTGACAAGAGGACTGCTCTCCCTTGAATCCCAGGCCTCTGTGTCACTGTCACAGAACTGCCTTTCTTGTCACTGGTTCCCCTGTGCCGCTGAGCCTCACACAGTGACAGCAAGCCCACTGACAGCCCTCCCTCTCCCAACTTAGTCTCCTGGAGTGACAGCGGCAAAGTCTGCTGATGTCTAGAGGAAGGGCTCTGTGACAGCCACCACACCAGTGAGCTTTCCTGGGTACTCACCAACACCCAGCAGTTTCACAATTTCTCTCTAGCACACACAATTTCTGTGACCCACAGGAAGACGGAGCCCTCCTGGAGCTCCTCCTGTCATTTATCGCCTGTCCGCAGGACCTGAGTAATATCAACAGCTTTTCCTTTACTTCTCAATCTCTTCTTCTTGGAGGGTTGAACAGAGTCCCTCAATTCCAGCTACCAATACACTACTGTAAACTATTGATCCCCTGTCTCCAACTCTAGGCTCACTTCAAACCCTGGGTCTACTTTTATTTACACCCTTATGTATCTCCAACCGGAAATTCCTCCTCAGCTTCTCATCCCTCACCCTAAAAAGAAACCGGGTGCCCCCACTTCTGTAACCTGTGGTCTATTATAATCCCTAGCCCAGCAGACAAACTGCAACCTCAGAAGTGGCCCTGAACCAACGTGTGTGCTCACACACTGACAGAAGAGGATGCTATTTCATTCAGTGATTCATCCGTAGTGAGTGAGGGCCACCTTACGATTTGGAATGCTTATTTATAGAGCCTAGAAACTATGTCTGTCTATGTAACTAAAGGCACGCTCCTGAAGGATTCAGAGCTACCCACATGGCCCGATTACAGCGCTTTAACCAAGGAATGAAAATGAAGGACAAAAGAACAAAGAAAAGTTCTGACCACTCTCAACCTACCTGTACAATAGGAGCACTGACTCCTCCATTGAGCCAAACCCAGTGAAGAGTAGGGATCACTCCATATCCCGAAACAGAGCAGAAGATGATGGGGCGGAGCCTCTGCCACTGCTGTGTGAGGTAGCTGGGGTGGATCTGTGCGAAGAAGACTGCCAGGATCATGGCAAGCACGGTGATCAGGTACACTTGACGCCAGTACTAGAGTGAAAGGGACACAGCGATCTGGGCGTCTCCATTAAGTATTTTGGGGGCTAGTGATTGGCCATAATATCCAAGCCACACCGCCATCCCTTTTAAAGAGCGTCGCACACAAATGTTAACTTTATGAAGTTTCTTAAGATGACAAACCAAAATTGAAAGGGAACTGGTAAAAGGCCACACTTACTCCATTGTACAAAAGCATTTTCTCAGTACCTGTTGCATGCTTGGCACAGGCAAAATGTTGTAGGAACAAGGTTGCCCATGGCATGGCCTCTCTTGGTAACTGCTCAGACTGTGGGAGGGGCAGCCTTGAGAACATGATGATAATGTAATGATAACACTGTGACCAAGTCGCAAACAATGTTGTAGAGCCACTGAAGCTAGACCAGCAAATGTTGCACGGGCTCGCTGAAGGTGTGCTTACACGGGAGATAACATCTACGCTGGTGAGGCATGCGGATGCCACTGGGGAAGGAGCAGAAGGGGCAGTGTGGCTTGGGGAAAGGCTGGAAGATGTGTCTAAGATGAACTCTGCCACGCTGACACACTTGGGGCTGCTAAGGAACACGACATAGACCCAGAACCCCAGAATGTGGCTACTGAGGCAAGGGTTCAGAGGCCAGTACAGAGGAGAGGTGGCAGGAAGCAGGAGCGATGCGGCTTGGATGGAGTGTGGATGTATGTGTGTGTGTACACACATACATACACACACACACATACACTCTGGGATAGAGTGTGGATGTATGTGTATACACACACACATACACACACACACACGCACACACACACACACACACACACTGGGATAGAGTGTGGATGCATGTCTGTACACACACACACACACACACACACACACACACTCTGGGATGGAGTGTGGATGTATGTGTACACACACACACATACACACACACACACACACACTGGGATAGAGTGTGGATGCATGTCTGTACACACACACACACATCAGATTTAAGGGACAATTTGATATAACCCAAAGTCTTAATAGCTGACTCTTGGAGAGAAAGCAGCTATTAAGACTTCTATTAAGAGAAGTTCAACCCTTTCTAGCTTGAGGAGCCACATAGATGGCTTCCACTAAAGAGATCAATGATGGTCTAAGTTTTCGGAGGATAAGGGAAGCCTGGAAGAATGGTCATTCAGACAAAAAGAGTTTAGATCCAGTGAAGTATATGTGAGCAGTTATGAAGTACTTAGTCCCTAGCTGAACAGTGAATAGGTGTGGAGAGCCGTGCCATTAACAATCGCCATTATAAGATGGCTCTGGCTTCCACTGCGCCTAACTAATAAACAAGCCTTATGCGCAAGTGCAAGAGTAAGTACACGCCCAGTCACTGCCCATCTCGGGGTAGTAATGGGGTGATGGGCGAGCAACTAATCAGGTGCTGTCACGCCACATCAGGTGCTGAAATGTCACGCTGCGGGCTATATAAGCAGCACCATTTTCCGGGTTCGGGGTCTTCCTTATGTTGAAGCAATAAAAGTTTTGCCGTAGAAGGATCCAGTTGTCCGAGTGAATTCTTGCCAACGAGCTACTAGCTCGGGCGAGAAATAGGGGTTTAGGCTCAAAAGTCAGCTCCACAAAGTGCAAGCATCTTTACCGAGGCTCCCAGGCTGTGGGCTGCCCAGGTCTAGAAATTACCTGTCAGATCGTTTGTCTTGTGTGAACCCAAATGTTCCGTCTGGATCAAGGGTCCAGTTTTCGGCTCATTCTCAAAGTGGTTTATGTCCCTTGAAAGGCAGGAGCCACTACAGGAACTACATGCTGGGAGCCACAGATGCCTGGGAGAAGGCAGGAATTTCTCTTCTATGTAATTGTGGACTATTAATGCCATAGTTTTCTACTCTTTTTCTAGGTTTATTTTTTATTTTTTATAAAATAAGTTTCTTATTTTGATACTTAGGAGGAGGTAAACAACAAATGTAAGTGCTGTGTAAAGCGCAGTTTCGGTAGGACTGCACAGCAGCCTTCTCCGCAGCTTGTCTCCTTCCATGCCTTTCCGTTAAGGATGCACAGAGTCACACACAGAATGAGTCCCTTTTACTTCTGGGTACACACGATCAGTGTACTAGTAAAATCCAGTTGATGGTCACAGTAATTACATATGTATTTAATGATATGCTATTTCATAACGTAACTAGGTCTGAAAATCACATACACAGTTAATAATGGCCCTCACATATTCAAACCTAAGGCTGTTTTCTTTGGTAGTTCAATTTTTCTTTCCAAACTTGATGTGTATGGGTGTTTTGCTGGCATGTATGTCTGTAGACCATGTGCACGCCTGATGCCACAGAGACCAGAAGAGATACTGAGGCTACAGAGTGCTGCGAGCTGACATGGGGGTGCTGGGAATCAAACCTGGGTCCTCTGGAAGACTTTTACAAACTAGTTTTATTGTTTGGTTCTTCTATTGGATATTTTCTTTACTTACATTTTAAATGTTATCCCCTTTCCTGGTTTCCCCTCCGAAAACCCCCTACCTGCTCCCTCTTCCCCCTGCTCACCAACCCACCTACTTCCTGGCCCTGGCATTCCCCTACACTGGGGCATCAAGCCTTCACAGGACCAAGGGTCTCTCCTTCCACTGATGACTAGGCCATCCTCTGCTACATAAGCGGCTGGAGCCATGAGTGCCGCCTTGTGTTTTCTTTGGTTGGTGGTTTAGTCCCTGGGAGCTCTGGGGGTACTGGCTAGTTCACATTGTTGTTCCTCCTACGGGGCTGCAAATCCCTTCAGCTCCTTGTGTCCTTTCTCTAACTCCTGCATTGAGGACCTTGTGCTCCAATGGTTGGCTGTGAGCATCCACTTCTGTATTTGTCAGGCTCTGGCAGAGCCTCTCAGGAGACAGCTATATCAGACTCCTGTCAGCAAGCACCTGTTGGCATCCACAATAGTGTCTGGGTTTGGGGTCTGTATATGGGATGGATGCCCAGGTCGGGCAGTTACTGGATGGCCTTTCCTTCAGTCTCTGTATCTCCTCCCATGGGAGCTCCAACAGTGAGAGGTACCAAACTAGTTTTATAAACTGGGCTGCAGTGGACGCACTGCACAGGGAGGGAAGCTGGAGCAGGACACACGGACATACTCTGCTCATTGGGGAAGAATGACAACTCCGAGCAGATGTGCTGCTCCTGGGACAGAGGCATAGTGTGGGTTCAGGACAAGGTGCAGTGAGAGAGGAGCCAAAAATCAAAGTGTGCAGCACTTGGGCGGGGCTGGCAGACACTCTCTTTCACTGTTTGGAGACAGGGATTTGTCCTATAGCTTAACCTGGCCTGGGAGTTGAGGACCTGTGCCTCTCTGTCCTGAGTTACACAATTACAGACATACGCTGTTATGGTCTGCATGTTGTATCGCCATACGTATAGTCATAGTTTCCATCAGAAAATTAAAAAAAAAAACAAAAAAACAAAACAAAACAACAACAACAAAAAACTATGGACCCAAAGTAGATGTGAGCGAGCACAGAAATCTTCTGAAAATTAAGTTTGTCGTTCCCCCGCCCCGTTCATTTGTGTCCATAGATTTAAACCAGTGCAAGAAGCCCCAAATCCTATCAGAAGATAGAGTGTGAAAGTTCTAAGCACTTACATTATTGCAATAAAATGCATAAAATACTCCTGAGACATAGCAGCCCAGTATTCCAATAGAAATTCCTGCATAATCCAATGCCATCCATCTCCGACAAGTTTTTTCTGACCGATGACAGGAAAAAAGATGATAGCCCACCGAGCAAAGCATGCAGACCTACAAAAGGAAAAGCAGGCCGTAAGAACGAAGGGTGAAAACGGAGAGCTGAGCAATCCATGGATGGTGCTCAGGGCTACGGCTTAGACCCCCGCAGGACCTACAAGTCGGGGACAATTCCTCGCAATGCATCCATCACAGGGCAAACCGTCACTGATGTCAGGTTCACGAGTTCACCAGTAAAGTGGAGACCACCATCACCAAAGACTTACATATTATAGTTACTTTAAAACACAAAACTGTAAATAAATAGCAAAAATTGGGAAAATAATATAATGCAAATATTTTTAAGTGCAAATATTTCTAAAATACCTCCTAAGGTTATTGTGATCCATGAATGTGTTTACTTTTATACCCATCATTAAATCATACATCTCTTAGGAGAGATCAAAGGATACAGAATTGTACACTGTAAAATACAAGCCCCAAATCATTTAATCTATTCCTTAGAGGTGACTATTGATAGCACATTACATGTCCCTGTAACATGTGTTCCAAGGACCTGTAATATACACGTCTATGAACACATGATAAATACTTTAAAGTTAATCAAATTGACTTATTGTAATTAATGTACTTTCCTGTTATCATTGTGAGACAATGTCTCAATATGAGCTATGATTGGTCTGAAACTCACTACATAAACAAGGCTGGCCTTGAACTCAGAGACCCCCTTCCTCTGGGTCAGAGGTGCTGGCTTAAAGTTTGTGCCAATATTCTGTTTTTTTGTTTGTTTGCTTGTTTGTTTTTCCAGATCGTATAAATCTTTCACATTTTAGAGTATAGGCCACCACACCTGGCTAAAAGTTGTTTTGTTTGTTTGTTTGTTTGTTTTGTTTTTAACTTAAAGACTATAGGTTACTTCAAAGTTCTAAGTAAATATGGCTTCATTATACCCATGAAAAATAAAATGTGTATGTTTTCCAAATGGACAGCAAAGCTACTCACGTAGTTGCTCTGAGGACTTGTAACTGCTATCAGCCACTTGTAACTGTTGTGTGTCACACAATGCAAGGGATATAAAGAGGAGACTTCTACTCTCTAGGAGATTTTTTTCTTTTTTTGAGAAAGCCTGTTATAGAACGTCTGTAGAGGTCAGCGGAGACTGTAGAAAAGCAAGGAAAGGTGGTATTGGCTGTGTGGTGCATGTGATGGGGTGGCAGGTGCGCCTGGCAGAAGGGAAAACATCATAGAAGGGAGGGCTGCCACTTGAGCTGTGCCAACATCCAGCCAGAGTTCATAGGGCACTTTGGGGGAGGGGTCCACAAAGACAAGCCATATAATGAAAAGTATGAAACCAATAAAAAACGAAGTGCAAATTAAAGCGACTACACAACAAGGTGCTCTCTAACTTTGCAACTGTGGCCCAGGTACAAAGCTTCTGACGACATGGGGACCACCTTTACAGAGTTGTAGACTAGACAAGCACAGCCCTGGGGAACAAAGCTGAGTTTACCAAGTCAGTGACACTCGAGTGGAGAAAACGGGACAGTAACCCGTGAGGCAGGCCCACTGACAGATGTATTCTGAGCAGCTGGCTGCTAGAGACATGGGCATCCAGCTGTTTGTTATTAAGCAAACCTAACCAGCTTGAGGAGACTGGGTGTCCACGCTGGTAATACCACCAGAGTTAGTTCATCTGCTGCCACAGCCTTTATTGGTGCGTGGCTTTTGACTATAAAGCCACCATAGGTGGCTGGCCCAGTCACATGTCCACCTCAGCTGTGTTTTCTGGTTATCCCTGAGCTGACATGCACAAGCCTAGAGCGCACCCTGAGAGCGACCTCAGTGCCTCACAGAATGACGTAAGAGGTAGCAGCAAGGGAGGCAGCAAAATGACCTCAGCTTGGAAGCGGCCAGCAGCCAGGCAGAGGGATGACGTGAGGCAGCCATGTGTGCACAATGCCTATTAGAACTGCCACGGCAAGGCTACCCGTGGGAGTGGGATTTCAGATGACTTTTTCTTTCCTTCATAAACTTTGAGCTGCTTGACTGTGGACACGAGTATATAGTAACTGACAGTAATTATAAAAATCAGTAATAAATGTGGTCCCATTGTGAAGAGAGGCATCTAAGGAAGAAAAGCTACAGTATCAAAAGGAAAAGAAAATTATCCCAATAAAGCAGTCCATATTTTAAAAGGTGAATCTACATTTTGTGTGCTCTGTTTGAAGAGGTTAAGAGTCCCTGAGAGATTAGGATTTTGGCTAGTATGTTATGTTTCAGATCCAGCAGAAAGCATCCTATGGTGTGCTTCACCATCCAAGTGGGAAGATAGTTACAGGGTGCCTCTGTGTACACCAGCACACTGGCAGGGTACCAGAGTGCGCCATGACCTGGCCCGTGTCCGCTGCCTGCTCTCCTTCCTCTCCTGCTGTTCCAGGACTCAGATGGAAGACGAATCCCCCTGTGTGTGGAAAGCGCTAAGTTGCCTGCTGCTTCTGGCCCTTGCATAGCATTTCCCCAGCTGAATGCTCCAGTTTACTTTTCTGCCCTCCTACAGATGTGACTTGATCTCACTGGCGTGCTTATTCTATTCAACCTTACACATGACTGCGGCATGGGGCATGGAAGTGCACAGGGACATTAAATAAGCAGCTGTCACACTAAAGTTGAAATTACTAAAAAGAAAATTTAAGATGTTTCTAATATGCCTCTTAGGCCTTTCGGACCCAAGTTTGAAGCAAAATGACAAAGTCTGCAATCTAAGATGTACTAAAACCACTATGTGGTGGATTCCTAGGCTCTCCTCTCCAAGTGCAGAGCGCTGGCCTGAGTCTGTCAGGAGCAAGCGTGACGTTGCCTTTTCTTCTCATTTCCACATGGCTCTGTACGCCGAGTTCTTGTAAACCATCAAAATGTCAATGGGCTATGGCCCGTATTTATCTCCTGTCTTAACATTTCAACTCTGCTGGTGTAACAGTGCTCAAAAGGTACAGGAGTAACCAACCACTATCCGATTGGATTGAAGTCCCACTCCATGACATGGACCCCACAGCGGACACTGCCTGGGAGGACAAAAACCTAGGACTAGATAGGCCATGGACCTACCTAGTGTGGAAAAACAGATGTGACTGTTCTGCTATGAGAATGCAGCACTACAGTAAGTCCTAATGATGCTCTGCTACACGCAGAGGTCCATGTCTTGCTCCACCATCATCAGAAGAGCTTCCTCTAAAAATAAATAGACCAAACGCAGGGACCCACAGCCGGACAATGCGTGGAGAGTGAGAGAGCTAGAAATGCCAGTTCTAAGTGGGATGTCGCTATCAAATCTTCCTCATGGTTCCGGGAACTCAGCAGAAGAGGAGGTGGTAGGAATGTTAGAGCCAGGGGACAGATGACACCTAAGGAAAGAGTGCATTCCAGACACAACAGGACTGATACACAAATGAACTCACACAGACTGGGTTGTCATGCCCAGGGCCTGAACAGGCCTAAGCAGATGAGGTGCCAGTACTGAGAAGCTATCTCCAATGGATAACCATTCACAAAGTAAACACTGTTCCTCTCCAGTGGAGTCACACCGGGTATACCAACCTAAAGGCAGCCCCTTGCCCAGGAAGAGATGGCCAACACAAAATGAACTTAAGAAATTTCTGAGATTATATACACACACACACATATATATATATATTCACACACACACATATAAAACTTAATGATTTTTTAGGGCATTTTTTTTAAACCTTATTTGTCTTTTGCTTATATATTATGGTTTCTGATTTTGTGTCTTTATGGGCTTTCCATGAATATGTGCCTCTGAGTGTGTGTGTGTGTGTGTGTGTGTGTGTGTGTGTGTGTGTGTTTCTCTTGCTTTTTGTCCCTCTCCGTTTCTTCTGTTCATCTCTGGTTTGTTTGTGTATCTGTCTGTTTTCTAAAGAGAGAAAAGGAAGGCATGGAGTTGGATGGGTGGGAAGGTGGGAAGGATCTGGAGGAGGTGGGGATAGGGGATGTGGTAGTCAAAAAAATGGTCTGTTTGAAAATTATCCAATGTTAAATTTAAAGATATTTCTATAGATCCTTGGAAAAGTACAAGTATAACATAACAAAAGTTAAAGACAAATAAAAATGTGATCAATTTGAAACCAAGCAACTGCAAAAGGACCTGAGGAAACCAACTCTGAAGCATTAGACCAACGGTAGCAAGGTCGGGCAGTGAGAGAGAGCAAGGCAGTGTGGAGACAGGAGATGCGAGGCCCACGTGTATTTAACCATCAGAAAGAAGCAGTCCTTCCAAACAGGTTCTCAGGAGACACTTCTGTCAGATAACAGAGTACAGTCAGACTCATCCTAGTGTTCAGCTTACAGCCAAGATGTCTACAGAGATTACAAAGCAAGGGATGGCCACGAGAGCCCATAATCCTGGCATTTCATGAAGTGGGAAGCTAAGAAGAATTCAAGTTCAAGGCCAGCCTGGGCTACACAATGGGGCCCTGCCTCAGCCTGGGGTGGGGTGGAGTCCTAGTCCCCACCATCTGCTGTAATAACAACTCCCAATACACTCTGTGGGCTTACGCTATGAAAGCAGAGATAAGCTGCCCCATGTGCCCTCTGGAGGGCTGCTCAAAGCAATGGGTCTGAAGATCCCTGTGCAAGCATTCCTGACAAAGGTTCTCTTCACCCCAAACGGTCTGCAGAACCACTCACCTGGAAGCAGAAAAGACAAATGGAGCAAATCACAAAGTCTTCTCTGGATGCGCTGGCGGAAGGCAGCACGGATGTCATGTCATATATCCCCAGGGTGAAGAAGAGAAAGAAACCCAGCAAATGACTCCAGATGTTTACCGTCTCATTAGACAGGATAAACAAACTACAAAGAAAACAAACACACAGCTCAGATCCCCTGTGGCTCAGTGGTTAGGGACTAGGGGAGGTGCTCAGCCTCAGCCCTCTCTGCTTTTCTAACACTGGATGTCCGGCTACTATTTATGCGAATTTCTCCCATTTGCAATAATCCTGGGAGTGACAGCTAGGTTCAACCCTCACTACTCTCACTACTTCTTTCCTCCGATTGCATCACTGTTGAAAGCAGAGTCTTTGCTCAGAACCCTCCCTTTCTCCAGAAATGAAGCAAGCGTGCCCACACTGGCAGTCAGCTAGCAAACTGTCAGGGGCAGTAACCAAGATGCTGCTCATGCAAGGTGAGGCATAAACATAAAATACCTTGTAAGCATTTGTTAAATACACGTACAAAGTTCAGTGCATCTAGGAGAGACAGAATACACACAAAGGAACCCGATAGAGAGGTCCTGAAGACAGGGAGGCATGCCAGAGCAATTTTGCTATGCAGGTTCTGAAACCAGTTTCAGCTTCAGGTGGCATGAGCTTGCCCCTTTTCGGAGCAATAGGAGATTCCTTTGTATTTGGGTACTACCTGTACTCTTAAAATGTCTTGGCAGCACAGGCTGGCAGAGACTCTATTATTCAAACCAGGAATCAATTTCTTCATCCATAAAGAAAAGGCACTGCGTTTGGTGCTCCTGTTTGCTTCCAACTCTTTCGAAATTCTGGGAAATGGTTCTTCGTTTTTCTATAAGGTGATATCATGACTGAAGATTTAAATACTCCTGCACGTCTCTAGCAAAGCCAAATCTTTAGTTAAACTAACACCTTGGCTGCTAACAAATCAGTTTTCTTTTCGGTGGGGAGCAGGGTAAGGTTTAATTATTCTTATTTCCTGCTTGTGGGTGTTTTACCTATACTGTCTGTCTGTTTGTGTATCACATGTGTGCCCAGTACCTGCAGAAGCTAGAAGGCATCAGGTCCCTTGGAACTGGAGTTATAGACAGTTGTGAGCTGCCATGTAGGTGCTGGAAATTGAAGGCAAGTCCTCTGGGAGGGCAGCCAAAGCTCTTAAGCACTGAACAATCCCCCCACGCCCAAGCCCTGAATCAGAAGTTGTGAAGAACACGAATGTACAACTAGCTGTGTGCAGCAGTCCCTTCGGGTCTCACGGCCTTATCTGTATGAGGGCAAAACATGGTGAAGTCTCCATAATCAAGAATAAAGAATATTGTGTATCTGGAGACGCAGACTTTATCATGCCTACCATCAACATAAAGGCTCTCTGCAATTGGGGGAGGAACTAACAGAATGCTCTAGAAGCATCTAATTACAGGGCTGTTTTGGCAAGCAGCGCTACATTCTGCCTGTTGCCTCAGCACTCATTGGATGGAACCCAGTATAACCTGATTAACTAAACATACTCTATCCATGTTCCTTCCCAGGAACAGAGGCAGGTAGAATGGATGGACATATAAAACCTCTCTTCACGTGTAAAATCTGTCTGTGAGACTCTTGAAAGTTAGAAGAAGAGAGGCTAAAGGTCCAACTTGGATAAGATCAACATTGTAGGAAGACTATCCCCACAAAAGACAAAGTAGTACTGTCAGAAAAGCTGGGCACTCGTAAATTTTGTTTATCTTCAAAATCAACAGGTTAACTCTTGCTCAAATTTCTGAAGCAGTTAAGAGGCATGTTTGTGAACTTGCATCTGACTCAACAACTCAAGATCTAACGTTTTATAAGTCCTGGTTTCAACTCCTTCAGATTTGGACTCAAGACATCAGAATGCAGAGGAGCACTGCTGGGTGGGTACAATATTCACAGCAGTCCACTTCTGGCCTGTCTCCTCCATCCCCACAGCAGGGCCTAGCTCTGATTTCTTAATTATGTACCAGAAGCACTGGGGAGATAAAGCAGTAATTAAAACTCAAATTGTGACATCCACTTGGTCATCCATTCAAACAAGGCCACAAAAATCCTTTCAAGGCAGTACAAAAAGAAATGGGATGGGGAAAGACTGTGCTGGAGAGATCAATAAACGCACACGTGGCTGCTAGTTGGGCAATTCAACAGCCCACACTGTGGGAAGCAGAGATGGCCACTCCAGTGACCTGGAGGGCTGCACCATGCTTCTGATAGAGCAAAAACTTTAGTACATACAGTGAGGTCTGACAGAAGACTACCCTGAAAACCAAAGCCATTTTTAAAATTTTCTTTTTAAACAGAAGCTTCTGAGACTCTCATTTTAAAGCTCTAAATCAACAAACCCATGTTGTTTGGAGGCTTCTAAGGTGTTCTGTTGGTCTGGCTGTCCCCTTTCAGAGTTCTTTGCTACAGGGTTTCTCCTACACAGCACTTTCCACAATTACTATTATGTAATAGTGTAATTATCCCTTTAGTGTCTGCCACTCAGGCTAGACCTCAGCAGCTTCATGGGAACGAGGACCATGCCTGCCTTCTGCAACTGGTATAGTGCCTATTAGCTAGCAGAGCCTCAATGCGCATTTGGTAGATGATTGAATGAATCAGGGCTTCCCACATACATATGCACAACAATGTGGACCTGTCTGCTATTGAATGGACATTCAGCTGGCCAACACTTCTGAATCCCCACAGAGCTGCCCTAGAAACACAGCTCAGGTATACAAAGCAAATAAGGTTCGGCCTTTGTCAGTAGGGAAGATTCCAACCCATATCCCCAGTGATTACCAAATGGAAAAAAGGATGTAAAAGCGCTTTGTAAACAGCAAAGGGCCAATGGAGAAGGGAACGATGACCACTGTAAATATCATTGTTATTTCGTGGATCAAGGGCCCGCGGAGGAGAGAGAGCAGAAAAAAGATAAAGGGCCCAAAGGTGAGGAATTGATGCGCACAGAGAATAGCGGAGAAAGATGGGGAGAGCAGACAAAAAGCGTGAGAGGAGAGGATGCGCCGCAGGGAGCAGCCACTGTACCTTTTGATACACAGTCTGGAAGGAAGGTAGGCCCGGTAGCCGTCGGTGATGTAGGGGTTGTCTTTGAGGGATACCGGGATCTGTTCATAGGTGTAGAGGCGGATGCCGCGGGGTACCAGGACCGGCCAGTATTGGTAGCTGCCCAGCTCGATGTAGTGCGCACTCTTCAGCAGCTTCTGATGCATGGTTCCCAGGCGCCGGCCCGGCCCCGCCTCCCCGGGGAGGGGGCTTTGCCGCTGGCGCCCCCGCCCCGGAGCCGCCGCCGCTGAGCCAGGAGCTTCGGCCCGCGTCTGCTCAGGCCCGGCTCCGCTACACACACCTCCGCCGCTTCAGCTCTGGACGGCCGCCGGCGTCGCAGCCTGGTCTGACGTCAGCGCGCCGAAAAGCCCCGCCCTCTCCACGCCCCTCGCCTTGGCGGCCCGCCCTTCCTTCGGGCTTTACCAGCAGGACCCGCCTGCCGCCCCGTCCTTTACCTGGCTGGAGAGCCCCCTAGTTCCTCCTTCGCCAGCCAGTCAACCTCTGGCCCCGCCCTACTGGGTGTCCCGCCCCTAGCCAAACCCTCTTAGCCGGTCCACCGCTAGTCCCGCCCTTCTACCCGGGCCGCCCCTAGTCCCGCCCCCATCCGGCCCGCCCCTAGCCCCGCCCTTCTGCTCTGCCCGCCCCTAGCCCCGCCCCTATCTGGCCCACCCCTAACTCCAATCAGGTCCGCCCATCTCCCTTCAGCTTCAGGTGAAAAATCCAAATCCAAGTACGACCAAATCCAAGTGATTCTTTTTTTTCTGTTTTCCATTAGAAGTGATATTTACTGTATTTTGAATAACAAGAAGAGAGTAACAGAAAGGTAAATAATTCAAGCTAACTTACAGCTGGATGGTGTATTGTTGATGAGATACACACAGAAGGGACCTTGGTGTGGATTTTTTGTTTTTGTTTTGTTTTGTTTGTTTTTGACTACTAGGTACATTAGGATTTTTTATATATTATATTTATTAACAAGTTAAGGTCGTATTTAGGACAAGACACATATCATAGTAATTCATATAAATATCTACCTATATACACTGATACAGCTGTGTGAACTGAGGAATTATTTTATGATGGCAAGGTTAAACTTGAAACTTATCTTTAAAGTACGTTTATAAGAGGTAAGAAATGTGATCATGTCTTCAAGGTGAGTCACTACTGAGTGAGAGTCATCTGGTAATTATCTTTGAGTTCAGGGGAAGACCATGAAAATGTAAATATATATATTAAAAGACCATAAATATTTTATTGTTGGACAGTTTATCAGTCGGGAAAGAGACTCATTCTGGATATCACCAATCGTTTTGTTTTAGTTCAAACTGTCTAACTCAGATTTCTTTCTTTTATAGAATACAATGATACTTTATAAAACTTAATGTTTTTCCATATAATATATCCTGATCACTGCTTTCTTTCCCCCATCTTCTTCCAAATCACTCCTACCTTCTCGCCATTGAAATTCCATGCCCTTTTCCTCTCTCTAGAAAACAGACAGGTAGTTTAAAAATAAAACTATGAAACAAATAAAACAAAGGAAAAGCACAATAAACACAAATGTACAGAGATATGTACACATAGAAGCACACAAATACAGACAACTCTATAAAAAACACAAAATCAGAAACCATAATACAAGCAAAAGATCAACAGATAAAAAAGTCCAGCAATGTGGGACAAAACTTTTTTTTTTGGTAAGGCAAAGGACATTGTCAATGGGACAAAATGGCAGACTGGGCAAAGATCTTCACTAACTCTTCATCAGACAGTGGGCTAATATCCAAAATATATAAATATACAAAGAATTCAAGAAGTTAGACTCCAAAAAAACCAAACCAAAACCAAACAAAACAAAAAAACCAACCAACCAACCAAACAACAACAACAAAACCCAAATAGCCCATTTTTTTAAAAATGAGGTACAGAACTAAACAGAGAATTCTCAACAAAGGAATCTTTGAGTGACTGAGAAGTACTTAATGAAATGTTCAACATCCTTAGTCATTGGGGAAATGCAAATCAAAACGACCCTGAGATTCCACCTCACACCAGTCAGAATGGCTAAAATAAAAAACTCAGGTGACAGCAGATGCTGGTGAGGATGTGGAGAACAGGAAGACTCCTCGAGTGGTGCAGGGGTTGCGAACTTATACAACCACTCTGGAAATCAATCTGGCTGTTTCCCAGAAAATTGGAAATAGTACTACCCCAAGACCCAGCTATACCACTCCTGGGCATATACCCAAAAGATGCTCCACCATACCACAAGGACACATGCTCCGCTATGTTCATAGCAGCTTGTAGAGAGCCTTTTGGGGTGCCACTTGGCAGGAGTCTGACATTGGGCATGACAAGGAAATGGCCTTCAGGCAGGAATCTGACTTTAGGGCATAATAAGGAAGTAAGTTTCATCGAGAATCTAACTTTAGGTTGTAATAGGGAAGTGGGGTAAGGCAGGAATTTTAATCTTAGGGTGCAACAAAAGAAGTAGACTTTAGGTAAGATTTTGGGCTTGGACAAGGAAGTGGGCTCAAGTATTTTGGTCATCATGACAAGCGCCCCCCGCCCTCCTTTTTAACAACTAAGTTTTACTCTTTTTTTGTTAGATATTTTCTTTATTTACATTTCAAATGTTATTCCCCATCCTAGTTTCCCCTCCAAAAAGCCCCTCCCTCCTCGCCCTGATCCCCAACCCACCCACTCCCATTCTTGGTCCTGGCATTCCCCTACAGGACCTAGGGCTCTCCTCCCATTGATGACCGACTAGGCCACCCTCTGCTACATATACAGCTAGAGCCACAAGTTCCACCATGTGTTTTCTTTGATTGGTGGTTTAGTTCTAAGGAGCTCTGGGGGTACTGTTTAGTCCATATTGATGTTCTCCCATCAATATGGGGCTTCAAACCCCTTCAGGTCCTTGGGTACTTTCTCTAGTTCCTTCATTGGGGACCTTGTGCTCCATCCAATGGATGCATGTGAGCCCTTTTAAACAACTGTCATGGGAGTAATCATGGCAGTAATCACTTTGCTTACTGCCTTGTTAGTTCCTTATTGTACTACTGCTCACCCTTAATACTTGCATGTAATTTAAATGGTATAAAAAGCAGATTGGGAAAATTAAACTTGCCTTCAGTTTCAGAATTGACTGGGGTCATGCTACAATGTTGTCTAACTGTCTTTTTTCTTTTAAATCCTCACTCCCGTGCTGGAGAACCTGTTGACTGGCTGAGTGGTCTTGGTCAGCAGCTTTAATTGTAATAGCCAGAAACTCAAAGCAACCCAGATATCCCTTAGCCAAAGAATGGATACGGAAAAGGTGGTACATTTACAGAATGGAATACTATTCAGCTATTAAAAACAAGGACACTGTGAATGTTGCAGGCAAATGGATGGAACTAGAAAATATCCTGAGGTAACCCAGACACAAAAAGACGTGCATGGTCTGTACTCACTGATAAGTGGATATTAGCCAGAAATTTCAGAATACTCACGATATACCCCACAGATCCAACGAAGTTAAACAAGAAGGAAGGCCCAAGTGAGGATGCTTGAATCCCACTTAGAAAGGGGAACAAAATAGTCATGGGAGGCAGAGGGACAGAGGGGTCTGGGTGGGGAAGGGGGAGTAGGGGGGAAGATCAGGCATGAGAGACAAGCGAGAGGCCCAGAGGGCCAGGAGAATGAATGAATGAATGGAAATCTGCAGCAGCTGGGGGTAGGGATTATATCATTTTCTCAGCCACCACCAAAGTTCCTTGCTAACAACCTATGAACACATATGAATATTTTAAACAAAGTGTTAAGTGACACTGTCAGAGAAATGAGGACTTGACTGTGGAAATGTGTGCCTTTATGCTAAGTTTGATGTGGGGAGTGGAGAATTCTACAGAGTTAGGAATGGACAAAAAGAGCAGGATCTGGCAGGAATAAATGGAAGTAGGAAGGCATTAAGTCCCCAAATTCCTCTTGACTTCAAGCGCCAGGGGTAGGACTTTTCTTGGAAGAGATCCCTTGACCTACTTTCAAGCATGTAGATCAAAATTCACTTATGACCATTCATTATGTCTCCTCTTAGGAAATCAGAGGAAGATAAAAGAGAGCTTGTAGGTTTTATGGCCAGTTTTGGAGAGAGGAGTTCTCATCTGAATTACCCATCTCATTGGGCAGAAGGTTTACTTCCTGTGACCCAAGTGGGAACGGGAGAGAGAGAAAGGAATGCTGCCTGGTTTTTAATTGTGCTTTCAAATTAGCTTACAAAGTTTCCATATGAGTGTTTTCAAAGGTCCCTAGTGAGTGTGAATGTTCTGCCTTCCTGTCCCTCCATCCCTATTCCTGCTTAACCCTTTAATTCCTGGTATTTCCCTTTCCACCTTCACATGCTCTCTACTATCCTCTCACCCTCTACGCACCACCTCACCCATGCTATGGTCTCTCTTTAGCTTCCTGTTCTTTACAAATGAACCAGGATATACGGGATCTCAGTAGGAGAACATGGTGTCCTTTGAATGTATAGCCAGGAATGTAGAGCGGGATCATATAATATTTTTTTTAGCTTTCTGAGGAACCTCCACATTGATTTCCACAGTGGCTATACTGATTTATACTCCCACCCCTCACGTATGGCTAACAATGTTGAGTGAACCCTTTAAAAAGTATTTACTAGCTATTTTTATTTCGTTTGAGTATTCTCTGTTTATCTTTTGATTGGATTGTTTGTTTTCACTTTTGGGGGGCATTCAGTTTCTTAAGTTCTTTGTATATTCTAGATAATAATCCTTGGGTGGATATACGCCTGGACCTATACTGTAGTCTGTTTCTTCTTTGATTGACAGTTTCCTTTGCCCAGCATGGTAGCACATGCTCTTAATCCCGGCATGTGAGAGATGAAGCTCTGGGAATTCCAGACCAGGCAGGGCTACATTGTAAGAACCCATCTCCAATGAAATGAATGGATTTTTAAAAAAAGGTTTTCCCTATTTCTCTTTTATTGAAAATAGATTTTTTTCATACAATATATTCTGATTGTGGTTTCCCCCAACTCCTCCCAAATTCTCTCCACCTCTCCTCCTATCCAAATCCATTACTTTCCACTCTCTTTCTTATTAGAAAACAAAATAAAGCAGGCATCCAGTACCCAATCTGGTGCACACCTGTGTAGACCCCGTTGCATGTGTGTCTCATGTGTGTCTGCTGTGCTGTGTTCGGAAGGCCTTTTCCCCTCATGCCTATCATTCCCATTGACTCTTGAAATCTTTTCTTCAGAGTTCCCCAAGGCCTGATGAGAGATGTCCCATTTAGGACTGCGTGTTGCAAGCTCTCTCAGTCTCTGCACATTGTTCATTTGTGGGTCTCCATTTGTTCCCATCTACCAAATGATCCATTGATCTATGGGTATAGCAGATTGTCAATAATCAGGAGTCATTTTATTGCTGTGTGCTTTTAGCAGAAAAGTAGTACTTCATTTTCTCCTAGGTTTTGGCCTATAGGGAGGGCTTTGACACCTGAGCAGTGCCAGGGATCGGTCCTTCTCATGGACTGGGCCTTCAACCCAATTAAATACTGGCTGGTTCTCCCTCAAGTGTGCTTCTATTGCATTAGCACATCTGTGCAAGTCATCATTGTACATGGAAGGGTTGGAAGCTGGGTTGGTGTTTATCTTTTATCTATCTATCTATCTATCTATCTATCTATCTATCTATCTATCTATCTATCTATCTATCTACCTACCTACCTATCTATCTATCTATCTATCTATCTATCTATCTATCTATCTATTTATTTTTTAAACATGGGCACTTGGTGCTCTGAACCACCTTTGAGTCCCATCAGGTTTGGGTATGTTGTGTTTTTATTTCACTCATTTCATTTTCACTCAATTATAAAGAAGTTTTAAATTCCTTTCTTAATTTCTGTCTTGAGCCATTTTTCATCCAGTGGAGAGCTGTTTAGTATCCGTGATGTTGTAAGTGTTCTGGTACTTGTGTTGTTGTTAATATCCAGCTTTAGTATGTTGGAATCTCGGGGAGTTATTTCAATTTTCTTGTATGTCTTTAGACTTGTTTTGTATCCAAGTACGTGGCCCCTTTTGGAGAAAGTTGCATGAGGTGCTAAGAAGGTATATCCTTTTGGGTTTGGGGGGAATGTTCTGTAAATATCTATTAAGTCTGTTTATGACGGCAGTTTGCTCTGGCATTTCTCTGTTTAGGTTTTTTCTGAATGACCTGTATGTTGGCATAAGAGGGGTACTGAAGTCACTCACTATCACCACGTGACAGTCAATATGGGATTTTAGCTGTAGTCATGTTTATGGGCATGTGTGCCCTTGTGTTTGGAGTACAGATGTGTAGAACTGTAATATACTCTCCGTGATTTTTTTTCCTCTAAGTGTGCAATGCCCTCCCCTATTTTTTCTGATTAATTTTGTTTTGAAGTCTATTTCATTTTTCAGATGTTGAAATGGATGCAGCAGCTTGGTTATTGGGTCCTATTTTCATTTTCTATCCGTTTACCCTGATGTGATGTCTATCCTTGATATTAAGGTGTATTTCTTGGATACAACAGAAGGATGGGTCCTGGTTTTTAATCCAATCTGTTAGTCTGTGTCTTTTTATTTGGAAGTTGAGGCCATTGATGTCGAGAGTTATCAATGAGCAGTGTTGATTGCTCTTATTTTGTTGTTGGGATGTGTATTTCCTCCCTCTCTTTTGATTTGCTTGTCTTGGATATTTATTCTTTGTGTTTTCTTGGGAGTAGTTAACTTCAGGCTGAAGTTTTCCTAGTGCCTTCTGTGGGGCTGGGTCTGTAGATAAATACTGCTTGAATTTTTTTTTTTTGTAGAATATTTTTCTTTTGCACTCTATTGTCACTGAAAATTTTGTTGAGTATAGCAGTCTGGGCTGGTGTCTGTCATCTCTTAGAATTTGTAGAGCATCTGTCTATTTAGAATCTCCATTGAAAAATCAGATGCTGGGGCTGGAGAGATGGCTCAGTGGTTAAGAGTGCTGACTGCTCTTCCAAAGGTCCTGAGTTCAAATCCCAGCAACCACATGGTGGCTCACAACCATCTGTAATGAGATCTGACGCCCTCTTCTGGTGTGTCTGAAGACAGCTACAGTGTACTTATGTGTAATAATAAATAAATCTAAAAACGAAAGAAAGAAAGAGAGAGAGAGAGAGAGAGAGAGAGAGAGAGAGAGAGAGAGAGAGAGAGAGAAAGAAAGAAAAAAGAAAGAAAATTAAGATGCTATTCTAGTGGGTCTTCCTTTGTATGTTACTTGGTCTTTTCCCCCTTGCAACTTTTAAAATTCTTTCATTGTTCTGTATGTTCAGTGTTGTAATTATTGTGTCTTAAGGAATTCTTTTCTGGCTCAGTCTATTTGGTGTTCTGTATGCTTCTTGCAACTTGATAAGTACCTCCTTCTTTAGGCTAGAGAACTTTTCATCTATCATTTTGTTGAAAATATCTTCTTTGCTTCTGATCTGGGTTTCTTCTCCTTCCTCTACTATATCATGCATAGATTCGTCTTTGTTAAAGTGTTACCGATTTCTTGGATCCTTTGTTTCTGAAGTCTTTAAAATTTCACATTTTCTTTGGTCAAGATTCTAATTTCTTCTATCTTGTCTTCAGTGCCTGTGATTCCCTCTCCCATCTCTTGTAGTCTGTGAGGCTCGCCTCTGAGGCAGCTGTTTAAGTTCCTAATTTTTTCTTTTTCAGTTTTACCTCAGTTTGGATTTTCTTTATTGATCCCATTTTCACATGTTGGACTGTTTTCTTCATTTCATGTCAAGGGGTTGTTTGTGTCTTTAAAGACTTCATGAATGGATTTGTTCATATCCTCTTTAATGTGCTTTGCCTAATTAATAATACCTATCTGGAAGTTCTTGTCTTGTGCTTCAGCTAGTATTGCATTTCTCAGGGCCGACAGTTGTAGGACTGCTGGGGTCTCATAGACACACTGTCTTGGACGTTTTGATTGATTGGCAACCAGACATCCGGCTTTGGGATAATTGTAATTCTAGATGCTGATATCTGTTCTTGCTTTTATTTAGTGGTTTCTGTTGCCCACTCTGGATCTTAGAAAAATGGGTTGTCTAGTAGGGAGAGCTTCTGAGAGCCTGCTGTCTTGCTGTTTGGCCACTAGGTATCCTAGGTGTTTGTAGGTACTGGAAGCTAACAATGGGGATTTGTTGGTGGAGTAGTTGTCAGAGGGTTCACAGGAGGGAGGGAAGCTGTCTTTGCCATAATAGTTTGCATTACATAGTCCCCTGAGAACAGAGGCAGAGGGGTAGAAGAGGTCCCAGCAGGTGGTCTGCTATAGGTCTGAATTATTATCACTGGATGACATAATTGGGGGATAAATAATGGGAGAGAGTGAAGATCACCTGTTTCCCTGGGTGATGGGGTCAGCATGTTTTCAGAGAGTACCTCTGAGTGTTTGGTGGCTGAGACAGAGGGATGGGGCTTTATAAATTTGTGTATTGTTGGCCTTATTTTCTGAGCAACTGGGGTCCTAGCCAGAATGCCCTCATCTATACCTTCGTCTTAAAGTGTACTCTCCACTCTTTTCTTTTGCTTTTGAGCCCCAGGTCTTATGCTATGGTTCTTGGGTACATTTAGTGTTGGGTTTTGTGCGGGGTAAGATAACGGCTTAGTTTCATTCTTCTATATAGAGATATCTAGTTTTTCCAGAACCACTTGTTGAAGATGCTGGTTTTTCTCCAATGTGTACTTTTTGTGTCTTTGTTAAATACAAGGTGTTTGTATTGTATGGCCTTGTATTTTGGTCCCCTGTTCTATTCTATTGGTCTATCTAACTTTTGTGCGAGTACTATGCCATCTGTGTTACTTTGTCTGTGACGTATAACTTGACATTAGGGATGATGGTCGCTCCCAGAGGTATTCATTTTGTTCAGTGTTGCTTTATCAGTAACCTTTTGTGCTTTCATGCAAATTTTAAGATTTCTATTTCTGTGAAGAACATCACTGTCTATTTGATTTGGTCTGTATTGATTCTGTAGATTGCTTTTGGTAGGATGATCATCTTCACAGTATTGCTATTTTCCAACTCACGAGCATGGGAGGTCTTTCCATCTTCTAGAATCTTCCACCATTTGGTTCTTCAGGTTTTAGTTTTGTTATAGAAGTCTTTTGTATCTTTGCTTAGGTGTATTCCAAGGTATTTCTTTAGGCTATTAAAGTGGAAGTCCTCTGCCCCTCCAGTTTTTCTTTTTCGAGTGTGGCTGTCATTGGCGTGCAGAAAGGGTAATGGTTTCTACCTGTTAATTTCATACCCTGTTAGTTGGCTGAAAGTGTTTATCAGTTCTAAGAGTTTTTTAATGGATTATGTATAAAATCCTATCACCTGCAAAAAAGATACGTTGACTTCTTCCTTTCCTATTTATACCCTCTTCCCCCTCTCATGCCTATTGTGATAGCTAAGGCTTCAAGTGTTGTATTGAGTAAAAGTGAAGAAAGTAAGCAACCTTGCCTTGCTTTTGAATTTAGTGGAAAACATTTTTGTCAAGGAAACATTTTTGTTTATTGAGATGACCATGCGATTTCTGCGCTTGGGAACATTTATGTCAGTTAAAACATGCATTGATTTACATATATTGAAACATCCCACATCTCTGAAATAAGGCAAACTTGATTGTGGTGAACATTTTTGATATTTTCTTGATTCTGGTGTGTCAGTATTTTATTGAGAGTATTTGCATGTAAATGATCAGGAAAACTGATCTGTAATCTTAATTTTTATCGGGTCCCTATCTGGCTTTGAGATGAGTGTAACTTAGCTTTCTAAAGAGAGCGGGTGGGGCTCCACCCTTTTCTACTTATGGAGAGCTGGGGACGCATCGGTGGTAACCGTTTTTCAAATGTTTGGGGAAATTCACCAGTGAATCTATCTGAGCCTAGATTGTTCATAGCTGGGATAATTGTAAATTATAGCTTCCGTCCACTGTTTGGTATAAATCTGTTTAAATTGTTGGTCTAATCTTGGTTTAAAAATCTGTTCAATTCTCTAAAATTGTCCACTTCATTGGAATATCTGTTTTTTGTGTAAGAGACAATTTTCTGAATATCGCTGGTGCCTATTAATGGCGACCTTTCCATTTCTTTACTTTGGGTCTTCTCTCTTTTTGCTTTGGTTAGTTTCACGAAGTGTTTGTCTATCGTTCCTACACTTCCTTGGCTTTTTCAGACTGAGCATCTCTACATAGACCTGGCTCCCCTGGAGCTCTCTGTGTCGAACAGGCTGGCCTTGAACTCCGAGAGATTCACTTGTCTCTGCCTCTCAGGTGCTGGAATAAAAGTTGTGTGCCATCACACTTGGCTTGTTCATCTCATTAAAGAGCCAACAGCTTGTTCACTCTTTGCCTTGTTTTTGTTTGTTTCCAGTTCACTATTTTCTCCCCTGACTGTAATAGCTTCTTTCTTTGTACTGATTTAGAGTTTCGCTTGTGCTTCTGGGCCCCGAGGTACATAATTTATCTTTTTGAGATCATTTTGGTTTCTTAATGTAGGCACTTAGAGATGTGAACTCCATTCTTAGGGTCTGTTGATTCTATCACATGTGTTTTGATATGCTATGTTTTCATTTTCTTCTAGGATTTTTTATTCTTGAATTATTCAAGGACCCATTTGTCATTCCACCGTGTGTTACTTAATCTTCATGTCTCTGTGTATGTTCTAAGGTTTCCATGCTGTTGACTTTTTTTTTTTTAAGTCTCATACCATTGTGATCTGATAGGATACCAACAGCTATTTCAATTTCCTGTCCTTGTTTCTGAGACTTGATTTATTTTGGAGACAGTTCTGTGGGACATTGAGAGGACTGTGGACTCTGGAGCAGTTTAATAGAATGTTCTGTAGGTGTCAGTAAAATCCACCTGCTGTCATCTAATTACCACCCCCGCCCCCTTGGGAAGATGTGTCAATTTGTGATACCAAAGGGGAACTGAAGGCACATAGCTCTTCTGTGCTAGTGTTAATCTGTGTCCTTCTGCCTCATAGAATTTGTTTCTTTGGCTATGTTCAGGGCATGCATGTTTTGAACCTCTACATCCTCTTGATGGACTGTTTCCTTAATCTGTATGGAGTAGCCACTTTTACCTTTTCTCGTTAGTTTTGGTTTGAATGATGTGAGGACAGTGATGCCTACCTGATTTGGGCCTGTTTGCCTGGAATGTGCATTCTCATCCTGTCATCCTAAGGTTGTATCTGGCTGTTGAAGTGATGCACTCTTCTTGAAGGCAGCAATTACAGGGTCCCTGCTTTTACTAGTGTGTGTTTTCCGATCAGAGACTTGGTATCTTCAATATTGAACATTATAACTGGACAGGTGTATGTTGGTTCTTGTTATTTTGTGGATGTTTCGTGTTCTTTTTTCCTTTTTATGCTCAGGTTTAGTTTTTTCCTCCTTCAGTCTGACAGATTCATTCAATTGTTTTCTGTAGAGCTGGCTTAGTGGTTATAAATTCCTTTAACCTATTTTAATTTCTGGAAGTTTCCATTTTTTCCTTCAATGATGACAGAAAGCTTTGCTGGGTATGTTAATCTGGGATGGAAACTGTTGTCTTTCAGAACTTGAAGTGCATCTGTCCAGGCCTCCTGCTTTTAAAGTTTTAATTGAATAATCTGCTGTTATTCTGATGGGCCTGCTAGATATGTGCCTTGGTGTTTCTCTCTTATTGTTTTCAATATACATCTTTATTCTGTATGGTTAGTGTGTGAATAACAGTATGAGGAGGGGGATACTTTATGGGGTACAACTTTGAAGATCAAGTTACATAGGCAAATGCCATACCTACTCAAATGTCATCTTTATTAAATGTAGAGGGTTGATACTGAAATAATTTTTAATCAAGAGCATTGTTCTTCTTACCGACTCATAAACTATTCACAGTATAAACACATGCATAAGCATAAAATAAAGAATGGAAGATAGTTGGTTTCTAGCTTGAGGATGCTCCCAAATTAGACCATTAAGTGCCTCCATGACAGTTTTGATCATTCTTTTTTAAAAGTTATGATTATTGTTTGTTAGTTGTGACCGGAATATTGCTGTGTTACTTAGGATCTCTTGGAACTCATGATTTTCCTTCTTCAGCCTACCGAAGCCTGGATAAGAGATCCCTTCCCCCGACCAGCTTTTGATGTGGTCTGCTTTGTATATATGTGTGCTGTGCAGAGGTACTGCTCTGCTCACACATCTTTTGTTACATTTTATTTCATGCTAGAGTGCTAGGGTAGGCTGCCCCAGGCTGTCCTCAAACTGCTGATGCCCTTGCCTGAGTCGTCTGAGTGCTGGGACCGTGGTGTGGACCACCACCTCCTCACTGTGGAAGGCCATCTGGGTTTGTCTTTGTTTGATTTCTGCTACTGGGATAAACACTGTGACCCAGAGCAGCCCTTGACTTCTAGGCTTGCCCGCTTGCCATTCAGCAGTTGTTACTTCATGACTTTGTGTATGTTTGATCTGATAGGATACAGGAGCCATGTCAAGTCCCTGTATTTGTTGAGACTTACTCTGTGTCCTGATACTTTGGGTTTATTTCATCTTACAAGTTGTAGCCCATCACCCCGGTACACTACCCAGAGGCACACTAGAGAGCAGGAAACAGTACAGCTTGCCGATGCTAAGCTCCTCTGTTGCTCTAAGAGTCCTGCCTTTTATTCTGAAATGTTTACAGAGTAGGAGAGAGTTCTGATTCATCATAAACAATGTACAGACATTGGACAATGATGTTTAATCTCCAAATGGCTGAACTTTCAACACTGAATTCTCTTACAAGTGATAAACATGGTTTGATAACCAAGAAGACACTAAGTGAGTAACCACAGGGTTAAAAAAAAAAACTAAAAAAACCCAAAAAACAAAAACAAAAAACCCCAGGTGTATTGACTTACCCTGTAATCCCAGATTTAGGGAGGCAGAGATTGGGGATTTCTGTGGGTTCCAGGCCAGCCTCAGCTACAGAGGGAGGCCTTGTCTGTTAATCTATGCGCTTCTTCTCTATCTCGGCACTCATCTTGGTAGCATCAGATCTCAGCCTCAGATCTATCTTAATTTTAAAACCATAGCCAGCACTTACCAACATTTTCCAGCATCATGGAGGGAGCATGGGTTCTATGCCCAGATGAGTCTGAGAATTACCTCTGTGACTGCCTATGAACGAGGCTTTGCGTCTTCTTTCTGTTAAGTGAGCTTCATTCCAAGCAACTTAATGACTTGTCGAGGGTATCAAATGAAAACATACACCAAGTATTGGCTGTAGAAAAGACATTGATAATGTTCAGTTCCTTCTTCTGTGGCATCTTTAATTTCCTGATGAATAAATGCCTCATTGACAAGTTTGTTCAAGTCTGATGAGATCCCCGGTTTAAGAGACTGGAAAGAGTTAGTTAAATAAAGCCAGTGATATCAAATATTCATCAGGTGCAGTCAATGGGCCCTCTTAAAATTAGCGAACAATATTAATGTAAAGAAAACAAAATAGTGAAGAATTTGGGATACAAAACTATTTTTTTTTCTTTGAAACTTATTTCTTAGTCATGAATTCTAACCCATGACTACTTGGTTCTAGTAAGTGAGCAAATTGTGTTTCTTATTTGATCGAATTGCTGTGTCGTTATTTTTAGCACTTAAATTTGATTAGAAACAGGACTACTTCCGGCAGAGCTCAAAATCCTACACAAATTCCAACATGAAAGAAAGAACAGTCAATGTAACGGGTAAAGAGTTATGCACGTGAGGTCCTTCTCACAAGTGAGAATGAGTTTAACAGTTCTCTTGGGTCTGAATGGCATTTTTAGAGCTGAGGCAGAACAGCGCTGGCTTGGTTATCCAGCTGTTGGCTGTGCGAAGCTTAGGGCCATATCCCTACCACGTGCAGAATGTGCTCGACACAATTTACCCAGAGTACCTTGCAACGCAGCGGCGCTTTCGGAATAGGTCAGCATTGCCCAGACCGACACTGAGAAAACAAACCACAGGAAGTTGAATGTTCTTGGGAGTGAGATGACTGGGGAAGAATTTAAAGCATAAAGTGTATTTTTAAGGATGAGTGGAGTGAGCGAAGGGAGCTGGGGTGCCCAGAGTCTTATCAGCCACTGTAAACTCTTCAAAGTCAGAGAACAGAGCTGGCTTTTTGTACACAGGCTGAATAACGCAGGACTGGAAAGTATGCACAGCAAATACTTATTGAGCAGACAAGGGGTTGTGTGCCCTAAAGTGAAGGGTGGGTGTCTATTCCGAATGAGGAGGAGCAGAACTCCGCAAACTATATGTACGCCCCAGCTTTGTTGAAGACCCTGGAGTTGTACATGGAGGTGGACGGTTGTGAGCTCCTTTTATAAGGTCTATAATAATGACGTTGCTCAGTCATTGAAGCGCCTGTGTGGGTAAGGACGAGGAAAGCTGGACATGATGACATGTGCCTGTAATCCTGCCCTCTGGATGTGGAGGCTCCCTGGAGCTTGCTGGCTCGCTAGCCTTGCTGAATCAGTGAGCTCCTGGCCAAGTAAAACAGCCTGTCTCAAAGAAAAAATGCAGAGGGACAGGTAAAAGTCCATGGACATTGACTCTGGTCTACACGCTAGCGTGTGAAAACACACACAGACACACAGACACACAGACACACACAGATACACACACACACACACACACTCACACACACACACACACACACTAAAGGACAGATTCCTTTATGTCTTCAAGGGTTCCTAATAAAACCAGAGCAGTGTTCTGAATAACATCTCTTTTCAAGTCATGTTATTTTGGCTTTCAATGCTAGGAAATGCAATATGAAGGACCACACTACCGTTGGGATTTTATTGTGGGAGAGGCACTTCCAGAGTTCTAGGGGTCACCTGTGCATTTTATCTGTAGTTACACTGTTTTCCTGCAGATGGCACTCTTCTCCCGCAGAACCGTTACCCTTGGACCACCCTGCCCCACTTCCCTGCTGCATAAGACTATGCTGATAGGGAAAGAAATGAAAGGTTTTAAGGTTGGCAAAAGCTTTTGAAAGGGACTCAGTTTATTATCAATATTTGAGTTAAACATCCTAAATGTAAACTAGGCGTACCATTAGAAAACTATATTTAATGAAAAGATAGAAACCCACGATTTATTTTTTGTAAAGTCTAAATTTCGGTTCCATTTTCCTCAGGGAATTCATGAGGAAAGTTACTTCGGAAGCTTAGGTACAGGAGGCAGAAGGAAGGCTTGGTCCCTCTGCGCTTCATCTCGAACCATTCCTCTAGCTCACTTTTGACTTCTTAGGATTTCAGGTAATGGTCTGAGCTTGTAAGGTCAGATGGACAGCTGATAAATTGTGACTGTATTTTGGTGGTGGCCCAGTTCATAGGCCTCACTTCCACCTGGGTCTCAGTTGGTTTTTCCTGCTGCCCTGAAGTCATAGTTGGTTCTAGAGATGCTGGCCCTCAGGATCTTGCCAAGTGTAGGATGGAAACATGAAGCAGAGGTATCAAAGGGCCCAGGACTAACAACTGTGTTAGTCCTACACCTGACAATCACAAGACACGCCTTTGGGCTTGTGCTGCAGTCTTCATGGCCCACTATGGGAGCCGTGTTTAGCTCCTGTACGGTTCTAGCCAGTTAGAATGTTGTGTTCAGAGACAGTGCTTGCTTTCTGGTAACTGTTTGAAACATAGGGGTTCCCATCTCAGTGACCTGAGATTTTTACCCATTCCATCAGCTGCAATGTCGAGGTGGTACTTTTCAGGGGTGGCCTGCTAATCATTAGCTTGTCAATCATGAGGATTATTGTTAAGAAAATCAAAGTGAATTCTTAACTCTCAGCTACAGAACCAGAAGTTTTAAGAAAACACAGCTAGAGAGCAACAAAGCAGAGGGCACTCGGGGACTACTAGCAGGTTTTGGAGCACTGGTTTAAAAAAAAAAATCTGATATTAGTCCTGGCCTGCCCTGCTTTCTCTTTCCATTGGTGATATTTGTCTTAATCTTTAGCTTCTAGTTAGCATTATTTTTGCTATCTTTTTATGTGTAGGTGTTTTGCCTTCATGTACGACTACAACGTGCCTGTGCAATGTCCTCAGAAACAGGAGAGGGCATGGGATGTGCTTGGACTGGAATTAGAGCAACAGTGAACTGCCACGCTGGTGCTGGGATTGAGTCTGGATTCTCTAAATGGCCAGTGCTTAAACTGCTGACTCATCACTCCGGCTTCGTATTTGTTAGTTTTTATTTTCAATTAAGATTCATCCCTAAGGACTTTACTCCCTAAAATGAGCTGAGAATGGCCAGCGTTCAATGTGTGTAAGAAAACATCCATGCCATTAGCTTCAAGGAATCCTAAATTCTCTCCCTAGTTTTCCTGGGCTGGTCAGAAAGCTGGAATGCCTTTTTTTCCCTCCTTTTCCTGTTGGTTCATCTGTTCTGACTATTCTTTTCTTCCATTTCTTCCTTTGCAAGGAATGCTCTTTAAAGACCTGATCTTAAAATTCCACCATAGGCAGAGTCTTTCCTTGAGAAACTGTCTTAAAAATCCCCCAGGAGGAAGCAGCTAGCCAGTCACAACTCCGGGCATTGGGACTCTGCTCTCTGCAACTTTGTTTCCTCTCATCCTGGGATTCATTTTCATCTTGTCTAGAAACCTGAGAGGAAGCCCTACACAATCGGAGGAGAGGCCCTTGGTATTGCAAACATCATATGCCCCAGTACAGGGGAATACCAGGGCCAGGAAGCAGGACTGGGTGGGTTGGGGAGCAGGGCGGGGGGGGGGGGGGGGTATAGGGGGCTTTGGAGATAGCATTTGAAATGTAAATGAAGAAAATATTTAATAAAATGCCTTAAAATAAATTTTTAAAAGACCTCATTGAACCAGTGAATAAAATGATTTTAATGTTTAAAAAAAAAAAAAGTTAAATAATCCCCAATGCATGGGCGGACTATTTAAGGATAAAGAAACCCAACTCCTACCTGTCCAAAGGGATAGGGCAAGCAATAGTGAGAGCTCCCTGGGGGGGAATACTTTTCTGTAAACACGAACAAACCCACTAAGGTAAATGTGCACACCCTAATTCTGTTTCCATACTGGAACGCGAGACTCTATTCACACTAACCGGAAGTGCCGTATTTCGTTCATATCTACATCCCAGCTCTCAGTACAGTACCTGCCACGCGGTAATACCTATTGAAATGAAACTCAAAAAGCTGCCCATGGATCGGCCCGTGTTACTTCCTGTTCATCAATAAAAGATAGCCTCACTTTCTGTGAGAATTTGTAAGAATGTGTCTAACACGTTCTTACAAATAGAGTTATGGGATTTGTCCTGGGTGCAGCAGCGTCTTAGAGGAAGATGCAAGAATAGATATCTGGGATATTCTTAGCCGGTTGCAATGCACCCTGTGTTGGGTAGAGGGCAATGTTGGCACACAAAATGTAAGACAAGCATTTTCAGAAGAGGCGTCCAGGCTTCAGTCAGTTGCTTGCGCCTCATTTCCATCGCAGCAGCCAGCACCAGCACCACCACCGTTATTAATGGCGGCCTATGTCATGGCTAGTAAGTGGGACCACTGATTTTCTTTTGAACCCAAGTTTTCTCACTGTTAGCTCAATAGGTTTCCCTGGGACATTATAATGATTTCTTTCAATGGATTTGTCTTTTGCTAGTTACGTATGTCTCGTTATAAGAGTAATATTACCGGGGGCTGGAGAGATGGCTCAGTGGTTAAGGTCACTAACTGCTCTTCCAAAGGTCCTGAGTTCAAACCCCAGCAACCACCTGGTGGCTCACAACTGACACTCTCTCCTGGTGTGTCTGAGGACAGCTACAGTGTACTTACATATAAAAATAAATAACAAATAAATCATTTAAAAAAGATTAATATCATTGCAGAAATTCAAACTTAGAAGAGTTTATTTTTTTATTTATTTTCTTTAAATTTTTTTTGTTGATGTTCTTTCCACTGCCTCCTCTTTCTCTTTCTTCTTAAGACAAACAAGGTCTCACTCTGCAACCCAGACTAGCCTGAAACTCGTGGTCATCCTCCTGCATCAGCTTCTAGGCAGAGCATTTATGCTTATAAAGGCAAAAGTTCCCATGACTTTAACCCTCTCTCATACACAAAGTATAGTTTTTAGTATTTTCCTATGTTTGAACAGATCTATTGCTGTAGCATAAATGAAAACATACTACATATATATATATATGTTCATATATATGTATATATAATCATTAACAACTCTATGTCTCATTGTCTTAAATTGGTCAGTAGACAATCTGGGTTGATATGTTACTCAACTTCATGTACTTTTTAAAACTGATACTTGTGGGATACATCAAGATGTTGATCCTGCAGTGCCTAGCAATTGTTTTTTTCTCCTATTCTTTCCAGATTAGCATTATTGTGATTTTAGCCATTTTAATTTGTAACACATGGTGTGATTCAAAGCACTGAGTCTTAGCATCTGTCAATGATAAGATCATTCCTTTTAGTGATATGAGGATAGTTGCCAATAGCGTGGCAGAATTTGGCGGTCCATTGTGATGTTGTTAATGGCAGCAAAAAAGAACTTATGGGGAATGGCTTTTTCTACTTAAGCCTCAGCCAGTTCTTTGAAGTTTCCTTTAGCTCTCCACACAAAATTAAAACCAAGGAAACTTTGGATTTTTTCCAAAGCAAAATCATTTTCCCCCCTATGTCCAAGGTTTGTATGATACAGATAATTTAATGGGGCTAGCTGATATTGGTATGTCACTTCTCAATGTGTTGACATTGTATGCTGGAGTGATAATAACAGGGTATGTATGGAGGTGCAGGGAATGGAAACCTATGGGATGCGGGAGATGGGGTGCACAGAGATCGTCGGATGAGAGCAGTAGACTTTGGAGTATCTGGGTATCAGCAGAGTTTGGAGTACCTGAGTACTGTCTTTGAGAGCACTGATGTGAGAGTTTCTTGATTTGAACTCGGCTGTTTATATCTCATACTGTTCCTCTGAGCTTCAGATTTTGTGTGCATCTTTCTTATGTGTTTGAACATCTAAGCAGGCTATAAATATGCATTGTGCAGGATATAATATGTATTGTGCTCACCAAGAATATTTTCCTGGTTGTCCTTTCTCATAATTTGTAAGTAAACACATACTTGAGATGTTGGGAATGTGTGCCCATTATCCTGATACTGGTTAAATAAAATGATTTGACATTACTGATATCATACAGTTCTTGAAGACAGGGCTAATTTCTTTTGGATAGTCCTAATTGTTCAACATGAAAAACATCCATGAATTGGTTCTTAATATGTAAGGCTGGCTGGTTGACTTTCCAGGTGGGTAGACAGATGAATAAACCACGAGGCTGGGCTCCTTCTAACAGGGGGCTATCTTAAGTTGCTTCTTAGTAAATATTTTAGTGTCCTAAGGACACGTCTGACTAATTACACAAGTATACTGTGGTAACTGATCTAGATGTTATCTTTGGATGTATTAAAAACTGATTCAATTTGTCACAGTTTAAAGAACCCACCAGATTGATGGATTAACACAAAATACATAGTGAATATGATTGAGAAATTTTGTGTAACTCAGCTTTCAAAGATACATTTTTCTTAAATATTATCATAATCATATCTGGGGCTTGGCAAATGATATGATCTCCATATAAGCCTTAAGGCATAGAATTTCTTTTTTGGGTGCTGGAAAACAAACTTAGGCCTCATGAATATGTACAGTATTTTACAGCAGAGTCACAATTCAGCCCTGGATTAAAAAAAATTCCCTCTCCTTTGATAGAAACATTGTCTGATTAGGGTAAGACAATGGTATCACCAGGAACCAAGAAAAGGAAGAAAACTAAGAATACTCGTATGACCAACCGAAACGTGCACTCTACCAAGAGTTGTATTTCCACCAATTTACTGGGGTAACAGTGATGGGGTGACGTGAATTCTGGAAACCATTGTCCTTTGCTGTTTTCTTTTAAGTCAAAGTTCCTCTTCCTGTAGCTCGTTAGATACCGCCTTTTTCATGCTCATGGGTGCTTAGACACACATGTCTGATGGTGGAGATGGTACAGAGTGATAAGGTCACATTCCTGGGCTCACCATTGAACCAAGAGAGCCTAGTCAGTCCTCTTTACTCAACACTAGCTAGTCTATCTGGTTAAAGGACCTAATTAGACCTCTTTGCTCAACACTAACTAGTTTACCTGGTTAAGGAACCTAGTTACTGTTCGTTGCTCAATACTAACTAGTCTACCTGGTTAAGGTATGACCTAGTTAATCACCTTTGCTCAACACTTACTAGTCTATCTAGTTAAGGGGCCTATTTAGCCCTTCTTGCTTAGCAGTAACTAGTCTATCTGATTTTGAGAGATCATGACTCAGTCTTTTTTGGTTTTATTTTTCTTATTATCACTCCCCATCCAGAAAACAAAATAGAAAAGTGAGTCAGGTGGATGCTATAATAACCTATACTAAGCCTCATTTTTTTTCCATCAGAATTTTATGTGATTATTTAAATGTCATGGAAGAAAATGGGAATCACTAGAAATATGCGTTTACTTGGAGATTTCCCCGTGGAAAGGTAGGCGCTTATATTCTTTGGTTGATATTCTGGTATAACGTAGCTGAGGTAACTGCAATCTTCTTCAGAATGACGGAAGAGAAGCTGTTTATTTTGTGTGATCTAAAATGTAACATTTCAAAGCCATTGGTGCTATATTAACATTTCTTTATTGGCTTATGATTGGCACAAAATTTAATCTGTAGATAGACAGGCAAAAAAAAAAAAAAAAAAAAAAAACCATGACTGCATTTTACTCAAGTTTACCTAACTTCCATTAACCCAAACTGCACTGGGTTAAATAATGTTCTTCACCTCAATTTTTGCCCACCGAGGATCAGTGAATGTGACCCCATTTTAAAATGAGGTCTTTGCCAGATATATTCAAATTCAGATGAGATCATGCCGAGGTAGGTCAGACTCTTAAGAAGCAATTGGAAAATTGGGCCCAGTGCACTGAGGGAAAGCCATGTGGAGTTGGAGGCAGTGGTTGGAGACATGCTTCTGTAAGTGGAGGAACAGGAAGAGCTGCTGGAGACTGCTAGACGACAGGAGACAAGGGTACTCTCTTCCTTAGGGACTTCGAGGGGATATGGCCTTGCCACCATCTGAACTTCAGAAGCGCCCCTGTGAAGAGAATTAGTGTTCAAAATGTCACTATTGTCCCTGTAGGAAACTTGAGGCTAGAGAGTAGAAACAAGAGGATAGGAAGGGGTCTTTTTCATTCCCTCATAAGCCTCTACTTTGAAGCCATAAATACTATACTATATACACTGACTTTGGATAGAGTGTGTTAATGACAAGAAATTATTGAGTTATCAACTATTATTACATAAAATTTACACCCACACTTCCAGGGAAAGATATTTAAAAACCCTTCCAGCTTCATATAAACGAACTTTTAACTTATAGGCTTAAACAGGTATTAGCAGTTCTTTGTGATTTCTGGATTGGCTAGGGAGCCAAATCATCTATATTGGGGGACAGACTTTCCATTCTGGTGCCCAAACTGCTGATTAACTCAGATGATTTATCTAAGCCACATCAGGTTAGGAAATCCTGGGCGGAGAATGTCTTGCTTCTCTTAACAGCTGCCGTCACAGGCAACTTTTATTTTGTTGGGCTTTTGATTTTCTTATTAACGCATGTTAGATGCTCAGACATTGCTATTGCTAAGATGATGCTACCGTACATTTCCTTTATGATTTAGGGCCATAATATGAATGGAAGTAGTTTTTCACATTCAGACTGCAGAGACACTGATATAAAAATCCTTCTAATGTCAGTTTTTGGAAGTTCTCTTATTCGACTGCTATAGTCTATCATTCAACAATCTACATCTGTATCTATGTATATCTAATATATATATATATATATATATATATATATATATATATATATATTGTATATTTTTCCTTCACATGAGTTTCATTAGCTCAGAAAAGAAGCTGCTGGTTAAAGAGATTCGCTAACAGTGACTAAAGGCCATGTTTCCCAGACTGCCCTGCCTTTAGATGTGCTAAAGTTTCTGTTAGTAGACAGAGTGGAGAAGTGAGGCCTCCAAGTGCTCATCCGAGTCCTGAAGCCTGTAAATATGCCTCTGCCAGAGAGATTCAGGGCGCTTAAGAGACTGTGTTGTAGTGGCTTACCCAGTAGAGTGCTACTGGGAAGTAATGGAACCTTTAGGAGGTGGGGCCGAGTGAGAGATCTTTAAGTCATTGGATGGGGAGTGTGTACTTCCAAAGGAAATGGTACTACTAGGACCTCCTCTTCAGCTTCCAGGCCATGGAGAGAAACTTTCCATTTGCTCTCAGCTCTTGACATGATTTACCTCACAGGCCCAGATCATTGACGCCAACCAACCATGAGAACAACCGAAGAAGACCCTTTCCCTTGGTAAGTGATTATCTCAAGGAGTTAAGAATTAGAGAGCTATCTGTTTTTCGGATTTCCCCTTTCCTGTAGCAGTTCTGGCAGGCAGTTCAGTTTTAGTAGGAGACACTGATGCCCGAGGGGCTGGAACACCAGGATAAGGAACTTACGCCATGATCAAGGGATAGTTATCAGGAGTCTGTTCTCTCCCTCTACGATGTGAGTTCCAGGAGGTGGGAATAATCCAATTCAAGTTGTCAATCGTGACGAAAAGTGCCTTTACTCCTTAAAAGTTCCTCCTGGTCTGCGGGAAATACTTTCCATAATGACTGAAAACTACAGAAACATCCCTTCCTTTAATCCTAGTATGAAGTAACTCTCAGAATCTACTCTAAACTGACCCCCCCCCCCTAATTTTTTTTAAACAAAGGATGATATATGTCCCCCGAATGAAAGATTTCTCTATCAGTGAACTCTGCTTTTAGGCTTATGGTATTTCATTCCATTTTGTATTGAGGTAGATATCAATTTAGTCAATAAGAACACGAGTAAGAGAAACACTTCAATTTTGTATGTGTCCAAATATAGATGAGTAGGTGAATCCTTTAGTGATCCCCCCCTCTCTCCCCATTTCAAATAGCAAAGTTGGTTTCCTGCTCTGGGTTCTGTAATAAAGTAGCTTGGAGCATCTCACCTCACCACCCTTCCTCTGAGCCATCTTATCTACCCGATACAGGATGATCGCAGCAGTCACTGTTTGAAATTACAATGCTCCCCAACAGACTGAGGAGCTTTGAGTTAGAGTGTGAGTCCACTGAGTTTCTCCCCAGCGAGCTTCTCCTAATGATTTTAAATTGATCTGTTGGAAAGAAAATGCCTTTGCAAGTTTTAATCTTGTCTTCAGTGTATGACCCTGCATAAGGTCTTTTCGAGGAATGAGTGATAGTTTAAATTCATGCCTTCTAGCTGTGACTTTGTGTATGAAGGAGAGTGCCATCTTTCTTCTGATGCTTTCCTCAGAAGAAAATCCCCACCAGGGGACTTTTTTTGAGGAGTTGTAGCATGGGGGTCTGTGTGCTCCCTGTGTGTTGATACACTGAACAGGGAATGTTGATGAGGCACGAGGCAGAACAGCTTGTCCCTCCACAGCTATTTTGACTTTGCAATGTTGGCAGCAGTTGAGAGAGAAAGAGAGAGAGAGAGAGAGAGAGAGAGAGAGAGAGAGAGAGAGAGAGAGAGAGAGAGAAGGGGAAAAAGAGGAAAAAGTTGAGTGTGTTAATTAACTAAACACATGGTGCGTAGAAGGCTAAGGAACATCTAGGCTATTCTTGGTCTCCAGAGCACAGGAACTTTTGCTTCTAGTTCATGAATGAACAGCACTTGGAGTGTCTCTAAATGTCCTCGGTCTTTGTGTTAACAGGAACAATTGGTGCTGCTAATGAAGCACCATTCGAGCATTCAATTATCAGGTCTTAGCACGAGGAAGAGATGGCCAAATAACGGCTGCCTTAACAGATCCAGAATAAGGCTACGAATAGGAGACCAATTGCCAAAAATACCCCAGTTATGTTATATACTAGTCACTAAGGATTATCCAGAAGAAATGAACAGTAAGTTGTACTAGAACAGAGAGGCTTTTTAGAGAAAATAAGTGACAGTTTTGAGTTGTATATATATATATGGTAATGTGTCAGTTCTGAACTAAGGCTTTAAGAGGCATGGCTGTTTTCTTTGGCCTCTCTTATATTTCTGCCATCTGCCGTGACTGCAGCATGCCACTGTTAGCCAGAGTTCTTTTTGCTTGAGTTTCAGAAACCCAGATACAAGAAACCAGCTTGAATCTGTGCCAGTCTGGGACTAGTTGAGCTCTGCCAACTTATTACTGACCTGCAGACAGGTGAGAGAGAAATAGATGGGTATTCTGTTTGTTTGTTTGTTTGTTTGTTTCTTTGAAACTTCTGAGGTTTAGCAATTGTTTACTGTGTAGACTACTGGCAAAACCTCAACGAATACACTTTAACTAAATGTCTCTTTTACAGAAGTTGTTAGCATGCGAGGCAGATCTTAGAGCCTGCCTCAGTTTCCCTTTGTCATGTTAGTTTCTCATCCCAAGCTGTCATTGTGGCTTACCACCAGCTCTAACACAGAACCTATGATACTCATAGCCTTTGCAGTTCACATGAAGCCCACAGCTGTATGTGGTACCTAGAGTCTTATCCACCACCGAAAGAGCTAATGACTCAACTCAGGAGTGTGCTGCATTGTCCTGGATTAATCTCTGATCATAGGAAGCAGAAGGTGGGTGGGAGAAAGTAAACACCCCTTCCTCTTCTGCTGCTCACGCGCTATCCCAACCACAGAACTACATAGCTTATTTGGAGAAGCCTTGAATGGCCCAGCAGATACTTCTGTCAAGTGACCTGTGCTTTTTATAGCTTATTCGGAAGCAGTGAGTGTCCAGCATTGGCAACAGATCATTCTGTATGGCTCTCCATTCCTCCTTGACTCATTGTCTTTCACCTTGAGTTCCTGCCCAACTTCTTGTGATGCTGAATCATGGAGTGGAAGTGTAAAGCAGGTAAGCAAGCGTTCCCCTCTCCCTTTTTATGGTCATGGTCAGGTCTTATCACACCAGTAGAAATTCTAACTAAGACTCTGTGTGTATCTGACTGTGAATGCATATATGCCTGTATATGTGTGCCTGTGTAGACCAGAGAATAACCTTGAGTGTAATTCTTCTGTAGCCATACCCCTTGGCTTTTGAGACAAGGTCTCTCATTTGTCCTGGAACTTGACAATGGGACGAGTTTGCCAGGCCAGAGAGACCCCAAGGATTCCCTGGCTCTGCCGCCCAGCACTAGGGTTACCAGGGTGTGCCACTCACCCAGATACTTTACACAGGCTCTGTGGATCAATTGCAGGTCTTCAGGTTGTGGATCAAACATTTCACTGGCTGAGCTGTCTCCCCAGACCAATCATATCTGTGTGTCACATTTTCAATAACACAAACTACAAAATGGATCATGAGATTTGTGGGCTCTATTGTGCCCAGATTGCCTGATATAGTATATTGCATATAGTAAATATACAGGATACTATTTTAGTTAGTATGAAATTTATCTAATAAGCAACTTACTAAAATTCCATTATCGGCAGTATTATGATATATCTAAGGCTATTCTATGTAGCACTTGCACATTTTAAATTAAAGATTGGAATAAGCTGGTATTTATTATAATAGGATAATTTCTTTTCCACCCTTTTTCATAGAGGCAGTTCTCAGTGGGGAGTGTAGGGATCATAGCGGATTTCATTTTAGATGCTTTATATTTTCATAAACATTTTAGAACTAGTTTGTCAGTTTCTCCCTGAAAAGGAGCTGGGGTTTTGATGTGGTTTGTACTGGATACATAGATTTGGGAAAATGCTTAACAGCTGCTGGTCATTTACCTGTTTTACCTCCGCACATATTCAAGCTGTAATTGTATCCTAAGCATCTTGCACTTTTCACCACAGAAGGCTCACATAGCTTTCAGTAGAACTGATACCGGTGTTCGTGGGGTTTGTGGTATGACACATGGTACTGACTTATAACTTCAGTTGCTTGACTGTTTGTAAATTCTATATAGAAACGCAACTGAGTTTTGTATGCTGAGTTTGCAGCCCGTGCTCTGTGACATCTATTATCTTAGTTGAGTTTATAGCCTGCAGTGTTATATCCTATTATCTCAGTTGTGTTTGTTTTAATGTGTAGAGAATGGTCAGTGAAGTATTAGACTATGTAGATAATCATGGTGTTTGTTGTTGTTTTTTTCTTCTCTCTAGTGATGTCTTTTTTAAATTTTGCATGTCACTTTATATGTATGGATGCTTTGTCTGCATGTAGGTCGGTGCACCTGGTGTGTGAGCGTCTTTGGAGGTCAGAAGAGAGCACGGAATTCCACGGAACAGGAGTCATAGGCAGTTGTGAGCTACCATGTGGGTGCTGAGAACTGAGCCAGGTTTTCTGCAATAGCAAACCGTGGCCCTAACGACTGAGGACTGAGCTGTCTCTCCAGCTCTGGTGGATGCCTTGCAGTTGCTTCTCTCTCTCTCTCTCTCTCTCTCTCTCTCTCTCTCTCTCGTGGAATAGAGAACATGAAGAGGTCCTCCTCTCTGTCTGCAGTCTCTGACACTGCTTTATGGAAGGCGTTTAGTATTTTCCGGCTTATGATGATGTGAGTTATGGATTGTCATAGGTTATCTTTCAGATTGAAGGTATTTTTTTTTGTCATGCTTAAGAATTTGTAATTATGAATAGGTACTGGATTTTGTTACATGCGTTTTCTGTACCTTTTCAGGTGCATTATTTATTTTCATTTATATTCAGCTAATATAAGTAAATATACTGTGTATGTTTGTAGAGAATTATACATTTATTTTCATTTTAAATGGCACCACTCAGGCTTAACTGGCTGTATTACTTTCCCAAGACTGCTATAAACAAATACCTCAGGCCATGTAGACTAAGCAAAAGAAATTCATTTTCTCACATACTTGGAAATGAGAGCCAGAGCCAAGGTGTCATCTGGGTTTTTCCTCTTGAGGTGACAGATGTCTGTCTTGTCACTGTGTCCCCCACCATGGTTGCCCCAAGGTCTGTGTCTTCATCCTCTCTCTTTATCAGAACTTCAGCTACATTACACCATCACCCAGCAATCTGACCTTTCTTTCCTGTAATTCTCTCTAAAGGGTTCTAATTCTAAGTGTTCTGAGATATTGGGGTTGGAACCTCAGGATTTGGGGAATGGAAGACACACTTTACGCCATCAGTCACATTCTGGTTTCTCTTTGAATCCTATATACCGTTTGCATTTACACTGATCGACTTTTTTCAGGTTAAGAAAATTCTTTTGAAATCTCAGCCGAATCAGATTTATCAAGGATAGATATCAGATTTTATCAAGTACTTTATATACTCATTTTAAAAATCAGGTTGTAATGTTTGGCCACAAGCCCCATTACTGGTTGAACCAGCTCACTGGCCCAGTTATCCATGGGCTTCTGATCAGTTTAAGGTGCCAAGCAGAAATTCCCACCTGTGGGGTGGGCCTCAGCTCTGATGAGAAAGCAGTTGGTTATCTTCATAAGCCTTGTGACTATTGCACCAATGGACACATTTTGCCTGGTCTGAGCTAGCAATATTTCTTTCTTAATTGCTTTATTGAATTCTCTAATAAAATCATCTGCGTCTGAGATGTTGTTGAAAGAATGGGTTCAAATTATAATTTTAGTTTCTTAATAGGGTTATTTATGGTATCTATGTTCTTCTTGGATCTATAAGAGTACTGCTTTTTTTTTAATTTAATCAAATTTAGGAAATCTTTGCCACAGTTTCTTCAAACATTTCCTCTGTTTTGGGGCACTTGTTGCTTGTGAATTTTATATCACATATAGTAGACAGTTTATAGTTGCTCCATAGGTGTTTAGTTTATATTTTTTAAAAAAATCTCCAAATTTTCATTTTGGATAATGTCTGTAACTTTCAGCTCACTAGTATATTTTTCTTGATATGTGTAACTGGCCAATCCTCTCTGGGGTTTTATCCACATGTTACGTTTCATCTCCAAAAGTATTATTTGTATCTTTTTATGTTAGCTATGCTTCTACTTGATGTTGTAAGCACACGGAGCATGCTTACAGTGACTCTTACACTGTCCGTATCTGTGGATCACACCCATTGTTGGTGTTGTTATTTTAAATTAATGCTCTATTTTATCATTATAACTTATATTTTCTTACTATCTTCTATGCCTGAGAAAATCTGACTTTATGCCACACATTTTTGATGTGTTTGAATTGCTGGAACCTGCAGCTTGCATTTATTCCTGTAAGTCATCTTGACTATTAGTCTAGGTTTAAGTTGCATGGACACACTGTTTTTTTTTCTTTTTTCTTTTTGTTTGTTTGTTTGCTTTGGGAACTATATTATTACAAACTGAGGCTTGCTCAGTGCTCATTCTGCAGCTCCATATGACCCCACATGTTCTTATTTTACTTAAAGTTACTCTTGGAGGAATTTGTAGTATTACCGCCCCAGTTGTGAGCACCACACATTGTTACTACAGAGTAAAACTTCCCTGCCTTTGGGTAACTACATGCCACCCACTGATTAGTACTTCATTAAACACATAGGAAGGATGGATGACGGATCAACTGGATTTGTTTTTCCACGAAGTTCTTTGCTCATTAGTGTTCTGTAGCAAGCTTTTGCTGACTGCATGCACAGGACCGACAACAGTCTCTCCATCATCCATCAGGATTTGTTAGCATCTGCTGGAGTTCTATCACTGTAAGTCTAGCCCTGTCCACTCTGAGGGTTTACTGTATCTCTCCTCATCTCTGCAAGTCCTAGTTTTAAATACAGTATGTGCTCTTTCTCCTGTGCTCTGGATCTCCTGTCACACCATGTATGCATACATGTTATACTCTCATGCCTCCCCCTCATCACAAGTCTTGTGCTTTGGGGTCTTTGGTCAAGTAATAATTATTTGAATACAGGGCACTATGATACCTCAACAATCCACTTGTTAACCAAGAAGTCTACTTCAAGCCTAATCAAGCAATAGCATATATAGTGTGGCTCTGCTCAACACCGACTTCTTGGTTTAGGAAGGTGTCATGAGATTTCATTATACTCCCTAGAATGGTATACTGCTCAAAGGTCTATTTATGGAACTTTCTATTTAACATTTGCATACTATAGTTGGCCATAGGTAGTTAAAACTGAATAGCAGACAAGAGAAGACTTCCTGATAGCAAACACCTGTAGAGATCCCATTACATCCCAGACACATCCCTAGTGCTTCACGTGTATTGTATACATTCAATTCAAATGTCATAAAAGGAGGGCACTCTCATATGCTGCCTTAAAATTTTAAATTATTTAATATTTTATGGGTGTGTGTGAGTGTATGCATGCAGGAGCTTGCAGAGGTCAGAATAGGGTCCAGGTGGTGGGAGGCTGCCATTTGGGTGCTGGGAACTGAACCCGGATCCTCTGCAAGACAGTAGCACTCACGATTGCTGAGCCATCTTTTCAGCCCTGAAACGTTTGTTTTCGAGTGAGAAGAGGAAAGGTCAGAAAGCTTGATCAGAACCCTAAATAGAGTAAGAGAGAAGAGCTGGCGTCTGAAGTGAGGAGGACAGGCTTTAGAATCTGAAGCATAAGCCATATTCTGCTCTGTCAATGGGATGAGTCAGTTGGCTGGTGGCAAGAGACTCAAGGGAAATGAGGACAGCTAAGATGAAACCCAGACCAGAGAGTTTGTGAAGACTTTCCTATCAAAGTAATGGAAAAAGACTGTGTTGTGTGTGTGTATGTGCACATGTGTGCATGTGTGTGCATGTGCACAGGGATGTGAATTTATAGCACGCATAGTGATGGGGGGAAGAAAAACGTGTTTTGGGAATTTGTGAAACACATCTCCAGACATCTTCAAGTATCAAAATTTGTGATTCTTCTCATGGCAGGGAGTTAAGTTTTGAAAAGAATTTTGTAAATTTTTTGAGATCATAATGTAAATTACATCATTTCTGTCTTCCCTTAACTCCTCCCAGGTGTCTTCCTTGGCTTTCAGTCACATTTGTGGCTTCGTTTCCTTTAGTTGTTGTGGAAGGGGTAAGTCTACTTTTGTGCAGAATACTTCATATTCTGTTTTGTAATGTAATGGAAAAGGCTGCTGAATTTAGATTTGCTTTTAATCCATCCTCTGGGCACATGTTGCGAGTGTGTCCTTCTTTAAAGGCTGTGGAGAGTAAACAGAAGAGGCGTTGGAATTGTGGGAAATCTAAATCGACAGACCATTTCTCTTTCACCATGGGCATGGCTGAACTAGTTGAGCTTTTATTTTCTCTTTTTTAATCAATATAAAAAGCACTAAATTCACAAAACATGAAAATTATACTAGATCAGTGCAACTATTCATATGTCTAAGGTTTCCATTGCTTAAAGGCGCCTGGTACCTATATGTAGAAAGAATATCTTGTGTATTATATGGATGGATCACCTATCAATTTAAAACCTATGGTCTATGGCTTAGGCAGGAAATAGGAGGTGGGACAGCCAGGAGGAAAAAGCATTCTAGAATAGAGGTGGGCTCAGGAATATTTGCCTGGAAAGATGTGAGGAGACAGATGAGTGGTATCAGAGCATACCAGGTAACCAGCCATATAGGATACTAATTAAAATAAGTGAGTTAACTTAAGTAATTATTCTAGTCAGACAAGAGCCCAAGGTATTTGTAAATATGTTTTGAGTATGTGTCTTATTTCTGGGAGCATAGAACTGAGAGGTAGAGCCAGACATAACTTCTACACCTAGCAGACCCTCCCAGTAAACACTCAAGTTAGTCCTAAGAACGTATTTGACCCATTGGACACCAAGGGCAGCATAAAATATAATACATTATAAACAAAGGCAATGGAAGAGGATAGTTGCAGATTCAGGAACCATTAGGACGAAAAAAAAATCAGTAACAATACAAAGGAAGAATGAGACAGAAGGATGGAGAACACCTTCTAACTCAGTCCCCGAGTAACATTTAAAAGTGAGAGATTAACCAGGGAACAAATAGAAGTGAGGCTATTTATTAGCAGACTTTAGCAGTTTCTCACCAAGCAGCACATGTGGTAGTTAGTGTTCCTAATGAGTTTCACGAGGGTTATTTTTACATTCGGGGACATCTGTGGAGTGGTAAATGTGTCCCTAAATATTAGTTATAATTCTAAGCAAATGTGTTTGTATTTGATATCAGGTTTTGGATTAATGTATTAATGATTTCAATTATACATAATTTTCATCCATCTTAACCCTTAGCCCCGTAAACCAGGAGATGATCGTATCCATTGTCTCAACCTAGGAGGATTTATCAGGTTTTTTGAACCTTGTTAAAATGTTGTCATTACCCCTACATCACTTAGGGCATATTAGTTTTAAAGATGGCATAGTATACTAGCCAGAGAGCATCTTATGTAATCTGGCATGTACTAGATGCCCAAATCATTTTACGGTTTTCCATTTTCTCCTTTCCCTGCTTCTCTGCTTTCCGTCCTTTCTGAGTCCATCCTTTCTCCAAGGCTCTATAGCAGGTTAAGAGATGACATCACAGGCTTGTGGCAGAGAGGGTCGTGCAGTAGACTCAATCCTTCTGCTGCCTAGACTTCTCACTGAGAAAGCATTCATCAAACAGACCCCTCCTCCAAGAGCTCATCAAGTAATAACACCCTACGACGTCACATGCTTTGGTCTTGAATTATGCCCCAAAATGGTGTGTACTGTGCTCATGGTCACAAGGGTGTTTTGTTTTTGTCCTTCTGCAAAGCAGGCTGTGATCTGAACTTGTCACCACTGAAACTGAGGAGAGGATTCCCTTACACATGGATTCACTGAAGGTGTAAGGTGCTCAGCTGAGTTAAAAGAACTCAGGCCGTCAGATGGGTAAGCCTTATTGCACAGTAGTGAGTGATTATTCAGTTGCAACTCCACAGAGAGATCCCGGACCAGCATCAATGAGGTGGGTTGTAACCAGAACTTCAGAATTCGTTCTATAGATTTTGGATAATTATATCTCATTTCTGTGGAAAACTGAATAGCTTTTAAAAGCAGATTGAAAATGGACCTCCCCAACACATCCATGCTTAAGGCTTTGAAGAAGTTCAACATAAGACAAGAGATACTTGTCAGATAGTGATAACGTCAAGGAAGCTGAGAAGGGAGGTTACCCTGAATTTGCCAGTGGGCCAAGTATACTGACCAGAGTTGCTGTTCGAGGGAAGCTGGAGATTTGGAGTAAGGAAATCATCAAAATGAAGAGAAATGTTTGAAGATGCCACACTGGTGACTTTGAAGTGGGAGGATGGAGCCATAAGCTAGGGCAGTGGAAAGCCTCGAGAATCCAGAAAAAGTAAGGAGATGGACGTTCCCTCTGAAATTTCTATAAGATTTTAGAAGAGCAGGGTACAGGTGCTAAGAGGTGAGAGACAGAATGAGAAGGAAGGGGCTCCAACTAGGGAGCAGGGAGGAAGGGCAATACAGTGGGAGGAGGAGGAAAGAGACAGGGAACATTAAGGTTGCTTGATAAAGCTCCAGAGAAAGCATGTTATTTTATATTTACCCCCAAATTATGCAACACACACAGTATACATACATGCATGCAGGAAACACCATTACATACAAAATAATCAAGTAAATTTAAAAAATGTGCTTGCTAGATAAACATGGGGTCTTGAGTTCTAACCCTAGCACCCTTGGAAAAGAAGCTGGACATGACTATGTAGATATACAATCTCATCACAGTGAGGAGTGGAGACAGGAGAATTATTGGGGATCACTGACCACCAATCTAGTTCTAGGGTTAACGAGAGATCCCTGTTTCAAGGAAGTAAGGTAAAAATGATGGTAGAGTAGGAAACCTGACAGCCTTCTCTGGCCTCTGCATGTGCACCTGTAAATGTGCACACACACACACACACTCACACACACACACACACACACACACGTACACATGCTAAACAAACAAATGAGTGCATAGTTAAATTGAAAGGCTCTGGACTATTCTTCTAGAGACACTCTTTACATTGCTTCTATATTCCTGTGACAGCAAAGAGAAATGAACTCCAAGGTATAGAATAAGCCTTATTTTAAACCTCAAATTTTAACCATGCTGAAAAAGCATTTCCACATGTCTAGTTGCATCCACCTTCTTTAAACATTTGTATCTCTGCCTTTCTTTGCTTTGCCTGATTAAAATAGTGTTAAGATAATTGTGTGAAGTTGGATGGTAGAAGGAAAAATAAACACAATTAAAAAGATTTTGATTCCGTATGTCATATGTCTATGAAACTTCTGGGTCTAGACTAAATATATATCTTTGTCAGCAATTTATTTGAGATTATTGAAAATCTATAGGTTAAACAATCTTGAAAACATCCTTTGTTTTCTTGAGACCAAGTCTTGCTGTGTTTCCCAGTGTCTTAGTTATTTTGCTATTGCTGTGAAGACACCATAACCAAGGCAACTTATTGAAGAAAGTTTATTTGTGCTGGTTTACAGTTTCAGAGGATGAGTCTGTGACCATCGTGGCAGGGAGCATGGCAGCAGGCAGGCAGCCATGGCACTGGAGCAGTGGCTGATCCACAAGGAGGAGGCAGAGAGCTCTTGGGAAGGACATGAGCTCTTGAACTCTCAATGTTGCTGCCCCCACCCTCTGCAGTGAATCATCTCTTTCATTTAAGCCCTCCTAGTTCTTCCTAAACAATTCCATTAACTGGTGTCTTAGTCAGGGACTCTATTCCTGCACCAACATCATGACCAAGAAGCAAGTTGGAGAGAGAGAAGAGTTTATTCAGCTTACACTTCCACATTGCTGTTCATCACCAAAGAAAGTCAGGACTGGAACTCAAACAGGTCAAGAAGCAGGAGCTGATGCAGAGGCCATGGAGGGATGTTACTTACTGGCTTGCTTTCCCTGGCTTGCTCAGCTTGCTTTAATTATTGAACCCGAGACTATCAGCCTAGGGATGGCACCACCCACAATGGGCTGGGCCCCCCCACCCTTGATCACTAATTGGGGAAATGCCTTACAGCTGGATCTCATGGAGGCATTTTCTCAAGGGAGGCTCCTTTCTCTGTGATAACTCCAGCTTGTGTCAAGTTGATACACAAAAGCAGCCAGTACAACTGGTGATCAAGTATTCTAACATATAAGCCGGTGAAGGTTGTTCCCATTTAAATCACCACATCCAGGTTAGCCTCAAACCCTCAATCCTCCTGCCTCAGGTTAGGCATAGTGGACATTAACATGCCAAGCTAAGTAGTTTGTTAGTTTATTTATTTATTTATTTATTTATCATTTATTTAGGCTGACCTAAAGTGCAAGATCTGAATCCTGGGATTGAAGGCATTTAACACCAAACAAAAATATATTATCACCCATACCTTAAGCAACACCATGAGACCCTCCAAAGGGGAATTACAGCTTATTTTCGAGGGTCAGTACACGTTTACTCAAGTCCTTATGAGTTCAGTTGCTAGTCTCTCCTTTCTCTCCCATCTTCACAGACATATTTTACAGCTACCAGCCACACCTACTGTATCTTTATTATTAATTCATAGAACTTCTGTTACAAGGAGATCAAGCAGTTCTTCCTTTTGAACAGCCACTACCCCACAAGGCTGGAAATAATTTGGCAGCGGCAGCCCCCCCGCCCCCCAGCCCATATAAACACAAGTTTATGGGCTGTTGTGCAGGCACCTATTGTGACTTACTTTCTGGTCGTTGGGATTTATTTATTTTTTGATGGCCCATGGACCTTGCCAGGTTTTCAGGTATCAACTCAAAAAGCCTTGCTGGAAATGCTGGTTGGCACAGCAACACAGAGAATGCTCAATGATGCATCATATATTTTTAATAGATATATGTTTTAATAAACATTTGCCTCCTAAAGCAATGGGTTTTGAAATAAGCTTTTGCCTTGAGCCATGTAGCTACCCAGCTGTGAGTTTTATAAGGCGACAATCTTCACATCATTAGATGTTATAACTAATATTCCAGCAACAGAAATAATAGCTATTTACGTGCACATAAAAAGTTAAAATGACATTTAAGGTGTACTTCACTCAGAAAAGTGTGCTTGTAAGACAATACCACAGTTTGCTTCTTGACTTCTTATTGAGATCCTCTGAAAAAACCAAAAGTAAGTTAGAAGTCATATATAGACACTCAACACATGTCTTACTTTGACAGGTCAGGTTGCCACCAGGCCTGACCTTCCTACCCTTGGACTTCTACACACCATGAAGACTTCTGTTGATGTCACTAACAGTATACTGACATTCTGTTCCAGTCTTTGTAGGCAGAATCTCTGTATCCCTTCAATTTAATGTCCTGCTCCCCTGATTTCTGCATACCCACTAAGTGCTTGTTTGCATCAAACATTTGGTGAGTGTGTTGTGAATTTAAGTAAAAGAACTGAAAGTCACTTTGTGTACATTACAGCTTCCTGCCCTTCCTCTGGCCTCACCTCCTCCTTTGTCATCTATCTTCCTGGTATGCACCTTTCTCTCCCCGTTTTGCTCAGAGTTTATCTCCAGCAATCCCTACTCTTGACTCATTTCTCACTGTAGTTACTTATCAAAATTTCAAAGTGTCTGCTGTGTTAAGTTTAAGCATGTAATAACCATTTTCCCTTCTTATCACACAATTGAAGACTTATTTTCTGTCCTTATTAAGTATTTTTCTCATAACCAGATAAATGTACACTATTAAGAAATTTTTCCTGAATGTCCTCTTGACTTTCTTATTTTCTAGGCTTGTGCAGAGAGGACCCTAGCATGGAAGAGCTTCATAAACAAGACCTCGCTGCCCTTGGACTTCTACTTCTGTTGATGTTACTGGCCACACACTCCCAGCCTGGATGGCTATACTCAAAGCCTGCCAAGGATGGGCAGCTTTAGAAGGGAAGCTGAGATAAGTTTTCTGTCTTTACTGAAATGTGAAGACGTCCAGCCCAGATAAGATTTGCCTCTGTGTGGTCTAATTGGTATAGCCCCAGAACCTCATGAGCAAGTAATCTAAATCTCGTTCATTTAAACAATGTGAATATATATCATCTCAATGACCAGTGAGTGTCAACTTCCTCCATCCTTATTCTGGTTCACTATATAAGAAACTTGCATTTGGGAAATGTGGAACAGAGTAACTGTTTCTGTGGTCCACCTCTGGCTTCTCCCAGATGATCTATCCAATTAGAGTATTTCACTCGACTGTAAATTTTCAGCAAATAAAGATTTAAAATTTAAACTTAAGTATCTAACTGGACTCAGATATGCCAAGGGTAGGCAATCTGCTTTTAGTTACTTGATTTAAAAGATTGTTTTGAAATGTATTTTATTTTTAAACTAATATTTATGGATAGATTATCCTTTAACATTACTCCCTCTTTCAAAGCTTCTAGAAGATGCAGACATTTCCCCCTCCTGGACCATGACGGGTGGTGGGTGAGTATCTCAGGCAACCCTGGATAAAGTGGTAGAGTTGGTGATTAAGTATCTCAGCCAACCCTGGATAACGAGAGATGGATTAAATGTTTCTTTATCTCAATTATAACTCGGTGCATTCTTTCAAAACGATAGAGGAAGAACTCTTACTCTCTGAACCTGATGAAGAAGTGTCGGTCCCAGAAGCTGTCTTGAGCAGTGATTGGTTATTATGACATAAGATATAGATCTCCCATGCTCTTATTTTTTATTTCATAGGTTCAAGGATTTTCACTTCTTTCACAACATTACAAGAGTATCATTGGCTACACGCCTTCTTAGTCACTTAAGCATGACTGGAGCCTTTTACAGAGCATGAAGGAAAACTGAGACCTTCCTCAGCTCTCCATAGTCTTATTAATATTTGCAAAAATGCATGTGGAGAAGTTGCTTGATAAGCAAAGGAAGAAGCAGACCACTGGGTGCCAAGACAATAGAGTTGCCTTCCTGCCAGCACGAGTTCTCAGGAAGGTGGATTTGGGTGTGCTCATCAATTGGAGAGCTATTTCTTTTGATTCTCTACCCCATTCTCTCTGTAGGAATCCAGGGTTCACAACGTGACCATCCTGGCACCCGCTTCTCCTTTGCCTAAGGTGCCTCACCCAGCTCTGCGTGCACAACGCGCCCTCAGCTTCACCTAAGTCTTGAAAGACTTTTCGGGTTATGACATTCCCCTAAATGTGCTGAGCTTTCCTTAACCTTTCATAAAACATTGTGATCTTTATGGACTGTATCATATTGTGCAGTAATGTGCTTTATTGTGCACAGAATAAGCTTTTCTTAAAGATAATTGGAAAGCTGGAAATGGCTGCTATCGGCCGATTTTTTAAAAAAATACATTATTTCTGAAATAGGGCTGGTGTAATAATGACCCTATCTGTTCAAGATTTAAGATTTGTCTTGGCAGAGAAAATTGATCCATTTCACCTTTGTCTAATGGAAATTTTTATCTAGGATTATCTGTTTATGTAAATGAATGTCCCTGTGAAGAGGGAACTTGAGGAGGCTGTAAATCTTGGTGACACCTCAGTTTCATAGGGGAGAAATTGGAAAGGATTCTAGTATTTATCTGCCCGAAATTGGTTATAAAAACAAAATTATCTTCGTGTACCTGCAGCATCTGATGTTTTCTGAAATTTCATTATATTTCTGAATAATTCAGGGAGCCGTGGGAATAGTGTTTTGACATGACCTCAATCGCAAATTGTTTTTACTTTTAAAATTTTATAGTCACCTGCTAATGTGCTTCCTTTCCTGCCTCTTTAAGGGTGAGAGTGTTTTCTACACCGTTGTAGGAGTCTTCAGCCACGATAGGCTCATTATCTGTGGGTAAATGAAGTAACTGTATTAGCAGAATATCTACCAATTTTCTCTCTAAAAATATCACAGCTACTATACATTCTATCTGTGGGCCAAAATCCTGGGGGTCTGAATCATAATTGCTGTACATTTAAACAATGTCTTTTCATGGCGACTGTTGGGCCACACTGACTTGCTCTCATATGGTAGTGGAAGTTGCCATGTAACAACTTTACAAAGGTAACAGCATGTGACACATTCTTTTTCTTCAAGTCAAAGAGAAAAACAAAGAAAGGCCTAAAAGAAATATTGACTCATGTTACTTCTTGCTTCCTTCTTTGAAAATATATGTGTAGTTTCTTTCTAGGGACTGCTAACTTCATTATCCAATGCCTGGTGGTGGTCCACTGTCTTTGTTCCTTTAGCAGCCATTGTCTCTGAGTCCCCCCCATTTACATAATATCTGAACTATTTCATCAGGACTCAAATAAACAGTATTATGTTGCATTGAAGCTGATGTAAATATAATATTTAATGGTGGGACACAGGGACTGAAAATTGTCCAGAACTTGGAGTTTTCTTTCCTGTCTTTTTAAGGATGAGATTCTTTCCCAATAAGCAGTGTGGAGTGAGCAGCCAGAAGTGGTGTTGGCTGTCGGGATTATCAACTATACCATCGTTATGCCTGCAGACATGTGTTTTGTTGCTATCAGTAGGTTCAACAAAATTGACAAAACTAAAAAATAAATGCTATTTTGGAAACTCATATTCAGGTTGACCATTGCATCTGCCATTTTTTTTAAACACTATATTATATTGAAGTCTGATTCACTCTTTAGAGGGAGAAGTCACATGAAAATCTGTGATATACATTCTCATACATACATATTAATAAAAATAAAATATTTAAAACTTAAATAAAATTATATAAAATTACTTTTAAGTTCAATTTGTAGTTTAATCTTATTGTGAATTTTCATCTGAATATGAAACAGTCAGTTCAACTGTTTATATAATAATATAAACTCAGCTGTCAAAAACAGAAATTCTACTCTCACATTTAGCAAACTTGAAATCTGCTTTTTGCAGTGCATGACCAGAACAACTAAGTGGATGGTACCAGACACAGGGAGGGAGATGTCATAGACTAATGGGACATGGGTAGAGGGTATAAAAGTACATCCTGATCCCACAATAAATGAGTCTGTTTCTGCTTCTTAGCAGATTCTTTTTTTTTTTAAATTAGGTATTTTCCTCGTTTACATTTTCAATGCTATCCCAAAGGTTCCCCATACCCACTCCCCCAATCCCCTACCCACCCACTCCCCCTTTTTGGCCCTGGCGTTCCCCTGTACTGGGGCATATAAAGTTTTCAAGTCCAATGGGCCTCTCTTTGCAGTGATGGCCGACTAGGCCATCTTTTGATACATATGCAGCTAAAGACAAGAGCTCCCAGGTACTGGTTAGTTCATATTGTTGTTCCACCTATAGGGTTGCAGTTCCCTTTAGCTCCTTGGGTAATTTCTCTAGCTCCTCCATTAGGGGCCGTGTGACCCATCCAATAGCTGACTGTGATCATCCACTTCTGTGTTTGCTAGGCCCCGGCATAGTCTCACAAGAGAGAGCTATATCTGGGTCCTTTCAGCAAAATCTTGCTAGTGTTGCATCTGCCATTTAGTATTAAATGGTGTATTAGTCAGGGTTCTCTGGAGTCACAGAACTTATGTGTAGTCTCTATATAGTAAAGGAGTTTGTTGATGACTTACAGTCTGCAATCCAACTCCCAACAATGCTGCTGGTCAGCAGCAGCTGTAAATGGAAGTCCAAGGATCTAGCAGTTGCTCAGTCCCACAAGGCAAGCAACAAAGGAGAGAGTAAGCCTTCCTTCTTCCAATGTCCTCATATAGGTCTCCTGCTGAAGGTGTAACCCAGATTAAAGGTGTGTGCCAACAAGCCTTTAATCCCATATGACCTTGAACTCAGAGATCTCCCTGTCTTAATCTTCTGGAATTCATAGCCACTATGCCTCAAGATCTCCATGCTCGGATCCAGGTCAGAAACTTATATCTATCTCCCAGCCTCCAGATTAGAATCACTGACGAGCCTCCAACTCTGGATTGTAGTTCATTCTGGATATAGTCAGGCTGACAACCAGGAATAGCCACTACAAATGGACACACACCCACGTAGAAAATAACATCTCTGCTTCCCAGGGTACTGAAGGAAAGTGTATCAGTGTGGGCACATGTGGACCAGTGCTGGGATGAGAACTGAACCTAGGAGGTGGGAGAATCAGAACCATGGTGAGTTCACTGTCGTCTTTTACCTCATTTTTCATGCTTATAAAGAAAATTGAAAACCTGTACCAGCCTATGCCCAAACTGTGACCTGTGACCCACGACCTGTGAAGCATCAGCATAGTGGTTACTCAGGGAGGGGGAGGAGATTAGGAGATGCCAGTGGAGACATAATATCAGAAGGTGGTAATAACCCTCCCCCCCCCCATCTCCTTCTTTCCCTCCTCTCTGCTTACCCCTCTCTGCCCTGTCTCCTTCAGTGTTCCCCCTTGTAGCCCAGCTGGTCTTGAATTCCAGATCTCCTCCTCTCAGTGTCCAAAGCAGCAGGATAACAGACTGTGGCATCATGCCTAGACAGAGCCTCTTTCTTCCTGTGGGCATGCTGTAGACAGGTATACTTGTTGGATGGAAAGTATCCAGGCTGTATTTACGTTTATACTCAATTGTTACATATAATACTCAGCTCAGTGTTAAAAGTCACCGAATGCCAGTGTTTGTACTAGAAGAAGAGGGAAATTATGTTACTTTTTTCAAAGTTATTATACTGGATACTTTTTAATTGTCAACTTGAAAAGATCTTAGAGTGACCCAAGTAGGGGGAACCTCAATTGAAGAGTGGCCTTGATCAGATTAGCCTCATGTTTGTGAGGAATTATCTTGATTGGTGGTTGATGTGGGAGGGCCTGGGGTAGCTCAATCCCTAGGCAGGTGGGTCTTGATTGTACAGGAAAGCTGGCTGAGCAGGAGCTAGTGAGGGAGCCAGTAAGATGCATGCAGCCATCTTTTTACTTCAGTTGCCAGCCTGACTCCCCCCAACAACAGTCTGTGACCTGGAAGAGTAAGACGAGATAAACCATTTTTTCTTCAAGTTGCTTTTGGCCATGGTGTTTATCCACAGAAGCCATCAGGATTTAATGAGAGGATGGGATGAATGCTAAAACATGTTGCTTTGCAAAGTGAAGCAATTATTAAACAGAATTATTATGTTGGATGTGTGTGACCTTTATGTGTAGTTCAAGGTCATTCTTATAGTTTTAAAGATGAAGAACATGTAACATTTTGGTTTGATTATATCAGTGGTTTGAAATAAAAGCTCTACAATTTAAAAAGTCACAGAATTGATAAAATCCACTGAAAGGCATTTTAATCTGTCATTTAAATGCTCAAGTTTATAAAAGTTTATAAAAATGTAAAAACATTTCCATTAAATAGAAATCCCTCTTCTCCAGTACTCTTGAAGTCATGCCACGTATCTGTTACATGGAGGCAGTACTGAATTTCTAAATTCATTACTGTAAACAATATGAAGCTAGGTAGCTTCCTCAGAATATTTCAGATATGTCAGACGTTTAGAAAGCACTTCAAATAAAAGAATCATGTTAGAAAAGGGAGCTATTTAGGGACTTAAGGACCAGAGAGGTCTTTTTAGCTAAGCTGGAGCTCCTGAGGGTCAGGGAGTATCCACACGGTTTATCTTAGTGAAGGAATAAGGCAGGGGATGTAGTGACTCATTTAGGCAGACCTGGATTTGAGTCTGGTGTTCCTACTTATTCTTCATGGCACTGGACACATAGTTATGTTTCTCTTGCCCTAGTAGCAAAATATGGATGCGTTGCCTGCTTGTCAGTCCTCAGTGCTCAGTGAGTATCAACCGTGAGGCTGCTTTATTCAGCACTTGGTAAATTCCCCTCGAACTCCCTGCATCCTTAGAGTGGGGTGCTGGGATTTCAGGACTTTAATAAGGCATAGTTGTACTTGAGAGGATGGCGAGTAGAAAGTGGCTAAGCCACGAAGCTAATGTTTCCCTCTAAAGCCGTCAGTCTGATACATAACCTTCCCTCCCTTGTCAAGTGAGAGGGAAGAAGAGGGAGGTGAGGGTTTGCTATAGGAACAGGTACACTGGGGCTTGGTTACGAGCATACCAGCTCTAACGGGCATGATCTCCCTCAATATCCAGCAGTGGTGGCACGGGGCATGCTTGATGAATATGTGAGTTTGTGCTTATCCCTATGGAAATCTCATTTGTCAGAAGAGGCAAAAAAAAATTCTCTTAGGTGTGGAACAATTCACCCTTGCCTTACGTGAGCATTGATCAGCATGCCCAGTACACCATCGCTGTCCAGGGGCTAAACATTTCATAGTTCAGAGCTGTAGGGGTGGACTTAGCCCAGTCATGGGGAGTCAGTCCGCCCTTCAAGGTACCATCCTTTCACTAATTGCCAGTCTTCCTTCCTCCGCCATTTACTGATCCTGATAAGACACCACACAAATCTCTCTTTGGCTACACACGTGCCGTTAGCTGCTTGCTGGGCTGTTTGGTGCCCTGGGACATGGGAGAGTCGGAGTAAGGGAAAGCGCAGACGTGAACCCCAGCTCTTTCGTCACTTACTGAAGTGAAGTATTATTATATTATGAATAATTAGGATTCATGACAGAATTTTCAAGCAAAGTTGGTTGTTTCTCTCTTCCCTCATCTGAGCCCAACCTCCTCAGCAAGCGCCTCCCTGACTAGCCTCTTTTCCACTTTTCAAGCCACGCGAGACCTTTCGGAAGCCCTCCTCATGCTCCCACATCTGTTTTCGCCCCCTCGGGGAATCCTATCTAGTTTTGTAGTTATTTCCACTCTCACAACCTCCCCCATTCACAGACAAACCTTACACGTTAGGATGAGGCAAATGGACTAATGAACAGACAGCTCTCAACAAAAGAAGCAAAAACATCCAATACACATTTTTTTAAAAATGTTCAACATCCTTCAAAAATCAGAGAAACGCAAATAAAAACCACTCTGAAATTCTCACACATCTCTGTTAAGATAGATGTATGCGGCTAAGAAAACACACGACAACAGACGCAGGTGAGAGACGACGGCTTATCCTCCGCAGGCAGGAAGGCAAACTAGTACAACCACTATGGGAATCAAAATGGAAGTTCCTGAGAATCTTCCAGCTACATCATTACTCCTGAACCAAAAGGACATTATTTCCTACCACAGAGACACTGTCACATTCATGCTTACTGCTGCTCTATACATAATACCAGGGAAATTGAGCCACCTTGGTGCCCCTCAACAGAACAGGTAATGTCAATGTGGCACATATATACCATGTAACTTTACTTAGCTCTGAAGGCAAATGGAATTATGAACATTTTAGCAAAATAGATAGAACTGGGAACTCTTACATTAAATAAGGCGATCTGTCTCAGAAAGGTAAACACCTTTACGTAAGTTTCAAGAGCAAACATTGGTAACCAGCTTTCCTAGCTGTCTTCATAACTAAGAGTATATTTTCACTTCAAAATCAACCCAGAGTCATCTCATAGTATTTAGCATACTTGTTTCATTGTTAAGAGTCTTGTTGACAAATGTTATCATAGCCATCTAATCCTTTGTATTCTCTAGACAGGGAGAAAGCAAAGAGCTGGACAATTTTCTTGATAGATCAGAATTCAAAAAGACCAGCAGGAGTGCTAGAGGCCAGCCTGGGAGGGAGACACATACTCTGCATGAACTCTTAATTTTAGTCAGCCATGCTGAGAACAGAAGTCTCTGCCAACTGGTTAGATCTAAAATAAATAAATATGCTCTTGGCAGAACTGGAAGTCAGGCATCCCAGCAATGAAATCAGCATATTTATCACCCCAAATACAAAGGGCATCTTACAAAGCTCGAGGTTTGCCCTGGAAGGACAAAAGAAACTTTCTATCTGTAGATCTCCCAGAAAGAAAAGTTACTTAAGTGACAAGAGAGAGTACTGCAGAATTTTGACCCACGGAATTTATCTTTTTTAAATTTAAATTTAATTTAATTTTTTAACTGAAAAAGGATACATAAACTCCAAGTACAAAACAGAAGCCACCAAGTCTGAGAGATACTTGTCACCTAAAGTCTAGAATATCATGGCTTCTCTGTCTTGCCTATTTCTACACTTGAATTTTTCCTACCTCATGGTAGGTTTGCAGGGGTTTTGTTTTTATTGTTGTTGTTATTGTTACTGTCACCTGTTTACCAAATCTAACACCCTGAACACCCATGATCGACCTCCCCTCTTAGAGAAAAGTCATGATAAGAAGTTCAATTTTATCAAATTAATGATTAAATATGTATGCTTGTAACAATAATTTCTTTCTAGAAATACACATTGCAGATGTGTGAGTGCCCCCCCTCCCCCTGTAGAATTCTGCTCTTTTAATGGCATGGCTAGTCACTGTCTGGCACTTGTGTTTATCAATCCAGTGTAATTCAACATACTTTTATGACGCATGGATGTATTCACATGAAGTTACCTGTGGGTCTGAAAACTTGATATACAGACACTATTGTGCATAAGGTGCGGAATGGCTCCATTCACACTATTTTTCTGTGAGTGTTGGCCATGTGAATATGCACAGCTCTGGTTTGTCCCTTTAGGACGATGAGAAGTTGATGGCAAGGATGTATTAAAATGTGCTGATCCTGCTTCACTTTACTTGGCCATTTAATGCATCAATTTTCTCCATTTTCATTTTTATCAACACTAATTTGATCAAAAATGAGTTTGAGTCTAGCCTGAGCAACATAATGGCATTATATTTTTAAAAATTCTTGTGATTATATCTATTTCTTTAAAAAAACCATAAATGTCAATGTGCCAAGAATATTTATTGTGACATTCTCTTAGTGGATGTAATTAATTTCTAAAGTATACAATGAATTCCTATAAATCCACAGTGTGGAAAAACTAACAAAGAGAAGAGAAAATTATTGAAGGACTTGAGTAGGTATTTCACCAAAGAAGGTATAGATGGCAAAGAGCTATACAAAATGTTCTCAGCAGAAACTCATTGTTTGAGAACTATCAGTTAAACAGATATCAGTGCACACCTGTGCATCAGTTAAAAAAAAAAAAAGGCATTACTGCACACCTGCTTGTAGCTGGCTTTCAAAAGTCAACAAATCAAATGTGTTGGGGAGAATGTAGAGCGACTGGAACTCCCTTGTCAGGGAATATGGGACCAGCATCGATGCTCCTTCAAGTACTAAAGGTATAAAGGGCATGTGATTCAGGGACCTCATCGCTGTAATTTATCCAGTGGAAGTTGTCTAAACCTTCTTTCAGGAAGATATTACCAGTCAGTGCATCAATAGCCACAATATGGTACACAAGAACTCCTGCAGGTATATACATATCATAAATTAAAAATAAATAAAATTTCTCATTAGTAATTTGTGGTTGTCAGTGTGCTTCCACAGCTAAGCTTACCCCTGCATATTTGGTTCATTTTTACGTAATTGTAAGAAAGACTGTTTTATTGATTTATTCTTCAAATTACTGTGAGTCTACAAAAGCAACACTGCATTTTGTATCCTAAAACTTTATTAAATGATTTTTCTAGTTTTTAACAGATTTCAGGGGTAGCATTTTGGGTTTAATTCCATGTCAACTGAAGATTAGGGTGGTTTTGCCTCCCCCTCCTCCTCTTCCCCATCCTCTCCCTCCTCCTCCTCCTCTTCTTCCACCTCCTCTTCTTCCTCCTCCTCTTCTTCCTCCTCCTCCTCTTCTTTCTCCTCCTCTTCTTCCTCTTCCTCCCCCCTTCCTCCTCCTCCTCCCCTTTTCCTTGTCTAATTGCTTTGGTCAGAACTCCCAGTGCTATGATGACTAGTATCAATGAGCAGGACTACATTTGTTTTGTTCCTCATCTCAGAAGATAAGCTTCAGGATTTTGCCAGTGAGTATTATATTGGCTGTGGGATTTTAAATAAATGGCATTGATAATGTTGAAGTAATTTCTCTTTGTTCCTAGTTTGTGGAGAATTTTTTACATGAAGGATTATTTCTTTTTTCTAAGACTTTTCTCTCTGTCTATTGAAATATAAGTTTTAGTTTTCATTTTGTTATCACGTTGTCTTATATTATCTGATTTTTCTTTAGTTGAACCATCCTTGCATGCCAGGGACAAATCCCACTTAATAATGGTAGGATCCTTTTATTGTGTCCGATAACGAGGTTGTGAGTCTTCTGGGACTCACCCATGGCAGTCATCCATAACCTCCTTTTCTTGTGATATCTTTGTCTGACTTTGTTTCTGGGTAATATTGGCCTCAAAATTAGGTATGGAGATGTTTTTGATTTCCCCAATAACTTCTAAAAGATTAAAAAGAGTTAAAGTTAATTCCTGTGGATATATTGGAGTCTGTCATTGAAACCATTTGCCCCTGGGCTTTTCTTTTCTAGCTTTTTGCTTATTAGACTCAAAATCTCCATCGCTACTTACAGATGTATTCAGGTTGTGTCTTCATAATTTGGTCATTTTTCTTGTATAAGAATGTATCTACTTCTCCTGGATAACCAGCGTATCCTCATATAGAGGTTCCAGTAGTTGCTTATGGATCATTCGATTTCTGTGGCATGATTTAAAATGTCTCTTATTTTATTTCTCAATTTATTTATTTGAATTTTTCCAGTAGCCTAGTTAATTGTCTATTCTTATCATCTTTCTCATATCAAAGTTTAGTGTGAATAGTTTCTATTCCATTTTTGTTCTAATCTTTGTCATTTCTTTTGTTAAATTTAGAGTTACTTTATTTTTCTCTTTTCTAGGCTTTTGAAATTTAAAGTTGTTATAATTTTAGGTTCTCTCTCTCTCTTTCCTTTTTGATATAAGCCTTTTTTTTCCCCCTTGGATATTTTCCTTATTTTACATTTAAATGTTTTCCCCTTTCCAGGTCTCCCCTTTGGGAACCCCCTACCCCATCCCTCCTCCCCCTGCCTGCCTCTATGAGGGTGCTCCCCTACCCACCCACTCCCATCCTCCTGTCCTGGCATTCCCCTACACTGGGGCATTGAACACCCGAAGGCCCGAAGGCCTCTTCTCCCACTGATGTCCAACAAGGCCATTCTCTGCCACATATGTGGCCAGCGCCATATGCATTTTTTTTAGTTGGTGGTCCAGTCCCTGGGAGCTCTGGGGGGGGGGGTCTGGCCTATTAACACTGTTGCTCCCTCCATGAGGCTGCAAACCTCCTCAGCCCCTTCAGTCCCTTCTCCAACTCCTCCATCGGGGACCCCGGAGCTTAGTCCAATGGTTGGCTGCAAGCTTCCTCCTCTGTATTTGTCAGGCTCTGGCAGAGCCTCTCAGAAGATAACCATATTAGGTTTCTATCAGCAAGCACTCCCATCATCCACCATACCGTCCTTGTTTGGTGGCTGTATATGGGATGGATCCTTAGGTGGGACAGTCTCATTCACACTTTGTCTCCATATTTCCTCCTCTGAGTATTTTGTTCCCCTTTCTTAAAAACACTGAAGCATCAACATTTTGGACTTCCTTCTTCTTAGTCTTCCTGTGGTCTATGTATTGAATATTGGGTATTCTGAACTTTTGGGCTAATATCCACTTATCAGTGAACACATACCTTGTTTGTTCCTTTGTGACTGAGTCACCTCACTCAGGATGATATTCTCAAGTTCTGTCCATTTGCCTGCGAATTTCATGAAATCATTGTTTTTAATGGCTGAGTAGTATTCCATTGTGTAAATGTTCCACACTTTCTGTATTCATTCCTCTGTTGAGAAACATCTGGGTTGCTTCCAGCTTCTGGCTGTTATAAATACAGTTGCTATGAACATAGTGGAGCATATGTCCTTATTACATGTTGGAACATCTTCCCAGTATATGCCCAGGAGTGATATAGCCAAGTCCTCAGGTAGTACTATGTCCAATTTTCTGAGAAACTGCTAGACTGATTTCCAGAGTAGTTGTACCAGCTTGCATTCCCACCAGCAATGGAGGAGTGTTCCTCTTTCTCCACATCCTCACCAGCATCTGCTGTCACCTAACCCTAACCTTCTTTCTTAATGTGGGTATTAGACACTTCAAATATTTCCCCTGGCATTGTTTTGCCTCCTTCTTTAGGTTTTGGACTACAGTGTTTTCATTTTGTTGCAATAAATTTTCTATTTTTTTCCTTTTGATTTTTCTTTAGCCCCTTTGGTGGTTTTAGAATATGTTATATTTTTATGAATAGTATGTCCTAATTTTAACATTTATATTTATGAAGAAGCTACTATTTTGGCCTCTTATTTGGCAAGTCTTTCCCTGCTGACTATCATCAGGAGAGTCTCTAGCATTTTCTTCTAGCTTGACTGTTTATCATTCATCTTCATGTTTATATTCCACTTAGCATTTTAGAGTACAGTATAACATCAAAGTCAAATTTAGCTTTCACCACATTCAGCAGCATTGAGCCGTCTATACATTTGCAAATGGATTGTTTACAGGAAAATTTTTGTCAGTGTTTACCTGCCTTCAAAATTTCTTCTTTTCTTAAATCAAAACTTTTAAAATGTGTACACGTGTATGTACATTGTGTGTGTGTGTGTGTGTGTGTGCAGGCAGAAGCCCAGAGGAACACCACACTCTTTGGAGTTGGAGCCATGGGAAGCTGTGTGTGAGCCACCAAAGTGGGTGCTGGGAATAGAATTCTGAAAGAGCATCAAGTGCTCTTAACTTCTGAGCCATCTTTTTAGCTCCCAAATTCCGTTACTTTGTAAAGTCTTTGTATCGTGTTGGATAGACTATCTACTCTATAATGCTCCATTGGCTTAGAACAACTTTTCTAGATATTTGATAATGTCGATGCTATCTTAAATAGTATTATTTAAGGTCATGAAGATGAAAAAAATAATTTTTACTAGCATACAAAGTATAATTTATGATTATTGCTTTTGAATCAAATAAACTTGCTGAACCCAGTTATTATTTTGGTAATTTGTGTGTAGATTCTCGGCTATTAAAAATTTACAAACGTACACTTCAATATCAGTATCAATGTTATCTATTGATTTCTATACTTATGTTTACATTGTTCTTGTGAATTGTGATCAGTACTTTCCTGGTTTTAGTATCAGGTTAATACTGGATGCATGAAGAGAGTCTGGTAGCTTTCCTACTATTTCCTTCCTTCCTACTCTTCCTTCCTTCTCTTTCATGGACTAGGTAGAGAAGGCCGGGGAAAGTCCGCTGTAAATGTCTAGTAGAATAAATTAGGGAACAAGCATAGCCTTGGGTTTTATTTTAATTGAGAAACTTTTTATTGATGTTTTAATATTGTTGTTATAGATTTGCTTAAATGGTTCATTTCATCTTGTTTTACTTGTGGCAGGTCCCATGTGTCTTGAAGTGTACTGGTTGCTTTTAGATTTTCTGATTAAGTAGACTGTAACAATTTAAGATACATGCTAATGATATTCTGACTCTTACCACATCTGTTATATTATCTTCCTCTAGACCTCACATTTTATAATTTGGGTTTTTTAAATCTTTCTCTTGGCTAATTTGGCTAAGGATTTGTCAGTCTTGCTTATGTTTTCAAAGAGCCAACTCTTCATTTCATTGATCGTTCCTATTCCATTTACTTTGTCCCTTACCTACTTCTTTCTTTCCATGTATAGATTATTATAAAAGTTGTGGGG